>NC_140582.1:887770936-888414590 GCF_964204655.1 Triturus cristatus | reverse complement strand
GGAATGGAATGGAATGGAAATGGATTTGTAAAGCGCGGTTGCTGCCCACGGGCGTCCAAGCGCTGAGTAGAAGCAGAGATGAGACGGAACAGGGAGATTAGGATTGAAGAGATTTGGCGAACAGTAATGTCTTCAGCTTTTTCCGGAATGCGAGCAAGTCGGGGTTAGAGCGAAGAGAGAGGGGGAGAGCATTCCAGAGCTTGGCGGTGTTCAGCGAGAACAGCCTACCCCCGGTCCTGGCTCTTTTCACTCTAGGAACAACTGCTAGGAAAGCATCCGTGGATCGAAGGATCCTATTTGGATGGTAGGGGATGATAAGATTGTTATTTATTGCTGATCCCGTCTTCCAAAAAACCTGGTGCGCGATACACAGCGCCTTAAATGACACTCTTAGCCTCACTGGCAACCAGTGTAGGCTTTTCAGTCCAGGTCTAGCTGACTGAGTTCGCGGAATCTGGAGTAAGGTACGTGCGGCGCAGTTTTGTACCACTTGCAACTTCCCAAGAGTCATCTCAGGAGCCCCTACGTAAAGAGCATTGTTTGAGTCCAGGCGGGACTGGATAAGGCCTTGTACTGCCACCTTTTTGGCCTCCAGAGGCAGAAGTGGAAAAACCTTCCTCAGAACTCTAAGTAGGCCAAAACAGGTGGCAGATAGCTTGGTGGCCTGGGTGGAGAAAGAGAGCCTTTTGTCTAACCAAACTCCCAGGCTCTTGACACTTTCCTTGGGGGTGGGGGGAGCACCCAAACCACAGGGCCACAAGGAGGTGAAAAGTACTGGCGATGCTGGGCCCAGGAGCATGAGCTCTGTTTTTTCTCCATTCAACTTGAGGGAGGAGTTGGTCATCCACTCCTTCACGTCCTCTAGGCATTTCAACAGACCTACCGGGGATTGCCTGCTGCTCTCTTGCGCCAATGAAACCACTAGCTGAGTGTCGTCGGCGTACGACACGATTTTAATGCCGTACGGTTCGACTACCCCAGCCAGTGGCCTCATGTATACATTAAATAGCACAGGGCTCAATGAAGAGCCCTGCGGTACTCCGCAGCTGAGAGACTTACTGGATGACATTATGTCGCCGTCAAAGATCTTAAAAGATCTGTCAGACAGGAAGGAATCGAACCACCTTAGTGCATCACCCGAGACTCCGATGTTATAGAGACGGTTCAGCAAGGTGGCATAGCTGACCGTATCGAAGGCGGCACTTAGATCAAGGAGGATCACTGCCACTGATCCTCCCTGATCCAGTATCCTTCGAGATTCTTCGGTGACTGCTAATAAGGCGGTTTCAGTCCCATGCTTTGGTCTGAAACCTGTCTGGGACGTATGTAGTAGGGAGTGGTTCTCTAAAAACTGGACCAACTGAGCATTTATATATTTCTCCAACACCTTACTAGCCCGAGGAAGAAGTGAGATGGGGCGGTAGCTGGAATAATCATCAGGGTCGAGGTTAGGTTTTTTCAACAGCGCCCGCACCATTGCTTGCTTCCAGGCTGTGGGAACTGAGCATGCGGATATAGATGCATTTAGTAGTTCCAAGATCACAGGCAAGGTAACTTCACCTGCCTGCATCAGGACTTCTGGAGGCGCTGGATCACGTGGAGAGCCCGACTTAACTTGACGTGCCACTTTATCTAGAGTGTCAAGGTCCAAAAGGGGGAAATGCTCAAGAACAGGCTGATCTAAGGGAAGGGGGGTTCTCGGGGGGAGTAGGCCAGTCACATCCGGAGTCGAGGCTATTGTTGGGAAGGTGGAGTAGATTTTCAGCACTTTATTATGGAAAAATTCCGCCAACTCATTGCATTGATCTTGAGTCTTGATCGGATGGGGGGCAATGGTAACGCTGGTGCATTTTTTATTATGTGGAAGATTTCCTTGGGCTTTGATTTAGCTTCCAGGATTTTATCAGAATAATAAGTAGCCTGGGCCGTCATTACCCTTTCTCTGTAGGCTTTAATCGCCTCTTTGTAGGATGCCTTTTTTTCCGGGAGAAAGTCTAAACGCCAGGCTCTCTCGCGTTGCCTACAGAGGCGTTTTTGCTCTCTTAACGAATCGGAGAACCAAGAGGCTGATTTCTGCGTTCTTTTTGAAGACGATCTGCGAAGAGGGAGGATCATATCTAATGAGTTCGTAATCCAACCTACATAGTTCCCGTAAGCCACATTGGGGTCTGGGCAGGGTGGCGGACGGGTGGAGTCCAGATCATGCGTCCAGGATTCCACGGGAAGTTTTGACCAATTTCTCCTAGTTGTTGATTGAGGGGCTAATTGAGGGGCTTTATAGGTGACCCAGGTAAACGGGACCAAAAAGTGGTCCGACCAAGGGAGGGGACTGGGTTGGTCAACAGTTAAGTCAAGGCAATTACTGAAAATAGGGTCTAGTAGATTGCCCTTTTCATGAGTCGGGGCTATGACCAGTTGGGCCAATTGCAGAGCTCCAAGGTAATCTATTAGCTCCTTAGCAGTGTGGTCTGAAAGGGAGTTAAAAGTTGTCATGTTTATGCAGTTGTCAGAAACTAATTCATTCTTGTTTATTCAAGAAGTTTCTAGTGACCTCTGAGTTAGCTGGCACACACAAGTAATTAAGTTTAATGTACTCGATAGAGACATACTGACCTCAGTCCTTTGTCAAAACTATAGTGTATATTATTCCAATGCACATGGCCTAGCAGGAATATAGGAACTACACTACAGTGCAAGGGTGCCTACCTTGGAGCTACGCTGCTGAAATGTCACAAGTGCAGGGGGAAAGGACAGGAATGCACCATATTGCATAAATATGTTGATTTCCTGCCCTACACCAAAATCCCATAAATGAGTGCCTTGATGTAAGCACTGTAGTGCGGAAGGGAATGTTTGTGAATGCTCACAGAGATGCAAATATGTGTGTTTTGCCAACTATCTTTGTATTTTTCTGACCAGTCTCTTGTTAATACTGTGGCAGAGGTCACTTGTATCACACACATGTACATTGTCCTTATTCTAATGGAGGAATAGATACAAAGAAATGGCTATTTAAGACAAAGCCTGGCAATATGTCCTCCACTTTGGCGTTATCTTGCACAATGATAATATTTTTGTATGTTGTTTATAGTTGAAATTCCAGATAATATGCTGCTATGCCATGTTTAATATTTATGCACCATTCACAGCAAACATTTAGCAATACCGCAAAGAAACAATCCACATGCATGGGAGCAAATGCTGGTCATGGTGCTTGCATTTTTCGTGCTATTTTTAGGGTGAAAGGCCTCCTTGGATCCAAAAGTGACTAAAGGATGCATTACAATCTAAAATATAGCACCAAATGCTGGTTTTGCATTTTTTGTAATTCAGTCTCATTTATTTGAAATTTCATGTAATTAGGCAAAAGTAAACTGCAAAAATCTCTGACACCCCTATTTAAGAAATTAACAATAGATGTAATGGTTTTTTGTGGCCTGATGGCACACATTCCAGTTCTGTTGAGTTTTTCATATAATGTGGAGATACCTACTTCTGCACTTCTTGGTGTCACGCAATAACAAAAAAGCTCAACTTATCTTACATATTTTTCACATTTGTAGAATTTATTGTAATATAACAAAGAAGAACAGCGCCTTCCAGGCACATTCCACTTCATCAACCTCGAAAAAAGGGTTATGGGACTTGTAACAGTTTATGCAATAAACAGTCTGCTTATTCCCTCAGAATTAAGCTACTTCTCCGACCACCTGAAACATCTTTGTCTCTGACCCTGTATAGGGCTTGTTGGAAAATGGCCTTGTCTGAAGGGTCACCCCAAATATTTTGCCTTCCTCCTGCTGTTTTTCTGACATTCTTTTTGTTGACTTTAGGACTCTGGACACGCCACCACTGCTGACCAGTGCAAAAGTGCATGTGCTATCTCCTCTAAACATGGTATGGATTTACACCAGTCTGGCATATTTGATTTACTTGTTAGCCCCTTGTAAAATGGTATACCATATACCCAGGGCCTGTACTTCAAATGCTATTAGTCGGCTGCAGCACTGATTGTGCCATCCACAGAAGTAGCCTTTCAAACCTGTCTCAGGCCTGCCACTACAGTGCCTGTGTGTGCAGTTTACAGCTACTTTGACTTGCCATTTAAAATTACTTACTAAGCTATCAACTAAGGTAGGCCTTATGTAACCCTAATGGCAAGGTACTATGTAAGTAAAAGTTAGGTCATCTACTATTATGTTTTGTCCTGATAGTCAAAAACAGACTATTTTGTTTTTCACTACTGTGAGGCATACCTCTCTCATAGGCCAGCATTGGGAATTCCTTAATACACTTTTAAGCTGTAATTTCTGATCAGATTGGAATAGCTTTTATATCTTTGGTGAAGTTGGATTTAACAGTATTGTTTTAGAAATGCCACTTTTAGAAAGTGGACATTTCTCTGTACTTACTGCTTTCCAAGACACATGTGGGTTGGGTTACAGTTACACTTTATGCATTGCCTTTAGACAGCCACCAACAGAGGAAGTTATGGCTCATCTGCATTCTGAGAAATCAGCTGCATTCATCTGCATTCTGATGGGTGTTCCTGGGCAGAGAGGAATGGGAGGGGATGACACTTACACTTCAATAATTTCCTGTCCACACACAAGACACTGATTTGCCCCCAGGGTTAGTCTGGCAAACAGGACTAGGGTGAAAGGAATCCTTGTGCACTTCTGAGAGGTTCCTTTGAAGTCACCTCCTACATCAAATGTACTTTTGGGTATAAATACTGGGTCTCTGACCCTCTGAAATCAGACACTTCTGGGTCTTGAATTGAACCTCTGTTAGAAGACCGATGTGCTGCTTAAAGGATTCAACTGGACAGCTTTTCTGAAAGGCTGGCATTTCTGCTTGTTGTCCTACTGCCTGCTGCTCCATGACTCTGCTGAAGGAGTGCTGGACTCTGCCTTCCCTCCAAGTGATCTCCAAGGGCTTGCTGGCATGTCTCCAGTGTTTATTAAGTCTCAGAGACCCAAAAGAATTCCTGCAATTCTGCTGGTGCTGTTGGACCCTGCCTTCTGTGAGTCCTACTCTTGCCTGAGTTGGCCTCTCCAAGTTCTGGGCCACATTTGTTGGTTCTTGGAGAGTTTTCCACATTAACACTGACGCAGTGATGACTTTGTACCGATTGGAACCGATGCAATGTCCTCTTTGTTTTGTTTAGTACTTTTATTGAAGATAAAACATTGTAAGCTTTACAGAAAATATGGGAAATATACCTTATTAACAACTCATAACATTAGTGGATTCAGTTAAACCAGAAATTCCTTAACTACATAGGAATATGAAATCTAAGTGTAGTAATAAACTGAAAAAAACATGAAAGGATAATTATACAGTGTATACATTTTTTACAAAAGGGAAGAGAAGAGGGAAGGAGAAAGAAAGAAAAAGAGAGAATCAAAGAAAGAGAAGAAAAATAGATATAATGAGTTCTTAGGGAGGTGATGAGTGTGAGGATAAGAAGGTAGTAGAGGGGAGCCAAAGTAATTCAGATTTGATTTTCCGAGATGAAGAAGAAGTAGAAACAGTAGACATTCTATGTTTATCACATATAAGGTTCCACCAAGCCATAATAGATAACTTAGAACTATCTTTCCAACATGATAAAATAATTTTAAAAGCAAGAGCAATAAATAGATCAAATAAAACAGGTTTTGGAGATAGGTTATCAAAGTCAGCAGACAAGGTACCGAGAAAAACATTTTGGAAAGAAAGTGGAATATTACATGAGAAAATCAATAAACATTTTGCACAAATAGTTTTCTAAAATACAATAACTTTAGGACAATGGCAAAGGAGGTGACTCAAAGTACCATCAGATTCAAGACATGACCAGCAGGAGGAGGAAACAGATGAGTCCATTTAATGAAGGAAAAAAGGGGTAATTACAGCTCTACTATAAATACAAAATAAAGTTTGGGTTATATTGGCAGCTTTAGAGGTTTTAAATAATTTATTCCATAATAAGTCCCATAGTTGGATATATAGGTGCCGATTCCGATCCTGGAGAAATTTTCCCCGTACGAATCGTATCCGGATTTTTTTCCGTACGAATCGTACAAGTACCGTACAAACTGGCAAGTACGATTCGTATGGGAAAAAATACATACGAATCGCATTGAGAAAATTCCCCGACACGTCCTCGGGTCGGGAAAAGTGTCCGACACGTCCCCGGACGATTTTCTGTACGAATCGTAAAACTGAAGTCCGAGCGCGCAAGTACGATCCGTCCCGTGCGTCCGATTGTACAACCGTATGGAAAAAACACCGTACGGAGCGAACTTCTATAGCAACCATGGAGACATGTGCCCGCATACGCGCCGCCCCCCCAGTCCCCGTATGTACGCGCCGTCCCCCCACCCGTGTATGTACACCCGTGTATGTACACCCGTGTATGTACGAGACGTACCCCCACCCGTGAATGTACACCCGTGAATGTACACCTGTGTATGTACACCCGTGTATGTACACCCGTGTATGTACGAGATGTACCCCGACCCATGAATGTACACGCTACGCGCTGGGGGTCCGCACCGTACATACACGGGTGGGGGTACGTCTCGTACATACACGGGTGTACATACACGGGTGTACATACACGGGTGTACATTCACGGGTGGGGTACGTCTCGTACATACACGGGTGTACATACACGGGTGTACATACACGGGTGTACATTCACGGGTGGGGGTACGTCTCGTACATACACGGGTGTACATTCACGGGTGGGGGTACGTCTCGTACATACACGGGTGTACATTCACGGGTGGGGGTACGTCTCATACATACAAGGGGGGCTGGGGGGGGGCGGCGTGTACCGGGCCCCCTATACCGCTCGCATCGCGGCGTACTTACCTTTTCCGGCACTTTTTGGGTGCCGTAAAAATATTGCCGTCCGGACTGCTGTCGGTACGAATCGTACTTGCTGGTACGTAAAAACATGCCTAACTCCATCCGGACGTGACGTCCGCGGTGTCCCAGATCACATTCGTATGTATTTTACTGTCGGTCGGTGTTTTGTCCGACTCGTACGGAAATGGTGTTTCCGTACGAATCGTAATTGCAAGTTTGTAGGTTTTTTTTCCCGGGTACGAGTCGGACGGAGAAAACGCTCCGACCGACGGTTCGTACCCGGTTTTTCCAGGATCGGAATCGGCACCATAATTGAGATAAATCTTTCTCCCATAATAGTTTAGTAGGAGATCTATTTTTTTATAGTGAGAAGGGAAGAGAGAGATTTATAAATAAAGGAGGCTTTAGAGGTGGAGTCAGTTGGGGGGTCATGAAAAGGTGTCATAGGAATACATGGTGTAACATCAGGTGTAAAGATGTAGTTTAATAAATAAGTATGAAGTACAGGAATTAATTGATTGTATCATTTGAGACAAGAATCAGGAAGGCCATAGCTCTCCTGCAATTGTAGGAAGGATAAAATACAATTATGGGAAGTCAAATGATGAACAACAAAAATACCCTTTTCTTTCCAACAATTGAAGTAAAATGATTTGTGGCGAAAATTAATAAATGTGTTATACCGAATAGAGGATGCAAGAAAGGATTGTTTAGAATCAGATCCTTGGTTAAAAAGGGTGCGTAATAGTGGGAGTACTTAAGAATAGGGTTTTAGATATAAAGGTGCAATTAGACATAAAAACAACATTTTGATAAGAAACATCATGTAATAAAGAACGTTTAAAAACAACCCAATTAGGGATATGAGAATCAAGGTAATCTTTAGACATAGCAAAAAATTGACGGATTAAAAAGGCAGTATGATATAGCTTAAAGTAAGGAAATCGTACACCCCCTCCAGTTTTCAGTCTAATTAATTTTGATAGGGCAATACAAGCACGCTTGTTACTCCAAAGGAACTTAATACAGATGGAGTTTATTTGGGAAAAATTATAATTAGGAATTTTAAAACGTAACATAGAAAGTAAAAATAAGACCATGAGGGACAATCATCATTTTGATAGTATCTAATCTACCCGACCAAGATGAAAATAGGGGAGACCAGGAAGATTTTATATTTTAGGACTGTGAAATTATGGACAAGTGTGTCAGGTGTGGTGGAAGAAAACCAAACTCCTAAATATTTAATCTTTTGAGGATGCCATGTTAAATTAGTCTTATGAAACATATAATGATAACAAGAGCGATTTAGTGGTAGGATTTCAGTTTTAGAAAAATTAAATTTGTAATCATAGATCTTGGAAAAAAGAGTAATCTCTTGCAAAAATGGGTAGATGGACGTAGAGGTATATTATCATTCAGCCCATTAAGATGTGTAGTCAATCGATACACCAATCTCTGTTCTTTGAAAGGCCTTATTTCCAGGTTTGATATGCTCTATAACAGTCCACTGTAAATCATTGGTAGTATGATTAAATTGGAGGAAGTGCTCTATTAATTTAGTGGTATTTTTTCTGCAGCGGATATTGCTACGATTTTCACACACTCTCTGCTTTATCTTACGTGTGGTCATACCTATGTATCATAGTTTACAAGGACATGTAATAAGGTAGACCACATTAGTAGTATTATAGTTTGTATGTGACCGTTGTATCCGTTTTTTTTACCTGCTTCCAAATCCAGTGTTTTGCTTGGTGTGGTCAAATGATAGACACTGCACGTTCCACATGGGAAGTGCTCCGTAACTTTAGGTAAACCCCATCGTCTTTCTTCTCCATGATTTTTGGACGTGTATGTACTAGTGCATCTTTTAGACTACGGGATTTTTTTTATCACAAAGATGGAATGGTTTTTCTGGACGTGATTATCTGTTGCATATTTTCTTTCATTGAATGTTATGAGTAAGATTCTATGAAATTCTATAAATGCTGTCTGATTACAAACCCCTTCTTGTCGCTCGTATTCAGCATGTGGCGATTGTCAAAAATATTTTAATTTACACCTAGTACCTTGGCCCCTTTCAAGAGTCTTCGACTTGATGACTTAATCCAGAGGGTCTCTGTGCAATGGTCTAACTTTCTAGTCGCTGAGAACTTATACGTTGCCAATAAAGTTTTTCCACTTACAATAATTGTAATATGGCGGCCCTTGAATAGTAATCTAACATTCTAGTTTTCAAGAACTTCCTCATTATGCTACTTCGTGATTGGCTAGACACGAGTCACACGATGAGTGACGCGTTGCCCGCGTAACCTAACTCGTTTTTGACTCTCCCATAAAAACGCCCGAAACATTGAGAATGGCGTTGATGGGATCCTTTGAGAGGCACCGAGTAGGGGTACTGCGGGCGGGAGGCTTTGACGAAGTAAGCAACCATTCTTCTATAGGATATGAGGTAACCTTCTTGGGCCTTCTGATTGAGTTTACGAGTCTTTGGTGGTTTGTTCATTTACAGTGTGTGACTACAAGCCACCACCCGCCTCCGGGATCCATGAAGTAATTCCTCTTTGAGTGTTAAGTAAGCTTTTTTTCTCTCGTGTCTCTGCCCTTACCGCGGGAATTACGACTGTGTGTTAGTAGTTGTATCCCGTTTTAAAATTAAAGTTCCGTTTTTAATTTGCGTAATACGCCTTGATATGTTAGATGTGGGTGCCCTACCTAATTAGTAGATCATAACGTTACTAAATTTGGATATTACTATCCATCTAAAAGACAAAACAGTGTTAAGAGGTGGTGGTCACTAATATGGCATAAGGACTTTCATCTCCTCTGGGTGAAATATGGTATTTTTGATAAAACAATCACTCATTGGTGTATGCATGCATAAACAGCGTGTATGTATGACATTTGACCTACTATGTTTTCTGTTTCTATATTCCTATAGATACAAGGTTTTCTGAAATTCTGGCGACATTATCAGAAACTGTAAGTTACAGAGTTTCATCAACCTCCACAGGTTAGGGTGCGCCTTAGGGTGCGCATACCGCCGTGGAGTTTCTTTTTGATCCTGACGACTGCCCTGCTAAAATGCACATAAATGGCAGAAACATGTTGATCAATTTCCTTTTTTCATCACTTTCACTTAACGGATACACCTGGTAGATTATTCCAGTGTTCTATCCTTCCTTTTTTCTGTGCCAGATTTTCCATTAATAATGTCTTTTTTGGATAAAATCATGGCACATTTTTAACATCACCACATTGCACTCACTTTTTGCACTTAAAAATCCTTTTTTTTAAATAACCAGCTCTGCTGTAACACAGGCGTAGTAGCACATCAGGGAGGCATTCGGCCTCTCTGGTGGGAACCCAATGATGAAGCATGTCACCACTAGGTTGGTGAGTGAGGGTTCTTTTACAAACATTGAGTGATTTTTTTATCATTTTTTTACCGTCTTTTGTTCTATAGCTCTCTTCGGTTGTTTACTGAGGTATTTCCTTGGTGGATTAAGAGTAGCAGTGTACCCTCCCTCTCTTGTTGTTTGAATATATCTTTGGGTTGCTCATTGTATCACTAAACATATACATTTTTGGGAGAGATACAAAACTTTAACCAATACCTTTTGTCCTAACTAAAGTAAAGTTGTTTACATTCTAACAACTGGTTTCAGGGACTTTACCCAGGCCCAAGCAGTTAATTTTAGAACTTTATAAAAATAGACCAATTGAAAAATACAACTAGCTGAAGACAATTTGGGTATTTATTCGTGCAGTCACTTATTGACAGAGTGGTATCAGAAAATGCAAAGTTGTAGACCCCACTGCTGATCCACGTATGTAGGAAGTTGGCTCTCTACATAGTGCACTAAAAAGAAAAACAATTTGCAGAGAGTCCAGTGAGTCCCAGATTGGTATACAGAGGCAAAAGTAGATAATACTAACGCTCTATTTGTGGTAGTCTGGGTGAGCAGATAGGCTTATCAGAGGGCAGTGCTAAGCATTTATGTATTCTTAGAGGCAGTAAAGGAGACACACACTCAAATAATAAATTAAGACCAATTTTCAAAAATCCCACTTAATTTTGCATACTTTTCAGAACAAGAACTTCATTCACAGGTAAATGCTTATTATGTTATGAAAATACCTCTCAATTGTGTGCAATGAGGCACAATGCATTCCTTTGGGAGAAAACGCATAGATGTGTACCAAATCGTGTAGGCAGTTCTCTGGGTTCACCTTCAGGTTTTCAATAAGTAGCATGCCCAGGTCCAATATAACACCAGCAGATCATCGGGGCATCCCGGATTCGGCTGTGAGCAGGGTGCCTGAGTTGTTGGGAGCAGGCACAAGAAAGAAAGGGGGAGCACCTCAAAACAGGCTGCAGAAGGGGTTTTACATGTAAGTTCAAAGAATACGAACCAACAAATCAGGTCATGAGGGCCTCAGGAGCATGGGTTCACAGCTGTTTCATCGGAATCCAGGTTCAGTGGGCTTGGTACAGTGCAGGTTTGTCAATCTGGCACTGTGCATCAAGATGGTCTTCGCGGTCAGGGGCAAGTAATTTGCAGGGTCAATTTATGGAATGCTGGGCCACTCACAAAGTGGCTCACAGGGGTTCAGATGTTCCTTGATGCGTGCTTGCTTCCTGGGTAGTTGGATTCTGGATTGGACTCTTCGTCTTGGTGTAAGTTTCAGGTGTCTGGTACCCTAGGTATGGCTTGGGCATGGGTCCCGTAGGTCCTTGTGTTTTCACACTTGGTGAGAAGACAGAGCTGACCCTCTGGAACTTGTATACCTCTTCTGGTTTAGTTGCTGAATTGGCATTGCTGGGGGGCGGCAAGTCAATAAGCCAGACTCTGTGGTTTGGATGCCTGTGGTCTGCAGTAGGGAACTCCTTCTACTCCAAGGGAGTTCTTCAGTGATTGGCAAAGCTCTGGAGGTCGTCTAGGGTTCGTAGATGTCTTACAGAAGTAGGACTAGGCAGCACACCACGATGGCCGAGTACTACTTTATCGGGTTCAGCAGCTCTCCTTCGTCCGGTACTTCTTTAGGTCCATTGAATCTGAAGATTTAGGTCAAGGGATACCACCTAAATACAACATTTTGGGCCGTAAAAGGGAGTGACAGGTAGTAGCCAGTGGTCTACCCACCTTTAGTTTGTCTACAACCTCTATGTGACCACTTCCTGAGGGAAGGGTCACAACCTGACCACAATAGTCTAATTCTCCTTAACCCAAGGTGGAGGAATTGAAAACGTGGGGTTCACCTCACCTGCTTCACCTGGGGGGTGGTGCTGTCTGACTGTGGGCACACCTCCTAATCTTACTAATTTTCCAAGAGTCCAGAAACATATCTAGTGGTGGGAGGCTGTATGAGAGCAGTCAGTAACCCCACTAGTAGTTAGTAGGTTTTCAGTGTACACCTCTACTGTGTCCCCTTGTGTGCATTTATTAATAAATCCAACACTGGCCTCAGTGAGGATTTATTAAGACAAGATGTTTGGTACCAAACATCTGTGGGTGCAGTGAGGCCATAATGGAGTTAGGGAACCTGTATTGACAAGTATCCAGCCCATGTTCTCTTTATGGCTTCCCTGCACACTTACAATTTCCAGGAATTGATTTGGAGATTGTAGGGCCATATCCACTCAGGCAGATATGTCCACACATGGGATATAGTGCATCCTGCCTTAGGGCTGTAACGCCTGCTGTAGCTGTGGTTTACCAATATGTCATGTAGAGTCTGTGAGCATGGTGCACCATGTCCTCTCTTCAGTTTCTCCGCATCATGACAGAGTGGTTCCTTGGGTGGCAGAATGCATGCTGCAGCCCTAATGGACCCTCTACTGTTCCAATGCCCTAGGTACCAGGGGTACCATTTGTTATGGACTTATAAGGGGGCTGAAGTTGTGTCAAATGTGGAACAAAGGTACATTTTAGGGTAAGAGATCTGGCACTGAGGACCTGGTAAACAGTGCACTTTCAGATGAAATCTCATCATGTTCCACACAAAAAGTGGAGGCTAACCATGTCAAAGGAGGCATTTTCCCACTCAATGAACATCATTACCACACATACTTTTACAACAAAAACATAATTATATATCAGGTAAGTGAATCCCCCATGTGTATGTGTGCGGCCCCCATACCGTGGCCGATTTTGGCACCGGGGACCTCATCTCCTGGGCCCGGCCATTTTTTGTTTACTTTATATGATTTTTAAGGGAGGGGTACTGCTTGGCCCCCCTTCCCTTGGTCAGTTTTGGCCCCGGGGACCCCATCCCTGGGAACCTGCCCTGTATTTTATATATCTTTTTTGATTTTGGAGGGGGTGGCGTATTCTTTCCTCCTGAGTCCAATTTCGGCCCTGGGGACCCCATCCCCAGGGCCTGGCTACTTCCTTGGGGACTGTGGGGGGAGCCTCAAGGCCCCTGCAGTCCCTGCCGGCTGCCCGTCTCCTTTGGGAGCCGGCATTGCATTTGGGCAAAGGGAGCTGCTAACATGCAGCTCCCTCTGCCCAAAAGCAATTCTGCTTCACTTCATGAAGCAAAGCAAAATTTGCTATGACATGGTGCAGTGCTCCCGGCATGCCATAGCAAACTACAATGTCCCTGAGTGTGTGAGTGGCTGGATAGGTAGGTGAGTGGATGTGTGAGTGAGTTTGTGAGTGGCTTTATGGGTCTGTGAGTGGGTGTCTGAGTGGGTGTCTGGGTCTTTACAGGGGATGGAGCAAGGGGTCAGGGCCTCTGATAACCTCTCAGCAATCCCACTGTGTAGGATGTACTGGTGGTAACAGGAGGGGTTTTTGGCCCCCAATGATCATTAGCATTGAAGGGGACTTCATACCCCAACCAGTAGTGGGCCAGGAGGTGTGTTTCATGAGTGCTAGACAAAGGATGCGGAGCCCCCGGCGATCTCTCATCAATCCCACTGTGTGTGAATTACTGGTGGTAACAGGAGGGGTTCTTGGCCCCCAAGGACCCTCAAGAGCCAAGGGGACCTTATCCCCCAACTAGTTGTGCTCCAAGGGGAGCGTTTGTGGGGAAAGGAGGCATCGCTGCTAACAACCTCTCATCAATCCCGCTGTGTGCAACAAACTGGAGGTAATAGTATGGGTAGTTGGCCTACATTCCCCAATCAGTAATACACTAGTAGGTATGTTTGCAGAGTGGTGGAGAAAGGGGCATGGCCTCCAAAGACCTTTCAGCAATCACGCTGTGTGGAACTTACGTGAGGTAACAGAAGGGGTCCCAGGCCCCCGACGACCCCCAGCATCCAAGGGGACCATGTCATGAGTGATGTAATATGTGATGTCATCAGCAGTGCATTGTGGGCGCGCGAGTTATAGTTAGCTGAACTAACTATAACGGGGGAATTTCAATGGTTTTGTACTAGTGAAAAGTCCAGCTAACTATAACGCCCCTGAAACCTACGTCCAGTAAGCGCCATTGCAGAGAGGTGTAAAAAGGGGCACGGCCTGCACCACCTCTCTGCAACGCAGTGCAGTGGCGCTTACTGGAAGCACCTGGTGGGCTAGTTGGCCCCCAGGGTCCCTCAGGATTGAAAGGAAGTTATTTCCCCAACTTAAAACGCGCCACAGGGCGTGTTTGCACATGTCACCTCAGGTTCCGTCCCCTCCTTTCATCACTGTGTAAACGCGCCCTGTGGCCGTTCTGAGTTGAGAGATTAAGTCCCCTTGAATCCTAAGGGTCCCTCGGGACAAACTAGCCCACTAGGTACCTCCAGTAAGCGCCACAGAGCTGCATTGCATAGAGGTGTAAAAAGGGGCCTGGCCTCAGAACACCTGTCTGCAATGCAGCTCCCTGGCGCATACTGGAGATACCTGTTGGGCTAGTTGGCACTCAGGGACCCTCAGTATTGAAGGGGAATTAGTTCCCCAACTTACAACTGGCCAAGGGGCACGTTTGCAGAGTGCTGCAAGGAGGGGGCGTGGCCGGTCTTTTATTTATTTTATTTTTTTAAGAAGGAGGGCTGTGTGGCCCCCTTCTTTTTCTAATTTATTGGCCATTTGAACCCCATCCCCCAGGGCCTGCACCCTAATTTTTTTTGTTGAAATAAATAAATTTAGCCCTCCCAAGGCCTTAATCGGCCCCAGGGAAGCCAACCCCCGGGTCATGGCCTTTTTAACAATTGTTAGGAGGGGGGCTGTGTTGCCCACCTCCTCGGGCCACTTATGGCCCCGGGGACACCATCCCTCGGGGCCGGCCTTTTTTAAAAATTCTTTTAAAAAAAAATATATTTATAGAAACACCTAGGACATGCTGGACAAACCATTTGTACCTATCACCATGACGATTTGCGTGATGTTCATTAAAAGGCGACTATGCATACAATGAATCCACGTGGAATGAATTTACACCACTAGTGAAGCTCTTACGTGTCTGACGCCCTACGTGCCTAATCCCAGTGCCCCCGCCGGTGGGTACTCTCCAAGTAGACACCCTTGTCGTTTATTTAAACAAACATGGTTAGCTATTGACGGGCACATTTAATACACACACACACCAAGCCATTCAAAGAGGATTCGACAAAAATGTGACCAAACTATGCAAGAAACCCCCCTCACGGTTAATAAAACACACATCCACCGCCGGATGTGGAATACTTTTTATTTTACTCTCTGGAAAGGAGACAAACCTCACTTGAGAGTCACAGCGTGCTCCTGGCTGAGCCCAATGCTGTGTTACACCCACCAGTGCCCGCCAAGTGCCACACCTCTGTGTTGTATTCCACCAGCTAGTGCGTATGCTATGACACTCTCTGACCCATGTGCACTGTAACACCACCCTGTGAATATGTCATGCCACACTTGCCTTCGCACGGGTTATATTGCCCCATCTAATGTGCCTTCCTCAATGCCTCTGTTATAACACACAGCGCTATGCCATACATATTACAATCTTGGATCCATATCTTTGTCACAGTGCATATGCAACGTTACACTCCCCAGCACATATTTTATATTACAACTTTAGAGACTAGTTAGGTTACACAACACTGCCCTGTGCATATTACACTCCAAGGCGCATATCGCATAGCACGCTCTAGTGCCTGTGCTACCTCGCGCTCTCCAATGAATCTGTCATTGCGCACAATGTATTGCATATTATATTTCACGCCCTGGTTCATCTTAGATCACACTTTTTGGTGCATAGTTTATACCATATACTATATCTAGTTTTCATTTTCAATCGTGCTCTCAGGACTATGTTCTATTTAACACTGCGTCCACCTACCCTTTTCACGGGCATTACATTTTGCGATGGGGAGTGGAGGGTCAGGGGGTGTTTCTATCAAGTGAGCCCGGAGTCACAGTCACACACGTCCTCTTCTTCCTGAATAAAAGGGAGATTATGCTGTATATTTGTTCATATTTTAAGTAGTTCGCACAGAAACACATTTTAAAAACAATAAAGATCCTAATACCCACCTTCTCTGAACAGTTAGCTTGCTGCCCCATCCACCCCCTCCCTATCCTCTGTTGTCTGAATCCATGGACTAGCCTCCTCCCTCCTGCCATGCATGATCTGATGTGCTGCCACTGCCCTCCATTTAGCATGATGTATCAGTCCACTCCTCCTGCCCTCTATTGCCCAATTATATGGCCCATCATTGACCTCCTGCTTAGCCTCTGTGATTAGCTTGCTGCCCCTATTCTCCTTCCACCTGCCCTCCGATGTCTTTGTGGATGCCCCTGCTCCATCCTTTTTGCCCTACATGTTCCATGGACCTGCCACTCCTATCTACTCTGAGTGTTCTGTTGAGCTGCCACTCCCCTTCCACCTGCCTAGCATTGTCAGATGACTGTAACCTGTCCCTGCCACCTCCACCCTGCTTGTCCACATGCCATGCCCCTATCCCTTTCCTCCTGTCCTCCATGGTCCATTTTACTGCCACACCCGTCTGCCCTCCCTGGTCTGTTATGCTGCAACTGCTCTTCCTGCCTGCCCCACACGGTCTGTTGTGAGGCCTCTTCCCCTGAACTCTCTTGTCTGTGCCCAGGTCCTGACCCTCCCTTCTATCCTCCATAGTCCTTTGTGCATGCCCCTGCACCCTCCTTCTTGCCCATCATAGCCATTGTGCTGCCACTAACCCTCCTGCTTGCCATGCATGGTCTTCTGTGCTGCCATGGCCCCTCCCACCTTCCCTGTATGGTCAGCTAGCTGCCCCTGACCCCCTCCCACCTTCCCTCCATGGTCTGTGTGTATGCCATCATAGTCTCACTGTTGCTCTCCATGGTGTGTCTTGTTTCTAGTGCCCATCCTGTCTGACCTCCATGGTCATCTTGCTGCTCCTGCCCCCTTGCCCCCAGCCCTCTGTTTCCATATGCAGACCCCTATTCCCTCCCTCCTGGCTTGTCTGTTCTATTGTAATGCCCCTGATCTGTCCATCCTGCCCTTTATGGTCTGTTATGCTGCAGCTTTCTCTCCTGTCTGTCCATTATGGTCAGCTAGCTACCATTGCCTCTTTCCCTTCTGTTCTCTGTTGTTCATGTGCATGGTCCTGTTCCCACCCTATTGCTTTCTATGGATTGTTGTGCTGCACTCCCGTCCCGCATGCCCTGTGTGGTTTATTGTGCTGCTGCAAACCCTGATGCCTGCCCTGTAGGGTCAGTTTGGTGCACCTCTCCATGTCCCTCCTGTCCTCTGTTATCCGAGTCCATGTCCCTACCCCAATTCCTCCTGCCTACCATGATCCAATGTATCATACTTGCGAACATTTTGAACTTGGTAAGAGGGAGATTTTGGAAAAAAACTGGGGTATTGATTTTCCCCTTTGAGTTACATTGAAAAAGAGGAGATTGTAGACAGGAGACAGATCAAAAAAATCCCATTTGAGCTTAAAAACATTGGACTTTTCCTGGCTGAAACAGGTCTGTTGGCATGTATGGTTGTACTACCACTGCCTCTTCCTTCTGCCCACAATGGTCAATTATATTGCCACAGCCTCTCTTGCCAGTCCTGTATTGTTGGTTTGTTGCCCCTGCCCCCCTTTCCACTGCCCTCCATAGTCTGTTGTGCTGCCACTGCCCTTCCTGCCTGCCCAGTGTGGTCAAATTGTTGCCTCTGCACTCTCCTACCTGCCTTCAATTTTCAGAGTCCGTGCCCCTGGCCTCTGCCTCTCAACAGTATCCCAATGAACAACTAGATTGCTAACATTCTATATTTATTACAAAAGTGTGGAACGCCTGGCGTCATCTTGATGTAATCAAAACTGTAATACCTAGAGCATTTCCTTTAGAAATTACATATATGAGAGGGTCTTATTTGCATCAAAATTATGGTTAGTGCTCTAAAAAACTAGAATGAGGACATATTTTCTGAGTTTTCAAATAGCGACAAAGAACTTTTAAATTATTTGTAATCTTTATGTTTTTTTTATCCAGTTGACCACTTGATTAAATGTTGAACCTAGGGGAGAGGATGTGGTGTTACTTCCAGAGCTGCAGACTTTGCAACTGGGGAACCAGGTTGGAGTTTCTGCTTCAGCTCAACAATCTGTGATTCTGGTCAAATCAATTAATCTCCCCATGTCTACAACCAAAATGAATTTGATCTTGTGTGATGTAACCAATGCTCATGTACAGCACTCCAATACCTGACAAGTCTGCACTATATAAAACTGCAAATACACAAAAAATAAGTGTTTCGCACACTTCTGTCATTGGGATACATGTGGGCTACATCTGGGTGATATTTGTGCTGCATTTGGGCTCTTTTGTCTCTGGTGGCCATCTTGGGAGATTTATTTGTTATGACGTTTCCTAATTTCCTCATTTACTGTAGTCTCCTCAGTAGGAAATGCTTTCAGTTTTTTACTTTGATTCCATCAAGAAGGTATTCAGATATGTCACACATTTGCCATAAATTCTGAATGTTAGCACTCTAGTTGCTCATTAGATCACTTTAGTAAAGCCACTGCTCACCACGGAAGTCTGCTGCTGGTATTAAAAGTGCATGTTTCAGTCTGCATGTCAGAATTTCTTTATGAAATAGAAGAGGATTTGATAAGTCACTCAAAATGTGTCCTAATTTTTCTTTCTTCAGCACTAATCATAATTTCTATGGCAAAATGAACCCCTCATTGTGTTCCTTTTTAAATTAAATGTGTTAAGTGTTACCAGTTTATTCCAATCAAGATGGCTTCAGGTGTGCCATACTTTTGTCATAAGTAAGACAGTAAGCGCTCTAGTTGTTCTTAAGAACACTCTGGGACATTCTGTCATTGAGCTATACTTGGGCTACATCTGGGTGATATTTGCGCTACATTTGGGCTCTTTTGTCTCTGGTGGCCATCTTGGGAGATTTATTTGTTATGAAGTTTCCAAATTTCCTCATTTACTGCAGTGTCTTCAGTAGGAAACACTTTCAGTTTTTTACTTTGATTCCATCAAGAAGGTATTCAGATATGTCACACATTTGCCATAAATTCTGAATGTTAGCACTCTAGTTGCTCATTAGATCACTGTAGTAAAGCCACTGCTCACCACGGAAGTCTGCTGCTGGTATTAAAAGTGCATGTTTCAGTCTGCATGTCAGAATTTCTTTATGAAATAGAAGAGGATTTGATAAGTCACTCAAACTGTGCCCTAATTTTTCTTTCTGCAGCACTAATCATAATTTCTATGGCAAAATGAACCCCCTCATTTTGTTCCTTTGTAAATTAAATGTTTGAAGGGTTACCACTTTCTTCCAATCAAGATGGCTTCTGGTGTGCCATACTTTTGTCATAAGTAAGACAGTTAGCGCTCTAGTTGTTCGTTAGAACACTCTGGGACATTCTGTCATTGGGCTATAGTTGGGCTACATTTGGGTGATATTTGGGCTACATTTGGGCTCTTTTGTCTCTGGTGGCCATCTTGGGAGATTTATATGTTATGAAGTTTCCTAATTTCCTCATTTACTGCAGTCTCCTCAGTAGGAAATACTTTCAGTTTTTTACTTTGGTTCCATCAAGAAGGCATTCAGATGTGCCACACATTTGAAATAAATTCTGCATGTTAGCACTCTAGTTGCTCATTAGATCACTGTAGTAAAGCTACTGCTCACCAGGGAAGTCTGCTGCTGGTATTCAAAGTGCATGTTTCAGTCTGCATGTCAGAATTTTTTTATGTTATGAAATAGAAGAGGATTTGAGAAGTCAAAATGTGCCCTAATTTTTCTTTCTGCAGCACTAATCATAATTTCTATGGCAAAATGAACCCCCTCATTTTGTTCCTTTGTAAATTAAATGTTTTAAGTGTTACCACTTTATTCATATCAAGATGGCTTCAGGTGTGCCATACTTTTGTCATAAGTAAGACTGTTAGCGCTCTAGTTGTTTGTTATAACACTCTTGGACATTCTGTCATTGGGCTATACTTGGGCTACATCTGGGTGATATTTGGGCTACATTTGGGCTCTTTTGTCTCTGGTGGCCATTTTGGGAGACTTATTTGTTATGAAGTTTCCTAATTTCCTCATTTACTACAGTCTCCTCATTAGGAAATACTTTCAGTTGTTTACTTTGATTCCATCAAGAAGGCATTCAAATGTGTCACACATTTGCCACAAATTCAGAATGTTAGATCTCTAGTTGCTTATTAGATCACTGTAGTAAAGCTACTGCTCACCAGGGAAGTCTGCTGCTGGTATTGAAAGTGCATGTTTCAGTCTGCATGTCAGAAGTTTTTTAATGAAATAGAAGAGGATTTGAGAAGTCACTCAAAATGTGCCCTAATGTTTCTTTCTGCAGCACTAATCATACTTTCTATGGCAAAATGAACCCCCTCATTTTGTTCCTTTTTAAATTATATGTTTTAAGAGTTACCACTTTATTCCAATCAAGATGGCTTCAGGTGTGCAATACGTTTGTCATAAGTAGGACTGTTAGCGCTCTGGTTGTCCTTTAGAACACTCTGGGAAGCTGCAGTAGAACAAAAAGGAATCTGCCCTTGTTGGATGTACATGTTTTACTGAGAATGTCAGACTTCATTTTCACATGACTGAGAAAGATAATCTGAATTTACAGAAAATATGCTCTCAGTTTAGTTTATAGATCACCTTCCAAACCACTGTGGGAAAAGCATGAGAAAATAGTTTTCTCTCAAACATGATTCATGATATCACAGCAGAAGGCTTTTTCATGTGGTAAAATCACCTTAGAACACACCACAATTCCTAAAATGAGTATGGTACCATCAACAAATGATTTATAATGTAACTAAAGTCTTAAAAACCTTCTATTAACTGCAATGCTTTTTAATGAGGTGCTATCATGTATATTGGTCCCAAGATGGCTGACAACACTTCTTGGATGAAGTACTGACAGCCAATCAGATCTCGCGATAAGATGTGTGGTTAGGCTCCGCCCAGATATATCTATCTATTTAACTCTAATTTTCTCAGGAACTACTGAACGGATTTACACCATTTAAGCAAAAGGCACGAGTCTGAGCTGAGGACTACCACTTTGCCAAATCTGGTGTAATTCCGTTCAGCATTTCGGGCTGTAGCTGCGTCAACAGGTCCTATGGGAAAATGCATGGGGAAAACGTGTTTTGGGACCCCCCTTTTTTCTCGGCCCCCGCTTGACGAATCACCTTGAAATTTTCAGCATAGGAGCGGACCGGAGCTGGCCAAAAGTTTAGAATATTTTGCGAAGATTCGTCAATCGGTGCCAACGTTGTTCCAAATAGAATGTTGCGGATTTCCTATGGAAAATAGGTCCTAACTATAACTACCTACTGCCAGTAGGTAATACATATATATACATATATATATATACATATATATATATATATATATATATATATATATATATATATATATATATATATATATATATATATATATTCGATTTAACGGTCCCAGCTTCCAGGAGGCACTCAAGACTTCACAGGTGCCGAAAATGATTGCAACTAGCCCCTGACGAGAGGCGGACGGCCTCGAAACGCGTAGGGCTCATTAACTTTGCATCGTAATGCCGAGACTATGAGGGAGCTGTCGAGTGCCTCCTGGAAGCTGGGACCATTGAATCGAATATATTACCTACTGGCGGTTGCCAGTAGGTAGTTATAGTTAGGACCACGTTTCCATAGGAAATCCGCAACATTCTATTTTGAATAACTTTGGCGCCGGTCGATGAATCCTCGCGAATTTTTCAAAATAGGTGGGGCGCTACGCTCCGCTCCTACCCTGAAAGTCTCGGGGGGATTCGTCAAGCGGGGGCTGAGATAAAAGGGGGGTCCCAAAACGCGTTTTTCCCATGCATTTTTCCATAGGACCTTTAGACACAGCTACAGCCCGAACGGCTGAACAGAATTACTTGAAATTTAGCAGAGAGGTAGTCCTCAGGTCAAGGAAGTGCCTTTTGTAGGTTTGGTGTAAATCTGTTCAGTAGATTCAGAGAAAATAGCCTTTAAATCAATATATGTATCTGAGCCAGCTTACGGTGCGCTTACGGTGCGCTTACCGTACGCGTACGGTGGCGTGCGCGAGCGCGATTTTGTGGCTGTTAGATCTTAGTAAACATTCGAATCGGTCGAAACCAGGAAGCGGCGGCCGCCATTTTCTCTCTCGCTCTCTGAGTTGGGCAGCAAAAACGATGCCAAAAAATGTCTAAAGAGGCAGTTTATTGAGATCCTAACCACCCAGCATTGATATAGGGGTCCCAAAACAACCCCCAAGTTGTTTTGGGAAAATCGGCGATTACGCTTACCGTACGCGTACGATAAAAAATTTGTAAAAAAAAAATTTGCCACACCCTCCCCACCCCGTGTGCAAATGGTGCCCGAAGGGCACCATTTGTGCATGGCTTATTACAGGTTAAGAAATAAACAAAGAATAAATTTCACAAAGATGCGCATAATATGTCCCCCATGTGCGCACGGTGCGCGAAGCGCATCGTGCGTACATGGCCCATCCCGCATAACGTGCACGGCACTAACTGCGTAAAGTGGGCGCTCACTGTGCGCGCACGGTGCGCGAAGCGCACGGTGCGCGCACGGAACGAACTGCGTTAACTGGGCGCGCACGCCACGAATGGCGTGAAGTAACTTAGCATTTAAAAAAACGTACAAATTCACTGAAAAAACCATAGGTTTCACACACGTTATAGTTAGGAATTAGCATTTAAAAAACCTTGCAAATTCACTGAAAAAACCATAGGTTTCACACATGTTATAGTTAGCTGGACATTTCTCTCATACAAAACCAATGAAATTCCCCCGTTATAGTTAGTTCAGCTAACTATAACTCACGCCCCCGCAATGCACTGCTGATGACGTCACATATTACATCACTCATGACATGGTCAGTGACATCACTCATGACATCACTGATGACATCTCAAATGACATCACTGATGACATCATCCAGTGAATGTGTGTTTTTCTGAAAATTAAATATGTTTTATATATGTATATCTCAAGGTCGATGGAAGAATAAATGGGTATATAAGAGTCTAAATGGATGATTTGTTTTTGAAAAATTGATTGTGTAACTGACTGATTAAGTGTATCATAGTGAATACATGACTTAGTGAGTAATCTTTAAATATGTAAATATCTGTATCAGTCTCTCACTTTGTGTATAAGTGGCTGCATGGGTTGGAGAGTAGCTACATGGGTGTCTATATAGGTTATTAGTTGGTTTTTTGAGCATCAGTCTGAGTGTCTGCATGGTTCGGTGGGGGGTATTACGTAGTGCATAGGTGCATGAATGAGTGACTCACTGTTTGTATGTGTTGAAGACAGCATGTCTGCAGGACTGTATGGGTGGATGAGTATGTGTATGGGTGTGTTAGTGAGGGAATGACTGTCTCAATAGTGTCTCTATGAGTAACTACATATGTTTTAAACTAGTATATGTGACTATTGGTGTATATAAGTGAGTATATGTGAGAGTGAGAGATTGAAAGAGTTCCTGTATGAATAAGTATGTGTTTCTATAAGTGATTGTTTAAAAGACTAAGTATGTGTAAGTTCCCATAGAAGTAAGTGTGGTGGTGTGTGTATAACTGTATATGCAAGTAAATGTATGTTTGATTCTTTATTAGCATGAGTGACTATGTGTGTCAGTAACTCTATGGATGAGAGGCATTGTGTAACAGGATGTATAGGTGTATGAGTACATATGATGAATGAGTACATGTATGAGTGACTGTACAGGACTGTTGGTGAATGAGTGGATGTGTATGTGGATCTTAGAATTACTGAAGAGGTTGTTGTAACTGGTATTGGTATGTCGTTTGTTTTGAAAATTTTAGTCTCTATTTTTGAATGTGTGTATCAAAGGTTATATTAGGGGGAGAGGAGGTCTGCCACTCTACCACAATGATGATGTCATCAGTGATGTCATCAGTGATGTCATTAGAGATGTCATCAGTGATGTCATGAGTGATGTCACTGACCATGTCATGAGTGATGTAATATGTGATGTCATCAGCAGTGCATTGCGGGGGCGCGAGTTATAGTTAGCTGAACTAACTATAATGAGGGAATTTCATTGGTTTTGTATGAGAGAAATGTCCAGCTAACTATAACATGTGTGAAACCTATGGTTTTTTCAGTGAATTTGCAAGGTTTTTTAAATGCTAATTCCTAACTATAACGTGTGTGAAACCTTTGGTTTTTTTAGTGAATTTGTGCGTTTTTTAAATGCTAATTTTTGAATTATTTAATTAAATATTTTTTTTTTATAATAAAAATAAAATTCCTATGTATTCATTTATATATTATCTGTATCCTTTTATTTGTTTTTGCTTTTTTTTTTTAAATTTCAATTAGGATAAAGTTGAACAGTTTTTTTAATTTTTGCAATTAATTTTTCTCCACTTTTTTTTTAATATAAATTCTTGGGGTGCGCGCTCTGAGCGCGCTCCTAGTACAATTTCGTAAGTTTTTTATGAATACCGTCGTACGTTATTTACGTACGTATATATACGTCATAGTGCGCGCTGGGAGCGCGCACCCAGTACGTATGCGTACGTACGTACGCATGCGTGCGTGCGTCCTACGCGCTCCACGCGGTTCACTTCCGCATACGCTTAAATTACGCGCAATAACGTTCGCGTATACGCGTGTTCAATGTATGCGCGCTACGTATGCGCATATGACGTATGCACATGCGCTCCTACGCGTTCACGCATGCGTAATCACGAGGTGCGCGCCCGGAGCTTGCGCAGTGCGCGCACCTCGGGTTATATGCTTAATAAAACAACACTTCTTGTTGGTTATCATTACTTTCAGTTTCTGATTGTTTTAACACCACACCCAATCCCCCTCATGGCAAGTCATGTGATCAAGAATCATCACTTTTGATTGGTTTGAAGTACTTTCAGTTCCAGATTCTTCCCAAACCACACCTACTCCCCTCATTATTAGTTCTGATTCCTTTGGAGAAGGAGCTATTCTGTTGTTGAGAGACAATGGCTGAACAGCAACCATCTTCAGACAGTGACCAGGACACTCTTGAGAGGCAGAGCAGCAGGAAGCAGAAAGACAGCTTTATATGGCTTTTTCACTTTTTCCAGAGGGACAAAAAAAGGTAAATGCACCCAAAGTTTCTTGTGTACTTTGTCAAAAAGTCTTGTCACGTGGGAATCCTAACAAGAAGTATTCTTTTAGCATTCACACTATGTTGAGGCATGTTGACAAAATGCATCCAGTGACTTTTCGTCGAGCTTCTGGAGCAAACCCTCCACCTGCTCAACCGATGACATCTGCAGCAGCTCAGCCGAGCACATCTTCGGCAGCTCAGTCGAGCACTTCTTGTGCAGTGGGGCCTTTGCCTTCTTCCACACTTCGTTTTGGACCACCTTGTTTTGCGAGGTTGTCCACACGCTGCACTGATTGCGGTCAACTTATTTCTGTGTGTGAGACCAGTCTTGATCTCATTCAGAGAAAATTTGATGCGCATCAGTGCAGTAGGCCATAGATGTTTTTTCTTTTTTTTCGTTTTTCTCTTCCTGTTTCCCTCCATTAACTCAAGGGCTCTTTTAAGAGCCACTTAAAAACTAAACCCCAAAAATTTTTGGGGGGGATTTATTATTTTTTTTTTTTGGGGTGCGCGCACCCTGCGCGCACCCAAGGATGTTTTTTAAAAAAAAATTCTTTTTTTTTTTTTTTTTAAATTTAATGTACAAAAAGAGGTGAAGAAATGGAAGCATGAAAAGGGAGGATTGAGAAATACAAATATTTTTCACTTATTTTTAAAAAAAAAAAAATTATTTTGAAACATTTTTTTTAAAGTATTTTGCAAGGGAACAGAATTTTTATTTTTATTTTTTCTTTCCAGTTCTGCAAAAAAAAGAAAAAAAGTATTAATATACATTACAAAAAGCATTACATGTTTTTACATATTTTACAAAGCAATTTTTTGCCCTTTTTTTGCTGTTTTCAGAATTTTTTATTTTTCACTTAAAATAGTGAAAACAATTGTATTCATCATTTAACAGCGGGCAAAAAAAAAACAATCTGAAAGATTGTTTAAAAAAAGCCCTAAAACTAAACACAAGGGCTCTTTTTAGAGCCACCTTATATCTTTTTACTTAATTGCGTATTTTTTTAAATTTTTTTTGTGTTTAAAAATTTTTCGGGTGCGCGCTGGGTGTGCGCACTCGGCGATATTTTTTTTCAAAATATAAATCTTTTTTTTTGCCTTACAAGGTCCTACTGTGTTTATCACCCCCTCTTTATGCGAGAGACAAAATGGCGGCCGCCGCTTCCTGATTTCCACCGATTCGAATGTTTACTGACATCTAACAACCAATCAGAAGTGCGCTCGCGCACGGCAGGGTGCGTGCACAGGACTTGCTCAGTGCGCGCACGCTGCGCGCGTACAGATATATATATTGATTTAAATGCTAATTTCTCAGGAAATACTGAACAGATTTACACCAAATCTGCAAAAGGCACTTCATGGACCTTATGGCTACCTCTCTGCCAAATTTCACATAATTCTGTTCAGTCGTTCGGGCTGTAGCTGCGACTAAAGTCCCTATGGAAAAATGCATGGGAAAAATGCGTTTTGGAACCCCCCTTTTTTCTCGGCCCCCGCTTGACGAATCACCCCGAAACTTTCAGGGTAGGAGCTGAGCGGAGCGCCCCATTAGTTTTGAAAATTTCGCGAAGATTCGTCAACCGGCGCCAAAGTTATTCAAAATAGAATTTTCAGATTTCCTATGGAAACACGGTCCTATTTATAACTACTTACTGGCGACCGCCAGTAGGTAATATATATATATATATTCACTGAAAAAACCATGGGTTTCACACACGTTATAGTTAGGACTTAGCATTTAAAAAACCTTAGAAATTCAGTGAAAAAACCATAGGTTTCACACACGTTATAGTTAGGAATTAGCATTTAAAAAACCTTAGAAATTCAGTGAAAAAAACCATAGGTTTCACACATGTTATAGTTAGCTGGACATTTTACTCGTAAAAAACCATTGAAATTGCCCCGTTATAGTTAGTTCAGCTAACTATAACTCGCGCGCCCGCAATGCACTGTTGATGACGTCACATATTACATCACTCATGACATGGTCAGTGACATCACTCATGACATCACTGATGACATCTCAAATGACATCACTGATGACATCATCCAGTGAATGTGTGTTTTTCTGAAAATTAAATATGTTTTATATATGTATATCTCAAGGTCGATGAAAGAATAAATGGGTATATTACTGTCTAAATGGATGATTTCTTATTGAAAAATTGATTGTGTAACTGACTGATTAAGTGTATCATAGTGAATACATGGCTTAGTGAGTAATGTTTAAATATATAAATATCTGTATCAGTCTCTCACTTTGTGTATAAGTGGCTGCATGGGTTGGTGAGTATCTACATGGGTGTCTATATAGGATATTAGTTGGTTTTTTGAGTATCAGTCTGAGTGTCTGCATGGTTCGGTGGGGGGTATTACGTAGTGCATAGGTGCATGAATGATTGACTCACTGTTTGTATGTGTTGATCAGAGCATGTGTGCAGGACTGCATGGGTGGATGAGTGTGTGTATGGGTGTGTTAGTGAGTGAATGACTGTCTCAATAGTGTCTTTATGAGTAACTACATATGTTTTAAACTAGTATATGTGACTATTGGTGTAAATAAGTGAGTATATGTGAGAGTGAGACATTGGAAGAGTTCCTGTATGAATAAGTATGTGTTTCTATAAGTGATTGTTTAAAAGACTAAGTATGTGTAAGTTTCCATAGAAGTAAGTGTGGTGGTGTGTGAATAACTGTATATGCAAGTAAATGTATGTTTTATTCTTTATTAGCATGGGTGACTATGTGTGTGAGTAGCTCTATGGATAAGTGGCATTGTGTAACAGGATGTATAGGTGTATGAGTACATATGATAAGTGAGTACATGTATGAGTGACTGTATTGAACTGTTGGTGAATGAATGGATGTGTATGTGGATCTTAGAATTACTGAAGAGGTTGTTGTAACTGTTATTGGTATGTCCATTCTTTTGTAAATTTTAGTCTCTATTTTTGTATGTGTGTATCAAAGGTTATATTAGGGTGGGAGGAGGTCTGCCACTCTATCACAAGGATGATGTCATCAGTGATGTCATTTGAGATGTCATCAGTGATGTCATGAGTGATGTCACTGACCATGTCATGAGTGATGTAATATGTGACGTCATCAGCAGTGCATTGCGGGCGCGCGAGTTATAGTTAGCTGAACTAACTATAACGGGGCAATTTCAATGGTTTTTTACGAGTAAAATGTCCAGCTAACTATAACATGTGTGAAACCTATGGTTTTTTTCACTGAATTTCTAAGGTTTTTTAAATGCTAATTCCTAACTATAACGTGTGTGAAACCTATGGTTTTTTCACTGAATTTCTAAGGTTTTTTAAATGCTAAGTCCTAACTATAACGTGTGTGAAACCCATGGTTTTTTCAGTGAATTTGCAAGGTTTTTTAAATGCAAATTTTTTTTTTTTTCTTCTATTTTTTCTAACATATTTTTATTTTAATTTTCTTACCTTTTATAAAGACTATGATTAAATTTTTTAAATTCTTTAATATGTTTTTTTTAATATATTTTTTAAAATAAACATGTAAAATTTATTAGCAGTACTTTTTTCTATTTTTTTAATTATTTTTTTAGTACGCGTACCGTAAGCTCACGGTAAGCGTATGGTTCACGTAACGTCCGTAATTTTTCTACGCTGCTTGCGTATAGTTACGCAATTTGCGTAGCTGCGCGTACTCCGCGTGGGACGCGTACGCGTGTACGCTACACGCGCACGTTATGCGGAAGTGTCAGGGAGTGACTGTTATGCGCATGCGCGCAAGCGCGTGTCTTTTTTACGCGCATGCGCACTTTTGCCGTAAGCGTACCGTAAGCGTACCGTAAGCGTACGGTAGGTCATGTGATCATGAAACACAACTTTTGATTGGTTGAAACTACTTTTTTGATTTTCTTAAATGCACATGTCCAAACTGCTTTTTCAGACCACCACCATGTGTAACCTGGGTGGCTGCCTACATTCCAGCAAGGGCAACCAGCCTTACTGATGCTGAATGTATTTGCATTACTGAGTCCAACCTCAAACCCTTAAACTATTCTTTTTTTTTCCAGTACACCTTAATTTATCGTGAAAACATAGTCCATATTATTTTACATGTTCCTCACATTTAAATTTCTCCCAAAACAGAAAATAATAAACACAACTTCAACAAAAAGAATTGCTTTTCTATTATTCATTTCTTAATTTACCATATACATCCCCTCTCAAACTCTAAACTCACCTTTAAAATTAGTTAGTTGTGAAAGAAATGTGGCACTCAAACAGCAGATTATCAGAGCCAGGATCTCTGTTGTGTTCACCTCTCTCCTCTCAGCAGAACCAGATAATGGCAAACTTTCCCTCTATTTTTCCACACATATACATGTAAGTTTCAAATCTCAGTGCTTCCCCCTTTTTTTCAAATGTAATCACACATTTCTATTGGTTGAAAACCAACCCTTTTCCAAAAGTACCCTGCCCCCAACTTGACTTCTGCCTAGTACCCTTCCCCCAACTTGACTTCTGCCTGCTACCATAGCAACAGCTCATGGAACACTGCTGCGTGGAGTTAGGTCAGAAGTTCGCCACACAATGTTTCAATTCCACAGAGCAAGAGTGCTTGACTTTTCAAACCTAACAGCAAATCCATAGTACTGTTCTTTGGTTACACATTTTTTTGTACCAATACAAAACATGCTTCTATTAATTTACACATACAGCCTAGTTTTTATTCTAGAATGGTATGAAACAGCCAATCAGTTCTTTTTGTTTTGAAAAAAATATGTATGCCTCCATTTCCAAACTGTCTTTCTTTTCATATTGCCATTCTACTGAAAGACACCTCCTGAGTGCATCCAGTTCTCCTTAGAAGATGTTCACAGTGTGGATTGTAGGGCACAGCTATGTCTTCTGGAGTGAAAAGTATGCAGAGAAAACAGATATGGTGAGAGACCTTGCTTTGCCAAATGTAGACATTAAATGGATTGGTCAGAGAGGGTTAAAGTGGCACCAATTGATGCCATTGGTGAAATCCTTCATGCAAATCCAACACCATGACCTCATAATAGTGCACTGTGGTGGCAATGACCTAGGCACTTTGACTGGGGTAGGTCTGGAAATGCTTATGAAGGACACCTTTACACAACTGTTTTCACTTTTCCCTAAAACTGCCTTTGTGTTTTCCAACATATGCCAAAGGCAAAAATGGAACTGGTCCAATCATTTCTGTCCGCAGATTGACAAAGCAAGAAAGCACGTCAACAAATCTGTTTCTGCTTTCCTCCGTGACTATGGTATGGGTGCCATTTACCACAACAACTTGCGTTATGACATGCAAGACATTTATAGAGGAGATGGTGTGCACTTCAATGATGAAGGGAACAGAGTCTTCCTTTTGAACCTTAGACTCTGCATCGGTACTTACTTGTAGGTACCACTAAAAAAATGACTTCATAAACACAACAGCTCTTTTTAGAGCTCCCTAATATCTAAACTCTTAATTCTGCATTTCATTTTTTTATTTTTATTTTTTTTTACCGTACGCTTACCGTACGCGTACCCCGTGATTTTTTTAAAAATCAATAAAATTTTTTTTGTACTTTTCTGTCCTTCTTTGACCCCCTTACAAATGTTAGGGGGTCTGTAACTCTTCTCATTGCCCCCTTTTCTTGTTTTCACTCTTTTTTTTCAGAGTGAAATACACAAAATGGCGGCCGCCGCTTCCTGGTTTCGGCCGATTCGAATGTTTACTAAGATCTAAGAGCCAATCAGAATCTCGCTCGCACACGCCATTTTTCTTCCGTACGCTTACCGTAAGCTCACCGTACGCGTACCCCGTGATTTTTTTAAAAAACAATAAATGTTTTTTTTGTACTTTACAGTCCTTCTTTGACCCCCTCACAAATGTAAGGGGGTCTGTAACTCTCCTCTTTGCCCCCTTTTCTTGTTTTCACTCTTTTTTTCAGAGTGAAATACACAAAATGGCGGCCGCCGCTTCCTGGTTTCGGCCGATTCGAATGTTTACTAAGATCTAAGAGCCAATCAGAATCTCGCTCGCGCACGCCATTTTTCTTCCGTACGCTTACCGTAAGCTCACCGTACGCGTACCCCGTGATTTTTTTAAAAAACAATAAATGTTTTTTTTGTACTTTACAGTCCTTCTTTGACCCCCTCACAAATGTAAGGGGGTCTGTAACTCTCCTCTTTGCCCCCTTTTCTTGTTTTCACTCTTTTTTTCAGAGTGAAATACACAAAATGGCGGCCGCCGCTTCCTGGTTTCGGCCGATTTGAATGTTTACTAAGATCTAAGAGCCAATCAGAATCGCGCTCGCGCACGCCACCGTACGCGTACGGTAAGCGTACGGTAAGCGTACCGTAAGCGGGCTCAGATATATATATTGATTTAAAGGCTATTTTCTCAGAATCTACTGAACAGATTTACACCAAACCTACAAAAGGCACTTCCTTGACCTAGGGACTACCTCTCTGCCAAATTTCTAGTAATTCTGTTCAGCCGTTCGGGCTGTAGCTCGTTCTAAAGGTCCTATGGAAAAATGCATGGGAAAAACGCGTTTTGGGACCCCCCTTTTATCTCAGCCCCCGCTTGACGGATCCCCCCGAGACTTTCAGGGTAGGAGCGGAGCGTAGCGCCCCACCTATTTTGAGAAATTCGCGAGGATTCGTCGACCGGCGCCAAAGTTATTCAAAATAGAATGTTGCGGATTTCCTATGGAAAAGGGGTCCTAACTATAACTACCTACTGGCGACCGCCAGTAGGTAATATATATATATATATATATATATATATATATATATATATATATATATATATATATATATATATACACCAACAAGGTATCCCACCTTCAAGGACGACGCTTGAATGAACGAGCGGATTCTGCGTGTTCAGGCAGCATTCCTTTATTCTTTATCAACCGGAACATCAAGGTACTCGTTTAAAATCAATAGCCCTACGCGTTTCGGAGCTCCTGCTCCTTGTTCACGGGCTCACGGCTCTGTTCGTGGATGGATGATTGCGTTTGAAGACAGACCTCGATTTGCAGTCCTTTAATAGGCACAGCCCAATGATGGGCGTTGTTTCAATAGAGAGGTTTCTGGGATTCGTAGTCTTCACCACGCTGATGTTAAAATCCCCAAATGGACTCCATCACTTCGAACAACATTATTGCACAATTTAGGCTCTCCAGTGAGCTACGAGTGCCTGGTTCCGGGAAATTTACAAGACACAAGTTCAAACCTGCACCAGCGTCACGGAACAGTCCGTGTGCAGCAGCCCACCTGGGTTGTGGTAGGTCGTCCTCACGGCCGGGACAGGCCGTTACATATACACCAACAAGGTATCCCACCTTCAAGGACGACGCTTGAATGAACGAGCGGATTCTGCGTGTTCAGGCAGCATTCCTTTATTCTTTATCAACCGGAACATCAAGGTACTCGTTTAAAATCAATAGCCCTATGCGTTTCGGAGCTCCTGCTCCTTGTTCACGGGCTCACGGCTCTGTTCGTGGATGGATTGCGTTTGAAGACAGACCTCGATTTGCAGTCCTTTAATAGGCACAGCCCAATGATGGGCGTTGTTTCAATAGAGAGGTTTCTGGGATTCGTAGTCTTCACCACGCTGATGTTAAAATCCCCAAATGGACTCTATCACTTCGAACAACATTATTGCACAATTTAGGCTCTCCAGTGAGCTACGAGTGCCTGGTTCCAGGAAATTTACAAGACACAAGTTCAAACCTGCACCAGCGTCACGGAACAGTCCGTGTGCAGCAGCCCACCTGGGTTGTGGTAGGTCGTCCTCACGGCCGGGACAGGCCGTTACATATACACCAACAAGGTATCCCACCTTCAAGGACGACGCTTGAATGAACGAGCGGATTCTGCGTGTTCAGGCAGCATTCCTTTATTCTTTATCAACCGGAACATCAAGGTACTCGTTTAAAATCAATAGCCCTACGCGTTTCGGAGCTCCTGCTCCTTGTTCACGGGCTCACGGCTCTGTTCGTGGATGGATTGCGTTTGAAGACAGACCTCGATTTGCAGTCCTTTAATAGGCACAGCCCAATGATGGGCGTTGTTTCAATAGAGAGGTTTCTGGGATTCGTAGTCTTCACCACGCTGATGTTAAAATCCCCAAATGGACTCCATCACTTCGAACAACATTATTGCACAATTTAGGCTCTCCAGTGAGCTACGAGTGCCTGGTTCCGGGAAATTTACAAGACACAAGTTCAAACCTGCACCAGCGTCACGGAACAGTCCGTGTGCAGCAGCCCGCCTGGGTTGTGGTAGGTCGTCCTCACGGCCGGGACAGGCCGTTACATATACACCAACAAGGTATCCCACCTTCAAGGACGACGCTTGAATGAACGAGCGGATTCTGCGTGTTCAGGCAGCATTCCTTTATTCTTTATCAACCGGAACATCAAGGTACTCATTTAAAATCAATAGCCCTACGCGTTTCGGAGCTCCTGCTCCTTGTTCACGGGCTCACGGCTCTGTTCGTGGATGGATTGCGTTTGAAGACAGACCTCGATTTGCAGTCCTTTAATAGGCACAGCCCAATGATGGGCGTTGTTTCAATAGAGAGGTTTCTGGGATTCGTAGTCTTCACCACGCTGATGTTAAAATCCCCAAATGGACTCCATCACTTCGAACAACATTATTGCACAATTTAGGCTCTCCAGTGAGCTACGAGTGCCTGGTTCCGGGAAATTTACAAGACACAAGATCAAACCTGCACCAGCGTCACGGAACAGTCCGTGTGCAGCAGCCCACCTGGGTTGTGGTAGGTCGTCCTCACGGCCGGGACAGGCCGTTACATATACACTAACAAGGTATCCCACCTTCAAGGACGACGCTTGAATGAACGAGCGGATTCTGCGTGTTCAGGCAGCATTCCTTTATTCTTTATCAACCGGAACATCAAGGTACTCGTTTAAAATCAATAGCCCTACGCGTTTCGGAGCTCCTGCTCCTTGTTCACGGGCTCACGGCTCTGTTCGTGGATGGATTGCGTTTGAAGACAGACCTCGATTTGCAGTCCTTTAATAGGCACAGCCCAATGATGGGCGTTGTTTCAATAGAGAGGTTTCTGGGATTCGTAGTCTTCACCACCATATATATATATATTACCTACTGGCGGTCGCCAGTAGGTAGTTATAGTTAGGACCGTGTTTCCATAGGAAATCCGCAACATTCTATTTTGAATAACTTTGGCGCCGATTGACGAATCCTCGCGAAATTTTCAAAATAGGTGGGGCGCTCCTCTCCGCTCCTTCCCTGAAAGTCTCGGGGTGATTCGTCAAGCGGGGGCTGAGAAAAAGGGGGGGTCCCAAAACGCATTTTCCCCATGCATTTTTCCATAGGACCTTTAGTCCAAGCTGCAGCCCGAATGGCTGAACAGAATTTCTTGAAATTTGGCAAGAGGTAGTCCTCAGGTCAGGGATGTGCCTTTTGTAGGTCTGGTGTAAATGTGTTCAGTATTTGCTGAGAAAATAACATTTGAATCAATATATAGATCTATAGGCGCGCTCCGAGCGCTTACGGTAAGCGTACCGTACGCGCACGGTGCCATGCGCGAGCTCAATTCTGATTGGTGGTTACATGACTGTAAACATTCGAATCGGGCGAAATGAGGAAGTGTCGGCCTCCATTTTGTGTGCCTCACACTGATAAAAAAAAGGAGGAGACCATGGAAAGGGGGCAACGAAGAGAGTTGCAGACCCCCTAGCGTTTGTCAGGGGGTCCAAGAAGGCCATAAAAGTATGAAAAATACATTTAAATGTTTTTTAAAAAAATCGCGGGGTGCGCGTACGGTAAGCTTACCGTACGCGTACGGTAGAAAATAACAAAAAAAGAAGAAAAAAACAAATTTAAGTGATAAGATATTAGGGGGCTCTAAAAAGAGCCGTTGTGTTCATTGAGTGTTTTTTGGTACCTACAAGTAAGTACCGATGCAGAGTCTAAAGTTTAAGAGGAAGACTCTGTTCCCTTCATCATTGAAATGTACACCGTCTCCTCTATAAATGTCTTGCATGTTGTAACGCAAGTTGTTGTGTATATAGAACCCATACCATAGTCTCTGAGGAAAGCAGAAACAGATTTGTTGACGTGCTTTCTTGCTTTGTCAATCTGCGGACAAAATTGGTTGGACCAGTTCCACTTTTGCCTTTGGCATATGTTAGAATATACAAAGGCAGAATGAGGAAAAAGCGACATCAATTGCACAAAGGTGTCCTTAATAAGCATTTCCAGACCTACACCAGTTAAAGTGCCTAGGTCATTTCCACCACAGTGCACAATAATAAGGTTAGGCTGTGGGAGATGTAGAAAGGTTTTCACCAAAGGCATTAATTGGTGCCACTTTAACCCTCTCTGACCAATCCATTTAATGTCTACATTTGGCAAATTTAATTTAATTGTGGGTTTATATAGCGCTAGAATCGACTCCCGGAGGAGTATCTCCGTGCTTCGACCGCTGGGGAACCTGTCCTGGCTCACCCTGAGAGATGGTCCCTAATGGGTATCTCTAAGGTGCGACCAAGCATCCCCGGCAGTCTGGGGGGGCCATTGTGAAGATGAGACAAGCTAATGCCCAGAGTTGCCGAGTGTGGTCCCTGACTGGAGTAGGCACCGAGGCGAGAATTATCGAGCCCGCTGACCCTGGTCCACGACCCTGCCGCGTCGGGAATTGAACCCTGGTCCCGGGCCGTCCTCTGCTTACGGGTCTGCCGCCTCTAACCAGTGAGCCACACCTCTCCACGCAAGGTCTCTCACCATACCTCTTTTTTCTGCAAATTTTTCACTCCAGAAGACATAGCTGTGACCTACAATCCACACTGTGAACATCTTTCAAGGAGATCTGGATGCACTCTGAAGGTGTCTTTCAGTAGAATGGCAAAATGAAATGAAAGACAGTTTGAAAATGGAAGCATACATATTTTTTTAAAATAAAAAGAACTCATTGGCTGTTTCACATCATTCTACACTAAAAACTAGGCTGTATGTGTACATTTATAGAAGCATGTTTTGTATTGGTTCAGAACATTGTGTTCCCACAGAAGAATAGTTTGGATTTGCTGTTAGGTTGGATAGGTGAAGCACTCTTGGTCTTTCGATTTGAAACATTGTGTGGTGAACTTTTGAACTCTCTCCTCACAGCACTGTTCCATGAGCTGTTGCTATGGTAGCAGGCAAAAGTCAAGTTGGGGGAAGGGAACATTTGGAAAAGGGTTGAAGTTTTCAACCAATAGAAATGTATGATTTCATTTAAAAAAAAGTGGGAAGCACTGAGATTTGTAATTAACATGTATATGTGTGAAAAAAGAGAGGGAAACATTTAGGGGTGGGCGGAATTTGTGCAATCGCGTTACGCAAATCTCCGCGAAACGGTAAAAAATCTCCGCGAACACGCAGAAATTCCGCGAACTCGCGGAATTGCTTGTTCGCGATACTTTTTTCCTGTTCGCGATCGCTGTTTGCGTGCTCGGGGTGAAATATTTCGCGAACACGCATATTGAGAATGCAAACAAGCCAAAAATTTCGCAAAGTCGCGGAACGCAGATTTTTGGTCAATTTTGCGTTCTCCGCGGAACGCGAAATTACCCAAATTCTGCAAATTCCGCGAGCGGAACGGATTTTAACGCCCAGGCCTAGAAACATTGCCATTAATTGATTCTGCTCAGAGGAGAGAGGTGTACAGCTCTGATATTCTGACTGTGATAGTCTGCTGTTTGAGTGCCACATTTCTTTCTCAACTAACTAATTTTAAAGGTGAGTCATGAGTTTGAGAGGGGATGCATGTGGTGAATTTTGCATGAGTCTATGATCACAGAGGAATTGCTGTCAGAGATGTATTTTGTGTTTCTCTGGTTCTTTTGAGAAGTAACCATGCATATGTGTCTTGCAACTGAAAATACACAGTCTGCATAAGCAGACTGTTAGCACACACCCAGCAGTTTATCCTGTAGAATCAGGCTGAGTATTCACAAGTGAATGGTGTTTCATGGAAGCAGTGAGTAACGCTAATACAATCAACATCACTAAGGCTGATTTCTTTTGCTGGAGTGTAGTCAGTAACCAAGGTCACACATGTTCATGGTCTGAAAAAGCTGTTTGCACATGTGCTGTTTTCTGTGTTTGAAAACTGTAATGAAAATGTATGCGACTGTTAGAGTAATTAACGCTTGCTGGAAAAAAACAGTACTAAGTGTGCTTTGAAATTGGCATGCAAATTTCATTTTCTGCCTAAAATAACAGAAAACAGTAGTAAGTGTGCTTTGAAATTGGCAAGCAAATTTCATTTTCTGCGTAAAATCACAGCATGAGTCTGTGAGCATAGAGGAATTGCTGTCAGAGATGTATTTCGTGTCTCTCTGGTTCTTTTGGGAAGTAACCATGCATATGTCTCTTGCAACTGAAAATACACAGTCTGCATAAGCAGACTGTTAGCACACACCCAGCAGTTTATCCTGTAGAATCATGCTTAGTATTCACAAGTGAGTGGTGTTTCAGGTAGCAGTGAGTAACGCTAATGCTTTCAACATCACTAAGGCTAATTTCTTTTGCTGGAGTGTAGTCAGTCACCAAGGTCACACATGTTCATGGTCTCAAAAAGCTGTTTGCACATGTGCTCTTTTCTGTGTCTGAAAACTGTAATGAAAATGTATGCGACTGTTAGAGTAATTAACGCTTGCAGGAAAAAGACAGTACTAAGTGTGCTTTGAAATTGGCATGCAAATTTCATTTTCTGCTTAAAATAACAGAAAACAGTAGTAAGTGTGCTTTGAAATTGGCAAGCAAATTTCATTTTCCGCGTAAAATCACAGCATGAGTCTGTGAGCATAGAGGAATTGCTGTCAGAGATGTATTTCGTGTCTCTCTGGTTCTTTTGGGAAGTAACCATGCGTATGTCTCTTGCAACTGAAAATACACAGTCTGCATAAGCAGACTGTTAGCACACACCCAGCAGTTTATCCTGTAGAATCATGCTTAGTATTCACAAGTGAGTGGTGTTTCAGGTAGCAGTGAGTAACGCTAATACATTATACATCACTAAGGCTGATTTCTTTTGCTGGAGTGTAGTCAGTCACCAAGGTCACACATGTTCATGGTCTCAAAAAGCTGTTTGCACATGTGCTCTTTTCTGTGTCTGAAAACTGTAATGAAAATGTATGTGACTGTTAGAGTAATTAACGCTTGTAGGAAAAAACAGTACTAAGTGTGCTTTGAAATTGGCATGCAAATTTCATTTTCTGCCTAAAATAACAGAAAACAGTAGTAAGTGTGCTTTGAAATTGGCAAGCAAATTTCATTTTCTGCGTAAAATCACAGCATGAGTCTGTGAGCATAGAGGAATTGCTGTCAGAGATGTATTTCGTGTCTCTCTGGTTCTTTTGGGAAGTAACCATGCATATGTCTCTTGCAACTGAAAATACACAGTCTGCATAAGCAGACTGTTAGCACACACCCAGCAGTTTATCCTGTAGAATCATGCTTAGTATTCACAAGTGAGTGGTGTTTCAGGTAGCAGTGAGTAACGCTAATGCTTTCAACATCACTAAGGCTGATTTCTTTTGCTGGAGTGTAGTCAGTCACCAAGGTCACACATGTTCATGGTCTCAAAAAGCTGTTTGCACATGTGCTCTTTTCTGTGTCTGAAAACTGTAATGAAAATGTATGCGACTGTTAGAGTAATTAACGCTTGCAGGAAAAAGACAGTACTAAGTGTGCTTTGAAATTGGCATGCAAATTTCATTTTCTGCTTAAAATAACAGAAAACAGTAGTAAGTGTGCTTTGAAATTGGCAAGCAAATTTCATTTTCCGCGTAAAATCACAGCATGAGTCTGTGAGCATAGAGGAATTGCTGTCAGAGATGTATTTCGTGTCTCTCTGGTTCTTTTGGGAAGTAACCATGCGTATGTCTCTTGCAACTGAAAATACACAGTCTGCATAAGCAGACTGTTAGCACACACCCAGCAGTTTATCCTGTAGAATCATGCTTAGTATTCACAAGTGAGTGGTGTTTCAGGTAGCAGTGAGTAACGCTAATACATTATACATCACTAAGGCTGATTTCTTTTGCTGGAGTGTAGTCAGTCACCAAGGTCACACATGTTCATGGTCTCAAAAAGCTGTTTGCACATGTGCTCTTTTCTGTGTCTGAAAACTGTAATGAAAATGTATGTGACTGTTAGAGTAATTAACGCTTGTAGGAAAAAAACAGTACTAAGTGTGCTTTGAAATTGGCATGCAAATTTCATTTTCTGCCTAAAATAACAGAAAACAGTAGTAAGTGTGCTTTGAAATTGGCAAGCAAATTTCATTTTCTGCGTAAAATCACAGCATGAGTCTGTGAGCATAGAGGAATTGCTGTCAGAGATGTATTACGTGTCTCTCTGGTTCTTTTGGGAAGTAACCATGCATATGTCTCTTGCAACTGAAAATACACAGTCTGCATAAGCAGACTGTTAGCACACACCCAGCAGTTTATCCTGTAGAATCATGCTTAGTATTCACAAGTGAGTGGTGTTTCAGGTAGCAGTGAGTAACGCTAATGCTTTCAACATCACTAAGGCTGATTTCTTTTGCTGGAGTGTAGTCAGTCACCAAGGTCACACATGTTCATGGTCTCAAAAAGCTGTTTGCACATGTGCTCTTTTCTGTGTCTGAAAACTGTAATGAAAATGTATGTGACTGTTAGAGTAATTAACGCTTGCAGGAAAAAAACAGTACTAAGTGTGCTTTGAAATTGGCATGCAAATTTCATTTTCTGCCTAAAATAACAGAAAACAGTAGTAAGTGTGCTTTGAAATTGGCAAGCAAATTTCATTTTCTGCGTAAAATCACAGCATGAGTCTGTGAGCATAGAGGAATTGCTGTCAGAGATGTATTTCGTGTCTCTCTGGTTCTTTTGGGAAGTAACCATGCGTATGTCTCTTGCAACTGAAAATACACAGTCTGCATAAGCAGACTGTTAGCACACACCCAGCAGTTTATCCTGTAGAATCATGATAAGTATTCACAAGTGAGTGGTGTTTCAGGTAGCAGTGAGTAACGCTAATACATTATACATCACTAAGGCTGATTTCTTTTGCTGGAGTGTAGTCAGTCACCAAGGTCACACATGTTCATGGTCTCAAAAAGCTGTTTGCACATGTGCTCTTTTCTGTGTCTGAAAACTGTAATGAAAATGTATGTGACTGTTAGAGTAATTAACGCTTGTAGGAAAAAAACAGTACTAAGTGTGCTTTGAAATTGGCATGCAAATTTCATTTTCTGCCTAAAATAACAGAAAACAGTAGTAAGTGTGCTTTGAAATTGGCAAGCAAATTTCATTTTCTGCGTAAAATCACAGCATGAGTCTGTGAGCATAGAGGAATTGCTGTCAGAGATGTATTACGTGTCTCTCTGGTTCTTTTGGGAAGTAACCATGCATATGTCTCTTGCAACTGAAAATACACAGTCTGCATAAGCAGACTGTTAGCACACACCCAGCAGTTTATCCTGTAGAATCATGCTTAGTATTCACAAGTGAGTGGTGTTTCAGGTAGCAGTGAGTAACGCTAATGCTTTCAACATCACTAAGGCTGATTTCTTTTGCTGGAGTGTAGTCAGTCACCAAGGTCACACATGTTCATGGTCTCAAAAAGCTGTTTGCACATGTGCTCTTTTCTGTGTCTGAAAACTGTAATGAAAATGTATGTGACTGTTAGAGTAATTAACGCTTGCAGGAAAAAAACAGTACTAAGTGTGCTTTGAAATTGGCATGCAAATTTCATTTTCTGCCTAAAATAACAGAAAACAGTAGTAAGTGTGCTTTGAAATTGGCAAGCAAATTTCATTTTCTGCGTAAAATCACAGCATGAGTCTGTGAGCATAGAGGAATTGCTGTCAGAGATGTATTACGTGTCTCTCTGGTTCTTTTGGGAAGTAACCATGCATATGTCTCTTGCAACTGAAAATACACAGTCTGCATAAGCAGACTGTTAGCACACACCCAGCAGTTTATCCTGTAGAATCATGCTTAGTATTCACAAGTGAGTGGTGTTTCAGGTAGCAGTGAGTAACGCTAATGCTTTCAACATCACTAAGGCTGATTTCTTTTGCTGGAGTGTAGTCAGTCACCAAGGTCACACATGTTCGTGGTCTTAAAAAGCTGTTTGCACATGTGCTGTTTTCTGTGTTTGAAAACTGTAATGAAAATGTATGCGACTGTTAGAGTAATTAACGCTTGCAGGAAAAAAACAGTACTAAGTGTGCTTTGAAATTGGCATGCAAATTTCATTTTCTGCCTAAAATAACAGAAAACAGTAGTAAGTGTGCTTTGAAATTGGCAAGCAAATTTCATTTTCTGCGTAAAATCACAGCATGAGTCTGTGAGCATAGAGGAATTGCTGTCAGAGATGTATTTCGTGTCTCTCTGGTTCTTTTTGGAAGTAACCATGCATATGTCTCTTGCAACTGAAAATACACAGTCTGCATAAGCAGACTGTTAGCACACACCCAGCAGTTTATCCTGTAGAATCATGCTTAGTATTCACAAGTGAGTGGTGTTTCAGGTAGCAGTGAGTAACGCTAATGCTTTCAACATCACTAAGGCTGATTTCTTTTGCTGGAGTGTAGTCAGTCACCAAGGTCACACATGTTCATGGTCTCAAAAAGCTGTTTGCACATGTGCTCTTTTCTGTGTCTGAAAACTGTAATGAAAATGTATGCGACTGTTAGAGTAAATAACGCTTGCAGGAAAAAAACAGTACTAAGTGTGCTTTGAAATTGGCATGCAAATTTCATTTTCTGCTTAAAATAACAGAAAACAGTAGTAAGTGTGCTTTGAAATTGGCAAGCAAATTTCATTTTCCGCGTAAAATCACAGCATGAGTCTGTGAGCATAGAGGAATTGCTGTCAGAGATGTATTTCGTGTCTCTCTGGTTCTTTTGGGAAGTAACCATGCGTATGTCTCTTGCAACTGAAAATACACAGTCTGCATAAGCAGACTGTTAGCACACACCCAGCAGTTTATCCTGTAGAATCATGCTTAGTATTCACAAGTGAGTGGTGTTTCAGGTAGCAGTGAGTAATGCTAATACATTATACATCACTAAGGCTGATTTCTTTTGCTGGAGTGTAGTCAGTCACCAAGGTCACACATGTTCATGGTCTCAAAAACCTGTTTGCACATGTGCTCTTTTCTGTGTCTGAAAACTGTAATGAAAATGTATGTGACTGTTAGAGTAATTAACGCTTGCAGGAAAAAAACAGTACTAAGTGTGCTTTGAAATTGGCATGCAAATTTCATTTTCTGCCTAAAATAACAGAAAACAGTAGTAAGTGTGCTTTGAAATTGGCAAGCAAATTTCATTTTCTGCGTAAAATCACAGCATGAGTCTGTGAGCATAGAGGAATTGCTGTCAGAGATGTATTACGTGTCTCTCTGGTTCTTTTGGGAAGTAACCATGCATATGTCTCTTGCAACTGAAAATACACAGTCTGCATAAGCAGACTGTTAGCACACACCCAGCAGTTTATCCTGTAGAATCATGCTTAGTATTCACAAGTGAGTGGTGTTTCAGGTAGCAGTGAGTAACGCTAATGCTTTCAACATCACTAAGGCTGATTTCTTTTGCTGGAGTGTAGTCAGTCACCAAGGTCACACATGTTCATGGTCTCAAAAATCTGTTTGCACATGTGCTCTTTTCTGTGTCTGAAAACTGTAATGAAAATGTATGAAGTGAAGTGAAGTGTTATTTGTAAAGCGCACGAATGCCGTGGCGTCTTGGCGCTGGGTGTGGGACGTGACGTTCCTCCAGGTGAGTTCATTAGTTTTTACCGAACAGCCAGGTTTTCAGGTCCTTCCTGAAAACTAGACGGTTCGGTTGACATCGCAGAGAACATGGCATTTGGTTCCATAATTTTGCTGCACAGTAAGATAGGGTTCGACCTCCCCATCTGACCTTCCGCGTTTTTGGAATACAAACAAGACCTTCAGTAGATGATCTGAGTGTTCTGACGGGAAGATATCGTGTGAAGAGTTTCCCTACTTCTCTAGATATACCTCCATAGAGAGCCTTGTGTACTAGACATAGGGCTTTAAAGTTAGCCCTATGTCGAACCGGGAGCCAGTGTAAGGTTTTAATGGCCTCTGAGGTGGGGCGGCCCTTAGGTATATTCATAAGTAACCTAGCTGCCGCATTTTGCAATGATTGGAGCTTCCTCTCCTGTACCTTGCCAATTCCCACAAAAAGGGCATTACAGTAGTCTAGTTTTGATAGAAAGAGTGAAACTACAATAGTCTTTTGAAACTCTGTTGTTATAAAAGGGAAGATTTTCCTTAGCGTTTTTAGAAGGAGGAAACAGGAAGAGGTTAGCTTATTAACATGGGCGGATAGGTTTAGCTGATTGTCCAAGGTAACCCCCAGGTTCTTTACCTTTAAAGCGGGGGTAGGGCAGAGTCCCGCCTCCTTTGGCCACCAGCTAGTATTCCATACCGATGGACCTTTGCCAAATTCGAGGACCTCGGTTTTGTCAGTGTTAATTTTTAGGAAATTTGAGGTCATCCAATGCATAATGTCAACTAGACATGCATGAAAACCAGTAGCTACAACATCAAAGGGCTCTGTAACTGAGATGGTAAGCTGAGAGTCATCAGCGTACATAATTAGTGAGAATCCATGTTTTCTGACCAATTTGGCCAATGGGGCGACATAAATATTGAAGAGAGTCGGGGAGATTGCAGACCCCTGTGGAACCCCACAGGGGAGTTGAAACATTTCAGACCGCACATTCTCCCAGTGTATGTTTTGTTGTCTGGTATCCATAAAAGAGGTAAGTAGCTTAAGTGCAGTGCCCTCAATCCCTATCTCTTTAAGCCGTTGCGCCAACACCGTATGGTTTACGGTGTCGAACGCCGCCGACAGATCTAGTAAAACCAGAATAGCTTTATTGCCCCTGTCTACCGTCCTCCGAATCTCCTCAGTTGCCAACACCAATGCTGTCTCTGTCGAGTGACTAGGCCTGAAACCGTGTTGGATACAGTCCAGCAGGGAGTTATCTTCTAGGTATAAGCCCAGCTCCTTGTTAATGGCCTTTTCCAGGATCTTCGCAGGTAGAGGTAGTCGGGAGATTGGCCGGTAATTTTTCGGTTCAAGTGGATCGGCAGTAGGTTTTTTCAGGATTGGCCTTATACAGGCGGTTTTCCATGCTTTAGGATATTTGCCATTTCCCAGAACTTGATTTAAAAGAGGAGTAAGGTGTGCGCTAATGACCTCTGAAACTAGATGAAAAACAGTTGGAGGACATGGATCGTTAGGAGAACCAGATTTCGTGGATATCAGGAGGTTGTTAACCTCATCAACACTAAGTGGCGTAAAACGATCCAGTCTACTATTTGTTGCTCGACTGTTTATGTTCAGAGAATTGCAAACAGGCCTGTTTTTAGCTAGATTCGAGAGATCATCATATATTACTTGCACTTTATTTTGAAAAAAGCCAGCCATTGTGTTACACAATGCTTGATCTGGAATAAAATTACCTGCATGTTGGGGGGTGGCCAGAGTATGTACAGTTTTAAACAGTTCCTTTGAGGAATGGGTGGCCTTTCTTATTTTATCCATAAAGAAGGTCTTTTTCGCTTTTACAATTGCCTGTTTATATTCCTCCAGGCATTTATTGTATAATGCCTTATGCTCAGGGCTGTAATCAGTTCGCCACACTCGTTCTGCCCGTCTGCATTTCATTTTTATTGTTTTTATTTCTATAGTGTACCAAGGTGCTGAGGGCATAGTTCTTTTACAAATTTTATTCACTTCAGGGGCCAATTTATCTACAGCTGTTGTAATCCAGTCATCAAAACGACTGGCTGCTACATTATTATCATCGCTAAGAGTAAAGGGATTTGAACTTAGGGCTTGTTCCAGAGTATCCTTTCCTATCCTATTCCATTGTCGTGTTAGTAGGGATCGAGCTAGAAGGGACTGGGGCATCGAAAATTGATTGTTCGTTACTTCAAAAATAACGGCCCTATGGTCTGTCCAGGGCAATGGCAGTGTTTTAATGAGTTTTATAGCAGGGTGGTTTGTGAAAATCCCATCCAGAGTATGGCCGGCCAGATGTGTGGGTTCCAACACTATTTGGGACAGTCCATATGCTGCCAGGTTCTCCACCAAGCTAATTGTGTCAGGATTGACTGTTAGAGTAATTAACGCTTGCACGAAAAAAACAGTACTAAGTGTGCTTTGAAATTGGCATGCAAATTTCATTTTCTGCCTAAAATAACAGAAAACAGTAGTAAGTGTGCTTTGAAATTGGCAAGCAAATTTCATTTTCTGCGTAAAATCACAGCATGAGTCTGTGAGCATAGAGGAATTGCTGTGAGAGATGTATTACGTGTCTCTCTGGTTCTTTTGGGAAGTAACCATGCATATGTCTCTTGCAACTGAAAATACACAGTCTGCATAAGCAGACTGTTAGCACACACCCAGCAGTTTATCCTGTAGAATCATGCTTAGTATTCACAAGTGAGTGGTGTTTCAGGTAGCAGTGAGTAACGCTAATGCTTTCAACATCACTAAGGCTGATTTCTTTTGCTGGAGTGTAGTCAGTCACCAAGGTCACACATGTTCATGGTCTCAAAAAGCTGTTTGCACATGTGCTCTTTTCTGTGTCTGAAAACTGTAATGAAAATGTATGCGACTGTTAGAGTAATTAACGCTTGCAGGAAAAAAACAGTAGTAAGTGTGCTTTGAAATTGGCAAGCAAATTTCATTTTCCGCGTAAAATCACAGCATGAGTCTGTGAGCATAGAGGAATTGCTGTCAGAGATGTATTTCGTGTCTCTCTGGTTCTTTTGGGAAGTAACCATGCATATGTCTCTTGCAACTGAAAATACACAGTCTGCATAAGCAGACTGTTAGCACACACCCAGCAGTTTATCCTGTAGAATCATGCTGAGTATTCACAAGTGAGTGGTGTTTCAGGTAGCAGTGAGTAACGCTAATAAATTCAACATCACTAAGGCTGATTTCTTTTGCTGGAGTGTAGTCAGTCACCAAGGTCACACATGTTCATGGTCAGAAATACCTGTTTGGACATGTGCTGTTTTCTGTGTCTGAAAACTGTAATGAAAATGTATGCGACTGTTAGAGTAATTAACGCTTGCAGGAAAAAAACAGTACTAAGTGTGCTTAGAAATTGGCAAGCAAATTTCGTTTTCTGCCTAAAAACACAGAAAACAGTAGTAAGTGTGCATTGAAATTGGCAAGCAAATTTCATTTTCCGCGTAAAATCACAGCATGAGTCTGTGAGCATAGAGGAATTGCTGTCAGAGATATATTTCGTGTCTCTCTGGTTCTTTTGGAAAGTAACCATGCGTATGTCTCTTGCAACTGAAAATACACAGTCTGCATAAGCAGACTGTTAGCACACACCCAGCAGTTTATCCTGTAGAATCATGCTGAGTATTCACAAGTGACTGGTGTTTTATGGAAGCAGTGAGTAACGCTAATACATTCCACATCACTAAGGCTGATTTCTTTTGCTGGAGTGTAGTCAGTCACCAAGGTCACACATGTTCATGGTCAGAAAAACCTGTTTAGACATGTGCTGTTTTTTGTGTCTGAAAACTGTAATGAAAATGTATGCGACTGTTAGAGTAATTAACGCTTGCAGGAAAAAAACAGTACTAAGTGTGCTTAGAAATTGGCAAGCAAATTTCTTTTTCTGCGTAACAACACAGAAAAAAGTAGCAAGTGTGCTTTGAAATTGGCAAGCAAATTTCATTTTCTGCGTAAAGTCACAGCATGAGTCTTTTATGGCCTTCTTGGACCCCCTGACAAATGCTAATGCATTCAACATCACCAAGGTTCATTATCTTTGCAGGAGTGCAGTCAGTCTGCCAGGTTACACATGTATATGCTCGAAAAAAGCAGATTGCACATGTGCTGTTTTCTGCCTCTGTAAACTATAAAGAAAATGTGTCAGACTGTTAGAGTAATTAACAATTGCAAAAAAAAAAAAGTGTGCTTTTGAATTGCAAAAGAAATATCGTGTTCTGTCTAGAATTACACCAAGAGTCTGTGTGCACACAGGAATTGATCTTAGAGATTACATTCGTGTTGGTTTTCTTGTGTTTTTCACTTGTAGGAAAGGGATAGATAGTGTTATAAGAAAAGAAAAGATCATGACAAAGATAGTAATATATTTAAATTACAAAAAAGGTTTTTTTTTTTAGTTTCTTTCAGGTATTGCTGCAGAGCAGTGAAGGAAATATAAGATGCCTATAAAATCAAGACAGAGAAAACAACAGAAATAAAAGGTTTATTTGAAGACAACTGGAGGACCCAAGTTAGTTGAAGATGCTCATGTTGGGAAAAAGAAAAAGTCTTCTGGTAAGCAGACAAAGGATTTTTTTTTAAATATATTCAAAAAAAGGACACATTTTAAAAATGCCCCCATTGGAAAAACTGTTTCACGTAGAAAACAACAGGAGAATAGTGAGAATTTACTAAATGCTAATGTACAAGCAGAAGCTATAATAATTAATTTGAAAAGAAAATCAGCATTTAAAGAGATCCGTAGGAAAATGTTTCAGAGAAGAGTGATGTCCAATTTGCTAAAGGATGTGAAAAAATATAAGAAAAGAGCAACATTTTTAAAGAGAAAAAAAGATATTGAAGCCATTGTAGCAAAGGCTTTAGATTTAAAAAGAAAACTATTCATTTTAATTTTGAACAGGATGCGTACATTAGAAAAAATAGTTAATGTAATGAAGTCACAAAGCAAAAAGAAAAGAGTAGTAAAAAGAAATAACTTTTGTAAAGTGTTTTTAGGAGAATGGATGCATAGTTCAAGTACTGAACCATTTTTTAATGAAGAGAGTTATCTTCAAAGTAATAGTTTGCTGCATGCAGTTGACACCAGTGGTCGAGCATATGAAGTTAAGGATGGTTGTATAATGGAAAAGGAGAAAATGTTTCCCAGAAATGAGGAAGAAGTCATTGCAGATGAGGTTATGGGGAGACGTCCTAAAGCCCCAGTGTATACTTGGAATTGTAGTAGTATTTATACTTTGCGACAGGAATCTATTGATAAATTACGTGAGTTTTTAAGAGAATATAGTAAAAAGAGTGTTAAACAGAAGATTAAGGTGCTTCAAGGACTAGATCCATGCAGAGTGAGAGAGAATACTGGTTTGCAAGGTCACTCTCTGGCTTGTTTATCTAGGAAAGTTTGTCAAAGTGATTTTCATCATTTTAGGATGCTGGCAGTTCATCATACTGAAATTAGGAAAATTGTGAGAAGATTGTATTTTGCTAAAAGTCCAGCACTAAAGTTAAATGAGTTGAATAAAGCTCTGTTTCGTGGATCTGTATCAGATGTTGAGAAGGTTACTGATGAGATTCAGTTTTGTTACTTTGGGCCAGAACAAGAAAGTGCAGGGAATGACACAGTTATTGAGGAAAATGTGGAAGAGAATGTAGAATCCTCCGTAAATAAGAAATTTGAAGATCAAATTACAAAATTTGCTATCATCTCTAATGAAAGACCAAATATTACTTGTATTTGTTGCCGGAGAAACCATTACAAAATCCAAACAAGAAATGTTGATCTCTACAAAAAAAGGGAAGAAGAAGATAATTATAAGTGGAAGGATTTTGCAACATATATATTTCTTGAAAATTGTTTTGATTTGGGTGAAGATCATCATATTTGTAAATACTGTTACAACAAGTTGGAAGAAAATAAAATGCCAGCTAGAGCTGTACATAATAATTTAGAATTGGTTGAAGTTCCTGCAGAACTTTCTGATTTAAATACGTATGAGTCTATACTCATTCAATGTGTTCACCCGTTCCAGACCATAGTACGTATGGAGCCAAAAACAGGCAAATTACCACCTTCAGATTTACAGAGAGGTTTAAAAGGAAGAGTTGTCTATTTGCCGTTGGATTTGAAAAAAAATATGGAAACTATTGATACAGATACTTTGGAAACTGAACCATTAGTTATTCTGGTTAATGGTTTACCTACAAAGAATAAGAAAATTTGGCAGGAGCTGGTAGATGTACGGAAAGAAAAAAGAGCAAATTTATATTTGAAAAGGAATAATAAATGGTATGAAGCCATTTATATGGATGAAGATGAAGAAGATTTAGTAGGAGACACAGACACACCAACTGGGCAAATTGAAAAAGTTGACAAGTCAAAAGAAGAAGAAATTTATGAACATTTCAGCATACATCCTCTTCATTCAAAAGAAGTAATGGCAAACACCATTGATCTGTTTCAAATGAAAAAAGCACAAGGAACTCCTGTGAGTGTATGGGAGGAGAGTTTGGAAGCTCGATGTTTTCCCTAGCTGTTTCCTACAGGAGAAGGTGGACGATATGATGAACGTCCAGTCCAGATTCCTGCTTCTGAGTATCGGACTACAAGATTATATGCAGAAGATCCCAGATTTTGTCAAAGTATTCCTTATTTGTTCCATCTGTTATTTGAAAGTGACTTGTCTGCACTATCTTATACAGTAAATCATATTTTAAAAAGTGGAACACATCTACATAATGTGTCTGCTAAGGATTTTATGAACAAAGTGCAGCAGCGAGATGATCATTTGGAATCACAATTGATCAATCTGATGGCTTGTCAGCGTGGGACGAATGAATATTGGTATAGACGTGTCGTACTTTAATATTTGGGACCGCGTAGGGAACAGGGCCCTACCCCTGTCTATCTTGGTATTAACAAACCGCAAATGGTAAATGCGCATGTACGAGTGCTTTATATATCGTTCTAGCTATGAATGCACTGCGTACACGTTATTCTGCTTCACTACGCGGGTTCCATTTTGGAAGCAGTGGCCATCTTGTCATTGCCCTCACATAGGCTATAATGGAGTAAATACGGGCCTCACAGTACATGGGCTTCTCCTTTGACTTCTCTGTGACCTGGGCAGCTGGCTCTGCTGCCCCAGGTCAAACCGGTCTCACGAGCTCCCCTTCCTCCGTCCACCTGTGATTAGCATCAGGGCTTGACCCGTCATAAAACCCTTTCATTCTATACAATCCCCCGGCTAATCTCTTCCACACCTGCTTGTTCCTGCTTTATGACTTGTTTCCCAAAACAGGAGATGCTCATGTTTATTGGGGGGTCTATTGACATCCGATGTGGGATCTGAACCTTACTGTGTAAATCATTGTGGGCTGGCCGAACTGGAATGTGGGATGGTCATCATGACTCTGCTTTTTCATTTGTAATGTATACCTTTATATGGCCATATCGTAAACCAAGGAATGTGTGCCTGGAGCATGATATTTTGTACTTAAGGAGAAACCCGTTCCTATGATTTTCAGCAGTCTCCTGAGAACATACACGCTGTTGTACTTCTAGGATACCTGTCATTGGTCTGCAGCCAATAAACAAATCTTTGACTTCACCTAGAAGACTCTGTGTTTCTGTAGGTCCGGAACAGGGTGAAACCCAGAAGTCATAGGGTGTGTGCCCCTGCACCGCTGGGACTAAAATACCCAGTACTTCAGTTTGGCGCCCAACGTGGGGCGATTTCAGCGGTACCAGTCCAAGCCAGAGGTTCGTGAGGAGCTTCGTGTGGAAATTCCGGAGGAAGGCCGCCACTTCATCGACCCCTGCATGTCGACGTGGTCCGAAAGTCTTTTCTGCGAGGTTCTCCGCGTCCCGACGGCTACGAAGGACTGCTGCCCTGATTAATCGACCTGTTTTGGACCCTTGACAAATTTGAGAGAGCGAAACAATCGAGAGAGTCTTCTGGTGACGCCATCGATCAACAATATTCAGTTAAGTATAAGTGGAGCGTCTCCCATTTGTTTTTGGTATCCTTCGGGATCGTTTGATTTGGTAATTTGGTACTTTGGAGTTTGCAAACGCCAAAACCAGAGGACTCGTGTATTCACGAGAATATCGTAATCGATAATCCTTTGACGTTTGGATCTAGACTAGTGAGCAAAGATGCCTGGTTCTGGACTATTTGGTAGATTATTCTGTTTGGGTGGTGGAAAGGAATTCCAGCTAGAGGAATCATGTCCGGTTCCTCCAGTTGGAACTCCAACTTATGAGCTCTATGTAAAACATGGTGTAGGCCCCATTGCATATAACGAAGTGTGGATCCACTACACCAGGAAAGATGGTGTTTTAAAATGGCCCCTAAATGGTAGTTTTGATACCGATATTTTAGATAATTTGGAAATTAAATTGTTTAAGAAGAAAGCCCGGCCGGCGATGTTTGACTCTTTCCGCTTATGGCGAAAGGAAGCCAAACAAAAGGAAATTAAGGTAGCGAAAAAGAATAAGAGAGAGAAAGGTATGACAGTAATGCAAGCAGCTGTACAATTTAAAGACAATGAAGAGGAGCAGATGAGTGAGCAATTGCACAGGCAGCGCAAGTTAGGGATTGACAAATGTTACCCAGCTTTACCACATTCTAAGCAGAATGGGTTAGAAGAAAAGGAGAAAGATCCCCTGATGTCACATTTGTTGAGTTCGCCACCCCCATATGCTCAAAATGCCACGGCGCCTCCCCAGCTTGTAAATATGCCACCTCCAGTGAATATATTGCAAGCCTTGCCGCAACCGCCAGTTGCTTTGCAGCCGGCTCTTATCCATGTAGTGCAGCCCTCTCAAGGACCGCCAGTTGTGCTTCCAACTGCCCCCGCACTTTCTGTGACTTTGCCTAATACAGCAGCTGCCTCCCTTGACACTCTTCCTTCCACCACTCCAGTACCTGTCTCTACATCCTCTTTTCTTCCCTCTGTTTTTCCCCCTGTTCTCGCCTCAGCTTCTCCTTCAGCGCGACAGCGCTTGGCTAATGTGGTTACTACATTAATGTCTCCTCTCTTTGAATCATCTGGTGCGACTCCTGGTTTACAGCGTAAGCAATTGCGCAGCCAATTGCCTAATCCTGATGAGAAAAAGGTAATAGATAACATGGCGCGTAGATGGATTGTTTTCCCTTCACTGTATAATGTGGAATCAGTTGTCAACGTTTTCCATCAATGGGATGCCCCGAAACAGAGATATGTGTTCGAGAAAATGTGCGAAATTCTCTGTGAAGAATTGGAGGATAGTGGTAAAAATCCGAACCCGCAGGAATTGTGTAGAGTGAGGTTCGATTTTGGAACTGGTATAATTGTGGACCGCGGAGTAGATAAAGCAGTTGCGGTTGTATTGTCCTTCAGGAATGATGATTGTCAACAGTCATTGTTTGAACAAGATGTCCTTGTGGGGAAAGAGGTAAAAGCGCGACAATACCCTATGAGAGAAGTTCCCCCGGTATGGAAGGAAGCGGTTGCAGCTGCAGGTGGTAACCCCGCTGTGGCAGCGCATTTCCAGCGTGTTTGGGTGCATGTTCCATGGAAGCGCTCTGAGGTGTTAGCGCTTAAGCAGTCCTTGCCTGATCCCCGTAAAAACCCAGCAGGTTATTATAAAGAGTTGTCACAGGCGGCAGGGTCATGCATTATGAATCTGGCCGACATAGACATGTTGTTTGGTAATGTTGTTCCACAGCCTCTATGGGGATCAATTCGTAATGTAGATCACAATGCAGAACTAGGGGATACATGGGCTAACATTGTTGCTGCTGATGCTAGACAAACTGGTGGTGCGAAACCAGAACCTTTAGTAGCTGAACTGCCTGGTAGAATCATCACGTATATGAAGACAATAATGCCTGCGATGCGCGTAAATTGGGACAAGTTATCTGCATGCAAGCAGAAGAAAGATGAGACAGTGTCAGACTTCTTTACTAGGTTTGAAGAAACGTTTATTGATCACAGTGGGCAGGATATGAGTACTGAGGGTGGCCAGCGGCTGTTTGTGGATAAGTTTGTGCAGAATTTACTCCCTGACCTGTGTAAAAAGTTAAAAGATTCAGAAAGTTCTTGGGCTGTTTCTTCTTCAGCGCAAATACTGGCTACTGCACAGTATTATGAAAATAGAGATAAAGACGAGAAAGATAGAACAGAGAAGAAAACGAAGGAACTAAAGACAAAGGTCCTTTTACAGCAGGCCTATCCGCCACGTGGAGGTCAGAATAATTATAGGCAACCCCGAGGTGTCTATCACCAACCCCAACAGTTTCAGAACCACCAGCAAATGAACGGGTATTACCAACCACGTGTCCCTGTAGGTCCCAACCAATGTTCATACTGCAAAGAGGAAGGTCATTTTAAATACAGTTGCCCTAAATTGATGCAGCGGAACGGTAATATGTATGGCGCAAGAGGTAGGGGTGGTCAGCAAGCTCCTAGAGGCAGAGGGCGTGGAAGTGTTCCCCAGAACGCGCGTCCTCTGCCGCCTCAAAGTACCATCAATAGCTTTGATCAGCAAGCTAACGCGATTAGTAATACGGCCCAGTATTACAATAATGATTATTATGCAGAGGACGGTGATGCAGAAAGTAATGATTACTAGGACAGCCATAGACAGAGAGAGGGAGTTGTTTCAGTGCCAGTGGATCAGATTGGACCGTATGTTGAGGTGACTACAGCAAATGTAACGGAGCCTTTTCTGCTAGACACTGGTGCTGCAAAGAGTTCAATCATGCATTCAAAACTCCCTGGCGCACCTTTGTCTGGCGATATAAATGTTTCGGTAGGTTTTTCTGGCGCCCCAGTTAGGAATCCGATTTCTAGTCCCATGTCACTTTCTGTTGGACCTTGCGAGCTGAAAGCATCCCTGATTCTGACAACAGGTTGTGGTGAGAATTTGCTGGGATTAGATTTGTTGAAAAGATTACACGCTACACTGTATTGTTCTCCTTCAGGAGTACAACTCACATTAGGCAAGAAAGTGATTTCCCCAATGTACTTGTCCAAAAATACAATGCCACCTGAATTGTCATCCCTTCCGGATGCCCTTTGGGCCACTGGTCCCAATGATGTGGGCCTCTTGGAGATACCGCCATACGTGGTGACTTTAAAGGCTAATATCAGACTGCCACGTATTCCCCAGTACAAGATCTCTAATGAAGGGCAGAAAGCATTGTTAGACATTGTCAGCGACTTGATTAATAAGGGTGTGATTGAAGAGACAAGAGGCAACGTTTGCAATAGTCCGATTTTACCTGTCTTAAAACGAACGGATCCTTCACAGCCACCTGTTTACAGATTTGTGATTGATCTTAGAGAGGTTAATAAGATTGTTGTGCCACAGTTTCCGGTTGTCCCCGACATAACTGCCTTGTTAACGATGATTCCAGCCTCTGCTGCATGGTTTTCAGTGATTGATTTAAAGAATGCTTTCTTTAGTATCCCAATTGCAGAAGAGAGCAGAGACATTTTTGGTTTTAGTTTGGGAGGCCGAAGCTTCCGCTTCAAACGCGCTCCCCAGGGCTACTGTGAAAGTCCGTCCATATACAGTCAGGCTTTGAAAGCGCAGCTTGATGCACTTGTTTTACCTAGTGGCGCTATCCTCATTCAGTACGTTGACGATTTACTGATCGCTGCGGATACTGAGAAGATTTGTAAAGAAGCCACATTGTCACTGTTGCGCCATTTATCTGCTTTCCATCACAAAGTGTCTCTCTCTAAGCTGCAATATTGTCGACAAGAAGTGACCTACTTAGGTCATCTCTTATCGAAGGAGGGAAGGAAACTGACCCCAGAAAGAATTCAAGCCATTGCACAGTTGAGTGTGCCAAAGACACAGAGAGAAGTGCGTGCTTTCTTGGGCATCACTTCATACTGTAGGCATTGGATCCCTAGTTTTTCCTTGCTGGCAAAACCTTTGTTAGCCTTAACATGCAAAGACACACCGAATCCTATCCCATGGTCTGAAGAGTGCCAGAGAAGTTTTGTGGAATTGCGTAATGCATTATGTTCAGCTCCTGTGTTGGGTACCCCCGACTACAGTAAGCCTTTTACATTGTATGTTCACGAGAAAGATGGATGTGCGTTGTCAGTGTTAACACAGCCTTTTGGCGACAGACCGCGCCCATGCGCATATTTTTCATCAACCTTGGACCCTGTAGCGAGGGCATTGCCAAGCTGTCTGAGAGCGACAGCTGCTGCAGCGATGTCTATCCGACAATCTGCTGGTTTGGTAATGGACAATACATTGATTGTTATGGTTCCACACGCTGTAGACACATTATTAAATAGGACCAAGACACAACACTTGACTAGTGCGCGATTATCAGGCTATGAACTTACACTGTTAGCAAATCACATACACATAAAAAGATGCAATACGCTGAATCCAGCTACATTGTTGCCAATTCCAGCAGACTCAGATGAGATTGAGCAACATGACTGTCTGTTCAGAACAGAAGAAGAGACGAAAGGGAGAGTAGATCTAAAAGATACTCCCCTGACTGAGTGTGATGGCACTTTATGGGTAGATGGTTCATGCTTCAAGCTCCCTAATGGTGACACGACTGCTGCATATGCTATCACGACTTTGCATACGGTCGTGGAAACTGCACGAGTGCCACATAATTCGGCCCAAGCAGCAGAATTAATCGCCCTCACGAGAGCATGCGTGTTGTCTGAGGGAATGAGAGTGAATATATACACAGATAGCCAGTACGCCTTTGGCGTGGCTCATAATTTTGGGCGACTGTGGAAGGAGCGTGGGTTCCTGACATCGCATGGAGCTAAAATTCAGAATGGCAAGTTGGTGAATGATCTCCTTGAGTCACTGACCCTACCATTGCAAGTTGCGATCATGAAATGCAGTGCGCACAGGAAAGTCACAGATGATGTTGGACGTGGAAATGCGTTTGCTGATGAGACCGCGAGAGAAACAGCACAGAATGTGAAGACTAGAATGTATGTTGCAGGCCCCGCAAGATGGGTTAATGATGTGGGAATGTGTGAGAACACAATAGAGAGTGTGAAGTCGCTTCAAGCTGAAGCCACAGAGGAAGAGTTAAGCAAGTGGAGAGAAAGTATGGGTAAGTTGGATGAGAATGGTTGTTGGATTGATCTGACAGAACATAGGCGATGGTTGTTGCCTGACGCGTATGTGCTTCCAGTGGTTACTATGGCACATGGAATGGCACATATCAGTACGAAAGGTATATGCAAGTTGTTGGCTCCAGTATGGCAGAATGCTGGGATTCCCAAGTGTGCAGAGAATGTGGTCAAGAATTGCATAGTATGTTTGAAGTAAAACCCTGGTAGGGGAACCCCAACTCCAGCTGGTCAATTTGCACCCCCATCATGTCCATTTGAAGTTTTGCAGCTGGACTTTATTCACATGGAAAGATGCAACAACCTGAAATATGTACTGGTGGTTGTTTGTGCCTTCTCAAAATGGATAGAGGCTTATCCTCTGAAAGATAACACTGCCCTATCCACAGCCAAAGCCCTTGTGAAGGAGTTTTTCCCTAGGTTTGGGATGCCAAGAATGGTGTGGTGTGATAACGGAAGTGAGTTTGTGGGTAAAGTGATGAAGAATGTATGTGAAGGGCTAGGGATAAAGCAGAAGTTCCATGCTGCAAATCACCCCCAATCAGCTGGATTAGTAGAACGCTACAATGGAGCCTTAAAGCTTAAGCTGGCCAAAATCCAGGCGAGCACCGGTCTTAAATGGCCTGACGCTCTGCCTTTAGCACTCCTGTCCACCAGAATGACCATACACTCACGAGTGGGGCTTAGCCCTTACGAGGTTGTCTTTGGCCGTCCGGCCAATGTATGGGGTGTACCGAGGCCCATGAAGTTCATTGAGGTAGAGCATCCAGTACTGCTCGATTACCTGTATGATTTGACTGTTAAACTGCGTGTTTTGCACCAACAGGTACATGATACTCTTCCCCAAGCCTCTGAACCTCCTGGACACCCTATCAACCCTGGTACGTGGGTGTTAGTCCGAAATTTCCAGCGCAAGAGCAACGACGAGCCTCGCTGGATCGGCCCTCATCTCGTTCTTCTTTCGACAAGATCAGCAGTGCGAGTGAAAGGAAAGAAGCACTGGATCCATGGTACCCACTGTAAAGTAGTCCCCTTGCCTCTGCCATATGACCAGTGGGTCAAGGAGGGTATCGCCGACTCTGAGACAGACACTGTACCTCGTTTTGTACCATTCAGTGACGCACGCTTAAAAGACACAGTTTCAGACCAAGAGAGTGACAATATTCTGCAAGAAACTGTGCCACCATCAAATCGACTGGACACCACTGAGCCTGAACTTTTGTTTCAAGACCAAACAGCACCTGGCCGTCTCCGCTATAATTTGAGACCAAGGCCCATGGACAAATAAAGATTTCCTTACTATTTCCTTTTTGACATTTTTTGCTCTCCCATCTGAAGGACTTTCTTGATTTTTGTTTTTCGAACCACCATCCGGGTTCTGCCGCAGGGTCGAGGTGCCAAGACTTTGGGGTACAGGCCGAAGACGCTAGGTCAACGGTTCTGGTTGGTCTAGGGCGTTTCCCTGGACTGACAGGCGTACTCCTTAGCAGAAGAAACTCATCCACCGCGAGCGGCCCGAGTAGAGGATGGAGTTTTTTAAGATGGAGAGACCGATTGAGGAAATGAACTTTAACGCAAGGATGTGCAGAATTGTAAAAAGTAAATGTTTTGTCTTTTTGTGCCTTTTTACATTGTGTAGCATAACAATGTTTATTGTAGGATTTGTGTTTTTCTCCGCTCAAAAGCCCATTGAACCCACTGAACAGCCTATACCTCTTTCTACTGCCTCCTCTCACTCTTTTCACCCTTTGCCTGAGCACGAACAGACCAGACGATCAGAGTTTGTAAATAACTCGTTTATCCAGCTCTTGCACCAGCACCAACTGGTAATGAATACGACCAATTGCTGGGTGTGTGGGTTAATGCCACATACCATTAACAAGGGTATTCCCTACCAGGTGCTGCCGTACAGTTACAATGGATCGTCATGGGCATTCCAAACCATGTTTCTCTATGCTCTAGATACATACTCCCCTCGCCAACCGCGTTCCATCAGACCTATCACCAATAATAAGGCTTTGATGAAAGGAGTTGCCGATATGAGTAGGGATATCGATGCATACTCATCCATTCCCAAAGAAGAGTTGAGACCTTATGTAGGATGGAACGCGACGGGGTATAGTATTAGTCTGGGTGAAAGGCAGCGAAAAATCTCATCTCCAATCTGGGTCGTACCCCACATGGGTCGGTTCTGCTTACAGGGTAATGGTCAGAATGCTAGAGCTCAACTGGGAAGAAGTGACTGTACTGAAACGTACACTTTCCCGTCGCAGTTTTCCCCTGCGTTTTTGGCTGCCAAGGGCACATATTTCATCTGTAATGACCGAGCATATACATGGCTGCCCCCTGATTTCTCGGGCACATGTTATATTGCGAACTTGCTTTCGCCGACATTTACTGCCGCCTCTGACTATCACAAGACCAGAGTTGTGAGAGGTGTGATTAGTAAGGAGGATACTGCCGGTCAGGAAGCGGGAGACTTCTTCTTGGGTTTCCTGCCGTTTTGGGGACCTATGGTCAATAGTAGGAACCTGAGACAGCTGACTCGTGTGGTTGAATCCACTGTCAATGTAACGGCTGGTGCCCTTAGTAATCTGACCGCTGAGCTCCAAGCGGATCCCTTATGACTCTGCAGAACCGCATGGTTCTAGACGTTATCCTTGCAGACCGCGGTGGGGTATGCAAGGTCATCCAATCCAGTTGCTGCATTTTCATACCAGATAATGCTCCAACAGTGTATCAAGCCATCTCCAAACTCCATAAAATATCTGAATCCATACACGTGGATAAGGGAGATTGGTCACTGGTGGGGTGGTTCTGGGAATTGATATCTGCCTGGGGTTGGAAAGTTCTGATGGTCATTGGAATGATCTTAGCCATTCTTTTCCTGTTCTGTCTGTGCATACAGTGTGCTCCTGCGGTATGTGGCCTTTGTGCTACCTTATGTGTAAGGAAACCTGTATCGAGGGACGAGCTAAGTAATAGGATGATGCTACAGCAACATCTCCATGACTTTGTGAACATTGACCTAGACTCGGATTAAGATGAGTATAGTGATTGCCTATGTAAGGGCAAAAGGAGGGTCTGTCGTACTTTAATATTCGGGACCGCGTAGGGAACAGGGCCCTACCCCTGTCTATCTTGGTATTAACAAACCGCAAATGGTAAATGCGGCATGTACGAGTGCTTTATATATCGTTCTAGCTATGAATGCACTGCGTACACGTTATTCTGCTTCACTACGCGTGTTCCATTTTGGAAGCAGTGGCCATCTTGTCATTGCCCTCACATAGGCTATAATGGAGTAAATACGGGCCTCACAGTACATGGGCTTCTCCTTTGACTTCTCTGTGACCTGGGCAGCTGGCTCTGCTGCCCCAGGTCAAACCGGTCTCACGAGCTCCCCTTCCTCCGTCCACCTGTGATTAGCATCAGGGCTTGACCCGTCATAAAACCCTTTCATTCTATACAATCCCCCGGCTAATCTCTTCCACACCTGCTTGTTCCTGCTTTATGACTTGTTTCCCAAAACAGGAGATGCTCATGTTTATTGGGGGGTCTATTGACATCAGATGTGGGATCTGAACCTTACTGTGTAAATCATTGTGGGCTGGCCGAACTGGAATGTGGGATGGTCATCATGACTCTGCTTTTTCATTTGTAATGTATACCTTTATATGGCCATATCGTAAACCAAGGAATGTGTGCCTGGAGCATGATATTTTGTACTTAAGGAGAAACCCGTTCCTATGATTTTCAGCAGTCTCCTGAGAACATACACGCTGTTGTACTTCTAGGATACCTGTCATTGGTCTGCAGCCAATAAACAAATCTTTGACTTCACCTAGAAGACTCTGTGTTTCTGTAGGTCCGGAACAGGGTGAAACCCAGAAGTCATAGGGTGTGTGCCCCTGCACCGCTGGGACTAAAATACCCAGTACTTCAGTTTGGCGCCCAACGTGGGGCGATTTCAGCGGTACCAGTCCAAGCCAGAGGTTCGTGAGGAGCTTCGTGTGGAAATTCCGGAGGAAGGCCGCCACTTCATCGACCCCTGCATGTCGACGTGGTCCGAAAGTCTTTTCTGCGAGGTTCTCCGCGTCCCGACGGCTACGAAGGACTGCTGCCCTGATTAATCGACCTGTTTTGGACCCTTGACGAATTTGAGAGAGCGAAACAATCGAGAGAGTCTTCTGGTGACGCCATCGATCAACAATATTCAGTTAAGTATAAGTGGAGCGTCTCCCATTTGTTTTTGGTATCCTTCGTGATCGTTTGATTTGGTAATTTGGTACTTTGGAGTTTGCAAACGCCAAAACCAGAGGACTCGTGTATTCACGAGAATATCGTAATCGATAATCCTTTGACGTTTGGATCTAGACTAGTGAGCAAAGATGCCTGGTTCTGGACTATTTGGTAGATTATTCTGTTTGGGTGGTGGAAAGGATTTCCAGCTAGAGGAATCATGTCCGGTTCCTCCGGTTGGAACTCCAACTTATGAGCTCTATGTAAAACATGGTGTAGGCCCCATTGCATATAACGAAGTGTGGATCCACTACACCAGGAAAGATGGTGTTTTAAAATGGCCCCTAAATGGTAGTTTTGATACCGATATTTTAGATAATTTGGAAATTAAATTGTTTAAGAAGAAAGCCCGGCTGGCGATGTTTGACTCTTTCCGCTTATGGCGAAAGGAAGCCAAACAAAAGGAAATTAAGGTAGCGAAAAAGAATAAGAGAGAGAAAGGTATGACAGTAATGCAAGCAGCTGTACAATTTAAAGACAATGAAGAGGAGCAGATGAGTGAGCAATTGCACAGGCAGCGCAAGTTAGGGATTGACAAATGTTACCCAGCTTTACCACATTCTAAGCAGAATGGGTTAGAAGAAAAGGAGAAAGATCCCCTGATGTCACATTTGTTGAGTTCGCCACCCCCATATGCTCAAAATGCCACGGCGCCTCCCCAGCTTGTAAATATGCCACCTCCAGTGAATATATTGCAAGCCTTGCCGCAACCGCCAGTTGCTTTGCAGCCGGCTCTTATCCATGTAGCGCAGCCCTCTCAAGGACCGCCAGTTGTGCTTCCAACTGCCCCCGCACTTTCTGCGACTTTGCCTAATACAGCAGCTGCCTCCCTTGACACTCTTCCTTCCACCACTCCAGTACCTGTCTCTACATCCTCTTTTCTTCCCTCTGTTTTTCCCCCTGTTCTCGCCTCAGCTTCTCCTTCAGCGCGACAGCGCTTGGCTAATGTGGTTACTACATTAATGTCTCCTCTCTTTGAATCATCTGGTGCGACTCCTGGTTTACAGCGTAAGCAATTGCGCAGCCAATTGCCTAACCCTGATGAGAAAAAGGTAATAGATAACATGGCGCGTAGATGGATTGTTTTCCCTTCACTGTATAATGTGGAATCAGTTGTCAACGTTTTCCATCAATGGGATGCCCCGAAACAGAGATATGTGTTCGAGAAAATGTGCGAAATTCTCTGTGAAGAATTGGAGGATAGTGGTAAAAATCCGAACCCGCAGGAATTGTGTAGAGTGAGGTTCGATTTTGGAACTGGTATAATTGTGGACCGCGGAGTAGATAAAGCAGTTGCGGTTGTATTGTCCTTCAGGAATGATGATTGTCAACAGTCATTGTTTGAACAAGATGTCCTTGTGGGGAAAGAGGTAAAAGCGCGACAATACCCTATGAGAGAAGTTCCCCCGGTATGGAAGGAAGCGGTTGCAGCTGCAGGTGGTAACCCCGCTGTGGCAGCGCATTTCCAGCGTGTTTGGGTGCATGTTCCATGGAAGCGCTCTGAGGTGTTAGCGCTTAAGCAGTCCTTGCCTGATCCCCGTAAAAACCCAGCAGGTTATTATAAAGAGTTGTCACAGACGGCAGGGTCATGCATTATGAATCTGGCCGACATAGACATGTTGTTTGGTAATGTTGTTCCACAGCCTCTATGGGGATCAATTCGTAATGTAGATCACAATGCAGAACTAGGGGATACATGGGCTAACATTGTTGCTGCTGATGCTAGACAAACTGGTGGTGCGAAACCAGAACCTTTAGTAGCTGAACTGCCTGGTAGAATCATCACGTATATGAAGACAATAATGCCTGCGATGCGCGTAAATTGGGACAAGTTATCTGCATGCAAGCAGAAGAAAGATGAGACAGTGTCAGACTTCTTTACTAGGTTTGAAGAAACGTTTATTGATCACAGTGGGCAGGATATGAGTACTGAGGGTGGCCAGCGGCTGTTTGTGGATAAGTTTGTGCAGAATTTACTCCCTGACCTGTGTAAAAAGTTAAAAGATTCAGAAAGTTCTTGGGCTGTTTCTTCTTCAGCGCAAATACTGGCTACTGCACAGTGTTATGAAAATAGAGATAAAGACGAGAAAGATAGAACAGAGAAGAAGACGAAGGAACTAAAGACAAAGGTCCTTTTACAGCAGGCCTATCCGCCACGTGGAGGTCAGAATAATTATAGGCAACCCCGAGGTGTCTATCACCAACCCCAACAGTTTCAGAACCACCAGCAAATGAACGGGTATTACCAACCACGTGTCCCTGTAGGTCCCAACCAATGTTCATACTGCAAAGAGGAAGGTCATTTTAAATACAGTTGCCCTAAATTGATGCAGCGGAACGGTAATATGTATGGCGCAAGAGGTAGGGGTGGTCAGCAAGCTCCTAGAGGCAGAGGGCGTGGAAGTGTTCCCCAGAACGCGCGTCCTCTGCCGCCTCAAAGTACCATCAATAGCTTTGATCAGCAAGCTAACGCGATTAGTAATACGGCCCAGTATTACAATAATGATTATTATGCAGAGGACGGTGATGCAGAAAGTAATGATTACTAGGACAGCCATAGACAGAGAGAGGGAGTTGTTTCAGTGCCAGTGGATCAGATTGGACCGTATGTTGAGGTGACTACAGCAAATGTAACGGAGCCTTTTCTGCTAGACACTGGTGCTGCAAAGAGTTCAATCATGCATTCAAAACTCCCTGGCGCACCTTTGTCTGGCGATATAAATGTTTCGGTAGGTTTTTCTGGCGCCCCAGTTAGGAATCCGATTTCTAGTCTCATGTCACTTTCTGTTGGACCTTGCGAGCTGAAAGCACCCCTGATTCTGACAACAGGTTGTGGTGAGAATTTGCTGGGATTAGATTTGTTGAAAAGATTACACGCTACACTGTATTGTTCTCCTTCAGGAGTACAACTCACATTAGGCAAGAAAGTGATTTCCCCAATGTACTTGTCCAAAAATACAATGCCACCTGAATTGTCATCCCTTCCGGATGCCCTTTGGGCTACTGGTCCCAATGATGTGGGCCTCTTGGAGATACCGCCATACGTGGTGACTTTAAAGGCTAATATCAGACTGCCACGTATTCCCCAGTACAAGATCTCTAATGAAGGGCAGAAAGCATTGTTAGACATTGTCAGCGACTTGATTAATAAGGGTGTGATTGAAGAGACAAGAGGCAACGTTTGCAATAGTCCGATTTTACCTGTCTTAAAACGAACGGATCCTTCACAGCCACCTGTTTACAGATTTGTGATTGATCTTAGAGAGGTTAATAAGATTGTTGTGCCACGGTTTCCGGTTGTCCCCGACATAACTGCCTTGTTAACGATGATTCCAGCCTCTGCGGCATGGTTTTCAGTGATTGATTTAAAGAATGCTTTCTTTAGTATCCCAATTGCAGAAGAGAGCAGAGACATTTTTGGTTTTAGTTTGGGAGGCCGAAGCTTCCGCTTCAAACGCGCTCCCCAGGGCTACTGTGAAAGTCCGTCCATATACAGTCAGGCTTTGAAAGCGCAGCTTGATGCACTTGTTTTACCTAGTGGCGCTATCCTCATTCAGTACGTTGACGATTTACTGATCGCTGCGGATACTGAGAAGATTTGTAAAGAAGCCACATTGTCACTGTTGCGCCATTTATCTGCTTTCCATCACAAAGTGTCTCTCTCTAAGCTGCAATATTGTCGACAAGAAGTGACCTACTTAGGTCATCTCTTATCGAAGGAGGGAAGGAAACTGACCCCAGAAAGAATTCAAGCCATTGCACAGTTGAGTGTGCCAAAGACACAGAGAGAAGTGCGTGCTTTCTTGGGCATCACTTCATACTGTAGGCATTGGATCCCTAGTTTTTCCTTGCTGGCAAAACCTTTGTTAGCCTTAACATGCAAAGACACACCGAATCCTATCCCATGGTCTGAAGAGTGCCAGAGAAGTTTTGTGGAATTGCGTAATGCATTATGTTCAGCTCCTGTGTTGGGTACCCCCGACTACAGTAAGCCTTTTACATTGTATGTTCACGAGAAAGATGGATGTGCGTTGTCAGTGTTAACACAGCCTTTTGGCGACAGACCGCGCCCATGCGCATATTTTTCATCAACCTTGGACCCTGTAGCGAGGGCATTGCCAAGCTGTCTGAGAGCGACAGCTGCTGCAGCGATGTCTATCCGACAATCTGCTGGTTTGGTAATGGACAATACATTGATTGTTATGGTTCCACACGCTGTAGACACATTATTAAATAGGACCAAGACACAACACTTGACTAGTGCGCGATTATCAGGCTATGAACTTACACTGTTAGCAAATCACATACACATAAAAAGATGCAATACGCTGAATCCAGCTACATTGTTGCCAATTCCAGCAGACTCAGATGAGATTGAGCAACATGACTGTCTGTTCAGAACAGAAGAAGAGACGAAAGGGAGAGTAGATCTAAAAGATACTCCCCTGACTGAGTGTGATGGCACTTTATGGGTAGATGGTTCATGCTTCAAGCTCCCTAATGGTGACACGACTGCTGCATATGCTATCACGACTTTGCATACGGTCGTGGAAACTGCACGAGTGCCACATAATTCGGCCCAAGCAGCAGAATTAATCGCCCTCACGAGAGCATGCGTGTTGTCTGAGGGAATGAGAGTGAATATATACACAGATAGCCAGTACGCCTTTGGCGTGGCTCATAATTTTGGGCGACTGTGGAAGGAGCGTGGGTTCCTGACGTCGCATGGAGCTAAAATTCAGAATGGCAAGTTGGTGAATGATCTCCTTGAGTCACTGACCCTACCATTGCAAGTTGCGATCATGAAATGCAGTGCGCACAGGAAAGTCACAGATGATGTTGGACGTGGAAATGCGTTTGCTGATGAGACCGCGAGAGAAACAGCACAGAATGTGAAGACTAGAATGTATGTTGCAGGCCCCGCAAGATGGGTTAATGATGTGGGAATGTGTGAGAACACAATAGAGAGTGTGAAGTCGCTTCAAGCTGAAGCCACAGAGGAAGAGTTAAGCAAGTGGAGAGAAAGTATGGGTAAGTTGGATGAGAATGGTTGTTGGATTGATCTGACAGAACATAGGCGATGGTTGTTGCCTGACGCGTATGTGCTTCCAGTGGTTACTATGGCACATGGAATGGCACATATCAGTACGAAAGGTATATGCAAGTTGTTGGCTCCAGTATGGCAGAATGCTGGGATTCCCAAGTGTGCAGAGAATGTGGTCAAGAATTGCATAGTATGTTTGAAGTACAACCCTGGTAGGGGAACCCCAACTCCAGCTGGTCACTTTGCACCCCCATCATGTCCATTTGAAGTTTTGCAGCTGGACTTTATTCACATGGAAAGATGCAACAACCTGAAATATGTACTGGTGGTTGTTTGTGCCTTCTCAAAATGGATAGAGGCTTATCCTCTGAAAGATAACACTGCCCTATCCACAGCCAAAGCCCTTGTGAAGGAGTTTTTCCCTAGGTTTGGGATGCCAAGAACGGTGTGGTGTGATAACGGAAGTGAGTTTGTGGGTAAAGTGATGAAGAATGTATGTGAAGGGCTAGGGATAAAGCAGAAGTTCCATGCTGCAAATCACCCCCAATCAGCTGGATTAGTAGAACGCTACAATGGAGCCTTAAAGCTTAAGCTGGCCAAAATCCAGGCGAGCACCGGTCTTAAATGGCCTGACGCTCTGCCTTTAGCACTCCTGTCCACCAGAATGACCATACACTCACGAGTGGGGCTTAGCCCTTACGAGGTTGTCTTTGGCCGTCCGGCCAATGTATGGGGTGTACCGAGGCCCATGAAGTTCAGTGAGGTAGAGCATCCAGTACTGCTCGATTACCTGTATGATTTGACTGTTAAACTGCGTGTTTTGCACCAACAGGTACATGATACTCTTCCCCAAGCCTCTGAACCTCCTGGACACCCTATCAACCCTGGTACGTGGGTGCTAGTCCGAAATTTCCAGCGCAAGAGCAACGACGAGCCTCGCTGGATCGGCCCTCATCTCGTTCTTCTTTCGACAAGATCAGCAGTGCGAGTGAAAGGAAAGAAGCACTGGATCCATGGTACCCACTGTAAAGTAGTCCCCTTGCCTCTGCCATATAACCAGTGGGTCAAGGAGGGTATCGCCGACTCTGAGACAGACACTGTACCTCGTTTTGTACCATTCAGTGACGCACGCTTAAAAGACACAGTTTCAGACCAAGAGAGTGACAATATTCTGCAAGAAACTGTGCCACCATCAAATCGACTGGACACCACTGAGCCTGAACTTTTGTTTCAAGACCAAACAGCACCTGGCCGTCTCCGCTATAATTTGAGACCAAGGCCCATGGACAAATAAAGATTTCCTTACTATTTCCTTTTTGACATTTTTTGCTCTCCCATCTGAAGGACTTTCTTGATTTTTGTTTTTCGAACCACCATCCGGTTTCTGCCGCAGGGTCGCGGTGCCAAGACTTTGGGGTACAGGCCGAAGACGCTAGGTCAACGGTTCTGGTTGGTCTAGGGCGTTTCCCTGGACTGACAGGCGTACTCCTTAGCAGAAGAAACTCATCCACCGCGAGCGGCCCGAGTAGAGGATGGAGTTTTTTAAGATGGAGAGACCGATTGAGGAAATGAACTTTAACGCAAGGATGTGCAGAATTGTAAAAAGTAAATGTTTTGTCTTTTTGTGCCTTTTTACATTGTGTAGCATAACAATGTTTATTGTAGGATTTGTGTTTTTCTCCGCTCAAAAGCCCATTGAACCCACTGAACAGCCTATACCTCTTTCTACTGCCTCCTCTCACTCTTTTCACCCTTTGCCTGAGCACGAACAGACCAGACGATCAGAGTTTGTAAATAACTCGTTTATCCAGCTCTTGCACCAGCACCAACTGGTAATGAATACGTCCAATTGCTGGGTGTGTGGGTTAATGCCACATACCATTAACAAGGGTATTCCCTACCTGGTGCTGCCGTACAGTTACAATGGATCGTCATGGGCATTCCAAACCATGTTTCTCTATGCTCTAGATACATACTCCCCTCGCCAACCGCGTTCCATCAGACCTATCACCAATAATAAGGCTTTGATGAAAGGAGTTGCCGATATGAGTAGGGATATCGATGCATACTCATCCATTCCCAAAGAAGAGTTGAGACCTTATGTAGGATGGAACGCGACGGGGTATAGTATTAGTCTGGGTGAAAGGCAGCGAAAAATCTCATCTCCAATCTGGGTCGTACCCCACATGGGTCGGTTCTGCTTACAGGGTAATGGTCAGAATGCTAGAGCTCAACTGGGAAGAAGTGACTGTACTGAAACGTACACTTTCCCGTCGCAGTTTTCCCCTGCGTTTTTGGCTGCCAAGGGCACATATTTCATCTGTAATGACCGAGCATATACATGGCTGCCCCCTGATTTCTCGGGCACATGTTATATTGCGAACTTGCTACCGCCGACATTTACTGCCGCCTCTGACTATCACAAGACCAGAGTTGTGAGAGGTGTGATTAGTAAGGAGGATACTGCCGGTCAGGAAGCGGGAGACTTCTTCTTGGGTTTCCTGCCGTTTTGGGGACCTATGGTCAATAGTAGGAACCTGAGACAGCTGACTCGTGTGGTTGAATCCACTGTCAATGTAACGGCTGGTGCCCTTAGTAATCTGACCGCTGAGCTCCAAGCGGATCGCCTTATGACTCTGCAGAACCGCATGGTTCTAGACGTTATCCTTGCAGACCGCGGTGGGGTATGCAAGGTCATCCAATCCAGTTGCTGCATTTTCATACCAGATAATGCTCCAACAGTGTATCAAGCCATCTCCAAACTCCATAAAATATCTGAATCCATACACGTGGATAAGGGAGATTGGTCACTGGTGGGGTGGTTCTGGGAATTGATATCTGCCTGGGGTTGGAAAGTTCTGATGGTCATTGGAATGATCTTAGCCATTCTTTTCCTGTTCTGTCTGTGCATACAGTGTGCTCCTGCGGTATGTGGCCTTTGTGCTACCTTATGTGTAAGGAAACCTGTATCGAGGGACGAGCTAAGTAATAGGATGATGCTACAGCAACATCTCCATGACTTTGTGAACATTGACCTAGACTCGGATTAAGATGAGTATAGTGATTGCCTATGTAAGGGCAAAAGGAGGGTCTGTCGTACTTTAATATTCGGGACCGCGTAGGGAACAGGGCCCTACCCCTGTCTATCTTGGTATTAACAAACCGCAAATGGTAAATGCGGCATGTACGAGTGCTTTATATATCGTTCTAGCTATGAATGCACTGCGTACACGTTATTCTGCTTCACTACGCGTGTTCCATTTTGGAAGCAGTGGCCATCTTGTCATTGCCCTCACATAGGCTATAATGGAGTAAATACGGGCCTCACAGTACATGGGCTTCTCCTTTGACTTCTCTGTGACCTGGGCAGCTGGCTCTGCTGCCCCAGGTCAAACCGGTCTCACGAGCTCCCCTTCCTCCGTCCACCTGTGATTAGCATCAGGGCTTGACCCGTCATAAAACCCTTTCATTCTATACAATCCCCCGGCTAATCTCTTCCACACCTGCTTGTTCCTGCTTTATGACTTGTTTCCCAAAACAGGAGATGCTCATGTTTATTGGGGGGTCTATTGACATCCGATGTGGGATCTGAACCTTACTGTGTAAATCATTGTGGGCTGGCCGAACTGGAATGTGGGATGGTCATCATGACTCTGCGTTTTCATTTGTAATGTATACCTTTATATGGCCATATCGTAAACCAAGGAATGTGTGCCTGGAGCATGATATTTTGTACTTAAGGAGAAACCCGTTCCTATGATTTTCAGCAGTCTCCTGAGAACATACACGCTGTTGTACTTCTAGGATACCTGTCATTGGTCTGCAGCCAATAAACAAATCTTTGACTTCACCTAGAAGACTTGTGTTTCTGTAGGTCCGGAACAGGGTGAAACCCAGAAGTCATAGGGTGTGTGCCCCTGCACCGCTGGGACTAAAATACCCAGTACTTCAGACGCCATGGAGAATTGAAATGTATGTTACGGAATTTAGGAACTCCAACATGGTTCCTAACCCTAAGCTGTGCCGAATACGCTTGGGATGATTTACTGGATTTTCTACGAGAGGCAAATTCAAACATTAAAAACATCGAATACAAGACAGCAGGAGAACTGTGCTCATTGGATCCGGTTAATGTTTGCAGATATTTCAATCATAGGTTTGAGGCTATGATGTCCTTTATCTGCAACAAAAAAAATCCACCACTTGGAGAAGTTGTGGATTTCTTTTGGAGAAAAGAGTGCCAAGCAAGAGGTGCTCCTCACATTCATATGCTGTTGTGGATCAAGGATGCTCCAGAATTTGGAACAGATGCTGATGAAGCAGTGTTATCTTTCATTGAAGAATATGCAACATGTGCTATACCTAAAAGCACAGAAGAGAAAAAGTTAAAAGAGCAAGTTTTACGTTTCCAAAGTAATCGCTGTGGAAAATACTGTCGACGGAAGTACAAGACCAAAGATAAATTCTACACAAAATGTCGATTAGGATTTCCAAGACCTGTTCTTTCAAAAGGAAGAGTCAACAGTTTTATGTCAGCTGTGCGACATACTATTACAAGAAAATCTCCCAAAAATACGTACAACCTGAGAAGAAAAGAAGAGTCAAAATATATAATTGACTACAACCCAGTCATTTTATCCATGTGGAATGCTAACATGGATATTCAGTATGTGGCAGACAATTCTATTGCTGTTGCTCGGTATGTCACATCGTACATTACTAAATCTGAGAAAACAGAATTGAAGGAAATGTGGGAAGAGATTTCTCACGAGAAGACTGTCAGTAAGAAGCTGTACAGTTTCAGTTTGAAGATGTTAACGCATCGAGAAATTGGATCCTACGAATGTTCAGATAGGTTATCATCTGCAAGTCGTTACTCGAAATCCAGAAGAAACATTTGGGTCAGTTTAGGCCTTGCAGGAATGCGAAATCGGGTACTGAAATCTGTTGGAGAAATTGAATATTTGGCCGAAAACGACCCAGAAAGTACAGATATTTTGAAAACAAACATGTTGGACACATATTACCCCAAAAGAAGTCATCATCTTGAGAACATGTGTCTCTATGAAGTGCTGCAGAACTACATTTTTTCACGGAAAGCCACAGAAGACATCAACAATGGAAAATATAAAGTCATTGGTGAGGAAGGATGTTTAGTGAAGCAAACAAAAGGAAGTTTGATTAATTACAGGAAGCTGAGTTGTGACACTACTGACAAAAAGGAATTTTACTACTTGGCACTTTTACAGTTGTTTAAACCATGGCGTACAGAGGACGAACTACTTGGAGAATTTCAAAGCTATGAGGATTCATTTAATGCATGTAAAGATACCATTGAATGCAGTATTTTCAGGAATTATGTCCAAATGTTAAATGAAGAAATTGAACAGGAAGCTACAATTGCAGCTGAAGTAGCTAGAGACAGTTCTCAAGACAGCCAAAGTTCTGGAACGCTCAGTCAAGATCCCCTAGGACAACCAATCGTAGAAAATGAAGCTGCAAAAGCCATGACTGAAGTGGAAATGGCTATGAATCAAGCAAAGGAAGATTTAATAGAATTACCAGATTTGGAACAACAACTGAATGAAGAACAACGACAAATTTATGAAGAAGTCAGAAAAAAAATTGATCACGGATTACTACATGAAAATAAAGAGTGCACGTGCACAGCATTTGAACCAATTAGGTTGTATGTAAGTGGACAAGCTGGAACTGGGAAAAGTTTCTTAATTAAAGTCATCAGAAGCTACCTACAGCAAAAAACTGATTCAACTTTATCTTGTGTTGTTACTGCTCCAACTGGGTTAGCAGCATATAATATAAAAGGAATTACTCTCCATCGCTTGCTAATGTTACCAGTGGAGCATGAGAACAAAATAGAATATCACAAGCTAACTGGCGAAGCATGTTTCGAAGTTTCAAGAGTGTTGAAGAAGATGCAAGTTCTCATTATTGATGAGGTAAGCATGGTATCAAACTTAATGCTTGCCTTTGTGCATTTAAGAATGCAGCAAATTCTAAAAAGAGACTATGACGTGCTATTTGGTGGAAAACATGTTATAGTTTTTGGGGATCTACTGCAGCTCACTCCAGTTAAAGGACAACCAATGTTTAATACTGTGACACATGAGGACACGAAGAAGTCATTAGGAAGCATTGGTAATGCGAATATTTGGTCATTCTTTGAGTACAAAGAACTCACTACCAATATGAGGCAAGCAAAAGATGAAGAATATGGAAGTATTCTGAAAGATATCAGAATTGGACTACTCACAGAAGTAGGCAGAAAAGCAATACAGAGTCGGTTGCCACATAATTTATTTCCAAATGAGGAAATAGTTGCAGAGAAAATATACAAGAACATTGCAGAAAAAAATACTGTAATCTGCTTAATGCCAACACTACGTGAATGCTCGATATTCAATGAGGAACTTTTGAAATTGGAAAAGGAAGAGATTAAGAAAATGGAAGCAGTGGACAAAATCCAACATGAAAGAATTACTATTACATTAACAGGCGAACTGAAAAATAAATTGGATTCTCTAGAGAAGAACATTTCGAAAACAGCTGGATTAGAAAAAAATCTATATCTTTGCATGAACTGTCGAGTATTTCTAAGGAAAAATTTGGATGTTGAAAAAGGTTTAGTGAATGGAGCTATGGGTAAAGTTGTGGGTTTTGTTAACTACCAGAAAAAAGAAGGAATTGAGTTTTTAAAAATAAAATTTGATCAGATTGAAGAGGTAAAAGACATTTGTCGTTGTTCAGTCCGTTTTTTGCTTGTGAAAGACTTATATGCACGTAGGAAGCAGTTTCCATTTTCTCTAGCATATGCTGTAACTATTCACAAGTGTCAAGGATTAACTGTTGATAATGCATTTGTAAACATTGGATCTACTGTGTTCAAAGAAGGTATGGCATATGTTGCTTTGTCACGAGTGAAAACATTATCCGGTTTATTCATGATAGACTTTGATGACTCAAAAGTTAGTGCTGATGCAAATTGTGTTAAGGAGTACAATAGATTAAGAAGAACCTATGCTCCTCATTTAGGTCAGTATCCTGTGTTGGAGAAACGTGTTGTTTGTCGGAAAAGGAGATTTGAGAATATCTGTAATGAGTATGTAGAGAAGAGAAAACAAAAAGAGAGTCATGTGATTGCAAGCAAAAAGAAAAAGGACAATGTTGAACAGGTTGTTGGTTTCCATTTTGAAAATAGCTCTGGTGTCAACTGCTTGGCAAATGTAGTGCTGAATGTTGTATTTTATCTTGAAAGTTTGCAAGAGCAGATAATAGAAAATCATGAAAAAAGATTCTGTTCTGTGCTAAGTCTTCTTTATGAGAAACTGAGTGTTGATAAAGCAAAAATAGAAAGTGCGAATGAAATTAGAAATCTATTAGATGTTTGTTCAGGACGAACACAGTTTTCACAAAATGTCCAGCAAGATGCACAGGAATTCTTGATGTACATTCTTTTGGTACTTGAAGATGAAGGGGTAGAAATAGAAAATATGTTTGGTCTCTCTTATAAATGGGAACATAGTTGTGAAAACTGTTTCTACACATGCAGCTCAAATGTTGATTCAGAAAGGTTTATCTATTTAACATTGCCAGAGACTAAATCAGTGACTTTTAGTAAATTAGTTAAAGATGCCAATCACAACATGGAATGTTCGAAATGTAAATCAGACATGTTTTCATCGTTATTTTTAAAGAAATATGGATAGTATGTAATTTTAATGATGCAACGTTGTAGAGCTGATGGAACAAAATTGGACACTTTAATAAAGAAATTTACAGGACAGCAATTATCAATTTCTGGCAAAACTTTTGTAACAGTTGCAATAATTTTCCATGATGGGCCTTTTGTAACTTCTGGTCATTACACAGTTTTTCTTAAATGTGAAAAAGGCTGCACACTGTGTAATGATTCTGAATTGGTTTTCAAGCAACGTTTGCCTTTTGATTTAGCAAATTCCTATTTAATTTTTCTGAAACCAAAATTTTAGAAAGAAATTGCAACATCTGTAGCAAACATTATTACAATTTAATTGGATTACCATCGGAAATGTCATCAAAAATTATTATAAAAATTACCATTTGGCCTTACGGAAAGGTAATAATTTGCATTGTGGACTTCTTTGACACAAATTATTTTGGTGATTATGCTTATGCAACAGAATTTATAGACGACATTTACTGAAATTAGTGATTGTTCTTACGTGAGATTTATATTGCAAATGTTTCATTTCCATTACGGTATGTTTTAGTGAGAAGAGATTCTGGGCTTTTTTTAAACAATCTTTCTGATTGTTTTTTTTTTTGCTTGCTGTTAAGTGATGAATGCAATTGCTTTTACAATTTACAGTAAAATGCAATATATTCTGAAAACAGCAAAAAAAGGGCAAAAATATGTTTGATGAAAAATGAAAATAAGTGCACTGTATTCTAAAAAGTATTGTTAAATATTAATACCTTTTTCTTTTTTTACAGATTGAGAAAGGAAAAATATAAAAATAAACTTCTTTACAGCAAGTAAAATAAATCACTTATTTTTCTTTTAGTTATTTTCTTTGTCAGGTAAGTGTGAAATTTCTGGAATTATCACACATTTACTTTAATGCTCACTTTTTTTTCATTACTCTTCTCTATGCTTTTTTCATTTCTGTAGTAGTCCCTCATGGACCTTGTAGGTTGATTAAATTTTTGGGGTTTTAAAAAAAAAAAAAAAAAAAAATGCGCGTACCGCGCACGGTAAAAAAAACAAAAAGTCATTTAAAACATTTAAAAAAAAGTTAAGAAGTAAGGTTGGCTCTTAAAAGAACCGTTGTGTTCATAAAGGGAAAGAGGAAAGAAAGAATGGGAATACTAACAAGGACCACAGATGTGCTGGTCTATCCTATTGTTTATGAGGGAAACACTGGTCTCCACATGAACAATTAGGCCATGACACCTTGTGCACCTCATTGCAACCCTCCCAAAAGGAGGGTTTATATCCAGAGGACCAGAAAAGGGTGATGCTCCCACCGCAGAGGAAGTGCTCGGCTGAGCTGCCGAAGATGTACTCGGCTGAGCATCTGCAGGTGTGCTTGGGTGACTTACTGGAGATGTTTCTCCAGTATGTCTAGCATAAGTCCTGGGATGTTTATCCTTAATGTGTATAACCATAGAGTGATTACCAAAGGAATACTTGTTCCTTGGATTCCCTCTAGATAAGACACGCTCACAAAGTGAGCAGGTGACTAAAGGAGCATTTACCTTTTTCTGCCCCTCTGGATAGGTGAAATATTCCCATACAAAAGAAGTCTTTTGTTTCCTCCTTCTCTCTCTGATGATGCTGCTACCTGGCTCACTCTCAGAAGAGGACTGCTGTTCTGCCATCATATCACAAAGACAACTCAGCTCCTTCTCCTAAGGGATCACAAGCAGAAATGAGGGGAATGGGTGTGGTGTAGGAGAGTTCTAGAACTGAAAGTAGTTTAAACCAATCAAAAGTACTGTTTCTTGATCACATGACCAACCGTGCGTGTACGTTACGCTTACGGAGCGCTTACGGAGCACTTACGGTAAAAGTACGCATGCGCGTTTAAAAGACACGCGTATGCGCGCATGCGCATAACAGGCGCGCTCCAACTCTCCCGCGTAACGTGCGCGCGTAATGTATGCGCTTACGCGTCGCGTACGTAGTACGGACGTCTACGTAAATTGCGTAACCATACGCAAACAGAGTAGAAATTTTACGTACATAAAGCAAAACGTGCGCTTACGGTAAGCTTACTGTACGCGCACATAAAAAAAAAAAAAAAATGGAAAAAAAGATTCACTATGTTATACTACTATATCTTACCTGTTTGGTTAAAAAAAAAGGTGAAAAATTATATATTGCAGAATTTTTAAAATTTTACCATAGTGTTTAAAGAGAATATAAAGTAAAAAAAAAAGATGTAAAAAACCTTGCAAAAAGAAAAAAAAAAAAATAATTTCACACACGTTAAATATAAGAATTAGCATTTAAAAAACCATAAAAATTCACTGAAAAAATCATGGGTTTCACACACGTTATAGTTAGGAATTAGCATTTTAAAAACCTTGAAAATTCACTGAAAAAAACCATAGGTTTCACACATGTTATAGTTAGCTGGACATTTCACTCGTAAAAAACCAATGAAATTCCCCCGTTATAGTTAGTTAAGCTAACTATAACTCGCGCACCCGCAATCCACTGCTGATGACGTCACATATAACATCACTCATGACATGGTCACTGACATCACTCATGACATCACTGATGACATCTCAAATGACATCACTGATGACATCACTGATGACATCATCCTAGTGATAGAGTGGCAGACCTCCTCTCACCCTAATATAACCTTGCATACACACATTCAAAAATAGAGAGTAAAAAAAAAAAAAATATTGGAAATTCCAATAACAGTTTCAACAATGTCTTCTGAAATTCTAAGATCCACATACACATCTACTCATTCACCAACAGTCCTATACTATCACTCATACATGTACTCACTCATATGTACTCATACAACTGTACATCCTGTTACACAATGCCACTCATCCATAGAGTTACTCACACACATAGTCACTCATGCTAATAAAGAATCAAACATCCATTTACCTTCATATACAGTTATACACACACCACCACACTTACTTCTACGGAAATGTACACATACTTAGTCTTTTAAACAATCACTTATAGAAACACATACTTATTGATACAGGAACTCTTACAATCTCTCACTATCACATAAACTCACTTATATACACCAATAGTCACATATACTAGTTTAAAACATAAGTAGTTACTCATGGAGACTCTATTGAGACAGTCATTCACTCACTAACACACCCATACACACACTCATCCACCCATACAGTCCTGCACACATGCTGTCTTCAAAACATAGAGTGAGTGAAACAATCATGCACCTATGCACTACGTAACACCCCCCACCAAACCATGCAGAAAGTCAGACTAATACTCAAAAAACCAACTAATAACCTATATAGACACCCATGTAGCTACTCACCAACCCATGCAGCCAATTATACACAAAGTGAGAGACTGATACAGATATTTACATATTAAAACATTACTCACTAAGCCATGTATTCACTTTGATACTCTTTAGCAGTCATTTTCTTAAATTATTTTTTTTTAAAAAACATCCATTTGGACACTTATACACCCATTTATTTTTCCATCGATCTTGAGATATACATATATAAAACATATTTAATTTTCAGAAAAACACACATTCACTGGATGATGTCATCAGTGATGTCATCAGTGATGTCATTTGAGATGTCATCAGTGATGTCATGAGTGATGTCAGTGACCATGTCATGAGTGATGTTATATGTGACGTCATCAGCAGTGGATTGCGGGTGCGCGAGTTATAGTTAGCTTAACTAACTATAACGGGGGAATTTCATTGGTTTTTTACGAGTGAAATGTCCAGCTAACTATAACATGTGTGAAACCTATGGTTTTTTTCAGTGAATATATATATATATATATATATATATATATATATATTATCTACTGGCGTTCGCCAGTAGATAGTTATAGTTAGGACCGAGTTCCCATAGGAAATCTGAAAATTCTATTTTGAATAACTTTGGCGCCAGTTGACTTATCTTCGTGAAATTTTCAAAACTAATGGGGCGCTCTGCTCAGCTCCTACCCTGAAAGTCTCGGGGTGATTCGTCAAGCGGGGGCTGTGAAAAAAGGGGGGTCCCAAAACGCGTTTTCCCATGCATTTTCCCATAGGACCTTTAGTCGAAGGTACAGCCCGAACGGCTGAACAGAATTACTTGAAATTTGGCAAAGAGGTAGTCCTCAGGTCAGGCATGTGCCTTTTGCTTAAATGGTGTAAATCCGTTCAGTAGTTCCTGAGAAAATCCAAAGTAAAATCATATATATATCTGGGCGGAGCCTAACCACACATCTCATCGTGAGATCTGATTGGCTGTCAGCACTTCATCCAAGAAGTGTTAGCAGCCATCTTGGAACCAATATACATGATAGCACCTCATTAAAAAGCATTGCAGTTAATAGAAGGTTTTAAGACTTTAGTTACATTATAAATCATTTGTTGATGGTACCATACTCATTTTAGGAATTGTGATGTGTTCTAAGGCGATTTACCATGTGAAAAGCCTTCTGCTGTGATATCATGAATCATGTTTGAGAGAAAACTATTTTCTCATGCTTTTCCCACAGAGGTTTGAAAGGTGATCTATAAGCTAAACTGAGAGCATATTTTCTGTAAATTCACATTATCTTTCTCAGTCATGTGAGAATGAAGTCTGACATTCTCAGTAAAACATGTACATCCAACAAGGGCAGAGACTGTCAGTTGATTCCTTTGTATTCTACTGCAGCTTCCCAGAGGGTTCTAAAGAACAACTAGAGCGCTAACAGTCCTACTTATGACAAACGTATGGCACATCTGAAGCCATCTTGGTTGGAATAAAGTGGTAACTCTTAAAACATTTAATAAAAAAAGGAACAAAATGAGGGGGTTCGTTTTGCCATAGAAAGTATGATTAATGCTGCAGAAAGAAAAATTCGGGCACATTTTGAGTGACTTCTCAAATCCTCTTCTATTTCATTAAAAAATTCTGACATGGAGACTGAAACATGCACTTTCAATACCAGCAGCAGACTTCCCTGGTGAGCAGTAGCTTTACTACAGTGATCTAATAAGCAACTGGAGTGCTAACATTCTGTATTTATGGCAAATGTGTGACACATCTGAATGCCTTCTTGATGGAATCAAGGTAAAAAACTGAAAGTATTTCCTACTGAGGAGACTGTAGTAAATGAGGAAATTAGGAAACATCATAACAAATAAGTCTCCCAAAATGGCCACCAGAGACAAAGAGCCCAAATGTAGCCCAAATATCACCCAGATGTAGCCCAAGTATAGCCCAATGACAGAATGTCCCAGAGTGTTCTAACGAACAACTAGAGCGCTAACAGTCTTACTTATGACAAAAGTATGGCACACCTGAAGCCATCTTGATTGGAATAAAGTGGTAACACTTAAAACATTTAATTTACAAAGGAAGAAAATGAGGGGGTTCATTTTGCCATAGAAATTATGATTAGTTCTGCAGAAAGAAAAATTAGGGCACATTTTGACTTCTCAAATCCTCTTCTATTTCATAAACAAATTCTGACATGCAGACTGAAACATGCACTTTGAATACCAGCAGCAGACTTCCCTGGTGAGCAGTAGTTTTACTACAGTGATCTAATGAGCAACTAGAGTGCTAACATTCAGAATTTATGGCAAATGTGTGACACATCTGAATGCATTCTTGATGGAACCAAAATAAAAAACTGAAAGTATCCCCACTGAGGAGACTGCAGTAAATGAGGAAATTAGGAAACTTCATAACAAATAAATCTCCCAAGATGGCCACCAGAGACAAAAGAGCCCAAATGTAGCCCAAATATCACCCAGATGTAGCCCAAGTATAGCCCAATGACAGAATGTCCCAGAGTGTTCTAACAAACAACTAGAGCGCTAACAGTCTTACTCAGCCTGACGTTGCCTTCCTCACGGAGACCTGGATGAATGCCTCTTCAGCTCCCGACATCGCCATCGCTATCCCAGAGGGCTACAAGATCGTCCGGAGGGACCGAAACGCCAACAAGATGGGAGGAGGCATCGCCAGCATCCACAGGAACGCCATCCGTCTCACGACCAGCACCGACAACACCCTGACCAGCGCCGAACACCTGCACTTCCAGATCCACACCAACCCGAACACCACCCTCAGAGGCACCCTGATCTACTGACCCCCTGGACCACGCACGCAATTCAGCGAGGACATCGCCGACTTCGTCAGCCCGCATGCCCTCCCCTCCGCTGACTACATCCTCCTGGGAGACCTCAACTTCCATCTGGAGAACAACAACGACCACAACACCAGCACCCTGCTCGACAACCTCGCCAACCTGGGACTCAAGCAACTGGTGTCCACCCCCACCCACCTCGCCGGACACACACTCGACGCCGTCTTCTCATCCAGCACAGACATCGTCTTCAGCCACGCCACAGAGCTTCAATGGACGGACCACAGCTGCGTCCACTTCACCTTCAAGAGAACGACGACCCACCAACACCAGCAACAAGCCGCCCGCAGAAGTTGGAACAAGATCACAGCAGACCAGCTCGCCACCTCCCTGAGCCAGCACCCTCCTGCCAGCTCAGCGAACCCCAGCCAGGCCGCCGACAACCTCACGAAGTGGATCAGCAACTGCGCGGACGAGCTCGCCCCGCTGAGGACCCCGCCTAGCAGACCCGGCAGCAAGAAGGCCCCATGGTTCACCGACGAACTCAAGTGCTCCAAGAAGAACCTCCGAGCCCTCGAGAAAGTCTGGAAAAGGGAACCGACACCGGACAACAGGACCTCCTACAAACTTGCCACCCGGAAACACCACCAGCTGATCCGCGCCGCCAAGAAAACAGCATTCAAGGACCGGTTGGACAACAACGCACACAACAGCAAGGAACTCTTCAACATCGTGAAAGAGCTCTCCAACCCCAGCGCAGGAAACAACGACATCACCCCATCGCAAGACCTCTGCAACTCCCTCGCCTCATACTTCCACAACAAGATCACGGACATACACAGTAGCTTCAACAACCAACCAACGCACACAATGACCGACCAACCACCCCCACCCACCACCACCCTCCACGCCTAGACCCCGATCAGCACCGAAGACACCACCCGCACGATGAACTCCATCCACTCCGGATCACCGACCGACCCCTGCCCTCACCACGTCTTCAACAAGGCAGACGCTGTCATCGCACCCCACCTGCGAGACATCATCAACACATCCTTCGACACCACCATCTTCCCCGAGAGCTGGAAACACGCCGAACTCAGCGCTCTACTCAAGAAACCAACAGCGGACCCCACCGACCTCAAGAATTACCGCCCCATCTCGCTTCTCCCGTTTCCAGCCAAAGTCATCGAGAAGACCGTCAACAAGCAGATGGCCGCCTTCCTCGAGACGAACGGATCCCTCGACCCCTCACAGTCCGGCTTCCGAGCCAAACACAGCACCGAGACCGCCCTCATCGCCGCCACCGATGACATCCGAGCCCTGATGGACAATGGAGAAACAGCGGCCCTCATCCTCCTAGACCTCTCCGCGGCATTCGACACGGTCTGCCACCGCACCCTAGTACGGCGCCTCAGCAACATCGGAATCAAGGACAAGGCGCTGGAATGGATCATCTCCTTCCTCGACGGAAGAACACAGAGAGTCCGCCTACCACCGTACAAATCAGAGGCCTCCGAAGTCATCTGCGGCGTCCCCCAAGGATCATCTCTGAGCCCCACCCTCTTCAACGTCTACATGAGCCCCCTCGCGGCCATCGTACGCAAACACAACCTCAGCATAATCTCCTACGCCGACGACACCCAGCTGATCCTCTCCCTGACCAACGACCCCGCCACCGCCAGAACCAACCTGCACGAAGGGATGAAAGAGGTAGCCGAGTGGATGACGACCAGCCGCCTGAAACTGAACTCGGACAAGACGGAGGTTCTCATCCTGGGCTCCTCACCCTCCGCCTGGGACGACTCCTGGTGGCCTCCCGCCCTGGGCACCGCACCCAAACCGACAGACCATGCACGCAACCTGGGCTTCATCCTGGACTCCTCCCTCTCCATGACCAGGCAGGTCAACAACGTCTCCTCGGCGTGCTTCAACATCCTACGCATACTTCGGAAGATCTTCTGGTGGATCCCCACAGAGACCAGGAAGACCGTCACCCAGGCCCTCGTCACCAGCCGACTGGACTACGGTAACGCCCTCTACGCCGGTACCACCGCCAAGCTCCAGAAGAGACTCCAGCGGATCCAGAACGCCTCAGCCAGACTCATCCTCGACATCCCACGATCCAGCCACATCTCCGGACATCTGAGAGACCTTCACTGGCTCCCCGTCAACAAGAGAATCACCTTCCACCTCCTCACCCACGCACACAAAGCCCTACACGACCAAGGCCCGAGCTACCTCAACAGCCGAGTCAACTTCTACGCTCCCACGCGCCACCTCCGATCAGCCAACCACGCCCTCGCCGCCGTCCCCCGCATCCGAAGAGCGACTACAGGAGGAAGGTCCTTCTCCTACCTGGCCGCCAAGACCTGGAACTCCCTCCCGACCGACCTGCGCCTGACCCAAGACCACCTCTCCTTCAGGAAGAAGCTGAAGACCTGGCTATTCGAGCAGTAGCGGCACCCCCCCCCCCAGCGCCTTGAGACCCTACGGGTATGTAGCGCGCTTTATAAGTGTCACTGATTGATTCACTGATTGACTCATGACAAAAGTATGGCACACCTGAAGCCATCTTGATTGGAATAAAGTGGTAACACTTAAAACATTTAATCTACAAAGGAACAAAATGAGGGGTTTCATTTTGCCATAGAAATTATGATTAGTGCTGCAGAAAGAAAAATTAGGGCACATTTTGACTTCTCAAATCCTCTTCTATTTCATAAACAAATTCTGACATGCAGACTGAAACATGCACTTTGAATACCAGCAGCAGACTTCCATGGTGAGCAGTAGTTTTACTACAGTGATCTAATTAGCAACTAGAGTGCTAACATTCAGAATTTATGGCAAATGTGTGGTACATCTGAATGCCTTCTTGATGGAACCAAACTGAAAGTATTCCCAGGAGAGTGCAGTAAATGAGGAAATTAGGAAACTTCATAATACATAAATCTCCCAAGATGGCCACCAGAGACAAAAGAGCCCAAATGCAGCCCAAATATCACCCAGATGTAGCCCACATGTAGCCCAATGACAGAAGTGTGCAAAACACTTATTCTTCGTGTATTTGCAGTTTTATATAGTGCAGACTTGTCAGGTATTGGAGTGCTGTACATGAGCATTGGTTACATCACACAAGATCAAATTCATTTTGGTTGTAGACATGGGGAGATTAATTGATTTGACCAGAATCACAGATTGTTGAGCTGAAGCAGAAACTCCAACCTGGTTCCCCAGTTGCAAAGTCTGCAGCTCTGGAAGTAACACCACATCCTCTCCCCTAGGTTCAACATTTAATCAAGTGGTCAACTGGATAAAAAAAACATAAAGATTACAAATAATTTAAAAGTTCTTTGTCGCTATTTGAAAACTCAGAAAATATGTCCTCATTCTAGTTTTTTAGAGCACTAACCATAATTTTGATGCAAATAAGACCCTCTCATATATGTAATTTCTAAAGGAAATGCTCTAGGTATTACAGTTTTGATTACATCAAGATGACGCCAGGTGTTGGAGTGCTTTACATGAGCATTGGTTACATCACACAAGATCAAATTCATTTTGGTTGTAGACATGGGGAGATTAAGTGATTTGACCAGAATCACAGAATGTTGAGCTGAAGCAGAAACTCCAACCTTGTTCCCCAGTTGCAAAGTCTGCAGCTCTGGAAGTAACACCACATCCTCTCCCCTAGGTGCAACATTTAATCAAGTGGTCAACTGGATTAAAAAACATAAAGATTACAAATAATTTAAAAGTTCTTTGTCGCTATTTGAAAACTCAGAAAATATGTCCTTATTTTAGTTTTTTAGAGCACGAACCATAATTTTGATGCAAATAAGACCCTCTCATATATGTAATTTCTAAAGGAAATATTCTAGGTATTACAGTTTTGATTACATCAAGATGACGTCAGGCGTTCCACACTTTTGTAATAAATATAGAATGTTAGCAATCTAGTTGTTCATTGGGTTACTGTTGAGAGGCAGAGGCCAGGGGCACGGCTTCTGAAAATTGAAGGCAGGTAGGAGAGTGCAGAGGCAACAATTTGACCACACTGGGCAGGCAGGAAGGGCAGTGGCAGCACAACAGACTATGGAGGGCAGTGGAAAGGGGGGCAGGAGCAACAAACCAACAATACAGGACTGGCAAGAGAGGCTGTGGCAATATAATAGACCATTGTGGGCAGAAGGAAGAGGCAGTGGTAGTACAACCATCCATGCCAACAGACCCGTTTCAGCCAGGAAATGTCCAATGTTTTTAAGCTCAAATGGGCTTTATTTTATCTGTCTCCTGTCTACAATCTCCTCTTTTTCAATGTAACTCAAAGGGGAATTTCAATACCCCAGTTTATTTTCAAAATCTCCCTCTTACCAAGTTCAAAATGTTCGCAAGTATGGTACATTGGATCATGGTAGGCAGGAGGAATTGGGGTAGGGACATGGACTCGGATAACAGAGGACAGGAGGGACATGGAGAGGTGCACCAAACTGACCTTACAGGGCAGGCATCAGGGTTTGCAGCAGCACAATACACCACACAGCGCATGCGGGACGGGAGTACAGCACAACAATCCATAGAAAGCAATAGGGAGGGGACAGGACCATGCACATGGACAACAGAGAACAGAGGGGAAAGAGGCAATGGTAGCTAGCTGACCATAATGGACAGACAGGAGAGAAAGCTGCAGCATAACAGACCATAAAGGGCAGGAGGGATGGATCAGCGGCATTACAATGGAACAGACAAGCCAGGAGGGAGGGAATAGGGGTCTGCCCATGGAAACAGAGAGCTGGGGGCAAGGGGGCAGGACAGGAGCAGCAAGATGACCATGGAGGTCAGGCAGGATGGGCACTAGAAACAATACACACCATGGAGAGCAACAATGAGACTATGATGGCATACACACAGACCATGGAGGGAAGGTGGGAGGGGGTCAGGGGCAGCTAGCTGACCACACAGGGAAGGTGGGAGGGGCCATGGCAGCACAGAAGACCATGCATGGCAAGCGGGAGGGTTAGTGGCATCACAATGGCTATGATGGCCAAGAAGGAGGGTGCAGGGGCATGCACAAAGGACCATGGAGATAGAAGGGAGGGTCAGGACCTGGGCACAGACAAGAGAGTTCAGGGGAAGGGGCCTCACAACAGACCGTGCGGGTCAGGCAGGAGGAGCAGTTGCAGCACAACAGACCAGGGAGGGCAGAAGGGTGTGGCAGTAAAATGGACCATGGAGGACAGGAGGAAGGGGATAGGGGCATGGCATGTGGACAGGCAGGGTGGAGGTGACAGGGACAGGATACAGTCATCTGACAATGCTAGGCAGGTGGGAGGGGAGTGGCAGCTCAACAGAACACTCAGAGTAGATAGGAGTGGCAGGTCCATGAAACATGGTGGGCAAAAAGGATGGAGCAGGGGGAATGCACAAAGACATCGGAGGGCAGGTGGAAGGAGAATAGGGGCAGCAAGCTAAGCACAGAGGCTAAGCAGGAGGTCAATGATGGGCCATATAATTGGGCAATGGAGGGCAGGAGGAGTGGACTGGTACATCATGCTAAATGGAGGGCAGTGTCAGCATATCAGACCATGCATGGCAGGAGGGAGGAGGCTAGTCCATGGATTCAGACAACAGAGGATAGGGAGGAGGTGGATGGGGCAGCAAGCTAACTGTTCAGAGAAGGTGGGTATTAGGAACTTTATTGTTTTTAAAATGTGTGTCTGTGCAAACTACTTAAAATATGAACAACTATGCAGCATAATCTCACTTTTATTCAGGAAGAAGAGGACGTTTGTGACTGTGACTCCGGGCTCACTTGGCAGAAACACCCCCTGACCCTCCACCCCGTATCGCAAAATGTAATGCCCGTGAAAAGGGTAGGTGGACGCAGTGTTATATAGAACATAGTCCTGAGAGCACAATTGAAAATGAAAACTAGATATAGTATATGGTATAAACTATGCACCAAAAAGTGTGATATAAGATGAACCGGGGGCGTGAAATATAATATGCAATATATTGTGCGCAATGACAGATTCATTGGAAAGCGCGAGATAGCACAGGCACTAGCGCGTGCTATGCGATATGCGTCTTGGAGTGTAATATGCACAGGGCAGTGTTGTGTAACCTAACTAGTCTCTAAAGTTGTAATATAAAATATGTGCTGGGGAGTGTAACGTTGCATATGCACTGTGACAAAGATATGGATCCCAGATCGTAATATGTATGGCATAGCGCTGTGCGTTATAACAGAGGCATCGAGGAAGGCACGTTAGATGGGGCAATATAACCCGTGCGAAGGCAAGTGTGGCATGACATATTCACAGGGGGGTGTTACAGTGCACATGGGCTAGAGAGTGTCATTGCATACGCACTAGATGGTGGAATACAACACAGAGGTGTGAGGCACTCGGCGGGCACAGGTGGGTGTAACACAGCATTGGGCTCAGCCAGGAGCACGCTGTGACTCTCAAGTGAGGTTTGTCTCCTTTCCCGAGAGTAAAATAAAAAGTATTACACATCCGGCGGTGGATGTGTATTTTATTAACCGTGAGGGGGGTTTCTTGCATAGTTTGGTCGAATTTTTGTCGAATCCCCTTTGAATGGCTTGGTGTGCCTGTATATTAAATGTGCCCGTCAATAGCTACCCATATTTGTATAAATAAACGACAAGGGTGTTTACTTGGAGAGTACCCACCGGCGGGGGCGCCGGGATTAGGCACGGTAGGGCGTCAGACACATCAGAGCTTCACTAGCCGTGTAAATACATTCCATGTGGATTCATTCTATGCATAGTCGCATTTTAATGAATATCACACAAATCGTCATGGTGATAGGTACATACGGTTTGTCCAGCATGTCCTAGGTGTTTCTATAAATATATATTTTTGTAAATTAATAAAAAACAAAAGCCGGCCCCGGGGGATGGGGTCCCCGGGGCCATAAGTGGCCTGAGGAGGGGGGCAACGCAGCCCCCTCCTAAAGATTTTTTTTTAAAAAGGCCATGACCCGGGGGTTGGGGTCCCCGGGTCCGATTAAGGCCTTGGGAGGGCCAAATTTATTTTTTTCAACAAAAAAAATTAGGGTGCAGGCCCTGGGTGATGGGGTACCCAGGGCCAGTAAATTAGAAAAAGAAGGGGGGGGGCACACAGCCCTCCTTCTTAAAAAAATTAAATAAATAAAAGACCGGCATCGTGCCGGAGGCCACGCCCCCTCCTTGCAGCACTCTGCAAACGCGCCCCCTGGCCAGTTGTAAGTTGGGGAATTAATTCCCCTTCAATACTGAGGGTCCCTGAGGGCCAACTAGCCCAACAGGTATCTCCAGTATGCACCAGGGAGCTGCGTTGCAGACAGGTGTTCTGAGGCCACGCCCCTTTTTACACCTCTATGCAATGCAGCTCTGTGGCGCTTACTGATGGTACCTAGTGGGCTAGTTTGACCCTTGGGAGCCTTAGGATTTAAGGGGACTTAATCTCTCAATTTAGAACAGTCACAGGGCGCGTTAACACAGTAGTGAAAGGAGGAGATGGGGTCTGAGGTAACATGTGCAAACACGCCCTGTGGCACGTTTTAAGTTGGGGAAATAATTCCCTTTCAATCCTGAGGGACCCTGGGGGCCAACTAGCCCACCAGGTGCTTCCAGTAAGCGCCACTGCGCTGCGTTGCCGAGAGGTGGTCTAGGCCGTGCCACTTTTTACACCTCTCTGCAACGCAGCTCTGTGGCGCTTACTGGAGGTACCTAGTGGGCTAGTTGGACCCTAGGGACCCTCAGGATTCAAATGAACTTAATCTCCCAACTAAAAACGGCCACAGGGCGTGTTTACACAGTGGTGAAGGGAGGGGACGTGGCCTGAGTTAACGTGTGCAAACAAGCCCTGTGGCACGTTTTAAGTTGGGGAAATAATTCCCCTTCAATCCTGAGGGACCCTGGGACCCAACTAGCCCACCAGGTCCTTCCAGTAAGCGCCACTCCGCTACGTTGCAGAGAGGTGGTCTAGGCCGTGCCCCTTTTTACATCTCTCTGCAACGCACCTCTGTGGCGCTTACTGGAAGTACCTAGTGATCTAGTTGGACCCTAGGGACCCTCAGGATTCAAGGGGACTTAATCTCCCAACTTAAAACGGCCACAGGGCGTGTTTACACAGTGGGGAAGTGAGGGGACGGGGCCTGAGGTGATGTGTGCAAACACGCCCTGTGGCACGTTTTAAGAGGTAGTTTTAATCCCCTGCCCTATTATATACTAGGGGCCTACAGAGGAGGTCATGCTGATCACAGGGGGACCCCAACGCATACTGTTCCCTAGTGTATGTAGGTGTTTTCACTGTATTCTGAGTGTCTTTTAACATAGCACTGGCTCTAGGACTGGTTAGTCAGACTCAGTTACCACCAGTATCCATTTGAAAAAATTGAGGGTACAGGATGATTTTGCAACAAGGCTTCTTTCTGCTCTTCTGTTTGTTCTTTCTGAACGTTATCCTTCTTCCTGCACTTCCCTTCGTCTTTGAGGACTTCTGTTGCTTCTTTCTGCATTTCTTATTTTTCTTTCTGTGCGATTTTTCTTCTTTCTTCACATGTCCTATCTCTGTAGGCATAGTTAGAAATTAGCATTTAAAAAACCTTTGAAATTCACTGAAAAAAACCATAGGTTTCAGGCATGTTATAGTTAGGATTTAGCATTTAAAAAACCTTAGAAATTCACTGAATAAACCATAGGTTTCAGGGGCGTTATAGTTAGCTGGACTTTTCACTCGTACAAAACCATTGAAATTCCCCTGTTATAGTTAGTTCAGCTAACTATAACTCGCGCGCCCTCAAAGCACTGCTGATGACGTCACATATTACATCACTCATGACATGGTCAGTGACATCACTCATGACATCACTGATGACTTCTCAAATGACATCACTGATGATATCATCCTTGTGATAGAGTGGCAGACCTCCTCTCCCCCTAATATAACCTTTGATAGACACATTCAAAAATAGAAACTAAAATGTTCAAAACAATGGACATACCAATATCAGTTACAACAACCTATTCAGTAATTCTAAGATTCACATACACATCCACTCATTCACCAACAATCCTATACAGTCACTCATACATGTACTCACTCATCATATGTACTCATACACCTATACATCCTGTTACACAATGCCACTCATCCATAGAGTTACTCACACACCTAGTCACTCATGCTATTAAAGAATCAAACATCCATTTACTTGCATATACAGTTATACACACACCACGACACTTACTTCTACAGAAACTTACACATACTTAGTCTTTTAAACAATCACTTATAGAAACACATACTTATTCATACAGGAACTCTTTCAATCTCTCACTCTCACATACTCTCCCTTATATACACCAATAGTCACATATACTAGTTTAAAACATATGTATTTACTCATAAAGACACTATTGAGACAGTCATTCACTCACTAACACACCCATGCACACACTCATCCACCCATACAGTCCTGCACACATGCTGTCTTCAACACATACAAACAGTGAGTCACTCATTCATGCACCTATGCACTACGTAATACCCCCCACCGGACCATACAGTAACTCATACACTCATACTGATACTCAAAAAACCAACTAATAACCTATATAGACAGTCATGTAGCTACTCACCAACCCATGCAGCCACTTATACACAAAGTGAGAGACTGATACAGATATTTACATATTTAAACATTACTCACTAAGCCATGTAGTCACTAAGATGCACTTACTCAGTCAGTTATACAATCAATTTTTCAAAAACAAATCATCCGTTTAGACACTTATATACCCATTTATTCTTCCATTGACCTTGAGATATACATAGATAAAACATATGTAATTTTCAGAAAAACACACATTCACTGGATGATGTCATCAGTGATGTCATTTGAGATGTCATCAGTGATGTCATGAGTGATGTCACTGACCATGTCATGAGTGATGCAATATGTGACGTCATCAGCAGTGCTTTGCGGGCGCGCGAGTTATAGTTAGCTGAACTAACTATAACGGGGGAATTTCAATGGTTTTGTACGAGTGAAAAGTCCAGCTAACTATAACGCCCCTGAAACCTATGGTTTTTTCAGTGAATATATATATATATTCACTTAAAAAACCATAGGTTTCACACATGTTATAGTTACCTGGACATTTCACTCGCAAAAAACCAATGAAATTCCCCTGTTATAGTTAGTGCAGGCAACTATAACTCACGCAACCGCAATCCTCTGCTGATGACGTCAGATATTACATCACTGTATTTAGACACTTATTTACCCATGTCTTCTTCCATTAATCTTTAGCTATACATATATTACAAATATTTATTTTTCAGAAAGACACATATGTCATCAGTGATGTAATATCTGACGTCATCAGCAGAGGATTGCGGTCGCGTGAGTTATAGTTGCCTGCACTAACTATAACGGGGGAATTTCATTGGTTTACGAGTGAAATGTCCAGGTAACTATAACATGTGTGAAACCTTTGGTTTTTTAAGTGAATTTGCAAGGTTTTTTAATGGCTAATTCGTAACTATAACGTGTGTGAAACCTATGTTTTTTTCAGTGAATTTCAAAGGTTTTTTAAATGCTAATTTATGTATGTATTTTTTTTTTTTATGGAATTTTCAGCTTGCGCACACCGTGCGCGCACCGTGCGGGCACTTCGCGAACTTTGCGGAAATGTTTCCGTTTTTTCACCGTGCGCGCAGGGTGCACGCACTCCGCGATTTTTCGAAAAAAAAATAAATCTTTTTTTTGCCCTTGGGGGTCCTTCTGGGACCCCCTGACAAAGGCTAGGGGGTCAGGAACTGTCCACCCTGCTCCCTTTTCACGTTCTCCACCTTTGCTTTTCACCCCCTAAGACTGCGAGAGACAAAATGGCGGCCGACACTTCCTGGTTTCGACCGATTCGAATGTTTACCGACCTCTAACAACCAATCAGAATTGCGCTCGCGCACGTAAGGGTGCGCGCATATAGATATTGATATGGTTTTAAATGCTATTTTCTCAGGAAATACTGAACAGATTTACACGAGACCTTCAAAAGGCACTTCCTTGACCTTATGGCTACCTCTCTGCCAAATTTCACGTAATTCTGTTCAGCCGTTCGGGCTGTAGCTGCGACTAAACGTCCTATAGAAAAATGCATGGGGAAAATGTGTTTTGGGCCCCCCCCTTTTTCTTGGCCCCCGTTTGACGTATCACCCCGAGACTTTCAGGGTAGGAGTTGAACGGAGCGCCCCATTTGTTTTAAAAATTTTGCGAGGATTCGTCTACCGGCGCCAAAGTTATTCAAAATAGAATTTTGAGATTTCCTATGGAAACTAGGTTGTAACTATAACTATCTACTGGCGACCGCAAGTAGATAATATACATATATATATATATATATATATATATATATATATATATATATATATAAAACACCTACTGGGGCTGTTTGACTGAAAACATGTCCCAACACATTGACTTTTTCTTGGCGGAGTTTCTTCGTATGTTGCCCTCATATATCAAGGACACCACTCATTTCATTAAAAATGTCATGAATATACCATGGGAACCATTTATGTGGATGATTGTCCTGGATATAACAAGTTTGTATACTTGTATTGAACATACTCAGGGAATTAATGCTGATAAATATTTTCTGAAGAGTAGATCTCTACTCTTCTCAGAACACAATGCAATGCTGGTTGAATTCATAATATTCTGCCTGACAAATAACATCTTCCTATTTAATAAGCAGCATTATCGTCAGATACAGGGAACGGCGATGGGCACCTGCTTCGCCCCCAATTATGCAAACTTGTTCATTGGCTGGTGGGAGAAGCAGGTGGCCTGGGCCGACCAGTACAATCATTGGGTCAGTTGTATCACCGCATGGTATAGATACATTGATGATTTGTTAAGGGGCCTAAACAAGAAGCTGAGAAATATATCAAAGAACTAAACAATAATAGTTTGAACTTACATTTTAGTGGACACATAAGTTCAACAGAAGTGTTCTTCTTAGACCTGAGAGTATTTGTGAGGGATAACAAAATCTGTACTACCCTCTATAGGAAAGACACAGCGGGCAATTCTGTACTTGAAGCACGTAGCAGTCATCAGAAATCATTGAAAAATAGTATACCATACGGTGAACTGTTACTTTTAAAACGTAATTGTTCTCTAGATACTGATTTTCTTAAGGAAGCGTCCTCAGCAATCGAACGGTTCAAATCACGGGGCTACTGCCCGGAACTGTTGGTCTAAACCTTAAGTATGGTAAATAAGATTTCAAGACAAAGCCTACTACAGAAGAAGGAGAATCCTAACAAGGATGATAGCGAAACCTTTAGATTCATAACAACCTTCTCAAATGAAACAGGCCTTTTGAGAAAAATGTTGTGCCGGAATTGGCACATATTGAGAGCGGATGGGATTATAGGAAATTCTCTTCCTGCTTACCCACAAGTAACTTTTAGAAGAAGTAAATCCCTAAAAGACACATTAGTGAGAAGTCATCATGAATCAATCCCATTTGTCCCACGTATTAGCACTCTCATAGGCTTTTTTCCATGCCTTAAATGTAAGGCTTGTAAAGGTAGTAGAAAGGTTCTCTCGTATAATATTCCTAACATGTCTAAGCCAAAAGTCATCAGTAAGTTTCTAACTTATAATATGCTGTATTGTGTGTACAGCTTGCTCTGTCCTTGTGGCAAGCAGTACATTGGTAGCACGATTCACCCTACCAAGCGCCGTATTTTAGAACATGCACGAGCTATCGAGAATCTAGATTTTACTTATCCTGTAGCTAGTCATTTTGCCAAATTCCACAATAGCAATAGGAATCTGTTGAAATTTTTTTGTCTTGATCATTTTCCAGCTAGTGAACAGGGTGGCAACCGTGAATTATGATTGAGGAGACTTGAATCTGATTTATTATTGATTTACAAACTACTTTCCCTGATGGCTTAAACACAGGAGAAGAATTAGCTAGCCACCTAGGGTAAAAATTGGGTAAACTTGATGATTTGCTATTGTTTGAAATTTCCATGCTGTAGAACAGTTAAACAGTCGGTAAATCAAATGTCTGTCTTAACTCCCCTAGACACCTCAACATTGAGGCAGGAGTCTTTAATCCCCCTCACACAAATTGCCATGTTAATTAATTTGTTTATGCCCATTCAGGGCTCAATTATGAGTGTTCTTATATGCAGTGATCTATATGGGTTCTTTTGAATTGTGGCAAAGAATCAAATAGAATAATGAATTATTCATTTTATTATTATTTTTTCACTGCAGTACATACAATGATAAGTTTATAATTTGTTTGTAAATATTATCTCAAACAAATAATGAATTTAAGCAAGAAATGAATTTTCTTTTCCTTGTTTTATTCATGGCATCTTTATGTTTACCAATGTTTTGAGTCTGTCTACTATGTTTATTGGGTTTGACCCTGAAATCCTTAACGTGTACCGGATCTAATTATGTTTATGCAAATGCATTCTGTGATTCAGTCGAAAAAGGTATAGATGCCGAAACGCGCCCTGTGCAAAATTCTCGGAAAATAAAAAAGAACCAAGCACCTTGCTTTGTGCAGTCCCTTCATTCGCGCGGCGAAATGGAGTCTTGAGCCGGATATATATATATATATATATATATATATATATATATATATATATATATATATATGTTACCTACTGGCGACCGCCAGTTAGGACCAAGTTTCCATATAAAAAGCATTTTTAGTTTTGCTTATAACTTTGGCGTTGTTTGATGAATCTTCATGAAAGTTTCCAAAGTAATTCTTTGTTCATATCAGCTCCTATGTTGGAAGTTTGGGGGAAATTCGTCAAGGGGGGGTGAGAAAAAAGGGGGTCCCAAAACTTCTTTTCTCCATGTTAATTTACATTGGAAACTGTAGACAAGGCCACAGGTCGAACGGGTGAACGGCATTACCCCACATTTGGCAGGGAGAAGGGTCTTAGTCAAGAAAGCACGCTTTTGTTTATTTGGTGTAAATCCGTTCAGTAGTTTTGGAGAAATATCGAAATTTACAGATATCCATATTTGGGAATTCTGCCATCTGATTGGCTGAGGCGTTACGAGCACAAGCTTGCTGCTTATTGGCTGCGAGCGGTGAGAGCGGTTTCAACTAGGAAGTGTTGGCAGCCATTTTGTGATTCTGTTGAAATGAGTAAGGGGGAAAAAGGGCGAAAAGAGTAGGAAACAGGAGGATAGGAGCACTGTAACCTCTGTGGAGGAGTGCGAAGCGAAGTAGTCACTCCTACCGGACTGAAAGTGCGATGTTGCTCAGAGTGACATGGTGCTGAGGTGAGATGCTGCTACACTCGGGTATGAAACCGAGAGCCTAAACCGTAGGTCATTGCTGTAAAGTGATGTGCTCTAGTGTTTGTAGCATACCTGTGGAAGTAGTGTTAGTAGGCATTTATACTATACAGGGAATGGGAGGCAAACTACTGACCTCTACCGTGCGTTTATACTATACCGGAAGTGGAAAGCGAAGTACTCACGCCTACCGGTGTGAAGAGTCGGGGATCAAACTGAGCTGATTGTTGTAAAGTGATGGGCTGTGGGCGCTGTGGCATTCTGGCCGCTGTAGTATAACTGTGTGAGTAGTGTTAGTATGCGTTTATACTATACAGGGAGTGGGAAGCGAACTACTCACCCCTACTGGTCTGAAGACTCAGGGATTAAACCGTGAGCTCATTGCTGTAAAGTGATGTGCTATGGGCGCTGTAGCATACCTGTGGAAGTAGTGTTAGTTTGCGTTTATACAATACAGGGAGTGGGAAGCGGACTACTCACCCCTACCGGTCTCAAGACTCGTGGATGAAACCATGAGCTCACTGCTGTAAAGTCATGTGCTCTGTGTAGTATTCCAATGTAAGTCATAGTAGAATGTTAGTATGTAATGCTACTATAACGTAAGTATGTAATGTTAGAATGTAGGGCTGTCATGAGGGGAATCTTGGGGAGTTTGTACAGGGTGCTGGAGAAGACAGTTGCCTTGCTGTCTGGTCATGTTTGTGGCTGTTTAAGCTGTCTTCTTTTCCTACAATAAATCTACTTATCAGATCCACTGCTGTCTTCCTCTTTACTACATACATTTGGTGACGAGCGGGAGAAGGTAAAAAGAAGGCAGCACTCACCAAGATTTTGTGCTTGCTTGCGTTCTGCTGAAGACCCGTTTTCTTGGTTAAGCTGTTTCTACTCATCCCAAGGTCGTCGGCTGATCCAACTATGTGATCCTACCTCTGGTAGGATTTATATTTTTTGATTTGGGCTTCCTCTGCCTCTTCATTACACTCTGGTCGATGTACTATATGTGTGCAAGTAGTGTTAGTATGCATTTATACTAATTCTGTAGTAACCAATGCATCATGGCCCCATGGAGTGCCACCTCCCAGGCGCAGGTCATACAATGTCCTGGGGTGTGCATCCACAGGACATTTATGTTTGCTATTGCAGGGCGGGAGCATTGCTTCCACCCTGTGATAGTAAATTCTTGTTTGCCTCGTTGAAGCTAGAGGAGGAAAACCTCATTTCGCTTCAATAAAGCGGATCCGGATGTTAAAAATGGAGAAAACAAAATGAAGTGGGGTCTCACTTGTTCATTTAAATAAGCCCACTGGTGGGTAATGTTCCAGGGCCAATCCTTTTATTATTTTGCGGGGTCTCTGCAGCACTGGGGAACTTAATCTCACATGTAAAATAGGCGCGGGAGGGCACAGAGACATTTCGCAGACTAGGGGATCAACACCTCCCCGGGTATTGTTTACGAATTGTTCGGGGGGGCTTCGAGGCCAACTCAAGACCGGGGATCGGCAACCTCCGGGGCGGATCGGCAATCTCCGGGGCTTTACTTAAATATGCAGGGTGGGCCTTGCAAGTCCTTGAAGCCTAGGTGGCCCTAGGCAGTGCCCTATTGGTTCTGAAATCACACGGGCAGTACTCATTGTGTTTAAAGTGATACACGTATAGATCCCTTGCCGTTGTAGAATTACCCAGGCTTCATTTATGCAATAGTCAGTTGGTTTATGTTTGGTAGGTGCACAGCAAAATTAAAAATGTTTTCCCTCATTACCTACAATCAACCGCCGATTTTCACAATAAACTACAGACAAGTATTGTCAGAAAAAGAAAACCCATACACTCATTTATTGGTAAAAAAAATAACTTTTATTAAAACAACACAAATAAATGGAAACGTAACTTTATTCAAACAACAGTAAAACATGAAAGAAGTGGGTGGGACTCCTCCGGAAGCAGCGTACAAAACCTGCAAGAGAAAAAAGAAACATAAGTATGTGTGCCATGTCCAATAGAACAAGCATTTGCAATGCAATAGGTCTTGCATTAACGCGAGTTTAAGCTATTGGCATTGTAAATGACAATGCCTTTTATTAATTTTTTAAAAACGAAAACAAAAATAAATGGCTTGTTATTTGCATTGTCAATAGCTCAAACTCGCGTAAATCCTAGACCTATTGCCTTGCAAATGCTTGTTAATTGCTGGCAGGTCTACGCCCAGGAGGGACCCGGCCCACTTAAAGACCTGCGCACTGTACGTTTCAAGCAAGCGCCCTCTGCACGAGACTAAGGGCTCCTTGCCCTTTGACCCAAGGCACCCTTCCCAGTGACACTGGCTCCTGCTCACAGCATGAGGTTCCTATTCCTAAAACTCACCACCATTGGCTCACCGTATGAGACCAGAGGCAGCCTTAAGCCGCGCTCATGAGCTGGCATCAGAAAAGTTCTCATAAGGCTCCACTTAGGCGCTAAAAGATCATTTGAGATGTCATCATTGATGTCATCAGTGATGTCACTGACCATGTCATGAGTGATGTAATATGTGACGTCATCACCAGTGCATTGCGGGCGCGCGAGTTATAGTTAGCTCAACTAACTATAACAGGCGAATTTCTCTGGGTTTATATGAGTCAAATGTCCAACTAACTATAACGTCCCTGAAAACTATGGTTTTTTTCAGTGAATTTCTAAGGTTTTTTAAATGTTAATTCCTAAATATAACGTCTGTAAACCCTATGGTTTTTTCAGTGAATATATATATATTATCTACTGGCGGTCGCCAGTAGATAGTTATAGTTGGGACCATGTTTCCATAGGAAATCTCAAAATTCTATTTTGAATAACTTTGGCACCGGTTGACGAATCCTCGCGAAATTTTCAAAACTAATGTGGCGCTACGCTCCGCTCCTACCCTGAAAGTCTCGGGGTGATTCGTCAAGCGGGGGCTGAGAAAAAAGGTGGGTCCCAACACCCGTTTTCCCCATGCATTTTTCCATAGGACCTTTAGACACAGCTACAGCCCGAACGGCTGAACAGAATTACTTGTAATTTGGCAGAGAGGTAGTCCGCAGGTCAAGGAAGTGCCTTTTGTAGGTCTGGTGTAAATCTGTTCAGTAGTTCCTGAGAAAATAGCATTTAAATCTATATATATATCTGTAAGCGCGCTCCGTGCGCTTACCGTGCGCTTACGGTAAGCTTACCGTACGCGTACGGTGCCGTGCGCGAGCGCGATTCTGATTGGTTGTTAGATCAAAGTAAACATTCGAATCGGTCGAAACCAGGAAGTATCGGCCGCCATTTTCTGTCTGTCGCACTGGAAAAAAAAGGTTGATAACATGAAAAGGGGGCAACAAAGAGAGTTGCAGACCCCCTAGAGTTCGTCAGGGGGTTCACGAAGGACCCAAAAGTAAGAAAAATAAATGTAATAATTTTTTTTTTAAATCACGGGGTGCGCGTACCGTAAGCTTACCGTACGCGTACGGTAAAAAAAAAATTACAAAAAAATACAAAAATTAACAATCACATTTAATAAATAAATCTAAGGACCCCCAAAGGAGAAAAAAACAATTGATATTTTGGAAAAAATGGCGAGGCGTGCACGGTACGAAAAGCGCAACGTGGGCGCTCGGTGCGCGAAGCGCACCGTGCGTGCAAAAATTACAAATAAATACATAACTTAGCATTTAAAAAAACGTACAAATTCACTGAAAAAACCATAGGTTTCACACACGTTATAGTTAGCTGTACATTTCACTCGTAAAAAACCAATGAAATTCCACGTTATAGTTAGTGCAGGCAACTATAACTCACGCGACCGCAATCCTCTGTTGATGCTAATACTGTAACTTTAGCTATACATATATTACAAATATTTATTTTTCATAAAGACACATATGTCATCAGTGATGTAATATCTGACATCATCAGCAGAGGATTGCGGTCGCGTGAGTTATAGTTGCCTGCACTAACTATAACGTGGAATTTCATTGGTTTTTTACGAGTGAAATGTACAGCTAACTATAACATGTGTGAAACCTATGGTTTTTTCATTGATATATATATATATATATATTATCTACTGGCGGTCGCCAGTAGATAGTTATAGTTAGGACCGTGTTTCCATAGGAAATCCGCAACATTCTATTTGGAATAACTTTGGCACCGGTTGACAAATCCTCGCGAAATTTTCAAAATAGGTGGGGCGCTCTGCTCCGCTCCTACCCTGAAAGTCTCGGGGGGATTCGTCAAGCGGGGGCTGAGAAAAAAGGGGGGTCCCAAAACGCGTTTTCCCCATGCAATTTTCCATAGGGACCTTTAGTCCAAGGTACAGCCCGAACGGCTGAACAGAATTACTTGAAATTTGGCAAAGAGGTACTCCTCAGGTCAGGTATGTGCCTTTTGCATATATGGTGTCAATCTGTTCAGTAGTTCCTGAGAAAATCAAAAGTAAAATCACATACATATCTGGGTGGAGCCTAGCCACACATCTCATCATGAGATCTGATTGGCTGTCAGTACTTCATCCAAGAAGTGTTGGCAGCCATCTTGGGACCAATATACATGATAGCACCTCATTAAAAAGCATTGCAGTTAATAGAAGGTTTTAAGACTTTAGTTACATTATAAATCATTTGTTGATGGTACCATACTCATTTTAGGAATTGTGGTGTGTTCTAAGGTGATTTTACCATGTGAAAAAGCCTTCTGCTGTGATATCACGAACCATGTTTGAGAGAAAACTATTTTCTCATACTTTTCCCACAGAGGTTTGGAAGGAAATCTATAAGCTAAACTGAGAGCATATTTTCTGTAAATTCACATTATCTTTCTCAGTCATGTAAGAATGAAGTCTGACATTCTCAGTAAAACATGTACATCCAACAAGGGCAGAGACTGTCAGTTGATTCCTTTGTGTTCTACTGCCGCTTCCCAGAGTGCTCTAAAGAACAACTATAGCACTAACAGTCTTACTTATGACAAAAGTATGGCACACCTGAAGCCATCTTGATTGGAATAAAGTGGTAACACTTAAAACATTTAATTTACAAAGGACCAAAATGAGGGGGTTCATTTTGCCATATAAATTATGATTAGTGCTGCAGAAAGAAAAACTAGGGCACATTTTGACTTCTGAAATCCTCTTTTATTTCATAAAAACATTCTGACATGCAGACTGAAACATGCACTTTGAATACCAGCAGCAGACTTGCCTGGTGAGCAGTAGCTTTACTACAGTGATCTAATGAGCAACTAGAGTGCTAACATTCAGAATTTATGGAAAATGTGTGACACATCTGAATGCCTTCTTGATGGAATCAAAGTAAAAAACTGAAAGTATTTCCTACTGAGGAGACTGCAGTAATTGAGGAAATTAGGAAACTTCATAACAAATAAATCTCCCAAGATGGCCACCAGAGACAAAAGAGCCCAAATGTAGCCCAAATATCACCCAGATGTAGCCCAAGTATAGCCCAATGACAGAATGTCCCAGAGTGTTATTAAGAACAACTAGAGTGCTTACTGTCTTACTTATGATAAAAGTATGGCACACCTGAAGCCATCTTGAATAAACTGGTAACACTTAAAACATTTAATTTAAAAAGGAACACAATGAGGGGGTTCATTTTGCCATAGAAATTATGATTAGTGCTGAAGAAAGAAAAATTAGGGCAAATTTTGAGTGACTTCTCAAATCCTCTTCTATTTCATAAAAAAATTCTGATATGCAGACTGAAACATGCACTTCTAATACTAGCAGCAGACTTCCGTGGTGAGCAGTAGCTTTACTACAGTGATCTAATGAGGAACTAGAGTGCTAACATTCAGAATTTATGGCAAATGTGTGACATATCTGAATACCTTCTTGATGGAATCAAAGTAAAAAACTGAAAGCATTTCCTACTGAGGAGACTGCAGTAAATGAGGAAATTAGGAATCTTCATAACAAATAAATCTCCTAAAATGGCCACCAGAGACAAAAGAGCCCAAATGTAGCCCAAATATCACCCAGATATAGCCCAAATGTAGCCCAAAGACAGAAGTGTGCAAAACACGTATTTTTTGTGTATTTGCAGTTTTATATAGTGCAGACTTGTCAGGTATTGGAGTGCTTTACATGAACATTGGTTGCATCACACAAGATCAAATTCATTTTGGTTGTAGACATGGGGAGATGAAGTGATTTGACCAGAATCACAGAATGTTGAGCTGAAGCAGAAACTCCAACCTGGTTCCCCAGTTGCAAAGTCTGCAGCTCTGGAAGTAACACCACACCCTCTCCCCTTGGATGCAACATTTAATCAAGTGGTCAACTGGATAAAAAAAACTAAGATTACAAATAATTTAAAAGTTCTTTGTCGCTATTTGAAAACTCAGAAAATATGTCCTCATTTGAGTTTTTTAGAGCACTAACCATAATTTTGATGCAAATAAGACCCTCTCATATATGTAATTTCGAAAGGAAATGCTCTAGGCATTACAGTTTTGATTACATCAAGATGACGTCAGGCATTCCACACTTTTGTAATAAATATAGAATGTTAGCAATCTAGTTGTTCATTGGGATACTGTTGAGATGCAGAGGCCAGGGGCACGGACTCTGAAAATTGAAGGCAGGTAGGAGAGTGCAGAGGCAACAATTTGACCACACTAGGCAGGCAGGAAGGGCAGTGGCAGCACAACAGACTATGGAGGGCAGTGGAAAGGGGGGCAGGGGCAACAAACCAACAATACAGGACTGGCAATAGAGGCTGTGGCAATATAATAGACCATTGTGGGCAGAAGGAAGAGGCAGTGGTCATACAACCATACATGCCAACAGACCTGTTTCAGCCAGGAAACATCCAATGTTTTTAAGCTCAAATGGGCTTTACTTGATCTGTTTCCTGTCTACAATCTTCTCTTTTTCAATGTAAATCAAAGGGTAAAATCAATACCCCAGTTTTATTTCAAAATCTCCCTCTTACCAAGTTCAAAATGTTCGCAAGTATGGTACATTGGATCATGGTAGGCAGGAGGAATTGGGGTAGGGACATGGACTCGGATAAAAGAGGACAGGAGGGACATTGAGAGGTAACAGAGGACAGGAGGGACATTGAGAGGTGCACCAAACTGACCCTACAGGGCAGGCATCAGGGTTTGCAGCAGCACAATACACCACACAGGGCATGCAGGACGGGAGTGCAGCACAACAATCCATAGAAAGCAATAGGGAGGGGACAGGACCATGCACATGGACAACAGACAACAGAGGGGAAAGAGGCAATGGTAGCTAGCTGACCATAATGGACAGACAGGAGAGAAAGCTGCAGCATAACAGACCATAAAGGGCAGGAGGGACAGATCAGGGGCATTACAATGGAACCGACAAGCCAGGAGGGAGGGAATAGGGGTCTGCACATGGAAACAGAGGGCTGGGGGCAAGGGGGCAGGGCAGGAGCAGCAAGATGACCATGGAGGTCAGGCAGGATGGGCACTAGAAACAAGACATACCATGGAGAGCAACAGTGAGTCTATGATGGCATACACACAGACCATGGAGGGAAGGTGGGAGGGGGTCAGGAGCAGCTAGCTGACCACACAGGGAAGGTGGGAGGGGCCATGGCTGCACAGAAGACCATGCATGGCAAGCGGGAGGGTTAGTGGCAGCACAATGGCTATGATGGGCAAGAAGGAGGGTGCAGGGGCATGCACAAAGGACCATGGAGGATAGAAGGGAGGGTCAGGACCTGGGCACAGACAAGAGTGTTCAGGGGAAGGGGCCTCACAACAGACCGCGCGGGGCAGGCAGGAGGAGCCGTTGCAGCACAACAGACCAGGGATGGCAGAAGGGTGTGGCAGTAAAATGGACCATGGAGGACAGGAGGAAGGGGATAGGGGCATGGCATGTGGACAGGCAGGGTGGAGGTGGCAGGGGCAGGTTACAGTCATCTGACAATGCTAGGCAGGTGGAAGGGGAGTGGCAGCTCAACAGAACACTCAGAGTAGATAGGAGTGGCAGGTCCATGGAACATGGTGGTCAAAAAGGATGGAGCAGGGGCATGCACAAAGACATCGGAGGGCAGGGGGAAGGAGAATAGGGGCAGCAAGCAAAGCACAGAGGCTAAGCAGGAGGTCAATGATGGGCCATAGAATTGGGCAATGGAGGGCAGGATGAGTGGACTGGTACATCATGCTAAATGCAGGGCAGTGGCAGCACATCAGACCATGCATGGCAGGAGGGAGGAGGCTAGTCCATGGATTCAGACAACAGAGGATAGGGAGGAGGTGGATGGGGCAGCAAGCTAACTGTTCATAGAAGGTGGGTATTAGGAACTTTATTGTTTTTAAAATGTGTGTCTGTGCGAACTACTTAAAATATGAACAAGTATGCAGCATAATCTCACTTTTATTCAGGAAGAAGAGGACGTTTGGGACTGTGACTCCGGGCTCACTTGGCAGAAACATCCACTGACCCTCCACCCCCCTTCGCAAAATGTAATGCCCGTGAAAAGGGTAGGTGGACGCATTGTTATATAGAACATAGTCCTGAGAGCACGATTGAAAATGAAAACTAGATATAGTATATGGTATAAACTATGCACCAAAAAGTGTGATATAAGATGAACCGGGGCGTGAAATATAATATGCAATACATTGTGCACAATGACAGATTCATTGGAGAGCGCGAGATAGCACAGGCACTAGCGCTTGCTATGTGATATGCGCCTTGGTGTGTAATATGCACAGGGCAGTGTTGTGGAACCTAAGTAGTCTCTAAAGTTGTAATATAAAATATGTGCTGGGTAGTGTAACATTGCATATGCACTGTGACAAAGATATGGATCCCAGATTGTAATATGTATGGCATAGCGCTGTGGGTTATAACATAGGCATCTAGGAAGGCACGTTAGATGGGGCAATATAACCCGTGCGAAGGCAAGTGTGGCATGACATATTCACGGGGTGGTGTTACAGTGCATATGGGCTCGAGAGTGTCATAGCATACGCACTAGCTGGTGGAATACAACACAGAGGTGTGTGGCACTCGGCGGGCACTGGTGGGTGTAACACAGCATTGTGCTCAGCCAGGAGCACGCTGTGACTCTCAAGTGAGGTTTGTCTCCTTTCCAGAGAGTAAAATAAAAAGTATTACACATCCGGTGGTGGATGTGTGTTTTATTAACCGTGAGGGGGTTTCTTGCATAGTTTGGTCGAATTTTTGTCGAATCCCCTTTGAATGGCTTGGTGTGCATGTGTATTAAATGTGCCCGTCAATAGCTACCCATGTTTGTATAAATAAACGACAAGGGTGTCTACTTGGAGAGTACCCACCAGCGGGGGCGCCGGGATTAGGCACGGTAGGGTGTCAGACATGTCAGAGCTTCACTAGCGGTGTGAATACATTCTACGTGGATTCATTGTATGCATAGTCGCCTTTTAATGAATATCACGCAAATCGTCATGGTGATAGGTACATACGGTTTGTCCAGCATGTCCTAGGTGTTTCTATAAATACATTTTTTTTTTTTAAATAAAAAACAAAGGCCGGCCCCGGGGGATGGGGTCCCGGGGCCATAAGTGGCCTGAGGAGGGGGGCAACACAGCCCCCTCCTAAAGAATAAAAAAATTAAAAAAAGGCCATGACCTGGGGGTTGGGGTCCCCGGGGCCGATTAAGGCCTTGGGAGGGCCAAATTAATTTTTTTCAACAAAAAAAATTAGGGTGCAGGCCCTGGGGGATGGGGTCCCCAGGGCTAATAAATTAGAAAAAGAAAGGGGGCCACACAGCCCTCATTCTTAAAAATAAATAAATAAAAGACTGGCATCACGCCGGAGGCCACGCCCCCTCCTTGCAGCACTCTGCAAACGCGCCCCCTGGCCAGTTGTAAGTTGAGGAATTAATTCCCCTTCAATACTGAGGGTCCCTGAGGGCCAACTAGCCCAACAGGTATCTCCAGTATGCGCCAGGGAGCTGCGTTGCAGACAGGTGTTCTGAGGCCACGCCCCTTTTTACACCTCCATGCAACGCAGCTCTGTGGCGCTTACTGGAGGTACCTAGTGGGCTAGTTTGACCCTAGGGACCCTTAGGATTCAAGGGGACTTAATCTCTCAACTCAGACACCCACAGGCCCTGTGGCGCGTTTTTAAGTTGGGGAAATAATTCCCTTTCAATCCTGAGGGACCCTGGGGTCCATTTAGCCCACCATGTGCTTCCAGTAAGCACCACTGCTCTGCGTTGCAGAGAGGTGGTGCAGACTGTGCCACTTTTTACACCTCTCTGCAACGCAGCTCTGTGCCGCTTACTGGAGGTACCTAGTGGTCTAGTTGCACCCTAGGGACCCTCAGGATTCAAGGGGACTTAATCTCCCAACTTAAAATGGCTACAGGGCGTGTTTACACAGTGGGGAAGGGAGGGGACGGGGTATGAGGTGACGTGTTCAAACACGCCCTGTGGTGCGTTTTAAAAGGTAGTTTTAATCCCCTGCCCTATTATATACTAGGGGCTTACAGAGGAGGTCATGCTAATCACAGGGGGACCCCAACACATAGTGTGCCCTAGTGTATGTAGGTGTTTTCACTGTATTCTGAGTGTCTTTTAACATAGCACTGGCTCTAGGACTGGTTAGTCAGACTCAGTTACCACCAGTATCCGTCTGAAAAAGTTGAGGGTACAGGATGATTTTGCAACAAGGCTTGTTTCTGCTCTTCTGTTTGTTCTTTCTGCACGTTATACTTCTTCCTGCACTTTTCTTCGTCTTTGAGGACTTCTGTTGCTTCTTTCTGCATTTCTTTAATTATTTCTGTGCGTTTTTCCTTCTTTCTTCACATGTCCTATCTCTGTAGGCATAGCTAGAAATTAGCATTTAAAAATCCTTTGAAATTCACTGAAAAAAACATAGGTTTTAGGGGCGTTATAGTTAGCTGGACTTTTCACTCGTACAAAACCATAGAAATTCCCCCGTTATAGTTAGTTCAGCTAACTATAACTCGCGCGCCCGCAATGCACTGCTGATGACGTCACATATTACATCACTCATGACATGGTCAGTGACATCACTCATGACATCACTGATGACATCACTGATGACATCATCCTTGTGATAGAGTGGCAGACCTCCTCTCCCCCTAATATAACCTTTGATACACACATTCAAAAATAGAAATTAAAATTTTCAAAACAATGGACATACCAATACCAGTTACAACAACCTATTCAGTAATTGTAAGATCCACATCCACATCCACTCATTCACCAACAGTCCTATACAGTCTCTCATACATGTACTCACTCATCATATGTACTCATACACCTATACATCCTGTTACACAACGCCACTCATCCATAAAGTTACTCACACACATAGTCACTCATGCTAATAAAGAATCAAACATCTGTTTACCTGCATATACAGTTATACACACACCACCACACTTACTTCTACAGAAACTTACACATACTTAGTCTTTTTCACAATCACGTATAGAAACACATACTTATTCATACAGGAACTCTTTCAATCTCTCACTCTCACATATACTCACTTATATACACCAATAGTCACATATACTAGTTTAAAACATATGTAGTTACTCATGGAGACACTATTGAGACAGTCATTCACTCACTAACACACCCATGCACACACTCATCCACCCATACAGTCCTGCACACATGCTGTCTTCAACACATACAAACAGTGAGTCACTCATTCATGCACCCATGCACTACGTAATACCCCCCACCGAACCATACAGACATCAGACACTTATACTGATACTCAAAAAACCAACTAATAACCTATATAGACACTCATGTAGCTACTCACCAACCCATGCAGCCACTTATACACAAAGTGAGAGACTGATACAGATATTTACATATTTAAACATTACTCACTAAGCCATGTATTCACTAAGATACACTTAATCAGTCAGTTATACAATCAATTTTTCAAAAACAAATCATCCATTTAGACACTTATATACCCATTTATTCTTCCATCGACCTTGAGATATACATATATAAAACATATGTAATTTTCAGAAAAACACATTCACTGGATGATATCATCAGTGATGTCATCAGTGATGTCATTTGAGATGTCATCAGTGATGTCATGAGTGATGTCACTGACCATGTCATGAGTGATGTAATATGTGACGTCATCAGCAGTGCATTGCGGGCGCGAGTTATAGTTAGCTGAACTAACTATAACGGGGAATTTCTATGGTTTTGTACGAGTGAAAAGTCCAGCTAACTATAACGCCCCTGAAACCTATGGTTTTTTCAGTGAATATATATATATATATATATATATATATATATATATACCTTACTTACTGGCTGTCGCTAGTTAGCACCTTATTTCCATTAAAAAATGTGTTTGTTTTTTTTTGATTCACGAAATTTTCAAAACTAATGGTTCACTCAGGTCAGCTCCTGTCCTTAAAGTTTCGGGGTAATACGTCAAGCGAGGGCCGAGGAAAAGGGGGTCCCATAACGCATTTACCCATGTAAATTTCCATAGAAACTTTAGACAAAGCTACAGCTCGAACTGCTGAAAGGAATTACACCAAATTTGGCAAAAAGGTAGGTCTTGGTCCAGAAAGCATGTTTTCTTTTTAAATGGTGTAAATCTGTTCAATAGTTCTGAGAAATTAAAAAAATAAGAATATCAATATCTGAGCACCGAGGAGGATTCACGAACCCTCCCAAGCACGAGCTTGATTCTGATTGGCTGCTAACACTTCAAACCAGAAAGTGTTGGCAGCCATCATGTGACTTGGTAGAGCCGAGTCACAAGAAAAAAGGTTAAAAAAAGAAAAGGGGGCAGGGTAGGAACACGCTGACTCCCTAGGCCTGGCCAGGGGGTCCCACACCCAGGACCCAAAAAAGCATTGTTTTGAAATATTTTCAGCGGGATTCCCGCTGTGTGCGAAAATGCGAAGTGCGGTCTTCTATGCTTCGTTTCTTTAAGCCCCCGGGTGAGCCAGGTTCCAAGGGCAATGTTTTATTATGTTGTTTGGGGGGTTTGTGGATGTCCAATAAAGTTTGTGAATGGTGGATCAGAAATGAGTAACAGATTCCTTTTCTGCTCTGCAGTCTCCCAGTTTCTGAAAGTAAGCGAAGAAGCTTTGGGAGGGAAGAGGTGATCAGTCAGTCCTAGAACAGATCCCTTCATTTGTGACTACAGGAGCAGTTGTTTCTGCCTCTCCTTTGCACTGGCCTCAGGCAGCCCAGACAGGTCCAGTTGTCAGGCACTCACGCCCCTGACGCTGACCCCAGCAGCTGCTTCTGGCTCCAGGCTACAGCTAATTGGAGACGGCGATGCACAGACACACGTCACTCGCAGAGATGGGGACAAGTGTCACCTGTCAGGGATACAGCTCACATGCCCCAGGTGTGCCTTGTTATCCAATCACATCTTCTGAACGGAGAGTTGAGCATTTTTGTAAAAATCAATGCTTGGTGAATCATTCCAAACTGAAAGCCGTCTGCAGGGGGCAGCAGGAGCCGTGGGTGCCAATGAGGGAGGTGTGAGCACCCTATGGCTCTTCGCATGTGGTGGGCACGTTGATAGAAATGAGAACATGGTTGACTGGAAGGATGAGAACATTGGTATCTCTAGAGGGGGCAGAAGGGACCGGATCTGAGTCAACACCAGCACAGCTGCTGAGCGTGCGAGGCGCTAACACCAACATTAACTGGGCACTGCCCCTTGGCACACATTAGACTGCGCCAGCTGCCTCAGTCATCCAGGGAAAAGGGGAAGGGAACCAGAGATTATTATGGACTACCCACGCCCACAAATGCCCCCTGTGTCACCACCTTGCTATCAACTTGAGTGCAGTGCAGTGTCCAGAGGGTCTTCAGTGCGCTGTGCAGTGCACTGGCATGCCATGTACTTCTGTGTCGATGAATAGTAGTCATCTTGCACTTCAAAGAAAATTAAGTCAGCAGTTGAGATTTAATTTAAAATAAAAATGCAGGCAGTGTATTTAAAATGGATAATTAAACACATTTAGACTTTTAGAGAGTCGAGTGAGAGTTGAATAATCACTTATCGTCCGTCATTGTTAACTTTTTCTGCAGATAAATGGTAATCTGCAATCTCTCAAAGGGGCCCTTCTGTACTCTGAACCGATGTTTAATTGGCACCGAGGTGATGTGTTTTAGGGAAATATATGCGGTGCGACAGCCTGCACCATGCCTCAAGTGGACGAATTCGGAAAACAAGAGTCAGAGTAAAGAAAACAAGAGGTACTGGGACTGCCAAGATGTGACAGTACAGGAGTAGGACAGAGTGCTGGCAGTCAGAAGTTGTAACAGTACGGGAGTGCCAGACTAAGATATCAAGCACAGCGGCACTTATCGTACTATGTTATCGTACTATGTGACAGTACAGGAGTAGGACAGAGTGTTGCCAGTCACACGATGTGACAGTACAGGAGTGTCAAACTGAACAATGGAAAGGGTAGAGTACTGTCAGTCACAAGATGTGACAGGATGGGAGTGTTATACTAAGATATGACACACAGAGTGGTACTGACCATACTATGTGATAGTACCGGAGTAGGACGGAGTGCTGTCAATCATAAGATGTAACAGAACTGGAGTGAGAGAGTGCTGTCAGTCACAAGTGTGACAGTACCGGAGCGCCAAACTAGGAGATGGCGAGCAGAGTGGTACTGATCATTCGATATGACTATACTGGAGTAAGACACAGTGCAGTCAGTCACAAATGAGACAGTACGGGAGTGTCAGACTAAGTGATGATGAACAGAGCGGTACTGATCATACGATGTGGAAGTACTGGAGTAGGCCAGTCACAAGTGAGACAGTACAGGAGTGTCAGACTAATAGATGACTAGCAGAGCGGTGCTAAACATATTATACAATAGTAACGGAGTAGGACAGACTGCTGCCAGTCACAAGATGTGACAGTATGGGGGCATCATGCTAAGAGATCACGAGTAGAGCGGCACTGATCATCTGATGTGAAAATACTGGAGTAGGACAGAGTCACAATCATAAGATGTGACAGGACTGGAGTGAGAGAGTGCTGTCAGTCACAAGTGTGACAGTACCGGAGTGTAAGACTAAAAGATGGCAAGCAGAGTGGTACTGATCATACGAAGTGACTGTACAGGAGTTAGACAGAGTGCAGTCAGTAACAAGTGAGACAGTACAGGAGTGTCAGACTAAGAGATGACTAACAGAGCAGTGCTGAACATACAATGCGATTGTACAGGAGTAGGACAGACTAATGCCAGTCACAAGATGTTACAGTACGGGGGCATCATGCTAAGAGATGACGAGCAGAGCGGCACTGATCATCTGATATGACAGAACTGGAGTGAGAGAGTGCTGTCAGTCACAAGTGTGACAGTACCAGAGCGCCAGACTAGGAGATGGCGACCAGAGTGGTACTGATCATACGATATGACTATACTGGAGTAAGACACAGTGCAGTCAGTCACAAGTGAGACAGTACGGGAGTGTCAGACTAAGTGATGATGAACAGAGCGGTACTGATCATACGATGTGGAAGTACTGGAGTAGGGCAGAGTGCAGCCAGTCACAAGTGAGACAGTACAGGAGTGTCAGACTAATAGATGACTAGCAGAGAGGTGCTAAACATATTATACAATAGTAACGGAGTAGGACAGACTGCTGCCAGTCACAAGATGTGACAGTATGGGGGCATCATGCTAAGAGATCACGAGAAGAGCGGCACTGATCATCTGATGTGACAATACTGGAGTAGGACAGAGTCACAATCATAAGATGTGACAGGACTGGAGTGAGAGAGTGCTGTCAGTCGCAAGTGAGACAGTACGGGAGTGTCAGACTGAGCGATGGAAAGGGCATGGAGCTGTCAGTCACAAGATGTGATAGTACAGGAGTGTCAGACTAAGAGATGACGAGGAGAGCAGTACTGATCATACGATGTGGAAGTTCTGTAGTAGGACAGACTGCTGCCAGCCACAAAATGTGACAGTACAGGGGCATCATGCTAAGAGATGACAAGCAGAGCGGCACTGATTATCTGATGTGACAATACTGGAGTAGGAGAGAGTGCTGTCAGTCACAAGTGTGACAGTACAGGAGTGTCCCTATGTTGCCTCACCCCCATCCTTTTTAGCATCAGACTACCCTCAAAGGTGATTACCCACCCTACCCGAGGCTGGGCTAGGCACACACACCTGCTCAGTGCCAGGATACCCTTGCAGTTGATTACCCAACCTACCCGAGGCTGGGCTAGGCACACACACCTGCACAGCATCAGACTACTCTCGCCGGTGATTACCCACCCTACCATATACAGAGCTAGGCACACACAGCTGCTCAGCTCTAGGACACCTCGCAGGTGAAAGTGTGCTTTACAAATACACATTACATAACAAAGGTGGAAAGGACAGCTTGCTATCAATCATATGATGTGATGGTGCAGGAGTGTCAGACTGAGAGATGGCAAGAACAGAGTGCTGTCAAACATAAGGTATGACAGCTGTAGGAGTGTGTGACTCTGAGATGGAAAGAGCAGAGTGATGTCAGTCACAAGAGGGGACAATGCAGAAGTCCCAGACTGAAAAATGTAAAGGGCAGACTGCTTTTAATCATAAGATGTCACGGAGAGGGATATTCAGATCGAGAGCTGGAAAGGATAGAGTGCTATACTCACAAAAAAGGTAACCGGATGGTATATCTAAAGGTCACAAAAAATGTGATATGTGAGGGAACAGACAAGTGTATTTGTTAAGACGAGAACCCTCACTCACCCTCAGGTGACATGCTTCATCATTGGGTTCCCTCTTACACACTGCGACTCCAAGGTACACAGTGTGAACTACAGCTCTCCCTCAGGAGAGGAACGCGAGGTGTTTTACGCCATCCAATGTAGGTTAGCGTGAGGGGCAGAGTGCAAAATAAAATAAAAAGGGTGAATTAAATCTATCTCCTGGATAGACACAGATTACTAGTGCCGCCAGTGGATAGATCAAAAATCAGCAAAGTGAAAATTAGGGATATGGATGTACCCTAAACAACTAAAGTCAATATGTTTCTGCCTGTTAGACCATCTGTTTCTTTGGCTTTCTTCAGGACCAAACTCCCAGTCACTGATTCAAATGTGAGAATTTTTTTTTATATGAAATAAAAATTACCATACTCAATTTCTATGGTAATGACCCGTGGTACCAGCTGCAGTTCGGTCCACTGTCTGTAAAAAAAAGTATAACCATAATCAGAACAAAACAAATAACAAATTGTGTGTAACCCACCACAGTGTCTACACCACTTCACTGAAAAAGTGAGAAAATTGTTCTGCATGCAGAGGGTAGTTATAAGTAGTCTCACCAAAATACGGGCTACTTGTATGCCTCCTCCTTCATTTAGATCCTTTAATGGCAGGTCTCAGCATTCTGTAGGTACACAAATCTTAGTGGTGTATGATTCATAATATACAGAATCCAATAAAACCATATAAACAAAATCAAATGAAATGCCTGTGTTCTCATGTTGTATAGATCTCGAATGTAGTCCAATGCCCAACACATTTAGGGATCTCAACATGCACCATCAGTGTGTGTGTTTGTCCCAAATATATGTTATGTCTACACTAATAGCCTTGAAATCAGTGTGTTGATGGGTTTTAAATGAATATGTATGGTACATATGCTACATATACTGATAGCTCTAGTACCTCAATTGTCACCCAATTTATATTAGTTGGTTTACGATGTCACCGTGTTTCACACCTCGCGGTATTATCTTAACATTATACAAGGCTGGGCAAAGATGAATTGGTATCAGTCGGCATCATCATATAACATTTATTCAACTTGTAGCGTCTCACTAACAAACAACGTCTCATGTCAGTAGAGATTTCAGCAGCACGGGCAATAAACTAAGTCAACGCCCAACATAGTTTGCTCGTAGTTACATGACTTATTCATGCGCCCCCGGAATTGGGGCCGCAAATCTCCTTACCTAACTGTCTGTATCCTGCCTCCTAGAAAAGGTCAAAGGGAAAGATAGTATTCACATGCATGGCATTTAAACTGCTCCGTGAACCCGGAACTGCAAAAACCTTATCCAGTTCACAGGGTGGTTGGGAGCTGTAGTCTGCAATACGGGCTGAATGTTTTGCGGGCAAATAGATATAAAAGAGAGACTTTTGAAATATTCGTGAAACAGCGTGAATAATTCATGGGCTTCACATTTATTTAGTAAATAAAAATCAAAAAATATTTGCCCATATTTATAATAGGTATTATCATTGCACACACCTATAATTAATAAACAATTCTTTATGTCTGTTATCAATTACAGACAGGATGTTACTCCATTGAATATGGGTATAATGACAAACCTGAAAAAATACCCACATATATAATGTCATTCGTGACACCTATGACTAGTAACAACACTATAAAGATGTGTTGGTTATATGTGAAGTGTTAAGCAGTCAGTAATATTCATGGAAGTGTTCTAATGTCATATGTACACACAGCCACTTAATCTCATGTGTATAGCGCCTCTGAAATTACGTTCTTGATGTTAAAGGGAACACCATGGAATATCCTCATTAAGTCCTGTAATATGACTGTTGGTACGGAACATCCACCGTTGTTCACGGCGAAAGAGAACTCATTCTAAGGGGCCCATGTTGGTATCATATCTGGGTTTATCAATCACTACCCATGACAAATCGTCTTTGGAGTGAGTCATTTCAATATTGTGTCTGGTCATGCGTGTGTTTGACTTCTTGTATCTAAATGCACTGTGATGCTCTACAGTTTTGTGTTTTACTTTACGTGTAGTCATACCAATATATTTCAATGAGCAGGGACATGTAATCATGTATATTACCCCACTCGTGTTACAATTGGTGTGATTATTATCGCCAAGGTGTTGTTAGGCCCATGTCCAGTTGTGTAGTATTTTGGGTAAGTGGACACACTGAGCAGGACACACACGGAAAATGACCTTTCACTGTAAATGTTCCCCATAATGTCAATTGTCTCTCCTGTGTCTGTATCACCTTAGGTCTTGTGTGTACTAGCATATCACGAAGATTGCTACTGCGCTTCAGGGCAAACAACGGGCTTTCAAGGGATAGTGTTACTGTATTTAGAATGTGCCAACTCTTCTTGATGGCTTTTTTGATGTTATCTATCAGGTCGCATACCAATCTGTTACTTTTGATTTTCTCATGTGACTCTAAAAGCACCTCTCTGTGATTATTACATGCTCTCTTAGCAGCTCCATGTACCAAATGGTCTGGGTACTGTCTAGCTAATAGTTTGTCGCTCAGATTCTTGGCATGTTGCTTATATTTAGCTAGCTCCATACAATTCCTACGTAGTCTTAATAATTGTCCTAACGGAAGATTGTGAAGTAAAGCGCGAGGATGAAATCTATGATAACTCAGCAATGAGTTATGCACCATCGGTTTCTGGTACAGTTCTGTATTGATTCTGCCATCTTTTGGATAGAGTAAGAGATCTAAGAACGAGACTGCTGTCGTACTGGCTTCACCAGTGAATTTCAAGTACACATCACATGCATTCAACCAATTTGAAAAGACATCTAGAGACACCTGGTCACCTTCCCAGATGACCGGGATGTCATCTATGTATCGTCTCGAAAGTTTCAGTCTGTGTAGATAAGGATTGGTAACAGAGTATATATGTTTAGTTTTGAATCCATGCATGTACAAATTAGCCATACTAGGAGCACAGGTACTCCCCATTGAAGTTCTGGTTGTTTGCCAGTATAGATTACCTTCAAAGCAAAAGAAATTCTCTTCTAATACTATTCTGGCACACCGCATGATGAAAGAGTTAGGTGTCCGATCTTGACAGGGGTACTGTTCCAATAGATGATATATGGTGTCTAGACTATCATCTTGAGGAATGTGTGTGTATAGTGCTTCAATATCATATGTCACCATCATGTTGGTCTGAGGATCAAAAGGAACATCTTCCAAAAGAGAGAGGACATGTTTCATATCCTGCAGATAAGAAGGCATATCTGCCACTATCGGTCGGAGTAAATGATCCACAAATTGAGAGAGCGGCTCTAACAGAGACCCTATACCTGACACGATGGACCTGCCAGGTGGCGGTCTCAGTTCTTTATGAATTTTGGGTAAAATATAAAATGCCGGCACTCTGGAATGTTTTTGATTCAGAAATTCAGCTTCCCCTTTAGTGATCCAATCTGATTCTCTTCCTTCCTGAATGAGGATTTTGATCTCACGTTGTAGTCTCATTGCAGGATCTTGACGTATACGATTATAGAATCTATTGTTGTTCAGTTGTCTAAAGCATTCACTATGGTATACCTCTGTGTCCAGAATCACCGTTGCTCCACCCTTATCATCGGGTTTGATAGTAATATTTGTATCATTACCCAGCACCTCAATACATTGTTTCTCTTCATTCGAGATGTTGAATAATGGTCTCTTAACTTGATCCTTATATGATTCATATTCCTTCAATACAGCATTCTCAGAGGTTGAAACTTCTGAGGGTACTTGTTGTATAGACGGTAGGAATGTTGATTTGTTTCTCAGACCAGTATTACTGGGAATAGTAACTGGGCCTTCTTTTTGCATATTAGTGAAAAAGAAATGCAAGCGTACTTTCCTGAAAAATTCAGCTATTTCTTTATGCGCCATAAAATCATCACCTTGTTTCGTGGGTACAAAAACCAAGCCCTTAGATAGGACCCGATGTTCCAAATCGGTGAGGTTTTTGGTACTTAGATTAACAATCAAAGTGTCAGGTGGATTGTAGATGCTGTCATGCTCCTCGTTACTCTCTGTTCCAATGACTGATCCCAATTCACTTGTTATTGAGCCCCTCTTCGGCCTCCATTGCCTCTCCCTTGTCCTCTTCTTCCCCTGTCCTGTCCAAAAAAAGGGCTGGTAAGAAGGAACCCCAAAGGGAGGGCATGGATTGAAAGGATGTGGTAGGAGAGACCAAGGTTGTGGTGGCCACCATGTTGCTTGTTGGTGGAACGGTTGAGGTGTGCCTTATCCACTACCTCTCCTATTATTCTTCAACCTGTAATCTGAGTCTGAGTCATTGGAATCGCTCCACTCATCCGAGTTCGATGTCCACTCGTCAGTATCCCTACGCCACCCTCTTGTATTTCTCTTATTCGTCCTTGTTCTGTGCCACCTGGTATCCATCAGCAGTATATGGATACACCTTCTCCAAAGAGAATCTGTCAAAATCTTTCTTAAGTTTGTTGATTTTGAATGTGACTAAATCATCTTTGATCTCATTCAGATTTTTTAAAATTTCTTCCAATTTCTTCTTATATACTGATACTTGTATTCCTGATTTGAGTTGGTTTCTAGAGTTTGTTTTCTATTATCAGGAGATCAGCTGTTTCCTTCGCTGTGTTGATTATAAGAACTAACCAATCTCTGGTACAGCGCCACGCTATTTTGGACCAATTTGTGACAAACACTTTATTATCAAGAAATAAGCTGGAGGCGTTCGATACTATTAGTCCTTGTGGGGCAATATTGCCTCTAAGATATTCGGTTAGTATTGCCGCATGTAGAATCGTTCGTACATGTTGTTTCTTGATATTACCAAGTTTGGTCCATTCTTCTGTTTGGGATAATGTCTGTGAATGTGCGTGTCCAGTATACTTGGTGCTTGTAATATCGCCTGTACCTTCTCTTCATCAAAATCCAAGCCTGTATTCTCTGTCATATTAAAATGTTATTTCTTCGGGTACGTATCTACGAGGGCAATAGTGGACAGGTATTCTGTGTATAGTGTATAGTGTAAAGTAAATCAAAATCTTCTTTTCACTGTCATTCGCAATTACTTAGGGTAAAACAAATTGTATCAAACACAGACACATCCACGATAAGAATGGACAACATGTTACGGAGATTCAGAGATCGAGGATATCTAGAACATCCAGAACATACACTGAACTCAGCCAAAACACGTTGTCAACAAAAAAAACATGAGGAGTTATTACAGACAAAACCTACTTCTAGTTTCTAAATTCTCAACAATGATCTGTTCCTATAAAAGTATAATTAAAAGTCATTGGACAATCCTGTAGACATGGGGAGATGAAGTGATTTGACCAGAATCACAGAATGTTGAGCTGAAGCAGAAACTCCAACCTGGTTCCCCAGTTGCAAAGTCTGCAGCTCTGGAAGTAACACCACACCCTCTCCCCTTGGATGCAACATTTAATCAAGTGGTCAACTGGATAAAAAAACTAAGATTACAAATAATTTAAAAGTTCTTTGTCGCTATTTGAAAACTCAGAAAATATGTCCTCATTTGAGTTTTTTAGAGCACTAACCATAATTTTGATGCAAATAAGACCCTCTCATATATGTAATTTCGAAAGGAAATGCTCTAGGCATTACAGTTTTGATTACATCAAGATGACGTCAGGCATTCCACACTTTTGTAATAAATATAGAATGTTAGCAATCTAGTTGTTCATTGGGATACTGTTGAGATGCAGAGGCCAGGGGCACGGACTCTGAAAATTGAAGGCAGGTAGGAGAGTGCAGAGGCAACAATTTGACCACACTAGGCAGGCAGGAAGGGCAGTGGCAGCACAACAGACTATGGAGGGCAGTGGAAAGGGGGGCAGGGGCAACAAACCAACAATACAGGACTGGCAATAGAGGCTGTGGCAATATAATAGACCATTGTGGGCAGAAGGAAGAGGCAGTGGTCATACAACCATACATGCCAACAGACCTGTTTCAGCCAGGAAACATCCAATGTTTTTAAGCTCAAATGGGCTTTACTTGATCTGTTTCCTGTCTACAATCTTCTCTTTTTCAATGTAAATCAAAGGGGAAAATCAATACCCCAGTTTTATTTCAAAATCTCCCTCTTACCAAGTTCAAAATGTTCGCAAGTATGGTACATTGGATCATGGTAGGCAGGAGGAATTGGGGTAGGGACATGGACTCGGATAACAGAGGACAGGAGGGACATTGAGAGGTGCACCAAACTGACCCTACAGGGCTGGCATCAGGGTTTGCAGCAGCACAATACACCACACAGGGCATGCAGGACGGGAGTGCAGCACAACAATCCATAGAAAGCAATAGGGAGGGGACAGGACCATGCACATGGACAACAGACAACAGAGGGGAAAGAGGCAATGGTAGCTAGCTGACCATAATGGACAGACAGGAGAGAAAGCTGCAGCATAACAGACCATAAAGGGCAGGAGGGACAGATCAGGGGCATTACAATGGAACCGACAAGCCAGGAGGGAGGGAATAGGGGTCTGCACATGGAAACAGAGGGCTGGGGGCAAGGGGGCAGGAGCAGCAAGATGACCATGGAGGTCAGGCAGGATGGGCACTAGAAACAAGACATACCATGGAGAGCAACAGTGAGTCTATGATGGCATACACACAGACCATGGAGGGAAGGTGGGAGGGGGTCAGGAGCAGCTAGCTGACCACACAGGGAAGGTGGGAGGGGCCATGGCTGCACAGAAGACCATGCATGGCAAGCGGGAGGGTTAGTGGCAGCACAATGGCTATGATGGGCAAGAAGGAGGGTGCAGGGGCATGCACAAAAGACCATGGAGGATAGAAGGGAGGGTCAGGACCTGGGCACAGACAAGAGTGTTCAGGGGAAGGGGCCTCACAACAGACCGCGCGGGGCAGGCAGGAGGAGCCGTTGCAGCACAACAGACCAGGGATGGCAGAAGGGTGTGGCAGTAAAATGGACCATGGAGGACAGGAGGAAGGGGATAGGGGCATGGCATGTGGACAGGCAGGGTGGAGGTGGCAGGGGCAGGTTACAGTCATCTGACAATGCTAGGCAGGTGGAAGGGGAGTGGCAGCTCAACAGAACACTCAGAGTAGATAGGAGTGGCAGGTCCATGGAACATGGTGGTCAAAAAGGATGGAGCAGGGGCATGCACAAAGACATCGGAGGGCAGGGGGAAGGAGAATAGGGGCAGCAAGCAAAGCACAGAGGCTAAGCAGGAGGTCAATGATGGGCCATAGAATTGGGCAATGGAGGGCAGGATGAGTGGACTGGTACATCATGCTAAATGCAGGGCAGTGGCAGCACATCAGACCATGCATGGCAGGAGGGAGGAGGCTAGTCCATGGATTCAGACAACAGAGGATAGGGAGGAGGTGGATGGGGCAGCAAGCTAACTGTTCATAGAAGGTGGGTATTAGGAACTTTATTGTTTTTAAAATGTGTGTCTGTGCGAACTACTTAAAATATGAACAAGTATGCAGCATAATCTCACTTTTATTCAGGAAGAAGAGGACGTTTGGGACTGTGACTCCGGGCTCACTTGGCAGAAACATCCACTGACCCTCCACCCCCCTTCGCAAAATGTAATGCCCGTGAAAAGGGTAGGTGGACACAGTGTTATATAGAACATAGTCCTGAGAGCACGATTGAAAATGAAAACTAGATATAGTATATGGTATAAACTATGCACCAAAAAGTGTGATATAAGATGAACCGGGGCGTGAAATATAATATGCAATACATTGTGCACAATGACAGATTCATTGGAGAGCGCGAGATAGCACAGGCACTAGCGCTTGCTATGTGATATGCGCCTTGGTGTGTAATATGCACAGGGCAGTGTTGTGGAACCTAAGTAGTCTCTAAAGTTGTAATATAAAATATGTGCTGGGTAGTGTAACATTGCATATGCACTGTGACAAAGATATGGATCCCAGATTGTAATATGTATGGCATAGCGCTGTGGGTTATAACATAGGCATCGAGGAAGGCACGTTAGATGGGGCAATATAACCCGTGCGAAGGCAAGTGTGGCATGACATATTCACGGGGTGGTGTTACAGTGCATATGGGCTCGAGAGTGTCATAGCATACGCACTAGCTGGTGGAATACAACACAGAGGTGTGTGGCACTCGGCGGGCACTGGTGGGTGTAACACAGCATTGTGCTCAGCCAGGAGCACGCTGTGACTCTCAAGTGAGGTTTGTCTCCTTTCCAGAGAGTAAAATAAAAAGTATTACACATCCGGTGGTGGATGTGTGTTTTATTAACCGTGAGGGGGTTTCTTGCATAGTTTGGTCGAATTTTTGTCGAATCCCCTTTGAATGGCTTGGTGTGCATGTGTATTAAATGTGCCCGTCAATAGCTACCCATGTTTGTATAAATAAACGACAAGGGTGTCTACTTGGAGAGTACCCACCAGCGGGGGCGCCGGGATTAGGCACGGTAGGGTGTCAGACATGTCAGAGCTTCACTAGCGGTGTGAATACATTCTACGTGGATTCATTGTATGCATAGTCGCCTTTTAATGAATATCACGCAAATCGTCATGGTGATAGGTACATACGGTTTGTCCAGCATGTCCTAGGTGTTTCTATAAATACATTTTTTTTTTTTAAATAAAAAACAAAGGCCGGCCCCGGGGGATGGGGTCCCGGGGCCATAAGTGGCCTGAGGAGGGGGGCAACACAGCCCCCTCCTAAAGAATAAAAAAATTAAAAAAAGGCCATGACCTGGGGGTTGGGGTCCCCGGGGCCGATTAAGGCCTTGGGAGGGCCAAATTAATTTTTTTCAACAAAAAAAATTAGGGTGCAGGCCCTGGGGGATGGGGTCCCCAGGGCTAATAAATTAGAAAAAGAAAGGGGGCCACACAGCCCTCATTCTTAAAAATAAATAAATAAAAGACTGGCATCACGCCGGAGGCCACGCCCCCTCCTTGCAGCACTCTGCAAACGCGCCCCCTGGCCAGTTGTAAGTTGAGGAATTAATTCCCCTTCAATACTGAGGGTCCCTGAGGGCCAACTAGCCCAACAGGTATCTCCAGTATGCGCCAGGGAGCTGCGTTGCAGACAGGTGTTCTGAGGCCACGCCCCTTTTTACACCTCCATGCAACGCAGCTCTGTGGCGCTTACTGGAGGTACCTAGTGGGCTAGTTTGACCCTAGGGACCCTTAGGATTCAAGGGGACTTAATCTCTCAACTCAGACACCCACAGGCCCTGTGGCGCGTTTTTAAGTTGGGGAAATAATTCCCTTTCAATCCTGAGGGACCCTGGGGTCCATTTAGCCCACCATGTGCTTCCAGTAAGCACCACTGCTCTGCGTTGCAGAGAGGTGGTGCAGACTGTGCCACTTTTTACACCTCTCTGCAACGCAGCTCTGTGCCGCTTACTGGAGGTACCTAGTGGTCTAGTTGCACCCTAGGGACCCTCAGGATTCAAGGGGACTTAATCTCCCAACTTAAAATGGCTACAGGGCGTGTTTACACAGTGGGGAAGGGAGGGGACGGGGTATGAGGTGACGTGTTCAAACACGCCCTGTGGTGCGTTTTAAAAGGTAGTTTTAATCCCCTGCCCTATTATATACTAGGGGCTTACAGAGGAGGTCATGCTAATCACAGGGGGACCCCAACACATAGTGTGCCCTAGTGTATGTAGGTGTTTTCACTGTATTCTGAGTGTCTTTTAACATAGCACTGGCTCTAGGACTGGTTAGTCAGACTCAGTTACCACCAGTATCCGTCTGAAAAAGTTGAGGGTACAGGATGATTTTGCAACAAGGCTTGTTTCTGCTCTTCTGTTTGTTCTTTCTGCACGTTATACTTCTTCCTGCACTTTTCTTCGTCTTTGAGGACTTCTGTTGCTTCTTTCTGCATTTCTTTAATTATTTCTGTGCGTTTTTCCTTCTTTCTTCACATGTCCTATCTCTGTAGGCATAGCTAGAAATTAGCATTTAAAAATCCTTTGAAATTCACTGAAAAAAACATAGGTTTCAGGGGCGTTATAGTTAGCTGGACTTTTCACTCGTACAAAACCATAGAAATTCCCCCGTTATAGTTAGTTCAGCTAACTATAACTCGCGCGCCCGCAATGCACTGCTGATGACGTCACATATTACATCACTCATGACATGGTCAGTGACATCACTCATGACATCACTGATGACATCACTGATGACATCATCCTTGTGATAGAGTGGCAGACCTCCTCTCCCCCTAATATAACCTTTGATACACACATTCAAAAATAGAAATTAAAATTTTCAAAACAATGGACATACCAATACCAGTTACAACAACCTATTCAGTAATTGTAAGATCCACATCCACATCCACTCATTCACCAACAGTCCTATACAGTCTCTCATACATGTACTCACTCATCATATGTACTCATACACCTATACATCCTGTTGCACAACGCCACTCATCCATAAAGTTACTCACACACATAGTCACTCATGCTAATAAAGAATCAAACATCTGTTTACCTGCATATACAGTTATACACACACCACCACACTTACTTCTACAGAAACTTACACATACTTAGTCTTTTTAACAATCACGTATAGAAACACATACTTATTCATACAGGAACTCTTTCAATCTCTCACTCTCACATATACTCACTTATATACACCAATAGTCACATATACTAGTTTAAAACATATGTAGTTACTCATGGAGACACTATTGAGACAGTCATTCACTCACTAACACACCCATGCACACACTCATCCACCCATACAGTCCTGCACACATGCTGTCTTCAACACATACAAACAGTGAGTCACTCATTCATGCACCCATGCACTACGTAATACCCCCCACCGAACCATACAGACATCAGACACTTATACTGATACTCAAAAAACCAACTAATAACCTATATAGACACTCATGTAGCTACTCACCAACCCATGCAGCCACTTATACACAAAGTGAGAGACTGATACAGATATTTACATATTTAAACATTACTCACTAAGCCATGTATTCACTAAGATACACTTAATCAGTCAGTTATACAATCAATTTTTCAAAAACAAATCATCCATTTAGACACTTATATACCCATTTATTCTTCCATCGACCTTGAGATATACATATATAAAACATATGTAATTTTCAGAAAAACACATTCACTGGATGATATCATCAGTGATGTCATCAGTGAATTCATTTGAGATGTCATCAGTGATGTCATGAGTGATGTCACTGACCATGTCATGAGTGATGTAATATGTGACGTCATCAGCAGTGCATTGCGGGCGCGAGTTATAGTTAGCTGAACTAACTATAACGGGGGAATTTCTATGGTTTTGTACAAGTGAAAAGTCCAGCTAACTATAACGCCCCTGAAACCTATGGTTTTTTCAGTGAATATATATATATATATATATATATTCCGATCCAAAATGCAATAATAACGCGCTCTCAGGAGTACAAGGAGGATATTTAATAGAGGTACAGGCTACGCGTTTCGGAAGACAAGCTTCCTTGATCACACGAAGAGCCGAAAACAAAACACCCATTACATAGTGAAGGGTACTAGACATAAACATAGGACAGCATAACAGCAAGTGTACTTCCGTGATTAGAAGTTTGTCGGCCATCTTGTAATGTCCACAGGTATGTACATGCATATAATAAATGAATCTTACAATATTATATAAAGGCGCATAGTGCACAAGAACACTTAGGAAATCCTAGTATACAATAGCTGTGTACAATCTGTTGCTATTTCCTCATAGTGAAAGGAAAAAGTAAAGAGAAAGAAAACGGGATGAGGATAACCGCCAAGTGGCTAAGCGCAACTGCAATTAAAAGCACTAAATCCATGCTCCCAATGTACCAACAAGTGGACTAAACAGGATACAAAACCAAATCAAAGCTGTATGCTATACTAGCGCCAAGTGGCCTAATGCTACAGTAATGATAAAATGTCCCAACAGGTTATAACACTCATACTGCTCAGAAGAGCAAGTGATCCAGGATAGAATCACAGATGCAAACCCATGTCTAGCACTAGTTCTCAGTACTGGCAACAACAAAAAACAAAAGGATAGAAAAGCACTATCCAAAATACAATAAAAAAGTGAGTAGAAAGTCTTATCTCTACATGGTGAAGTTTTCTTCTGAGGTTAGGGAAGAAAAGGGTAGGTGACCCGTGACGTGTAGAAAATACCCAAAGGGCCCCTTCCTTTCTTCCTGTGAAGAGAAAGAAAAAGAACAAAGTTAAAAGATAATATAATAGAAAAATGACAATTACAATTGTATCATGCAGCATATACAAATTCATGAACATCAAAAACATCAAGCTATACATCTTGAATTTATGGCAGATAGAGCGCAGAGAGAAAGAAACATGTCACTGTTCCATAAGATGTGTTGCTAACTCCTCATCTATATTGTGCCCTAGCGGGTACTTTGTCTCAAGATTTAAGATCCACTTGGATTCTCTTTTTCTGAGTATCAGCTCCCTGTTACCACCTCTTCCACTGCCCACTACTTGTTCAATAACAAAGTACTTGAGTAATGAGCTGTTAGATGAATGATACTCAGCAAAGTGTCTAGCCACTGGATAATGGCTGTCTTTGTTATTTATGGCCCTGAGGTGTTCTAGGACCCTTTTCTTGGCCATGTGAGTAGTACTCCCCACGTACCATTTCTGGCATGGGCAGACTAACACATATATGGCATAGGTGGAACTACACGTGAGGAATTGTGATATGGTAATTTTCTTGGGAGTGTGTGGTACACTGAATTCGTTAATCATATTACTTGTTTTACAAGCCTTACAGTGACCGCAAGGATAAAAACCCTTGAGGTTATGCATGGATGTAAAGTGTGGTTCAGATATGTCACTGTGCATCAGGATGTTTCTGAGACTACGTCCTTTCCTATATGTGATTTTAGGTCTATTGCTAATGGCAGGACCTACTATACTGTCACTTTTAAGGATGTTCCAGTTGTCGTTGAGAATTTTCTTTATTCTGCTTGAGCTACTGTTGTAAGTAATAATAACTCGTGTCTCTGAAGATTCTGCAGTCTTCTCTTTTGTGTTCAGGGTACTCTTTCTGTCTATATCTTTGAGTTTAGAGACAGCTCTGTCTAGTACCCATTTAGGGTAACCGCGCTCTCTAAACCGATCCAGCATGATCGTTTCTTCGATTTTATAATTCGTGTCAGTACTGCAATTTCTTCTAGCTCTCAGTAACTCCCCATATGGTATACTCCACTTTAGTGTTTCAGGGTGGTGACTGTGAGCGTGTAGGATACTGTTGCCTGCAGTTTCTTTCCGAAACAATTTAGTCTCAAGTGTATTGTTGACAGCTTTAACTTTGACATCGAGGAAATCTATTTCCTCCTTGTTGATGTTATATGTCAATACAATGTTAAGTGTGTTATTATTGAGTTGCTGGATAAACTCGACTGCTTCTTCTTCGCTCCCCTCCCATATTACAAAAAGATCGTCTATGTAGCGGAGCCAAGTATTAACCTGTTTGAGGTACTGAGAAAGGTCAACATCTTTTCTCACCTCCTCTTCCCATAGGCCTAAAAAGAGGTTAGCAAAGCTAGGGGCAAAGCAAGTACCCATGGCGGTCCCTAGGGTCTGTCTGAACAGTTCACCATTGAACATAAAAATGTTATTTTGCAGACATAGTAACATCATATCAATGAGCATCTTAGTATGTTCAGAATACATGATATTTCTCTCATTCAGAAAGTGGGTACACGCACAAATCCCCTGATCATGATCAATGATGGTGTATAAGCTGGAAACATCCATAGTGATAAAAATATAGTTGGTTTGCCATTGTATGTTCTCAAGTTTACATAAAAAGTCTTTAGTATCCCTAACGTATGAGGGGAGTTTGATAACATAGTTTTGCAAGAAATAATCTACATACTTAGAGATATTTTCGAAAACACTTCCCACAGATGAAACAATGGGTCTCCCTGGGGGAACAGTAGGATTTTTGTGTACTTTGGGGAGGAAATATATAATCGGAAGTTTAGGATAATCTTTCTTTAAATACAAGTATTCCTCCCACGTAATTATTCCTTCTCTTTGCCAGGCTGATAGTTTTTCCCAGGTGACCAATATACTGTCATTGTAGGTCTTGGTGTTAGTTCTTTCATAAAATCTGTTGTTTTTCAACTGTCTGTGCGCTTCCGTTATGTACATGGATTTGCTAAGTAAAACAATGTTCCCTCCCTTATCCGCCGGGCGGATAACGATATCCTTGTCATTTGCTAGTGATGAGATAATAGATCTTTGTTTAAATGTGAGATTACCACACACAAAATTATGGTTGGATTTCTCATGTTTATGTTCAATGAGAGCTTTAGTGACAACCTCATGAAAAGTATCCACACTATCATGTGGGAGATTCGGATAAAAGATAGAACGGGGTTTGAAAGGTGTAGCAGCTGCTCTATCTATAACAATATCTTGGATTTCATGATTGCCATTCATATTGTCACCTTCGATATTCTGTTCGAGTTCTTGCATGGTGAGCAGCATGTTGGTATCGGCTATCGTAAGGGCAATTTGTTCAGTGGTAGTCATAACCCTGGCATTATCCTGCATATTCCCTTTCAGTTCATGCCATTTTTTTAGTTTTAACTTCCTTATAAACTTAAAAATGTCTATTCTCGTGTCGGAATAGTCGAAGATGGTAGTAGGGCAAAAGGTAAGACCTAGACATAACGTTTTCTTCTCTAGATTGGACAGGGTACGGCTCGTGTCCGAACCCCGTTCTATCTTTTATCCGAATCTCCCACATGATAGTGTGGATACTTTTCATGAGGTTGTCACTAAAGCTCTCATTGAACATAAACATGAGAAATCCAACCATAATTTTGTGTGTGGTAATCTCACATTTAAACAAAGATCTATTATCTCATCACTAGCAAATGACAAGGATATCGTTATCCGCCCGGCGGATAAGGGAGGGAACATTGTTTTACTTAGCAAATCCATGTACATAACGGAAGCGCACAGACAGTTGAAAAACAACAGATTTTATGAAAGAACTAACACCAAGACCTACAATGACAGTATATTGGTCACCTGGGAAAAACTATCAGCCTGGCAAAGAGAAGGAATAATTACGTGGGAGGAATACTTGTATTTAAAGAAAGATTATCCTAAACTTCCGATTATATATTTCCTCCCCAAAGTACACAAAAATCCTACTGTTCCCCCAGGGAGACCCATTGTTTCATCTGTGGGAAGTGTTTTCGAAAATATCTCTAAGTATGTAGATTATTTCTTGCAAAACTATGTTATCAAACTCCCCTCATACGTTAGGGATACTAAAGACTTTTTATGTAAACTTGAGAACATACAATGGCAAACCAACTATATTTTTATCACTATGGATGTTTCCAGCTTATACACCATCATTGATCATGATCAGGGGATTTGTGCGTGTACCCACTTTCTGAATGAGAGAAATATCATGTATTCTGAACATACTAAGATGCTTATTGATATGATGTTACTATGTCTGCAGAATAACATTTTTATGTTCAATGGTGAACTGTTCAGACAGACCCTAGGGACCGCCATGGGTACTTGCTTTGCCCCTAGCTTTGCTAACCTCTTTTTAGGCCTATGGGAAGAGGAGGTGAGAAAAGATGTTGACCTTTCTCAGTACCTCAAACAGGTTAATACTTGGCTCCGCTACATAGACGATCTTTTTGTAATATGGGAGGGGAGCGAAGAAGAAGCAGTCGAGTTTATCCAGCAACTCAATAATAACACACTTAACATTGTATTGACATATAACATCAACAAGGAGGAAATAGATTTCCTCGATGTCAAAGTTAAAGCTGTCAACAATACACTTGAGACTAAATTGTTTCGGAAAGAAACTGCAGGCAACAGTATCCTACACGCTCACAGTCACCACCCTGAAACACTAAAGTGGAGTATACCATATGGGGAGTTACTGAGAGCTAGAAGAAATTGCAGTACTGACACGAATTATAAAATCGAAGAAACGATCATGCTGGATCGGTTTAGAGAGCGCGGTTACCCTAAATGGGTACTAGACAGAGCTGTCTCTAAACTCAAAGATATAGACAGAAAGAGTACCCTGAACACAAAAGAGAAGACTGCAGAATCTTCAGAGACACGAGTTATTCTTACTTACAACAGTAGCTCAAGCAGAATAAAGAAAATTCTCAACGACAACTGGAACATCCTTAAAAGTGACAGTATAGTAGGTCCTGCCATTAGCAATAGACCTAAAATCACATATAGGAAAGGACGTAGTCTCAGAAACATCCTGATGCACAGTGACATATCTGAACCACACTTTACATCCATGCATAACCTCAAGGGTTTTTATCCTTGCGGTCACTGTAAGGCTTGTAAAACAAGTAATATGATTAACGAATTCAGTGTACCACACACTCCCAAGAAAATTACCATATCACAATTCCTCACGTGTAGTTCCACCTATGCCATATATGTGTTAGTCTGCCCATGCCAGAAATGGTACGTGGGGAGTACTACTCACATGGCCAAGAAAAGGGTCCTAGAACACCTCAGGGCCATAAATAACAAAGACAGCCATTATCCAGTGGCTAGACACTTTGCTGAGTATCATTCATCTAACAGCTCATTACTCAAGTACTTTGTTATTGAACAAGTAGTGGGCAGTGGAAGAGGTGGTAACAGGGAGCTGATACTCAGAAAAAGAGAATCCAAGTGGATCTTAAATCTTGAGACAAAGTACCCGCTAGGGCACAATATAGATGAGGAGTTAGCAACACATCTTATGGAACAGTGACATGTTTCTTTCTCTCTGCGCTCTGTCTGCCATAAATTCAAGATGTATAGCTTGATGTTTTTGATGTTCATGAATTTGTATATGCTGCATGATACAATTGTAATTGTCATTTTTCTATTATATTATCTTTTAACTTTGTTCTTTTTCTTTCTCTTCACAGGAAGAAAGGAAGGGGCCCTTTGGGTATTTTCTACACGTCACGGGTCACCTACCCTTTTCTTCCCTAACCTCAGAAGAAAACTTCACCATGTAGAGATAAGACTTTCTACTCACTTTTTTATTGTATTTTGGATAGTGCTTTTCTATCCTTTTGTTTTTTGTTGTTGCCAGTACTGAGAACTAGTGCTAGACATGGGTTTGCATCTGTGATTCTATCCTGGATCACTTGCTCTTCTGAGCAGTATGAGTGTTATAACCTGTTGGGACATTTTATCATTACTGTAGCATTAGGCCACTTGGCGCTAGTATAGCATACAGCTTTGATTTGGTTTTGTATCCTGTTTAGTCCACTTGTTGGTACATTGGGAGCATGGATTTAGTGCTTTTAATTGCAGTTGCGCTTAGCCACTTGGCGGTTATCCTCATCCCGTTTTCTTTCTCTTTACTTTTTCCTTTCACTATGAGGAAATAGCAACAGATTGTACACAGCTATTGTATACTAGGATTTCCTAAGTGTTCTTGTGCACTATGCGCCTTTATATAATATTGTAAGATTCATTTATTATATGCATGTACATACCTGTGGACATTACAAGATGGCCGACAAACTTCTAATCACGGAAGTACACTTGCTGTTATGCTGTCCTATGTTTATGTCTAGTACCCTTCACTATGTAATGGGTGTTTTGTTTTCGGCTCTTCGTGTGATCAAGGAAGCTTGTCTTCCGAAACGCGTAGCCTGTACCTCTATTAAATATCCTCCTTGTACTCCTGAGAGCGCGTTATTATTGCATTTTGGATCGGAATTGTTCGCCAGCTGTGCCTTACTGGCTTCACGCGCCACCGATCTACGGGCGGAGCTTCCAGGAAAGGCGGAATTCATTACAGATATATATATATATATATATATATATATATATATATATATACCTTACTTACTGGCTGTCGCTAGTTAGGACCTTATTTCCATTAAAAAATGTGTTTGTTTTTTTTTGATTCACGAAATTTTCAAAACTAATGGTTCACTCAGGTCAGCTCCTGTCCTTAAAGTTTCGGGGTAATACGTCAAGCGAGGGCCGAGGAAAAGGGGGTCCCATAACGCATTTACCCATGTAAATTTCCATAGAAACTTTAGACAAAGCTACAGCTCGAACTGCTGAAAGGAATTACACCAAATTTGGCAAAAAGGTAGGTCTTGGTCCAGAAAGCATGTTTTCTTTTTAAATGGTGTAAATCTGTTCAATAGTTCTGAGAAATTAAAAAAATAAGAATATCAATATCTGAGCACCGAGGAGGATTCACGAACCCTCCCAAGCACGAGCTTGATTCTGATTGGCTGCTAACACTTCAAACCAGAAAGTGTTGGCAGCCATCATGTGACTTGGTAGAGCCGAGTCACAAGAAAAAAGGTTAAAAAAAGAAAAGGGGGCAGGGTAGGAACACGCTGACTCCCTAGGCCTGGCCAGGGGGTCCCACACCCAGGACCCAAAAAAGCATTGTTTTGAAATATTTTCAGCGGGATTCCCGCTGTGTGCGAAAATGCGAAGTGCGGTCTTCTATGCTTCGTTTCTTTAAGCCCCCGGGTGAGCCAGGTTCCAAGGGCAATGTTTTATTATGTTGTTTGGGGGGTTTGTGGATGTCCAATAAAGTTTGTGAATGGTGGATCAGAAATGAGTAACAGATTCCTTTTCTGCTCTGCAGTCTCCCAGTTTCTGAAAGTAAGCGAAGAAGCTTTGGGAGGGAAGAGGTGATCAGTCAGTCCTAGAACAGATCCCTTCATTTGTGACTACAGGAGCAGTTGTTTCTGCCTCTCCTTTGCACTGGCCTCAGGCAGCCCAGACAGGTCCAGTTGTCAGGCACTCACGCCCCTGACGCTGACCCCAGCAGCTGCTTCTGGCTCCAGGCTACAGCTAATTGGAGACGGCGATGCACAGACACACGTCACTCGCAGAGATGGGGACAAGTGTCACCTGTCAGGGATACAGCTCACATGCCCCAGGTGTGCCTTGTTATCCAATCACATCTTCTGAACGGAGAGTTGAGCATTTTTGTAAAAATCAATGCTTGGTGAATCATTCCAAACTGAAAGCCGTCTGCAGGGGGCAGCAGGAGCCGTGGGTGCCAATGAGGGAGGTGTGAGCACCCTATGGCTCTTCGCATGTGGTGGGCACGTTGATAGAAATGAGAACATGGTTGACTGGAAGGATGAGAACATTGGTATCTCTAGAGGGGGCAGAAGGGACCGGATCTGAGTCAACACCAGCACAGCTGCTGAGCGTGCGAGGCGCTAACACCAACATTAACTGGGCACTGCCCCTTGGCACACATTAGACTGCGCCAGCTGCCTCAGTCATCCAGGGAAAAGGGGAAGGGAACCAGAGATTATTATGGACTACCCACGCCCACAAATGCCCCCTGTGTCACCACCTTGCTATCAACTTGAGTGCAGTGCAGTGTCCAGAGGGTCTTCAGTGCGCTGTGCAGTGCACTGGCATGCCATGTACTTCTGTGTCGATGAATAGTAGTCATCTTGCACTTCAAAGAAAATTAAGTCAGTAGTTGAGATTTAATTTAAAATAAAAATGCAGGCAGTGTATTTAAAATGGATAATTAAACACATTTAGACTTTTAGAGAGTCGAGTGAGAGTTGAATAATCACTTATCGTCCGTCATTGTTAACTTTTTCTGCAGATAAATGGTAATCTGCAATCTCTCAAAGGGGCCCTTCTGTACTCTGAACCGATGTTTAATTGGCACCGAGGTGATGTGTTTTAGGGAAATATATGCGGTGCGACAGCCTGCACCATGCCTCAAGTGGACGAATTCGGAAAACAAGAGTCAGAGTAAAGAAAACAAGAGGTACTGGGACTGCCAAGATGTGACAGTACAGGAGTAGGACAGAGTGCTGGCAGTCAGAAGTTGTAACAGTACGGGAGTGCCAGACTAAGATATCAAGCACAGCGGCACTTATCGTACTATGTTATCGTACTATGTGACAGTACAGGAGTAGGACAGAGTGTTGCCAGTCACACGATGTGACAGTACGGGAGTGTCAAACTGAACAATGGAAAGGGTAGAGTACTGTCAGTCACAAGATGTGACAGGATGGGAGTGTTATACTAAGATATGACACACAGAGTGGTACTGACCATACTATGTGATAGTACCGGAGTAGGACGGAGTGCTGTCAATCATAAGATGTAACAGAACTGGAGTGAGAGAGTGCTGTCAGTCACAAGTGTGACAGTACCGGAGCGCCAAACTAGGAGATGGCGAGCAGAGTGGTACTGATCATTCGATATGACTATACTGGAGTAAGACACAGTGCAGTCAGTCACAAGTGAGACAGTACGGGAGTGTCAGACTAAGTGATGATGAACAGAGCGGTACTGATCATACGATGTGGAAGTACTGGAGTAGGCCAGTCACAAGTGAGACAGTACAGGAGTGTCAGACTAATAGATGACTAGCAGAGCGGTGCTAAACATATTATACAATAGTAACGGAGTAGGACAGACTGCTGCCAGTCACAAGATGTGACAGTATGGGGGCATCATGCTAAGAGATCACGAGTAGAGCGGCACTGATCATCTGATGTGAAAATACTGGAGTAGGACAGAGTCACAATCATAAGATGTGACAGGACTGGAGTGAGAGAGTGCTGTCAGTCACAAGTGTGACAGTACCGGAGTGTAAGACTAAAAGATGGCAAGCAGAGTGGTACTGATCATACGAAGTGACTGTACAGGAGTTAGACAGAGTGCAGTCAGTAACAAGTGAGACAGTACAGGAGTGTCAGACTAAGAGATGACTAACAGAGCAGTGCTGAACATACAATGCGATTGTACAGGAGTAGGACAGACTAATGCCAGTCACAAGATGTTACAGTACGGGGGCATCATGCTAAGAGATGACGAGCAGAGCGGCACTGATCATCTGATATGACAGAACTGGAGTGAGAGAGTGCTGTCAGTCACAAGTGTGACAGTACCAGAGCGCCAGACTAGGAGATGGCGACCAGAGTGGTACTGATCATACGATATGACTATACTGGAGTAAGACACAGTGCAGTCAGTCACAAGTGAGACAGTACGGGAGTGTCAGACTAAGTGATGATGAACAGAGCGGTACTGATCATACGATGTGGAAGTACTGGAGTAGGGCAGAGTGCAGCCAGTCACAAGTGAGACAGTAAAGGAGTGTCAGACTAATAGATGACTAGCAGAGAGGTGCTAAACATATTATACAATAGTAACGGAGTAGGACAGACTGCTGCCAGTCACAAGATGTGACAGTATGGGGGCATCATGCTAAGAGATCACGAGAAGAGCGGCACTGATCATCTGATGTGACAATACTGGAGTAGGACAGAGTCACAATCATAAGATGTGACAGGACTGGAGTGAGAGAGTGCTGTCAGTCGCAAGTGAGACAGTACGGGAGTGTCAGACTGAGCGATGGAAAGGGCATGGAGCTGTCAGTCACAAGATGTGATAGTACAGGAGTGTCAGACTAAGAGATGACGAGGAGAGCAGTACTGATCATACGATGTGGAAGTTCTGTAGTAGGACAGACTGCTGCCAGCCACAAAATGTGACAGTACAGGGGCATCATGCTAAGAGATGACAAGCAGAGCGGCACTGATTATCTGATGTGACAATACTGGAGTAGGAGAGAGTGCTGTCAGTCACAAGTGTGACAGTACAGGAGTGTCCCTATGTTGCCTCACCCCCATCCTTTTTAGCATCAGACTACCCTCAAAGGTGATTACCCACCCTACCCGAGGCTGGGCTAGGCACACACACCTGCTCAGTGCCAGGATACCCTTGCAGTTGATTACCCAACCTACCCGAGGCTGGGCTAGGCACACACACCTGCACAGCATCAGACTACTCTCGCCGGTGATTACCCACCCTACCATATACAGAGCTAGGCACACACAGCTGCTCAGCTCTAGGACACCTCGCAGGTGAAAGTGTGCTTTACAAATACACATTACATAACAAAGGTGGAAAGGACAGCTTGCTATCAATCATATGATGTGATGGTGCAGGAGTGTCAGACTGAGAGATGGCAAGAACAGAGTGCTGTCAAACATAAGGTATGACAGCTGTAGGAGTGTGTGACTCTGAGATGGAAAGAGCAGAGTAATGTCAGTCACAAGATGGGACAATGCAGAAGTCCCAGACTGAAAGATGTAAAGGGCAGACTGCTTTTAATCATAAGATGTCACGGAGAGGGATATTCAGATCGAGAGCTGGAAAGGATAGAGTGCTATACTCACAAAAAAGGTAACCGGATGGTATATCTAAAGGTCACAAAAAATGTGATATGTGAGGGAACAGACAAGTGTATTTGTTAAGACGAGAACCCTCACTCACCCTCAGGTGACATGCTTCATCATTGGGTTCCCTCTTACACACTGCGACTCCAAGGTACACAGTGTGAACTACAGCTCTCCCTCAGGAGAGGAACGCGAGGTGTTTTACGCCATCCAATGTAGGTTAGCATGAGGGGCAGAGTGCAAAATAAAATAAAAAGGGTGAATTAAATCTATCTCCTGGATAGACACAGATTACTAGTGCCGCCAGTGGATAGATCAAAAATCAGCAAAGTGAAAATTAGGGATATGGATGTACCCTAAACAACTAAAGTCAATATGTTTCTGCCTGTTAGACCATCTGTTTCTTTGGCTTTCTTCAGGACCAAACTCCCAGTCACTGATTCAAATGTGAGAATTTTTTTTTATATGAAATAAAAATTACCATACTCAATTTCTATGGTAATGACCCGTGGTACCAGCTGCAGTTCGGTCCACTGTCTGTAAAAAAAAGTATAACCATAATCAGAACAAAACAAATAACAAATTGTGTGTAACCCACCACAGTGTCTACACCACTTCACTGAAAAAGTGAGAAAATTGTTCTGCATGCAGAGGGTAGTTATAAGTACTCTCACCAAAATGCGGGCTACTTGTATGCCTCCTCCTTCATTTAGATCCTTTAATGGCAGGTCTCAGCATTCTGTAGGTACACAAATCTTAGTGGTGTATGATTCATAATATACAGAATCCAATAAAACCATATAAACAAAATCAAATGAAATGCCTGTGTTCTCATGTTGTATAGATCTCGAATGTAGTCCAATGCCCAACACATTTAGGGATCTCAACATGCACCATCAGTGTGTGTGTTTGTCCCAAATATATGTTATGTCTACACTAATAGCCTTGAAATCAGTGTGTTGATGGGTTTTAAATGAATATGTATGGTACATATGCTACATATACTGATAGCTCTAGTACCTCAATTGTCACCCATTTTATATTAGTTGGTTTACGATGTCACCGTGTTTCACACCTCGCGGTATTATCTTAACATTATACAAGGCTGGGCAAAGATGAATTGGTATCAGTCGGCATCATCATATAACATTTATTCAACTTGTAGCGTCTCACTAACAAACAACGTCTCATGTCAGTAGAGATTTCAGCAGCACGGGCAATAAACTAAGTCAACGCCCAACATAGTTTGCTCGTAGTTACATGACTTATTCATGCGCCCCCGGAATTGGGGCCGCAAATCTCCTTACCTAACTGTCTGTATCCTGCCTCCTAGAAAAGGTCAAAGGGAAAGATAGTATTCACATGCATGGCATTTAAACTGCTCCGTGAACCCGGAACTGCAAAAACCTTATCCAGTTCACAGGGTGGTTGGGAGCTGTAGTCTGCAATACGGGCTGAATGTTTTGCGGGCAAATAGATATAAAAGAGAGACTTTTGAAATATTCGTGAAACAGCGTGAATAATTCATGGGCTTCACATTTATTTAGTAAATAAAAATCAAAAAATATTTGCCCATATTTATAATAGGTATTATCATTGCACACACCTATAATTAATAAACAATTCTTTATGTCTGTTATCAATTACAGACAGGATGTTACTCCATTGAATATGGGTATAATGACAAACCTGAAAAAATACCCACATATATAATGTCATTCGTGACACCTATGACTAGTAACAACACTATAAAGATGTGTTGGTTATATGTGAAGTGTTAAGCAGTCAGTAATATTCATGGAAGTGTTCTAATGTCATATGTACACACAGCCACTTAATCTCATGTGTATAGCGCCTCTGAAATTACGTTCTTGATGTTAAAGGGAACACCATGGAATATCCTCATTAAGTCCTGTAATATGACTGTTGGTACGGAACATCCACCGTTGTTCACGGCGAAAGAGAACTCGTTCTAAGGGGCCCATGTTGGTATCATATCTGGGTTTATCAATCACTACCCATGACAAATCGTCTTTGGAGTGAGTCATTTCAATATTGTGTCTGGTCATGCGTGTGTTTGACTTCTTGTATCTAAATGCACTGTGATGCTCTACAGTTTTGTGTTTTACTTTACGTGTAGTCATACCAATATATTTCAATGAGCAGGGACATGTAATCATGTATATTACCCCACTCGTGTTACAATTGGTGTGATTATTATCGCCAAGGTGTTGTTAGGCCCATGTCCAGTTGTGTAGTATTTTGGGTAAGTGGACACACTGAGCAGGACACACACGGAAAATGACCTTTCACTGTAAATGTTCCCCATAATGTCAATTGTCTCTCCTGTGTCTGTATCACCTTAGGTCTTGTGTGTACTAGCATATCACGAAGATTGCTACTGCGCTTCAGGGCAAACAACGGGCTTTCAAGGGATAGTGTTACTGTATTTAGAATGTGCCAACTCTTCTTGATGGCTTTTTTGATGTTATCTATCAGGTCGCATACCAATCTGTTACTTTTGATTTCCTCATGTGACTCTAAAAGCACCTCTCTGTGATTATTACATGCTCTCTTAGCAGCTCCATGTACCAAATGGTCTGGGTACTGTCTAGCTAATAGTTTGTTGCTCAGATTCTTGGCATGTTGCTTATATTTAGCTAGCTCCATACAATTCCTACGTAGTCTTAATAATTGTCCTAACGGAAGATTGTGAAGTAAAGCGCGAGGATGAAATCTATGATAACTCAGCAATGAGTTATGCACCATCGGTTTCTGGTACAGTTCTGTATTGATTCTGCCATCTTTTGGATAGAGTAAGAGATCTAAGAACGAGACTGCTGTCGTACTGGCTTCACCAGTGAATTTCAAGTACACATCACATGCATTCAACCAATTTGAAAAGACATCCAGAGACACCTGGTCACCTTCCCAGATGACCGGGATGTCATCTATGTATCGTCTCGAAAGTTTCAGTCTGTGTAGATAAGGATTGGTAACAGAGTATATATGTTTAGTTTTGAATCCATGCATGTACAAATTAGCCATACTAGGAGCACAGGTACTCCCCATTGAAGTTCTGGTTGTTTGCCAGTATAGATTACCTTCAAAGCAAAAGAAATTCTCTTCTAATGCTATTCTGGCACACCGCATGATGAAAGAGTTAGGTGTCCGATCTTGACAGGGGTACTGTTCCAATAGATGATATATGGTGTCTAGACTATCATCTTGAGGAATGTGTGTGTATAGTGCTTCAATATCATATGTCACCATCATGTTGGTCTGAGGATCAAAAGGAACATCTTCCAAAAGAGAGAGGACATGTTTCATATCCTGAAGATAAGAAGGCATATCTGCCACTATCGGTCGGAGTAAATGATCCACAAATTGAGAGAGCGGCTCTAACAGAGACCCTATACCTGACACGATGGACCTGCCAGGTGGCGGTCTCAGTTCTTTATGAATTTTGGGTAAAATATAAAATGCCGGCACTCTGGAATGTTTTTGATTCAGAAATTCAGCTTCCCCTTTAGTGATCCAATCTGATTCTCTTCCTTCCTGAATGAGGATTTTGATCTCACGTTGTAGTCTCATTGCAGGATCTTGACGGATACGATTATAGAATTTATTGTTGTTCAGTTGTCTAAAGCATTCACTATGGTATACCTCTGTGTCCAGAATCACCGTTGCTCCACCCTTATCAACGGGTTTGATAGTAATATTTGTATCATTACCCAGCACCTCAATACATTGTTTCTCTTCATTCGAGATGTTGAATAATGGTCTCTTAACTTGATCCTTATATGATTCATATTCCTGCAATACAGCATTCTCAGAGGTTGAAACTTCGGAGGGTACTTGTTGTATAGACGGTAGGAATGTTGATTTGTTTCTCAGACCAGTATTACTGGGAATAGTAACTGGGCCTTCTTTTTGCATATTAGTGAAAAAGAAATGCAAGCGTACTTTCCTGAAAAATTCAGCTATTTCTTTATGCGCCATAAAATCATCACCTTGTTTCGTGGGTACAAAAACCAAGCCCTTAGATAGGACCCGATGTTCCAAATCGGTGAGGTTTTTGGTACTTAGATTAACAATCAAAGTGTCAGGTGGATTGTAGATGCTGTCATGCTCCTCGTTACTCTCTGTTCCAATGACTGATCCCAATTCACTTGTTATTGAGCCCCTCTTCGGCCTCCATTGCCTCTCCCTTGTCCTCTTCTTCCCCTGTCCTGTCCAAAAAAAGGGCTGGTAAGAAGGAACCCCCAAAGGGAGGGCATGGATTGAAAGGATGTGGTAGGAGAGACCAAGGTTGTGGTGGCCACCATGTTGCTTGTTGGTGGAACGGTTGAGGTGTGCCTTATCCTCTACCTCTCCTATTATTCTTCAACCTGTAATCTGAGTCTGAGTCATTGGAATCGCTCCACTCATCCGAGTTCGATGTCCACTCGTCAGTATCCCTACGCCACCCTCTTGTATTTCTCTTATTCGTCCTTGTTCTGTGCCACCTGGTATCCATCAGCAGTATATGGATACACCTTCTCCAAAGAGAATCTGTCAAAATCTTTCTTAAGTTTGTTGATTTTGAATGTGACTAAATCATCTTTGATCTCATTCAGATTTTTTAAAATTTCTTCCAATTTCTTCTTATATACTGATACTTGTATTCCTGATTTGAGTTGGTTTCTAGAGTTTGTTTTCTATTATCAGGAGATCAGCTGTTTCCTTCGCTGTGTTGATTATAAGAACTAACCAATCTCTGGTACAGCGCCACGCTATTTTGGACCAATTTGTGACAAACACTTTATTATCAAGAAATAATCTGGGAGCGTTCGATACTATTAGTCCTTGTGGGGCAATATTGCCTCTAAGATATTCGGTTAGTATTGCCGCATGTAGAATCGTTCGTACATGTTGTTTCTTGATATTACCAAGTTTGGTCCATTCTTCTGTTTGGGATAATGTCTGTGAATGTGCGTGTCCAGTATACTTGGTGCTTGTAATATCGCCTGTACCTTCTCTTCATCAAAATCCAAGCCTGTATTCTCTGTCATATTAAAATGTTATTTTTTCGGGTACGTATCTACGAGGGCAATAGTGGACAGGTATTCTGTGTATAGTGTATAGTGTAAAGTAAATCAAAATCTTCTTTTCACTGTCATTCGCAATTACTTAGGGTAAAACAAATTGTATCAAACACAGACACATCCACGATAAGAATGGACAACATGTTACGGAGATTCAGAGATCGAGGATATCTAGAACATACAGAACATACACTGAACTCAGCCAAAACACGTTGTCAACAAAAAAAACATGAGGAGTTATTACAGACAAAACCTACTTCTAGTTTCTAAATTCTCAACAATGATCTGTTCCTATAAAAGTATAATTAAAAGTCATTGGACAATCCTTCAATTAGAACAGGATTTAAAAAAAAAATTGAATCACCACCTATCTTCATCTACAATGAGAGGCAAAACCCTTGGAGAAATTCTGAAGAACCCACCAACTTGGAAAGGTCAACAAGAGTACAAAGGGACAATAGCATGCTGGAACTGTCATAATTGTCAGAATATTATTCTTGGATCCAACATTACAAACCCAATTAAGGGCCATAAAATCAAACTAAAAGTAACAGCCACATGTGACACTTCCAATGTGGTTTATATGCTGAAATGTCCCCGTGGAAAAGTTAACATTGGGAAGACAGAGAGAAAAATTAAAGTAAGACTAAATGAAAACAAAAGCAATATAAGGACGAAACAGTTGAAATGCACAGTTACAAGTCACTTTTTGGACATCAGCCAATTAAAATTCCTAATATTGGAAGTAGTTAAAAAACAAAAGGAAGAGACAATCACAACCATCTGTTACAACATGAAATATTTTGGATACACGAAGGGATGAAAGACGTCGCTGAGTGGATGAAGAACAGCCGCTTGAAATTGAACTCAGATAAGACGGAAGTCCTCATCCTGGGATCCTGGGATCAGCGCCCTCCGCCTGGGACGACTCCTGGTGGCCCCCTGCCCTGGGCGCCACTCCCAAGGCAACAGACCACGCACGCAACCTGGACTCCTCCCTATCGATGACCAGACAAGTCAACGCCGTCTCATCATCATGCTTCAACACCCTACGCATGCTCCGTAAGATCTTCCGATGGATCCCCACCGAAACCAGAAAGACGGTCACCCAGGAAATCGTCACCAGCTGACTGGACTATGGGAACACCCTCTACGCCGGAACCACAGCCAAACTTCAGAAAAGACTCCAACGCATCCAGAACGCCTCCGCACGACTCATCCTGGACATCCCCCGACACAGCCACATCTCCGGCCACCTGAGAGACCTGCACTGGCTCCCCATCAGCAAGAGGATCACGTTCAGACTCCTCACCCACGCACACAAGGCTCTCCACGTCCTAGGCCCCAAGTACCTCAACAACCGCCTGACCTTCTACACGCCTACCTGCCAGCTACGATCGACCAGCCTCGCCCTCGCCGCCGTACCACGCATCCGCAGAGCCACCACCGGGGGAAGATCCTTCTCCTACCTGGCAGCCAAGACCTGGAACTCCCTCCCCATCCACCTTCGGCTGACCAAGGACCACCTCTCCTTCAGGAAGCAACTCAAGACCTGACTGTTCGAGCTGTAACGGACCCCTCTCCCCCAGCACTTTGAGACCCTCCGGGTGAGTAGTGCGATATACAAATGCTATGATTGATTGATTGATTGATTGGATAAAAACCCTAAGTACCCTCAAACCACATGGGATGAATAATCATGTGGAATTCCTATGTTATTTGGAACTTAATGGTTTCTTACTCACTTCTAAACATTTTGTTTAACTGTCCCTCAAATGTTCATATAGTTTATACTTATCATTCATGGTTTGTTCCTGATCTCTAAATAATGATTTGTTTTCGTAGTAAGGGTGGTCCAATTTTCGTTTATGATGTACCAATTGAATTTATTTCTTATGATTCTTCAAAATACCAAGGTTTGGAGATTTTGACACATTGATTTTCTTTATATATTTATCACAGCACATACTTCATATATCTGTATTTGGAGTCACATTTTGCAATTACTATCTGAACATTTCAAGGTTTTTACCTTTAGTTTATTTCCCTGTTTACCACTCTACCAATATTTCCGCCTCCTTTTAACTATCATTAAGCACAACAAAATATTAGTCCTTCTTTCACACAATAGCCAATCACGTTTTTAACAGCATGCCGGGTATGATGTCAGTAACACAGTCGGAGACACACAAACGAACACACTGTTCGTCTTTAAATAACAATCTTCACCAGTTTACTTTTTTCCACTCTCAATGCTATTATTTTATTTTTTAGTTTATGCACGCTATCTTCCATCAGCTCAGCACTTCTATTTCAACTTCGCTCGTTCACCTTGTCTCATTCAGTTTTAACGAGATTATCACTGGACATGCTTTTTCTTTTACACTCGTCGAAGGACTTGTTTGAACTTGGATTTCTCCTTTTTCCGGTTTAATCACTTCGGTGGTTGGCCTTATTTTTCAAACACAATAACGTGCTAAAAATTATTGATGATGCACACGACTCTCTAGATTTACGCTGGTTTTCTCATGGTTATTATATTTTATTTTACTCTCTTAGATCCTTTCCCCTGATGAATGGCGGAATGCCCGAAATGCATTGGGAAAGCAAAACGTCAAAGAAAAATGAATCCATGTGATTGATTAATCACACAGTTGCAATGCATTCTGGATATTGTATGCTGGTTTGTAACCAGGACTTTGATTCATAAATGAATTTAAATTTGTGAAAATATAACAAACAATACTTTTAATCAATGAATGATGAATTTGGATTACTGTCGTTATTTTTGAATGGACCAAAAAAAAAATTCTCAAGTCCTTTTTAAGGATTAGATTGGTGCCTAGGGGGACATACCCCTAGTTAGGGGGTGATACGCATTGGCAACTGATAGATGGGACATCATCACATCGAACTGTCACTCATAATAAGAGACTGGTGGAGACTGAGAGATGAAAACAGCAGGGTGCTGTCATCCACAAGCAATGACAGCCACAAGATTATTAAATTGACAAATGGAAACTGCCAGGATAATGTCTATCACAGTGTACAAGTCACATGAATTTTGGACTTCGAAATGGTGATGGCCAGGACTGTTACCCTCAATCACTGACAGATGAAGACATACTCTGGTGCTCTCACTCATCAGAAGTGACTAGTAGGTGGAGACATGCAAAGCTTCTGTTACTCACAAGAACTGATAGTTACTGGAGTTTGCAACAGGTGAGGCTTGCAAGGGCGCTGTCACTCAAATCAACCAAAGGTTACAGGAAGGTTAAAGTATGACACGGAGATAGGCATGCACTGTAACCCCATTAATTCAATAGTGTTACTGAGGTTAGCCTGAGTGTTTGAGCCCTAGGGTATCCTTAATCGCTAGACACAAATTGCACAGAGGTGAGATCTCACTCACAGGAAGTGACAGTAACATGTTTGCCTGACTGACAGATGTAGAATAAATACTAGGTTGCTTACAAAAAGTGACAGGTATATTGAGGTTAGAATGAGTGTTTGAGACCCAGGATGCTGTCACTCACAAGATGTTATGTTACACAATGGTCTGACTGAGAGACAAGGGAAACATCCTTTACCACTCAGTCTTCAATATAAAATGACATTTCTACACAGGCTTTGCCATGTATGTGCCTTTAGCATACATGACTTTATCATTTATAATGCTTTACAACATATGTTTTACCACTCATCCCTTTACCATGCATGATTTTACTGCCATAATGGTAAGTATATGTAAGTTAAAAAAAAATCTGAATTTATTATAAGTGTGGACCTAGCCACTCGGTCTAGGTCCACTCTCTCCCCGCAGCTCCGCTGTGCTGCCTCTTGCCTCCAGACCCCAACCTCCTCCTTGGGAGGTTCTAGGCTGCTGCCCGCTCCTGCGCCTGCTGCCTGCTCCAACTGGGACCATACTGCCTGCAACCACCGTAACCTTTCTCAGCCTTTTTTTTCTTACTTTCTCCCTGTTTTGCCACTGTTATTGTGCCCATCTGTATCTTGCTCTAATTCCACCACAGTTTTTCTTTTCTTGTGCCTGCCTGTTCGTTTCACCTTTCGCCGCTGCTACCCCTGAGGCCCCTCCCTCCCTCCCCCGGAATTCACCTGATCCTGCCTCCCAGCCTCTCCTCCCTCCCCCCTCCCCTACTTAATGGTGGTCACTGTTGGGGAGTGAGAGTAAGACCTCTGACCCTCGGTCTAGCTCCAATCTCTCCCCGCAGCTCCGCTGTGCCGTCTCTTGCCTCCAGATCCTGACCTCCTCCTTGGGATGTTCGAGGCTGCTCCCCGCTCCTGCGCATCATGCCAGCTCCAACTGGGACCAGACTGCCTACAGCCACCGTAACCTTTCTCAGCCATTTTTTTAAACATTTTTTCCAGCTGTGCCACTGTCATTGTGCCCATCTGTGTCTTGCTCTAATTCCACAACTGTTTTTATTTTCTTGTGCCTGCCTGTTCCTTTCACCTTTTGCCGCTGCTGCCCCTGTGGCCCCCCCAGAATTCCCCCCTCTCCTCCCTCCCACCTCCCCTACTTAATATTGGCCGCTGAGTGCTCACACAGCAGATACACGCAGCGGGTGTGCCATCGGCATGCCAAAAGCACGCTCGTCCGCGACACATCCGCGGCCAGCGCCAGGAACCCTGGACCTTCCACTACCCGTTGCTATGACACCACCACCATCCTCACACTCAACCCTGGACGACTTAGAAAATGACAACAGGCCTCTCCGAACACAACCCACGGCCAGTTCTCCTGTCTGCACTGCCGCCAGACCCTCACTGCCACCACGGCCTCCAACACCACTGACGCCAGCACCAGCGACACCCTAAAATGCATCCTCCTCAACCTACGCTCCGTACACAAACACGCCATGGAAATCTGGAACCTATTCTAACTGGGTACTACCCCGGCACTCTAATGTTATTAGTCACAGTATCTATAAACGTAATGTAAGATATGGAAAAATTACACAGTGTTACAACAAGAAGTCTTGACTGTCCCCCAAACAAAGGAAAGTAATGCCCTTTTTTTGTCCCAACAAATGTTCTTCGTAATGAATCATGTCATTTAATAGATGTCTGATATCAAAATCTATACAATTCCAGAAAAGGACCTATTCTCCTGGTTACATTGATATATTCGAACAATTTATTAAATACACAAAATTGTTGTGTTACACTGTAAAGTTCCACCAACTATTATAAGTAACATAATATTATGGTTACAGTACACATAATCAGTCCCTTTACAATGCGCCCCTCACAGCCATCGTCCGACAATTTGGCCTCAACATTGTATCGTACCCCAATGACACCCAGCTCATCCTCTCCCTCAACAAAGACCGCACCGCTACCAAACTCATCTTCCAGAAAGGAATGCAAGACGTCGCAGTCTGGATGACCAACAGCTGCTGAAGTACAACGCAGAGAAGACAGAAGTCCTCGTCCTCGATACCACCCCTTCTGCATGGGACAGCACCTGGTGGCCGACCGCCCTCAGAAGCCCACCTACCCCCTCAGACCACACCAAAAACCTCGGCATCATACTCAACTCATCACTCACCATGAACTGACAGGTCAATGCTGTGACCTCCAGCTGCTTCAACACCCTCCACATCCTCAGCAAGACCTTCGAGTAGATTCCCCCTGAGTCAAGGAAGACAGTCACCCATGTACTCATCACCAGTAGACTGGACTATGAAAATGCGCCGGCATCAACAAGTCCCTACTCTGCAAACTCCAGACAATACAGAACACTGCCGCCAGACTGGTCCTCAGCATCCCCCGACACGAACACATCAGCCAACATCTAAGAAGTCTCCACTGGCTCCCCATGGTGAAAAGAGTCACTTTGAAAATTATCACTTACGCCTACAAATGCCTACACAACAAAGGACCCAAAAACCTCAATGACAGAATCAACTTCCACGTACCCAAAAGAACCCTCCGATCTTCCAACCTCGCACTGGTTGAAACCCCACGCATCCACAGATCTGGAGCAGGGGTAAGATCCTTCTCTCACATTGCAGCCAAGACCTGGAACGAGCTACAAGCAGACATCATACGTGCCCCCTCTTTGAACACCTTCAGGAAGACCCTCAGGACCTGGCTCTTCGGCTAAACAGATCTGCAGACCCCTCCTCAGTGCCTTGAGACCCTCATGGGTGAGTAGCGAGCTTACAATTCCCTGATTGATTGATATATTGATTGATTGAAGTGTAATTTTTACATTTAAAAGACAGATATTAATCATGGTGTTATATATATATATTGATATACAATGACATTTGGTGGTAAAAGTATTTATATGCCAGAACCACAGCTGACCTCTTGATTTCAGCGCTAGTCGACATTACTGCCGCTTGAATGGGAATTTGGATACTATTCCTGCCCCAAAGAACGAAACTCATTTGCAGGTTAGAGCCCGGCAGGGCGAGGGATTCAGTCCACATTTTGCAATGGAACTTACCTGTTCTAGAGTTTCTTTTGCCTGCATTAAACGTCTCTACCAAGATTCATTATAAATTTGAGAGACACGTTTTGGCAGAAAAACCTGCTGAAGGACTAAACAGAGGACAGGCTAAGATGGTGGACACGGGCACGAACAGCGAAGCAATTGACCCGTAGTCCGCTTTCCATCACAACAGTTTGACTATCCAATGAAAAAGGACAGTGATGTTTTTAAATGTGGAGTAAAAGTAATAGTAATTTTGATGGCATTGATGAAGGCGGAATCGCCGAAACGCGTTTGCCAATAAGCAAAGTATCAATCTGAACCTTGTGTGCTCCATGGTCTCCCTGGTGGGGCCCTTTGTTGGTGGTAATATATAACAGAGTCATGTGTAGATTTTATGCTTCATGCGTCCCCTTTCCGGTTTAAAACATAAAAAAATGGCTCAGGTCCTAGGGGTTGGGTTCCCCAGAGCCCAAAAAATATTAAGAGAAGAGGGGCCACACATCCCCCCTTCTAACAATAAAAAAGAAAAGAGAAGCCAGCATCTCACCGGAGGCCCTGTGCCCTCCCTTCACCACTCTGCAAACATGCCTCCTGCCACGTTTTGATTGGGTAGGAAGTTCCTTAGGAAGTTCCCTAGAATCATATGGGTCCTTAGGGACCAACTAGCCCCACACAGCGGCATTGCTGAGATTGGTCCGAGGCCATGCCTCTTTTTACACCACTCTGCAAACGCGCCTCTTGGCGCACTGTTTGTGGGGCAATGAGGACCTTTTGTGTCCTGAGGACCTCAGGACTGAGGTGGACTTCATCCCCCGAACAGCAGTGTGCCAGGAGGCACGTTTGCAAAGTGGTGTGAAAAGGGGGTGTGGCCTCGGACCACTCTCAGCAATCCAGCTGTCTGTGTCTTACTGGAGGCACCTGGTGAGCTAGTTGGCCCCCGGGGACCCTCAGGATTCAAGGGGACTTAACTCCCCAACCCAGAACGTGCCAGGAGACGTGTTTGCTGAATGGAGAAAGGGGGCATGGCCTGTGTCCACCTGTCAGCTATCCCACTATCTGGGGCATTCTGGAGGTATTAGGTAGAGTAGTTGGCCTCTAAGGACCCCCAGCAGCAAAGGGGACAATAATCCCCATCCAAGAGAGCGGCAGGAAGTGTGTTTGCAGAGTGGTGGGAAAAGGGGTCGTGGCCTGCTATGAGAACTTAGCATACCTGCTGTGTGTGACTTACTGGAAGTAATAGGAGGGGTAGTTGGCCCCCATGGTTAACCTCAGGGGCTAACTACCCCTCCTGTTACCTCCAGTAAATCCCACACTGTGGGATTGCTAGGGGGCCTTCGGAGGCCACGCTCACCTTTCTCTACCACTCTGCAAACGCGCCTCCTGGCACAGTACTGGTTGGGGGATGAAGTCCACTTTACTCCTGAGGGACTTTGGCTGTCAAGTAGCCCTCCTGGTTCCTCCTGCAAGTCCTACGCAGTGGAATTCCTTTGCGCTGGTTGGAGGCCCAGACCCCTTTCTCCACCACTCTGCAAAGAAGCATTTGTAATGTAATAGGTCTCGCATTTGCAAGAGTTAGAGCTATTAGCATTGTAAATCTTAAAGTGTTTTATTAATGTTTCTTGGAGTGGAGTGGATGTAGGTTGTGTGTAGTGGAATTATGTGGTATGTTGTGCAGTGAAATTATGTAGATAGAAAGTATGTGGTATTTAGTGTATAGGAATTAAGTAGAGTGGGATTATGTGTTACGGAGAGCAATTATGTGGTATAGTAGTCTTCTTCGTTTCCATAGAAGCTAAACTATGAACTCAATGAGACAAAAAAAAAAGGAATCCGTGAGGAGCACTTCTGGACCTAGTCAGAGGTATGAGCAGGGCCACTGGAAATATGTGACTGTTTGGCTACACCAACTTTCGCATAATTATACATTTTCCACATTAGCCACATAATTCATCATCTGCTACATAATCTGCAGATTTGAACAAAAAAAGCTGTGTTTCTACCTCAAACATTACCAAAAATGCAGTAACAAGTCTTACAGCATGGTGGAAGGTCCTTTGTACACCTAGAATGGTCACCTGTTACTTATTGCTAAATGTGGGTGTTACATTGGTACTAATGGTGTGCAAGCCACTATTGCTTCTTTCTGCGCCTCTCTTGCCTCTTTCTGCATTTTCGTTGCATCTTTCTGCACTTCTTTTTTTCTTTCTGCACCTCTATTGCCTCTTTCTGCATCCCAATTGCTTTTTTTATGTACCCCTTGTGCCTCTTTCACATACCTCTTCCTTATTTCTGTGCCCCTCTTGCCTCTTTCTGCACCCTTCTTTCATCTTTCTGTACTCCTCCTACCTCTTTCTGCACCTCTGTTCCTTCTTTCTGCACTTCTTTTGTTTCTTTCTGCACCTCTTGTGCTTCTTTCTGCATCCCTCATCCCCCTTTCTGCATGTCTGTTGCTTCTTTCTGCACTTCTCTTGCCTCTTTCTCCATCCCTCTTCCCGCTTTCTGCATCTCAGTTGCTTCTTTCTGCACTAATCTTGCATCTATCTGTACCTCTCTTGCTTCTCCCTGCACATCTTGTGCCTCTTTCTGCACCACTCTTCTCTTTCTGCACTCCCCTAGCCTCTTTCTGCACCTCTTTACCTTCTTTCTGTACTTCTTATGTTACTTTCTGCACCCCTTGTGCCTCCTTCTACAGCCCTAAACCCTGTTTTGCAACCCTTTTGCCTCTTTCACTACCTCTGTTGCATCTTTCTGCACTACTCTTGCTTCTTTCTGCTCCTCTCTTGCTTCTTTCTGCACCAGTTGTGCTTCTTTCTACACCCCTCTTCCCTCTTTCTGCACCCCTGTTCCTTCTTTCTGCTCTTCTTTTGTTTCTTTCTGCACCCCTCTAGCTTCTTTCTGCACCCTTCTCGCCACTTTCTCCACCCCTGTTCCCCCTTTTTGCATCTCTCTTGCTTCTTTCTGCACATCTCTTGCCTCTTTTTCTACGCCTCATCCCTCTTTCTGTACCTCTGTTGCTTGTTTCTGCACCCCTCTTACCTCGTTGTGCAACTCTGTTCTTTCTTTCTGCATTTCTTTTGTTTCTTTATGCAACTCTCTTGCTTATTTATGTATCCCTCTTGCCTCATTCTCCTCCCCACTTACCCCTTTCTGCATCTCTGTTGCTTCTTTCTGCACTTCTCTTCCTTCTTCTTGCACCCCTCCTGCCTCTTTCTGTACCTCTCTTGCCTCTTTGTGCACCTCTCCTACCTTCCTCTGTACCCTTCTTGCCTCTTTTTGCATCTCTGTTGGTTCTTTCTGCACTGCGCTTGCTATTGTCTGTATCTCACTTGCCTCTTTCTGCACTTCTCTTGCTTCTTTCTATACCGCTGTTGCTTCTTTCAGCAATTCTCTTGCCTCTTTCTGCACTCCTCTTGCCTCTTTAAGCACACCTGTTGCTTCTTTCTGCAATTCTCTTGCTTCTTTCAGCACCCCTCTTGCCTCTTTTTTGTACCCCTTTTGCCTCTTTGTGCTCCTCTCCTGCCTCTTTCTGCACCTCTCTTGCCTTTTTATGCAGTTCTCTTGCCATTTTCTACACCTCTTTTGCTTCTTTCTGCACTTTCCATGCCCCTTTCTGTACACCTCTTGCCTCTTTCTGCACCTCTGTTGGCTCTTTCTGTACTGCTCTTGTTTATTTTTGCACCTCTGTCGCAAATTTCTGCATCCCTCATGCCTCTTTCTGTACCCCTTTGTCCCTCTTTCTGCACCTCTCTTGCCTCTGTCTACATGCCTGTTCCCTGTTTCTGCACCTCTTTTGCCTTTTTCTGCAAATCTCTTGCCTCTTTCTGCAGTTCTTTTGCCTCTTTCGGCACTTCTCTTGTTTCTTTCTGCACCCTTCTTCTCTTTTTCTACATATATCTTGACTCTTTCTGCACCTCTCTTGCCTCATTCTGCAGATCTCTTGGTTCTTTCTGCACTGCTCTTGCTTCTTTCTACACCCCTCTTGACTCTTTGAGCACCTCTGTTGCTTCTTTCGGTACTTCTATTGCATCTTTCTGCACCTCTCTTGCTTCTTTCTGCACCCCTGTTGTCTTTTTCTGCACCGCTGTTGTCTCTTTCTGCACTTGTCTTTCCTCTTTCTGTACCTCTCTTCCTTTTTTCTGCACTTCTTTGCTTCTATCTGCGCCGCTCTTGTTTTTTTCTGCACCCTTCTTCCCTCTTTCTGCTACTCCCTTGCCTCTTTCTGCACCTCTGTTTCTCCTTTCTGAACTTCTCTTGCCTCTTTCTGCACTCCTCTTGCCTCTTTCTGCATTTCTATTGGTTCTTTTGCACTGCTCTTGCTTCTTTCTGCACCACTCTTGCAAATTCTGCACCACTCTTGCCTCTTTCTGCACCCCTCTTCACAATTTATGTACTCCTCTTCCCACTTTCTGCACCTCTCTTGCCTCTGTCTGTACCACTGTTCTCTTTTTCTGCACCTCTTTTGCCTGTTTCTGTAACTTCCATGCCTCTTTCTGCAGTTCTCTTGCCTCCTTCTGCTCCTCTGTTTCTTCTTTCTACTCTTCTTTTGCCTCTTTCTGTACCTCTCTTGCTTCTTTCTGTACCCCTGTTGTTTCTTTCTGCGCTCGTCTTCCCTCTTTCTGCACCTCTCTTGGTTTTTCCTGCAACTCTCTTGTTCTTTCTGCATCCTTCTTCCCTTTTCTGCATCCATCTTGCATCTTTCTACAGTTCCCTTGCCATTTTCCGTACCTCTCTTACCTCTTTCTGCACCCTACTTGCCTCTTTCTGCACTTCTCTTACTACTTTCTACACCCGTATTCCCTTTTTCTGTACATCTCTTGCTTCTTTCTGTACCCTTCTTCACTTTTCCTACACATCTCTTGATTCTTTCTGCACTGCTCTTGCCTCTTTCTGCACCCCTCTTGCCTCTTTCTGCACCTCTGTTGGTTCTTTCTGCACTTCTTTTGCTTCTTTCTACACCTCTCTTGCTTCTTTCTGCACCTCTCTTGCCTCTTTCTGCAAACACAGGGCTACTTGAAAACTGACCTCAGGTTCAGCAGTGCACACATGCAATGCAGAAAAGGGCTGCTGGTCTCTAAATTGCCATGCCCTATTATATGCTAGGGAGTTAGAGGTAGTTTTAACCCCCCTGCCTTATTATGTACTTGGGCCTTACAGGGGAGGTCATGTGATTCACAGGGGCACCCCAACCCATAGTGTACCCTAGTGTATATAGGTGTTTACACTGTATTCTAATTGTTTTTCTGTATAGCACTTACTCTGGGCATGGCTAGACAGAGGACCAGTTACCAACAGTACCAGTCAGCAAAAAGTTAGGGGTGCCCTGGGCACAGGCTGACTGTGCAACAAGGCCTCTTTCTGTACCTCTGTTGGTTCTTTCTGTACATCTCTTGCTTCTTTCTGTACCTTTCTTTCTCTTTCTGGACTTCTGCTGACTCTTTCTGCATTTCTCTTGCTTCTTTCTGTGCCTTTCTTCCTCTTTCTCCACATGTCCTACCTATGTCGGCATAGTTAGAAATGAGCATTTAGAAAATCACTGAAAAAAACATAGGTCTCAGGGACATTATAGTTAGAAATTAGCATTTAAAAAACCTTCGAAAATCACTGAGAAAAACAGGTTTCAGGGACGCTATAGTTAGAAATTAGCATTTAAAAAACCTTAGAAATTCACTGAAGAAAACACAGGTTTCAGGGATATTATAGTTAGTTGGACATGTCACTCATACAAAACCAGAGAAAATCGGCTGTTATAGTTAGTTGAGGTAATTATAAATCAGGCCCCCGCAATGCACTGCTGATAACGCCACATATTACATCACTCATGACATGGTCAGTGACATCACTCATTATATTACTGATGACATCTCAAATGACATCACTGATGACATCACTGATATACATATATATATATATATATGGAAACTGTGCGATCCTGGCCCACCTCCTTGCACGGCGGGGCCACCCAGGTACAGACTACAACACGCAAAGACTCCAAGTTTCTCCTTTCAAAAAACTTTATTCCAAATTATATAAACCCCAGTGTTCATCAGGAAAATGCCTGCCATGTATATATATATATGTATATTCACTGAAAAAACAAAGGCTACACGGACATTATAGTTATGCTGACATTTCACTCGTACAAAAAAAGAGAAATTCAGTATTGTTAGCTAGCTGAGCTAACTATAACTCCCGCCCCTGCAATGCACTGCTTATGACCTCACATATTACATCAGTCATGACATGGTCAGTGATATCACTGATGACATCTCAAATGTTTAAAGAAATTGTTGTTTACTATTCTAAATGCCAAGATCTGGTTTTGAAAGAGTATGATGACATAATCACTTTATTGGAGAAGGTAATGATGGGACACCATTGTTAATTTCCTTTTGTTTATTTTGCCACATTATCATTCTAAAAGCACAAGAATATGTGTGAATGTTATACTTGTAAAGGAGACCTGTAGTTTATCAAGTCAGGTACAAGCAGGAAGATGTATCCCGAGCCAAACATCTCTGAAGATTAAAACTTCATCAACCAGCATTGAAGTTGAAATTGTGGTTGTCCCGAGACGTCATTTTAAAATGTGAGAACATTAGCATTTTGTTGCATTCAATTTCATTCTTTGCACTTTTACTATGCAAAATAGTGTATTGTTTCACAAAATGACAAGTAAAACTGAAAAGGTTATTAAAAAAATCACATATGCTGTAAAGAGCTGTGTCAATGTTATTATTGTCTGTCTGGATTAGTGTTTTAATAAGTGTGTGCATGGGTGTGTTAGTGTATGTGTTAGGGTGTGTTAGTGTTACAATGTCTGCAAGGTATGTGTTAGTGTGTGCCTGTGTTTGTAAGTGTATACGTCAGTGTGCTCCTTGGTGTGTCACTGTATGAATAATTGAAAGTCAGTGTGTGCCTGCGGGTGTCACTGTATGCATCAGTGTGTGTCTGGGTGTGTCAGTGTGTCAGTTTAGGTGTTAGTGTGGGTCAGAGTATGTTAGTGTATAAATACATTTATCTGTGTGTGCTAATGGGCATATCAGTGTTTGCAGGGATGTATCAGTTTATGTGATAGTGTGTGTCTCTGTGTTTCAGTGTTTAAATAAGTGTGTGTCTAGGTGTGTGGCCGTGTATGTCAGAGTGTGACTGGGTGTGTCAGGGTATGCATCAATGTGTGCCTAGATGTATTCGCTTATGTCATAGTATGTGTCTGGGTGTGTTTCATGTATGCATCAATGCATGCTTTGCTCTGAGGGTGTATGTGTTAGTGTGTGCCTGGGTGTGTTAGTGTATACTTAAGTGTGTGCCTAGATTTGTAAGTCCAAATTGTGTGAGTCTGTGTGTATATGTGACAGTGCATATATCAGTGAGTGTGTGTCAGTGTACTCATCAGTATGTGTCTGGGTGTATTAGTGCATGAATGACTGTGTTCTTGTGTGTCTCAGTGTATTCATGAGAATGTACCTAGGAGTGTCAGTGTATGCATAGGTGTGTGCCAGGCTCTGTCATTGTATGACTCAGTATGTGTTTCAGTTTGTCAGTGCATAAATGAGTGTACATATGTGTCAGTGTTTATGTCAGGGTGTGCCTTAGTGTGACAGTGAATTAATGAGTATGTCCATGGGCGTGTTAGTCTATGTATCACTCTCTCACTGGATGTCTCAGTGTGTGATTGATGGTTTGTCTGAGTGTTCAAGGGTGTATCTTAGTACGAGCTTCGGTGTGTTAGTGCATGTTTCAGTGTGCATCTGGGTGTGTCTGTGTGGGCTTAAGTGTGTGTCTGGGTGTGCCAGTGTATGCATCAGTGTGTGCCTGAGTGTTTCAGTGTATCAATGAAGTGTGTGTCTGGGTGTGTTAGTATCTGTATCAGTGTGAGCCTGGGTGTCACAGTGCATGGACCAATGTGTGTGTTTTTGTATTTTTGGATGTATTATAAAGGTAAAGATATATTTAGGCACCTACATTATTGCAATAGATCATTCCTTGGATCTGTGAAAAAAGAGAGAAAAGATAAATATAAGTTGCTGTTACACTGTATACATTTACATAGTAAAGTTTAAGATTTTTAAATATAAATAGTCTTGTTAATAAAGAAAAATTACAGAGCTGCAACTCTCTAAAGCAATAAAATAGTTATCTTAAACATTTTCTTTTTCTTCGTGGCTGGTCTCAGCTTCAATACGTTAAACAATGTACTGTATTAAGTTTCTTAATTGAACAGCACAGAAATAAGAATTACGTAGATTTTAGAAAAAATAGTCTTGCACAGTATACCACTATAAATATGTGACACTATGCATACTCTCAGTACAAAGAGTGAAACATTAATTTTATGTGTGGCTTCTCAAGTACTATCAATAAACATGTTAAAAAACCGCTTTGAAGACATTACCCTTAGTAGGCCGAATGATGTCTTGAAGATCGATTATCTATACAGTACAAACACAGTAAACCTCTTTTTAAAGATTGTTTGCAAAAAGAAAACGTATGCCAGCTTACTGTTGTTGCATTCTGTACATCCACTTAGAGTTTTGAAGTACGAGTGTAGTGTCCTGAAGTTATATGGTCTCCTTCATGAAAAATAATAGATGGTGTTGCAGATGTGCTTCCAGTAATTGAAATCAGTCTGTCCCTAAAGTTTCACATTTCAGTTACTATTTTTCATCCATCTACTCTAAATTGGTGAATCAACAATATAATGTTGTTGCCATTCCGTTGTATCTCGGACATCAACGTACAATCAGGTCTACTATTTCGACAGGTCATTTTCTGGTTTGCATTTCTTATCAGCTTGTCAAATGGTACAGTTTTCATATCTGGTGATGTTAAATAGATAAAACTTTGAGAACTTATGTTAGTGGCAGATGTAAAAGAGTAGAATGTAGTACAGTCCTACCACTACATAGAAACTTCTGTCTCCTTTTTGCTCAATTGCATTTACAAGATGTGTTATATGAAAGGCTACATTCAGAACTACATCAGCATAGCAGTCGATACCATTTCTATTTTCAACTGAAACTCTGCTATTTCTCCTTCATTTTGCTGTTTTTTCTTCTTTGTATCCTCATCTTTCTCTTTCTTTTGCACATTATCCTTTGGTTGCTTAGTCAATTTGCACATAGACAGATTGTCGGCTCCTGGTAAATAGGATACTGTCCTAAGTGAGGAGCATATACTCTTCTCAACTGCTTATACTCTCTAACACATGACTTCTTTTTTTTCATCTAAATCAACTAAAAACAAACAAAACAATCTTCTAACTCACAACAATGCAACATATGACATACATTCTTTGAATAAACTACTCCCAATATTAATAAAAGCTGCAACTACACTTAAACCTTGGGATTTATGGATAGTTACAGCATATGTTGGAGAGAATGGGGACTGGTACCACCTCGCTACAGTCAATCTGTTTCGCAACATGAATCTGATAACATTTTACATCTACATATTCAAATTCTTTCCTATTTGGAAAAATGTCTCCACAATTTCTACACACATGTAAAGACTTTTATAATCCATCAGTTTTATAGACAGATTTTACTAGGGAATCCAACTTTGCTTGCAGTTTCTCAGTCAGTAGTATTTTTATTCCCTGATGCTCTATTTTGTCAGTAGCTGTTAGTTCACAAATGTCCTTTTTTTCCAGTTTCAGTAATTCTTCACTGAAACTAATGCACTCTTGGAGTGTAACAGAGCATTGATTTTACATCTTTGATTAAATTGAACATGAGCTGTGCTGGTATTTTGTTAGAGGAGAACAGTTTTTTTTGATAATTGGACTTTCTAAGGTACTCTTATTTCCATACATCTCATTAGACATTTGATGCATATGTCCACATTTATATTACTTCCTAATGAATTACGTGTTTGTTCATGCAGAAGGATCTTGAAAACAGGCGGTCCTTTCACAGGGGTTAGTTACTGGAGGTCACCAAACAAATTTAAATAATTTTCTCCAAAGAGAACATTGTACTCTGTTCTTAAAATGTTTTGAAATCGATAATTTTGAGACCATGCTTACCTCATCAATGATTATAAGCTTAATTTTCTTCAAAACTCATGTCACCTCATGACACATTTCATCAGCTAACTTTGGTATTCCAGTTTATTGTCATGTTCCACTGCTAGCATTAGTAGTACATGTAGAGGAATTCCTTTATTATTGTGTGCAGCTAATCCAGTTGGTGTTGTTAATACAAATGACAAATTTAATTGTGTTGTCCGCTGTAGGTAAGTGGTCAACACTTTGATTAAAAAGCTTTTCCCTAGTACCAGCTTGATTAGTAATGTATAACAGAATTGATTTAAAGGAAGAGCAATTGCATTTTATGTTGTCGTGGACACATCCATGTTCTACCTAATCTTTTCCTTCCATATAAATGTATTTCTGCTTGTTGTTTATTTGTGCAAGCCACTGTTCCAGATCTTCAGTTTCCTCTCTGGCATGTTACATTGCAGTTTCCACCTCATTCTTTGCTATTGCAGCTTTATTTTGAATAATAAATTCTGCAAGAGGCGTTTGACTGGTGTAGAACTTTAATAGCTTTGAGAATTCTCCCTAGCTTCCTCTGCAGCAATTGTTTCTTCTTGAATCCCATCACTTAACATTTTCATATAATTTTGGAATACTGAACACTGAATCTGTCTGTCACAGCATTAAAGGAATCTTTGTAGCAGTCATAGGCTTCAAGTAATTCAGATTCTGCAAACCAAGGTTGGAAAAGTGGAAGAAGGGCCAGATAGAAATGCTCTCTTTTCCCTTGAGGTTGGCAACTATGTTTCTTGTGGTTAATTAGATTTCCTTATTTGATTTCCTTTGCGTGTCTCACTAAGCAACCATCACATCTAAGTACTGCAAATATCCCTTCTTCTATGTTTTCTTTTACATTGCTTCTGTATCTGTAGTGCTGAACAACTTCATTTAGGCACATTTTCAAAATACACACTTCTTCTTGGGTAGTATGTAGCCAACATGTTTGTTTTGACTATGTCTGGGGCATAGCTACAAGGCGGCGATATAAAATTATCGGCTGAAAAGCGGTGATAATTTTATCGCTATATTAGCAAGGTCACGCTATCGCATGAAACCTTGCCTTAGTGCCTGAATTCCTAACGCCTATCTCTGCATCTCTAATGAGATGCAAAGTGGGCGTTCCTCCCCAGGATAACGGGAGAAATGTCGCTAAGCGACATTTCTCCTATTATCAACCCTCACACAAAGCAGCATAGCGACAAGAAAAGTAGCGATAACCTCTGTTATCGCTTCTTTCCTTACGCCTGCTTTGAAACTGACTTAGCCATGATATCCTATGTAAGGTGGATATCATGGCTAAGTATGTGAGGCCCTATCAGCAATCTATCGCCAAACTTCGTGGGATTATCGCTAGGTTTCCAGCGATAATCTCACATTTGGCAGTTAGCGCTAGGATTTTTATCGTTTTTGAGATAAGCGTTGCTAATAGCACGCTATCACAGCGATAAAAATCAACGCTAACCGGCGATAATTATCTTAGCGCTAAGTGCGCTTAGCGATAATTATCGCCGGTTGTTGCTGATATGCCCCTCTGTACTTTCTGTGTTAAATTCTGCTAGATATTGAATTTCCATAAAATAATTTAACACTGTATTTCATGTACTTGATTGGCCTAAATTTACCCAAACTATTCCCCTTGACTTAGAGTACACTTGCTGAGCTCAACCTGTCCGAGTACTCAGAGGAAACAATCTACCTATGTGACATCATTTTTTAACTAAATCTGTGCAACGTTTTTGCTAGACTCTTTTCTGCACTAATCTCCTGCCACATCTCTTTCATCCCAAAGTTCTCCGATTTTGTAATGTATGACTTGACATATCAAGTAACAGAAGTAGAGTTGTCTGCAACAAATTGTATGTTCATATTTGCTTTCAACATTTTAAGAATGACTGCCCTGTAATCATTAATATGTTTTGGCGCCTCTATTCCTCTCAGATTTAATGTGGTTTTTATATGACTTTCGTGTCACTATGTGTCTCACTGCAGACAAAAAGCTGTTCACTCTTCCTTGTGAAATAACAGGACATGGGGATATAAAATGGCATCTTGTGTAAAATGTTCCTTTAGAGCTTTATTCCCGAAAGCAGTATTTCCCACATCTATGTGTTTGAGAGCGCAGATCTTGTTGTCCCAGAACTTTGTCAGTAGTGTGTTTTGGGATGGTGCACATCACATACTGTTTTATGAAAGAGAGCACACACTCGTCACTCTCTGTTCAAAATTTTGAAGCATCTTTTATCCATAACAGCATTACACCAATAGAAATAGAAATCAGTTACTTCACCAAGAGGAGGACTACTTTTGTTGCAGATGAAAGACAGCATGGCTTGGAACCTGTGAAGCAGATCATCCCACGCTCTTTCAGCACAACTAGGTGCTCCTAGATTTATCAACAGGCCTTTGAGTTCTCCATGATGAAGGTACCAATACTCGTTGGTTACACGTTGGCATGCCATCAAATTCATCATGTTATATTCTAACTTTTCATCTTTTTCTTAAACTTTACCAAATTCCCTTGCAGACTGTAGGAAAGTGGAATCTGACTGCATGGTTGCCCCCATTTTTTTCCTGGTGTTTGAATGGTTTTTGACTAGTCTGGCTGGGGTCCTGCTATCCAGAACCCCAGCCTATTTGCTTACTTCCTTAAAAGACTGGTGTGCATATTAGATGCACTAATGATTGTATACTGTGGTACCTTATGAACCCCTAGTATATGGTACCTTAGATACAAAGGGCATAGGTACTTCACAGGCCTACCAGGTGCTGAAGCATGTATTATGCCACCCCTAGGAAGCAGACTAAATCTGACACCACAGGCCTGCTACTGCAGCCTGGGTGAGGTAGTGTTAGCACTATTCACTGAGGTATAGGTTCCTATATCTCACCATCCACACACATATAAACCGCTAAGTCACGCCTAAGGCAGGCCCTATCAATCCTAAGGGCAGGGTTCTTGGTTTACAATGTGAGGGGGTGCCTCTGCATGAGCAGGGCCTCTCTGCAGCTGACAGAGTCTATTCTCTGTGGCTGTTTGTGGATGCGGTTAAACCATATACTCTTAAGTGCATTATAACCTACTGGTAAATGCTAACTTTGGAATGACTGCATCAAAACATGTTGTGTTTGGTGTCAAACAACTTGGAATCATACCCCCACACCAGTAACTGGTGTGGGAGTATGATCCCACCCTTCTAGAGGGGACGACATGTACCTAATGTGGAAACACGGTAGATATCTGAAAGAGCCCTGGCATCACAAAATGGATGCCACCAGCACAGACACTGGGCTGCCCTCCTGCTGCTGACTGAAACTCGCAGTGGAGGAGGCCCAACAATAGGCATCCTGTCACAGGGAGGTGTCACCAACTTCCAGACAGGATTTAGTGTATTGGGGCTGGGTGGGCGCACTCTTAGAGTGCTTTGAAGTCCTGCACTGGGGGAGCATCAGGCTCCTATGTGCATATGCCAGCTCAAACCAGTTCAGGGGCTTCCTGCCCCTGCTCTGGCGTGAAACTGGACAAAGGGAAGTGGGTGTAACCACCCACTCCACTGACCCTCCCAGAGGAGGGGTCATAGAGCTAGTCCCTCCCTTTCCTTTACTATAAGATAGGGAAACCTTGCAATAGCAAACCAGATATCCCTGGACAACGCTCTACAATAAGAATCCTGGCCCTTCGACGTTCCACTAACTTTGGAAGAATGAAGAATCTCCCTTGGAGTCAAGGAGTGACTGCCCTGCTTGGCAGGCACCAAAAACTTGAATAAATGGTCGCAAACTTTCCCGCTCCCGCCGGAGTCCAAAGTCCCTGCAGCCCCAGAAGTGGATTTCCTGACTTCTCGATGGCCATTGTGAGTTTCCCCGCAGAGCTGAGGTGAGTGGACCCCACGAGTGATGAGGAACAACAATACCTGGGTACCATGCACTATTGTCAAGTGCAACCCCTTCAAGACACTCTACAAACTTGTCCCAAGTGACCGTGGGCTCCAGTGAAGCAAATCCTCACAAGGCATCTTTGCGATCCCTTGTCGGCTGGCTTCTGGGTCCCCTGAAGACTTTCTCATCAAACCAAAGGGCTCCCTTGATTACCCCAGGCCTGCCCTGACTTACCCTCACTGGGTGAGTCCCTCAGACCTTGCTGGTCTGCACCGCTGACTTTCTTTGATTTCCACAAGACTTGCTGTTGCCAAGGCTTGTTGGCTTCAATCCAGTTGCCGACACCTCAGTAAGCTGCAGACTTTGTGGGACACTCTGAATCCAGATCCTGGTTATCATCAACACCTCCTGAACCTCGTGGGTGAAGAGTCAAAATCCCCTTGATCACCTGAAATCACCCAACTTCCGTGGGCATCCATCTTCCTGGCCCCGGGTCACTGGCAAGTGACTGTGAACACTATCCCTTCTGCTTTCAGGTCTTCTTCATCTTGAATCCAGCCTTGGAGTCTTCACAAGCTGCAAAACTTCTTCGGCTTCCATAGAAAACGACGACACGACCCGACACCACAAGACACCTATGCGCCCGCCTTCCCTGGGTGAGGTTACTCATGCACTCCAGTGCTCCTGTGGGTGTTGGCCCTCAAACTACTTACCTTGTAAGTGACTTGCTTGTAGACTTCCTAGAAGTACCCTCAAACTTTAAAAATCCAACCGCGACTTGAATTCAATTGGGAACCCGCGGCTGTGTTTTCACACTGCACGTGTCTCCCGTGGGTCTTTTACTTACCTGCCTTGGGTGGATTAGTGAAGCCCCATGATTCTACAGGCCCTAGGCCTTGTCCCCTTGCAAGTCGACTTTCCTAAACCTCTTTTTTAGTTTATGGTCTGGTACGCCCCTAGGGCCCCAGCCATATTTGTGCTTAACTTATTGTGAAACGTTGATATTTGCATATGTTTGCATATGTTCCTGACTTCTAATCTCATAAAGAGATTAGTAGAGTGTGTCTAGAAATAAATACATATATATTTGTATCGTGTCCTTTCATTTGGTAATTCAATAGATTATAAGGTAAAACGAGCTGCTTTACATTCCTCTGAGACTTAGCCTGAAGGCTGCTCTCCACAGCTACCACTAGGATAGCTTTCTTTAAAAGGTTGTCTTAAACCTATCTAACATAAGAGTCGAATTGGACTGGTGCTAGGTGGCCACTATAACTAGTGACCAGCATATGCCAGGCCAACTTCTCACACAGACAGATTTGGAAGATTTACTCCTGACTTCACTATATGATTCACAGCGTAAGAATGTACAGACTAGTCATTTTCAAACCGAAGATGGAATATGTATGGAATGCACTGGCAAAATATTGGATCCTCTGTGCATAATTGTGTTGAGTGGTATTCAACTGCTGGTATCTGTACAGGGCAGTTATCATAGCGGCCACCTACTCCAGAGGAAAGCAGTTGTGGAAAACAGTGAGCCTCTAAGCTTTTTCCCAGACACTCAAGGGAGTTCCTTGTGCTTGCTTCATCAGAAATAATTCAATACCATCACCAATGGCTTATTTAATATGCAGGGGGTGGATGCTATAGTGTTCATAGCTTTCTTCTGATCTAGAGCCATCCACTTTTGTAATCTGCGCACAGGGTGATAAGGTATTATGTTCTATGTAAATTTCATTTTCAGCAACATTAACATCTGTATAGTAAATATTATTTTCAACAAGGTATAATGTTGCTTTTTTAACTTTATTAACTCTTGCCAGATGTTTTGTTCTTGGTTTGAACGTCATTTACTAAAATGATAAGCGGTTCTTCGATCTCTCTATCTACCCCTACAGTTTTAATATTGTTTTTAAAATCTAAAGGTAAAGACAAAACTCTTCATTTTAGTCTTATCTGGAGCTCAGTTGGAGATAAGTTTCCTGCCTTTGGCTCCATACAAGCTATTGCTTTAAAGGGGTGTTTATATTATGTAAGAATTGATTCATGAACATTCAATGCTTTAAGCTTTTGTTGAATAGATATCAATTCTAGCTTGTTAATTATGGCTCCAGCTGTTATTTTATTATTCTTTAATGTTTCAGACCAGTACTTCCATATAATCTGCTGTGTCAACAAATCAAATCCTTCCTCATCAAATAAATACATACAAAACTGTTGCCAATTGTCATTGTTCTCTATTTCAATTTGAGAGTACAGAACCACATTCTGATTTTGTATTTTGTAGTGAGCGTGTCGACAACAAATACAAGCACAAATACAACCAGCTCTTAATTTTCCCTAGACTCCCTATCCGGACCAAACAACCAAAAATGAATATCTTCACAAACTTTCTGTACCTGTGCTAATGTCCCAATAAATAAAAATCTATTCATCTCTCCTAAACATAAAGCAGGAGTTTTTACATAGAAAATTCTTCTATCCAAAGTTTGTATTTTAGAGTGGTGAACAGCTAACATCATAAAATGATGAAAGGTGCTTCTGCACACTTTCATTGAAAGGCATGCCAATGAATGTCCCTGTAAATTACGATATTTTCTCACTTTGCATGATCTAATCCTTGCAAAATTTTACATATCTTTTTTAGAGTTCTACATGGAAAGTCACGTATGACATTTTTTTATAAATCAATTGATTCCTGAACAATACTGCAAATACTGCGTCAATTCCATTTGTACACTGGGGCCTATCTACGTCTTCCTTGCACCACTTCAGCTATCAGTGCTTCTAAATTCCTAGGAACCATCTCCTCTTTTGCAACAGAAGTGCCATCATATGCTTCATAAAAATGGCCATTTAAATCAACTGCTCGCACTAGGGTATTCTCTTGGGAACATCTTTCCTAATTGAAATATGGTTCTGTACTAGACATGTGCTTCCATTCAGCTTTAAATATTTTGCAAACATTAGCTCTTTTAATAAGCTTTTTCTGACACTTTTTCTTCATGTACAAAACAGTTTTTTCTAGTGTCCTCATTCTGTTCAATATTAATATAAATGCTTTCCTCTGTAAAACAAATGCTTCCTCAACAACACTCTCAATATGTTGCTTTTGATTAAATGCTTCACCTCAACTCTTGTATTTCTTCATCCTTTTTAGCAAAATTTGTATTACCCTAGTGTGGAACATTTTAGCTGTTATTTCCTCAAACTGTTTCTGTCTCCATGAAAAAGTTCCTGATTTCTTGGACATTTGCCTACTTTTGAAAAAACACATACTCCTTGCTTTTTTCTACTTGATGTAGGAATTCCATTTTTAGATAAGACTGTACTCTGCATTTTACTACATTTTTTTTTATTAAACTGCTTAATACTCTTACCAGCTTTTCTTTTTTTCTTCTGGATATTCTCTACCTTATGTTGTTTATCTGTCTCACTGTTAAGCTGATAATGCAGTTTCACAGTTTCTTTCTTTTTTTTGGTGTTTTATCAGGCATTGTAATTCTCATTTTTCAAAACTGTATATCTGAAAAAATAATAATTAACACAATAAGGTCAAGATTAAATCATCTAATTATTAATTCACTAGGTAACTAATTTATTCATGACACAATACAACATATTAAGTAGAAAATAATATTTAGGCTTCTATATATTAACCCCAGGAGGAGTTGACGTAGTGCCACTATGTGGAGTTCCACGGAGTTGGGGAAAAACTCCTTGGAACCCATCTGTCTCCACCCCCTAATAAAAAAAACTTAAAAAGTAATTTAATAAGTCACTTACCTATACTGCGGTGTCCCCGTGCTGCCCTCCTACTCCTTGCTGTACATCCTGCAAGAACTGTGCATACGGGTGTGCACATGCGCATTTCTAGCAAGATGTACAGAGAGGAGCATGTGAGAGGATGTGAGAGTCTCTGTATGAGTATGTGAATCTGTATAACTGCGTCCCTATGGGTATGTGAGAGGGTTTGAAAATCTCTGTATGGGTATCAGAATGGGTATAAGGGTGTCTACAAGGGTATGTGAGAGAGTTTGAAATGTTCCTGTATGGGTATGTGAATGGATGACACACTGTTTGTATAAGTTTGTGAATGGAAATAAAGGAGGCCTGAATGGTATGTAAGAGGGTGTGAGGGACACTCGACGGGTAGGTTAATGGGCATAAGGGTATCCATATGGATATGTTAGAGGGTGTGAGAGTATCTGTACATGTATGTGAATGGTTGTGACACTGTATGGGTATGTGAGAGGGCATGACAATCTATGTATGAGAGGATGTGAGAGTCTGTGTATGGTTATATAAATGGTTGTGACACTCTCTGTATAGGTATGTGTGAGGGTGTGACAGTCTATGTATGTGTAAATGAGAGGATGTGAAAGTCTTGGTATGGCTATGTGAATGGGCATAAGGGTGTCTTCATGGGTATCTGAGAGGGTGTGTGAGTCTCTGCATGGGTAGGCAACAGGCTGTTAGAGTCTCTGTTTGGGTATGTGAATGGGTATAACGGTGTCTACTTGGACATATGAGAGAAGACAGTGTGAGAGTCTCTGTAAGGGTATGTGAATGGGTATAAGGGTGTCTATATGGGTATGTGGGAGGGTGTGAGAGTCTGTCTAGATACGTGAGAGGATGTAATAGTATCTGTATAGGTATGTGAATGGTTGTGCTACAGTCTGTATGGGTATGTGATAGAGTGTGACAACCTAGGTATGAGTGTATGAGAAGGTGAAGAGTGTGTATAGGAAAGTGAATGGGTATAAGGGTGTGAACATGGGTATTTGAATGGGAGTGACACTGTCTTTATATATGCAAATGGAAATAAAGGATATCTGTATGGGTATGTGAGAGAGTGTGAGAGTATCTGTATAGGTATGTAGATGGGTATAAGGGTTCCGGTATAGGTATGTGAAAGGCTTTGACAGTCTTTGTATTGGGAGGTGAGAGGTTTTAGGCATTTCTCTATCAGTATGTGAATAGGAATAAAGAAGGTCTATATATTTATATGAGGTAGTTCCAGAGCTGTGTCTGGGTATGTTAATGGGTGTGACACTGTCTGTATGGATATGTGAAGGGGTGTAAGGGTCTATGTATGGGTATGTGAGAGGGTGTGAGAGTCTCTATATAAGTATGTAATCTGGTGTGTGAGTCTCTGTATATGTATGTAAATTGGAGTCACACTGCCTGATTGGTCATGTGAATAGGAATAAAAGAGGTCTGAATGGGTATATGAGAGGATGTCAGAGTCTCCGTATGGGTATGAGAATGGGTATAAGGGTATCTGTATGGGTATATGAGAGAGAGGGAGAGTCTCTGTATGGGTATATGAATGAGTGTGACACTGCATATAAGTATGTGAATGGGAATAAAAGCGGTCAGTATAGGTATATGAAAGGGTGCAAGAATGGGTATCTGAGAGAATGTGAGAGTGCCTGTATGTGTATGTAAGAGGGTATAAGAGTATATGTATGGGTATGTGAATGGGTATAAAACTCCCTCTATGTGCAACAGTCCTTCCAGTAATATTTCACTCACTGTAATTATTGAGTCTCTCACTCTATATCCACGCCTCTTAATCAACATATTATAACTTGTATGCCTATGTTTATCAAAAATGTACTCTCTACTTTCATGTATTCATTCCTGCATTAGTATATGTACTTTACTTATATTACTACCTACCTATCCATACATATGTGTACTAGTACCCCATTACTATGTACTTCTGTCCATTACTGAATTACTGTAAAGCTAATAAGTACTTTAATATCTCTATCCATAGTTTAATATCCTGACTGTAATAGTATAAGCATGAGGATAAGGCAATTTTTGATTGCATAAGAATATGCATACAATTCTTATCTATTTCATTGCATATATTATTTGTTCACTTGTTCTCTCAGAGACTACATTACACTACGATCTACGTGTGTTCTGGTTCTCCTCACAACTTCGTATTGTCATTTTCTCATGATTACATTTTCCTTTTTATTATTGTATAATCTGTACTTAATTTAACTTTCACTTCTTGCACACATCCTACTCACTTTTATCCACCTAACTTGCACTCATTCTATTTGTATTTTTTGTTTATACTACAGCTTAATTTACATACCGGTAAAATGCAATTCTTGATCAGTATTTCTCTTTCTCAGTATCGCTTTGTAAAGTCTGTCTCAGAAACCACACATAAACCGAGCACAAGAATGGTACACCACACTCACACAAGGCAACCAGTAATGGCAACCTTTTTAACTTTGCTTTCAAATTTGCACAGCCTACAAATAAATATAAATTTGGCTTTCATATTTTATTAATCTTACACCTCTTGTGAATGGTCAATTTTTTAACCCTTTATTACACTCCTTTAAAAAAAGCCCAAATGGGTAGGGGGTTTGGGCAGGTCAACAGATCCTCTGAGGGCCTCAGCATCGCCCGCCTGTAACTGCGTGGGCGGATTTGCGGATGTACATTAGAAGCTTTTTTTTTTCAAACTATTTCTATACATTCTCACATACACACCACTTCCAAATAATGCCTACATTTGGCACAAAAAATCTAACCTTACCATTTGTTCAATTAAAGCACTGTCCATACATTTACATTCTAGCCTTTCCAGTTCCCTTCCCCCATGCTCCTGTAGCTCTGTTTCTATGGTGACTGTTAGAAATGGGGGTCTCTAGTTGGCAGAGGTAGGTACCTTTTTCCAAATAGGCACTCTTGCTTCTAGTCAGGGTAAGGGGGATACACTCCTGAAATAACCCCTGCTCACCCCCTTGGTAGCTTGGCACGAGCAGACAGGCTTATCTCAGTGGCAGTGTGTAAAGCATTTGTGAACACATACAGTAACACACTAAAAACACTACAAATGGACACCACACCAGCCTAGAAAAATAAGTAATCTTTATCTAAACCAAAACAAGACCAAACAATATAAATTCACAATACAGCATTAAAAATAAGGCTTTCAAGTGGTAGAAATAGTTCGGTTCAATGCAAGTTGTAAATGCGACACTTTCTCAAAAGTACCTTAGATGCGACACTCAAAGCAGATAAAATGGCCACAGGGAAGGCGCTGCGTCTGTTCCTTACATTCAGGGGAGGGGATGCATCTATCCCTTACTGGGGCACAGGGGAGGTGATGCATCAGTTCCTTACTGTATGGGTAGTTTGTGCGCCTGTTTCTTACTGTGGACCCCAAGCGATGCGACAATATTTGGTGCCTCAATGCAATGCGTCGATCCGGTACAATGCGTATATTCATGCAGCCGCACAGCAGCCTTGCATTGGGATCGGTGCGGCGGCAGCGATTTCTCAAGCCCTGGCAGGCGCTGCTACGATTTGTTCGGCGATGTGTCCGGAAACCAGTGCAGATGCGACACGATTCTTCGGTGTTGCGTTGATTTCCCAGCTCCCAGAGACAAACGGTCTCCAGAGTTCCTAAACAGCAGCAGGCACCTCTTTGCCGGTTTGACTTCTCAGCAAAGAAATTCAGGGGAGCTGGTGGTGAAGTCTTTGTGTCCCTGAGACTTCAGAACAGGAGGCAAACTCAGTTGCAAGCCCTTGGAGATCTTCCTCAAGATGACACAGTAAGCAGCAAAGTCATTTTCTCCTATCTTAGCAGCAAACAGCCACTGCAGGCCAACCCCAGACAGCAAACAGCACAGAGGCAGTATTCCTCCTCAGCTTCTCCGGCTCGTCTCCTTGGCAAAGGTTTCTCTTGATTCCCTGAAGTGGTCTAAAAGTCTGGGGCCGTCTTTTTATACACTAAAATCCTTTGTTCTCTGAAGGCACAGAGTGTCTGTACCCTGCCAAACCCAGTTATGTGGGGCACTTTGCAAGTGCACAACAACCTACATTGTCAGTGTGAGCCCTGGCTCCAGACACACCACAGGGGGCGGTGCCATCAATGTGGAAGGCAGGCACAGCCCTATTCAGGTGAAGATGCTGCTCCTCCTACCACTCTAAATGCAAACCAAGACTATTCAGCCCAGCCCTGGCTCATCAAACTTCTGGAGCCACGGCCCTGCTCTAGCCCCTGTCATCCAAAAGCCAGACAAGCAATACACAAACCTAGCAGAGGCACACTGGATGGTTAGGCAAGAAAATGCCTACTTTCTAAAAGTGGTATTTTCAAACACAGAATGTAAAAATCACCCTCACTAAAAGATGCACTTTAACATTCTGAGTTCAGGAATACTTAACTTTATTTTCCTATCTTGTTCCCAGGGTCAGTTAAGTCTAGAAGATGTTGTAAACAAACTCCCCAGTCTGGCCTATGGGAATAGATAGTCTTGCAATAGTGAAAAACAACATTGGCAGTATTTCACTATCAGGACATGCCACACACATCAGGGCATGTCCTACCTTTCACATACAATGCACCCTGCCCACAGGGGTACCTTGGGCCTACCATAGGGGTGACTAACATGTAGACAAGGGAAGGTTTAGGGACTGGCAAGTGTGTGCACTTGCCAAGTCGACGTGGTAGTCCCAGAGTGCACACAGGCGCTGCAATAGTAGGCCTGAGTCACATTTTACAATCTGCTTCTGTGGGTGGCACAATCAGTGCTGCAGGCCCACCAGCAGCATTTGATTTACAGGCCCTGGGCACACATGGTGCACTGTACTAGGGTCTGACAAGTACATCAAATAAGCCAATCATGGAATCCCTAATCCATTACCACAATTTGCAAAAGAGAGCATATGCACTTTAGCACTGATCAGCAGTGGTAAAGTGCCCAGAGTCATACATCCACCAACAGCACGTCAGAAAAAAATACAGGAGGAAGGCAAAAAGTTCTGGGATGACCCTGCAAAAAGTCCAACAGTGACCAAAAATGTACCATTCTCTACTAGCAGTAGGTCAAACGTTCGCAACTGTCTCTACAGCAGCATGCTAACTACCAAGCCAAATTTTAAAGGAGTGTTTGAGTGTATACTCCTCATACCCAATCACACATCTACTTACTTTAAATTTATAGCACAACCAATCAAATGTAATGTGTTAAACGAGATGTCATAGGATCATTTTTAATTGACTTCATTTTGAAAACTGCCTCATTCAGCTGCAGACTTCTCCTGTGTGCTACTGATCCATCCTTCAAAATTGGTAGAGTGTGACTTGTGGGTCATAGCTTTGTGTTCTGGGCAAGAGTGTTTGCTTGAAACAGAGGGGTTGACAGGGACCTAGGTTTGCCTACTGTGGATATTAATTGGTTCAGCCAGAGAGGGTTAAAGTGGTATCAATTGCTTCCATTGGTTGAAAGCATTATGGAGAGCCAATCCCCAAACCTCATGAGTGTGCACTGTGGTGGCAAAGAACTGGGCACATTGACTAGGATAGGCCTGGACATTCTTATTAAGGATACCTGTTTACAGTTAATGAAAATTTTCCTCAGACTGCCTTTGTATTCTCTAACTTATGTCGGAGGCAGAAATGGAAAAAGCCATCTCAATTTTGTCCACAGAGAGAAAACCAGGAAACAAGTTAATAAAACTGGATCAGCATTCCTCAGAGTCCATGACATTGGCTCTAGCTACAATATTAACCTACGCTGCCACGTGAATGGAGTATATAGAAGTGATGGTGTTCACTTCACAAAGAAAGCTAGCAGGGTATTTCTCAGCAACTTAACATTCTGCAACCACTCTTATGTGTATTACCCATATACACAAAACAAACACAAAGACTCTTCTCAGAGCCACCCTACTCCCAAGCAGTTCTACATTTCTAATTGAAATCTTTTTTACAAATAAAATTTCTGACTCCGCAGATCCGCAAACCAAAAGCACACATTTAATACAAATGAGCAAATTTATCATTTCATGTAGCAGGTTGTGAGTGGCACTCACAGTGGGTTTAATAGTCTCTATATGGGAGCAAGTGTGGCAGTGACACTCTCTATATGGGCTTGTGAATGGGTGTGAGAGTATCTGAATTGGGTTGTGAATGGATATGACATTCTCCGCATGGATTTGTCAATGGGTGCAACAGTGTCACCATGGGGTAGTGAATAGATGTGATAATGTCTGTGTCAATGGGTGTAACTGTGTCTCCATGGTATGTGAATAGCTGTGATAGTGCCTGTATGGGTTTCTGAGTGGGTGTGAGAGTGTCTCTATGGAATTGTGAATGGGTTTGGCAGTGTTTGTATGGGTGTGTTAATGGGTGCAACAGTGTCTCTATGGTATATGAATAGGTGTGACACTGTCTGTGTGGGTTTTTGACTGGGTGTGACAGTGTCGGTTTGGGTGTGTGAATGAATGTGGCAGTATCTGCATGGGTTTGTGTAACAGTGTGACAATGTATGTATGAGTTTGTGAATGGGTGTGAGAGTATATGTATGGGATTATGAATAGGCATGACAGTGTCTGCATGAGTTTGGCAATGGGTGTAACTGTCTATATGGGTTTGTCAGTGGGTGTCACAGACTCTGTACTGGGTTGTGAATGGATGTGACAGTCTCTGTATGTATTTGTGAATGGATATAACAGTGTCTCAATGGTACATGCATGGGTGTCACAGTGTCTGTATGGGTTTGTGAATGGGTGTAACAGTGTCTCTATGGTATATGAATGCCTGTGAACATGCCTGTATGGGTTTGTGAATGGGTGTGGGAGTGTCTGTATGGGGTTGTGAATGGGTGTGACAGTGTCTGTGTGGAGTTATCAATGGGTGTAACAGTGTTACTATGGGTTTGTCAATGGATGTCACAGAGTCTGTATGGGGTTGTGAATAGATTTGACAGTCTCTGCATGGGTTTGTGAATCGGTGCAACAGTAACTGTTTGGGTATGTGAATTTGTGTACCACTGTCTATATGGGTTTGTGAATGGATATGACAGTCTTTATGGGTTTGCAAATGGGTATAGCAGTGTCTCTATGGTAAATCAATGGGTGTGGCAGTGTCTGTATAAGCTTCGACTGAGGGCATGAGAGTGGCTGTATGGGTTTGTGAATGGGTCTCAAAGAGTCTCTATGGGCATGTGAATGGGTGTGACCGTGTCTATTTGGGTATATGCATGAGTTTGACAGTGTTTGTATGGGTTTGTGAATGGGTGTGGCAGTGTCTGAATGGGTTTGTGAATTGGTGTGACAGTGTCTCTTTGGGGTTGTGAATGGGTGTGACAGTGTCTGTATAGATTTGTCAATGGGTGCAACAGTGTCTCCTAAGGTATACAAAAATGGGTGTAACTGCGTCTGTATGGGTTTCCTAAATGATGTGACAAGTTTTGTATGACTTTGTGAATGGGTGTGAGAGTGTCTGTATGGGGTTGTGAATGGGTGTGACAGAGTATGTATGGGTCTGTCAATAGGTGTAATAGTTTCTCTATGGTGTATGAATGAGTGTGACAATGTCTGTATGGGTTTGTGAGTGGCTGTGAGAGGAAGAGAGAGTATGAAAATATATATGTATATAGGAAGCTGCATTGAGCGCAGCAAGCATTCCGTGGAGTTCCCGAGTGAGCAAAGAAGAAAATTGGTGGCATTTTCAAGGCCATAATATATTCTCACCACTCATTGAAAGCATACACAAGGGGTCAGGAAACCTCTCACCTGACCCCTGCACTTAATATTCACTCAAGTTACCAACCCCTGCTCCTGTTCCCCAGCAAATAAATTGGCGGACAACACTTTTGTGAGAAGGTGAGGCCTGTCAATCAGGAGTTTGCTAGTGCACGTGAACCCGCAGAGGACTCGCAGGTGGATCTCTGGGTAATTTGTGTCCGTATCTATACAAATTTGTTTTCCAGTTATTATCTACCAACATACTGAACGGATGTACATCAAATCACAAAAAGTACGATCTGCAGACCAAAAGCTAGCTTTCTGTTATATTTGGTGTAATTTCGTCCAGCGTTTCAGGCTGTAGTTGTGTCTAAAGTCCTATAAGAAATAACATGGGGAAAACGTGTCTTGGGACTCCCCCTATTTCTTGGCCCCCTACTACATGAAACACACCCAAACTTTACAGACAGCACCTGAAGTAATGGAGACATTTTTTGGGGAAAATTCATGAAGATTTATCAACCCACACAAAAGATATGGGCAACTGATAAATATATATTCATTCATTTTCCCGGTTCTTCAGAAGGAGTCTGAAAGTTTTTCATGTTAATTACCATAGGTCCTTTGAACAAGCCTACAGTCTGAACAGCTGGATGGAATTACACCAAACTTGGTAGGAAGCCATATGTTGGTACGGATATCATGCTTTTTGTGATTTGGTGTCAATCTGTTCAGTAGTTGGGTAGATATTGTACTGAAAACAAATGTGTATATCTAGGGACGTGGATCCTCTGAGGATCCAATAGTACCTGTGCTGTAATTAGATTGGCTGTTATCACTTCACCAGAAAGTGTTGGCAGCCATCTTGGGACTTCACTTGAGCTGAGATCTCCCAAAAATGTAAAAATAAAGAGGGCATGATAGGACTACCCAGACCCTTAAAAATGGGGGTGGATGTTCCACAGGGACCATGCTTAGGGTTAAAAAAATAAATAAATACATTTTGCTGGAAATTTATGGGTGGATCCAAGAATTTGTGAAGAAGTCCTGGCTCCTGCACTTCTTTGGGGTGGGGCAAATACCGGGGGCATGCGGGTATTTAAAAAAAAAACAGGCAGGGGCCTTGGGAACTACCACCATCCTGGGGCACTTGTTTTTAAATATGCGGAGGGTGCCCGCATGCCACCCGGTGTATTGGGGACTGCCACCTCCCCTGGGCGATTTAAAATGTTAATGGAGAGAGGCTTGTATGGCCCCTCCAGCAGCTCCAGGAACCCCCCCCCCTCCCCAGGGCTGTTTACTCTTTCAAATGGGGGGGGCTCATGAACACTCTGGGCCCCAGGGACCACCACTTCCCCAGGACCAAAATCAGTTTTTAAAAATGGGAGGGGTGCCATGCAGCCCCTCTCCTGGGCTGTTCTTGGCCCAGGAGATTACCACCTCCTCAGGGGAGGCACTCATCCAAGAAAGGATGGCCGCTGCATGGTCGTCCTCCTGGAGACTATAATGGCCATGGGGACAGCCCCCCCAGGGAAGGCTCCTGCTATGTATTCGGATGCCCACTCCTGAGACATAGCTGTTTGCTGTGGCTTGGTGGGAGCTTACCACTCCTGCCAAGCCATAGCGAATGCTCCATTTCCAGCAAGCAAGATCAAGAGCATTTTAAGCAAAAGAATAAAAAATGTTCTTGCTTGCTAAAAGCAGATCATAATTGTTTTCACAGACAAGGAGCTGCCTTTACAGCAGCTTCCTCTCTGTGAAAGCTGTACAGGCTTCCACAGGAGGTGTGGAGCTGGCAGGGACCATGGGGGCCTTCAGTCATCCTCCGTGGTCCCAGTGGAGACTGGATGCCCTGGGGTCACCCACTTTAAAGATAGCCAGGGCCTGGGGGATGGGGCCAAATTCAGCCTGGAAAAGAGGGCCATGCAGTTCCCCTTTCCCAATTCTAAATATCCAAGCACTGGGGGATGGGGTCCCTAAGACCACAATAGCCCTCTTCCCCAATTACTATTATAAATATTTTTTAAAAGAGCGGACCTCGGGGATGGAGTCCCCAGGGCCATATTGGCCAGGTAAGGGGGCAGCGCAACCCCCCCTTCTCTAAATAAAAGAAATGAAAAAATCAGCCGTGGTCTGAAGTTCCCAGAGCCAAAATTAGCCCAGGGAGGGAGGCCACAATGCCTTTTCCCCATTTCAAAAAGAATTGTCCCTGGGAGATTGGGTCCCCAGAGCCAAAATCAGCCCAGGGAAGGAGGACCATGCAACCCCCTTACCTAAAGAGGCAAAAAAAAAAGAATTGGGCTCTGGCAAGTCGCTGGAGGCCCCACTTCCTTTCACCACCACTCTACAAACATGCCTCCTGCTGCACTGCTGGTTGGGGAATAAAGTTTACTTTTGTCCTGAGGGTCCTTGGGAGTCAACTACCCATCATGTTACCTCCAGTAAGTTCCAAACAGCCGGATTGCTGCAAGGTCATTGGAGGCCACGCCCCTTTTATCCACCACTCTGCAAACGTGCCTCTTGGTGCCCTACTGGTTAGGTGATGTAGTCTGCTTGGCTGCTGATGGTCCTTGGGTGCCAACAAGACCCCCTGTTGCCTCCAGTAAGTCCCACACAGTGGGATTGCTGAGAAGTCTTTGGAGGCTACATCTCATTTTCCATCCACTCTGCAAACACACCTCCTGGTGCATTACTGGTTGCGGATATAGTGCCCTTGGATGCTGAGGGTCCATGGGGGCCAAGAACCCCTCCTGTTACAGCCGGTAAGTTCCATACAGTGGAATTGCTGAGAGCTGGTCGGAGGCCCCACCCCTTTCTCCACCACCCTGCAGATGTCTACTAGTTAAAAAAACATAGTAATTCACTTAAAAAAACTAAAGTTTCAGGGATGTTATAGCTAGGAAGTAGAAACAAAATAACTTCACTGAAAAAAACAAAGGTTACAAGGCTGCTATAGCTAGGCAGACATTTCACTATGTATTACCTACTGGCGGCTGCCAGTAGGTAGTTATAGTTAGGACCGTGTTTCTATTCAAAAGCGTTTTTTCTTTTGTCACTATCTTTGGCGCCGTTTGACAATCATCGGGAAATTTTCAAAACTAATGACCTGCTCCATTCAGCAGCTGAGTTGAAAGTTTTGGGGTGATTCGTCAATCGGGGGACTTGAAAAAAAGGGGTCCCAAAACACGTTTTCTACATGTTAATTTCCAGGGGAAATCATTGACGCAGCTACAGCCCGGACAGCTGAACGAAATTACACCAAATTTGGCAGAAAGGTAGCTAATGGTCCAGAGTGCGCTCTTTCTGTTAAATGGTGTAAATCCATTCAGTAACTTTTGAGAAAATTCAATATTTACAGATATACAACTGTGGCCACAGAGAATCTGCAAACCCTCCCGATCTTGTGCCTGCAAACTGATTGGCTGCCAACACTTCAAGTGTTGTCAGCCATCTTGTGACTCGGTTGAACTTAGTCACAAGGAAAAGGGTTCAAGAAGATTAAAAATTAAGAAATGGGGTCAGGGTAACACCCTGACCCCCTAGGCCTGCTCAGGGGTGCGCACAGGGACCCTGAGGACCCATAAGATTTTTTTTTAACTCTGCAGGATTTGTGCACCAAAAATGTACAAAAAAAACCCCAAAGCATTGGCTCAGGCGCTTCGTTTAATCAGGCACCCAAGTTTGCCGGGCCCTGGGGTAAATATTTAAATAGATGTGGGGACCTAAACGGGCCCCCACAGCCCTGGGGACCACCGCCTTCCCAGAGTGATATTCATTAAATACAGGGTCCATTGCAGACCCCCGGCCCCGGGGACCGCCACTTCCCCAGTGCATCAATGATTAAATGTGGAGGGGCCACACATCCTCCAGAGCCCCAGAGACTTCACCTCCTCAGGGCTATCTTGGGTATTGTAGTGTGAGGGGGCTTGAGCCCCCCACACTGCCCCAGGGACCATCCAGGGAATGATTTATTTACATGCGGAGGTCTGTTGTGGACCCTTGTCCCCGGGGCCACCACCTCCCTGGGGCTTTCAAGATGATGGGATTAGGGCTGCAGGGCCCCCCTCCACAAGCCCTCCGGCCCTGGGGACAGCCACTCCCCAGGGCCAGCTTCAACAATGTCAGGGGTGCCCACCAGGGACATTGCAGTTTGCTGTGGCATGGCAGGAGCACTGCTCCCACCATCCCGTGGCAAACAAGTGCTCTAATGTGAACAACGGCGAGCATTTGGCTCGCACTTGTTCACAGTGGAGCAGTTTGCTTTTTATCTTCAGGGAGCTGCATGTTAACAGCTCCATGAGGGTAAAAAGCAATGCAAGCTCCCGAGGAAATGGGAGCTGGCCGGGACCTCGGGGGCCTGCAGGCTTTCTCTGAAGTCTGTTAAAAGATGGCCATGTCCTGGGGGATGAGGTGCCTGGGGCAAAAGTGGCAGTGGAAAAGGGGGCCACACGGCCCCACTTCTTTAAAAATAATTAAAACATAGCAGGACCCCAGTGGATGAGGTCTCCGGGGACGAAATTGGCCTGTGAAAGTGGGGCCATTAAATATTTTTTTTTCTCTTGTGGTAGAAGTCGCGACCCTATTCCGGCTCTCAGCGCAGCCCCCAGTGTAACGTCCTGGTGGATTCACGGATCCAACTTAAAGAAAAAATTAAATAGTATATAATTCTGAAGGTAGTGTTGCATTTGTGAACTTTTTTATAGCGCTAGTGAGATTGAAGTTAATAATCATAATACAATTGATAGAGTAAGAAATAATATAAAATAATACAATTAAAAATTAAATTTGAAAAGTGAAATGTGTTGTAGTACATTGCATTCATGGTTTTGTTTTGCGAATTCGCGATGGGTTTGTGAGTCCGGAACATATTAAAAAAGAGTATGCATGTTAAAAAATAAATATGTTTCACTGTTGGGTTGTAGGGTGGCTCTTACAAGAGCTGTTTTGTTCATTATGACTTTGTTGGAGCTACATGTAAGTGCGGATGCACAACTTAACGTTGCTGAGAAACACTCTGTTCCGTTCATCTGTGAAGTGAACTCCATCACTTCTGTAGATGTCATGCATATCAAAACGCACATTTTTGTTATAGATGGAGCCCATCCTATGGTCTCTGAGATAAGCAGAAACAGCTTTATTGACATTTTTCTTGGCCTTCTCAGTCTGTGGACAGAGTTGATTTGACCACTTCGATTTCTGTCATTGGCATATGTTAAAGTATACAAAGACAGTGTGAGGGAAAAACAGCATCAGATGTGCAAAGGTGTCCTTCATTAGAATTTCCAGCCCTACCCCAGTCAATGTGCCTAGGTCGTTGCCACCACAGTGCACAATCATGAGGCCAGGGGGTTGGAGATCCAAAAAGACTTTAACCAAAGCCCTCAATTGGTGCCACTTTAATCCTCTCAGTGCAAACAATTTAATATCCACATTTTGCAAACGTAGGTATATGTCAATACCTCTGTGTTCAGCATACCTTTTGCTCCAGAAAACATAACTGTGGGCTACAATCCTTATTGTAAGCATTTTGAAGGGATGTGTGGAAGGAATCAAGAAAGGTATGTAGCTGATTAAGTCAGTTGGTGGAATGAGAGGTATCTAAAGAGGTGGAAATGGTGCTGTTTTTGAAAAAGCAGCTAATTGAATGGTCGGTCATAATCACTGTGTACTTAAAAAATAGGATGCATGTTACTTTCCTGAAGAAGCATGCTTCTGATTGGTTTTTGAAAAATGTTTGAAAGGTACAGTAGATAGGATAAGGTAATATTTTGCAAAAGTCAACCACACTATTTGCATTTGTAAGCTAGTGTGCTGAACTTCAAAATATTGTGAACTTGTGACCTCCTGGTAGAGTTGAATGTAGCAGAATGTGTTACTATGGAAACTAGGATTCACAGATTGGGGGAAGGGTTGAAACTCAACTGTGATTTTAAAATATGAAATGCTAACTTATATATAAGTGATATGCTACTAAAGTTTTCCCAAATCAGTTCTATGTTTAGAAGTGCTGTGTTGTTGAAAAATAATACTAGTATTATTGGAAATAGGTTTTTGAACTCCCGTAAGGGTTTGAGGCTCAATTGTGATGCTAGTAAGTTACAGAACCAGTTTGGGCACTTTTAGAAGAGACTAATAAAGGGTTAATATGTCTAACAAATAGAAATGGCTTTCATAATTTGAAATAATGAAGGAAGCATTTTAATTTGTTACTTACATTCATTTGTGTGCTGAAAGAGAGGGAAAGTTTGCCACTACTGGTTTTACCTTGTTGAGAGTGGTGCATCACATTTATTGTGTGGGAAAGAAAATCTTTTATGAGTTTCTGATATTTCATATTCTGCAATACTATTTGAGAGGCGAGTAACTAATTTGTAAGGTGTGTTTTGTATTATGTAGTAGTGCTTCAGTCTTTGTAGTGATATTTTTAACTTTGAAAAGCATTATTTATAAAGTGTACAAAGCATTAGAGAAGTGTGATGTTTGAAATATGTCACTAAATGTACGAAAATGTATTGTAGTTGTTTTGTTGTACTGAAATGAAGATTGAAATAGGTTGTGCATAGTAATATGTGTGTTTCTTGAATCTCTAATGAAAGTAGTACAGAAAAATAATGTTTAATTCATATTGACAGATGTATTAAACTTTAGCGCAGTCTATACCCATGTTCCCTGTATTATGATCCGAAAGGAATACATACACTTTCTTATACATGAATTTCGAGATTATGCGGTATACAACAATTTGAATGTTTCTTTTTATGTATGACGCAACTGGCAAAAGGCACAGGCACAAGCATGCATGCTTTCAGGAATATGGTGAGACTTACAACAGTGATATGGGAAAGACGCAGACATACGCATGCATACGTTCAGAAATATGGTTAGACTTATAACAGTGACAAGAGAAGCATTGCTGATTTATATTTGGTAAGTCTAACATTGTGAGCAGTTGGTGAAAAATGAACCTGCAGCAGAAAAGTGAGGTTTAAGACATGTTGGCAGAGGGATTAGTGATTAGGGTACTTTGTATGAGTCTCTTGAAAGGTACACTTTAAGTGTGCAATATACATTTTGGTGTCTGCTTGAAATGGGAAAAACAGTCTGTCAAGTTTAAAGGTCTGTGTGGTTTTGTGACTGAGGTATGTCTCTACTTGCACATGTATTCTGACACGTGTTATCCATTTGAAGATGCTATACGTCGGAAACACATGTATACAACTATTTGTATGTTTCTTCTATGTATGATGCCACTAGCAAAAGACAGAGACACATGCATGCATGCTTTCAGGAATATGTGAGACTTAGAACAGTGTCCCTTTCTGCACCTTTCTTGCCTTCTACTGACTGTACCTTTTGCCTGTTTGTGCACCTCTCTTGCCTTTTTCTGAACCCCTGTTTCCACTTTATGGACTTCTCTTGTCTCTTTCTGCACCTATCCTGCCTCTTTCTGCAGCTCTGTTGCTTCTTTCTGTACTTGTGTTGTTTCTTTTTGCACCTGTGTTGCTTTTTTCTGCACCCCTCTTGCCTCTTTCTGCAACTCTCTTGGTTCTTTCTGCACATTACCTTCTTGTTTCTGTACCTCTGTTGCCTCTTTCAGCATCTCACTCTATTCTTTCTGCACCTCTCTTGCCTCTGTCTGCACCCCACTCTCTTCTTTCTACATCCCTCTTGCTTCCTTTTGCATGTATCTCGTCCCTTTCTGTGACTGTCTTGCCTTTTTCTGTACCTCTGTTGCTTTCTGCACCCTTCTTGCATCTTTCTGCACCTTTCTTGCCACTTTCTGCACTTTTCTTCCCTCTTTCTGAACCTTTCTTGTCTCTTTTTACATTTCTCTTGCTTATTTCTATACCTCTCTTGCCTCTTTCTGTACCTCTCTTAGTTCTTTCTGCACCTCAGTTGTTTACTTTCTGTACCTCACTAACTTCTTTCTACACTTCTCTAGCCTTTCTCTCATGCTTCTTCACCCTTTCTGTACCTCTCTTGCCTTTTTATGCACCTTTCTTGCCTCTTTCTACATTTTGCTTGTTATTTTTACACCTCTTTTGCTTCTTTCTGCACTTATCTTGCTTCTTTCTGCACTTATCTTGCTTCTTTCTGCACTCCTCTTGCCTCTTTCTGCATTGTTCTTCCCTGTTTCTGTACCTCTTTTGTCTCTTTATGACCCTCTCTTGGTTCTTTCTGCTGCTCACTGGCTTGTTTCTGTAGCGCACTTGATTCTTTCTGCAGTTCTCTTGCTTCTTTTTACACCTCTCTTGCCTCTTTCTATACCTCCCCTACTTCTTTCTATACCTTTCTTGCCAAGTTCTGTATGACTCTAGCTTCTTTCTGCACATCTCTTGTCAGTTTTCTACCTCTCTTGCCTTTTTTGTACTTCTGTTGCTCCTTTCTGCACTCCTCTTGCCTCTGTTTGCACCCTTCTTCCCTCTTTCTGTACCTCTGTTGCCTGTTTCTGTACCTCTATTGCCTCTTACTGCACCTCTCTTGCCAATGTATGCACCACTCTTGCTTCTTTTTCTGTACCTCTTTCCCTCTTTCTGCACCTATACTGCCTTTAAGTGCACCTCTGTTGCTACTTTCTGCACTCCTATTGCCTCTTTCTCTTACCTTCTTCCCTCTTTCTGCACCTCTCTTGCCTCTGTTTGTACCTCTCTTGCCTCTTTCTACACTTCTCTTGCCTCTTTCTGTACTTCTCTTGCTTGTTTTTGTACCTCTGTTACTTCTTTATACACTTGTCTTGCTTCTTTCTGTACCTCTCTTGCTTCTTTTTGAAACCCTCTTGCCTTTTTCTACACCTGTTTTGTCTCTTTTGCACCACTCTTGCCTCTTTCTGCATCTCTCTTGTCTCGTTTTACACTTCTCTTGCATGTTTGTGCACCTCTGTTGCTTCCTTCTGCACCCCTATTGCCTCTTTCTGCACCTCTGTTGTCTCTTTCTGCACTTCTCTTATATCTTGCTGTAGCTGTGTTGCTTCTTTGTGCGTTTCTCTTGGCTCTTTCTGCACCTTTTGTTTTCTTTCTGCTCCTTTCTTTCTCTTTCAGCACCTTTCTTCCTCTTTCTGCAGTTCTCTTGCTTGTTACTGCACTTCTCTGTTTTATTTGTTATAAAGAGAATAGCAATGTAATAGTAAGTGATTGCTCTTTGGTTATTATGAAAATTGATATCTAATTAATTTAAAATTGTTAATTGATGTAACAAACTATTGAAACTGTATTTTATTTCGATCACAAATTGAAGATGGCAAGAAACCATTGAAAAGGGAAGACAACTCTTTGTGTTGTAAGAGCAGTCCATCTTGTGGCATTCTATCAATGTCAGGATGTGGTGTGTAGCCAGCTATTGTTGGCCATGTAGCTCCTGGTCTACCTAGTGGACCGAGCCTGGTTTTATTTATTTGTTGTAGGGTGCCATTAAACCAGAAATTGTGGTCCTGGTCAGTGAGCGGAATCTTAATCTCCTCGAACGGAGTGTAGACCGCTGGGACTTTTTCATGTTTATAAGAATGAAAAGTCTGAGTTGTTGCATTTACTGCTGGGAATGTAACCCAAGAATGGAACACGTCTGTTTGATAATCTTCGTGTGCCTCTATTAATATAGCTCTGCCTTCTCGGTTTGTTAAACCATGTCTGAGGAGTTTTGTGTGAGTGTGTGCCTGATATTGGGTGCAAAATGCTTCCTCTTCGTCGTTTGAGAACTGCTCAGATTCTACTGTTAAATAAGTGCCAAATTCAAGTTGAGCATCATGCAGTGTAGTTCCTATTTCCCTGATAGGTTCTGCATATTGGAATAACATACACTATAGGCTTGGCATAGGACTGGGGTCGGTATGCCCCTATCACGTATATTAAACTTAATTACTGTGTACCAGCTAGCACAGAGGCCACTAGAAGCTTCTTGACAATAAGAAGGGAATAGCTTCTGGCAACCACATAACATAAAACTCTGATCCCTCAGGATCGTGGAAACAATATACTATTTTTCATTCAGTCACTCATCTCAGAGAAGTACATAGAAGAAACAGTTGGGTAGGTTTACAATACAATTTATTACACAGTTGTTATTCTAGTATTGGGAATATGTGCTGTAACAACTGTTGGACAGTAGCAGAGAAATATGGCCAGCAGTCCAGTAGAATAAAAATGCATGGTACAGTTTTACCATTGTGTAATAGTAATGAACACATACATGAAATACAGAATGCATGAAGATAAAGCCTATACCCCTATGATGCCTAACTAGATGTACCTAAGTGTACCTAGCATGTTTGTAGGTCTTAGAGAGCCAAGAATCCCCCTAGGATTTGTTCTAACACCATTTAGGGGTGGGCGGAATTTGTGAAATCCACTTTCGCAAATTATCGCGAAAATGTAAAAAATTATCGCAAACACGCAGAAATATCGCGAAGATGCGGAAGTTTTTTACCCGCATGTTCGCGCGATTTTCTGCATGGTTGCGGCTCGCCAACTTATCCATGTGGTTGCTTGCGGGCGCGGCCATCTTGTTTTCAGTTGTCTCGCGGTGCATGATCGCGATAAGAAAGACGTGATCGCGCGACGCATGACGTCACTGCGGGCGCGAACTGTCGCGAGACAGCGCAAATGGCTAAAAACAATACAACATCTCAAGGAGAACGCGACCGGATCAAGAAAACTTGTCAGCGAACGCAGGGATTCAGGTAAGGCGATCGCGCGTGCGCGAGAATGTATTATTTTACAGCGTGAGCAAGAAACAAATTATCGCCAAGCTGCAGAATGCGGAAATTTTGACATTTTCGCGCTCTCCGCGGAACGCGAAAATGTCAAATTATCGCAATTTCCGCGAACGGAACGAAATTTTCGCCAAGGCCTAACCCCATTACCTTAGTGGGACTTCATCCTGATCTCGAGCTGGACACCTCAGGATGGGTGGATGGACCTCTGCCAGCTGGAGCTGTGGCATGGCGCAGGTTGCAGCATCTCAGTTCAGAGTGTCGGCATGGAAGTCTCGGTCCCCTCTGGTTTGCTTGGGCAAAGGGAGGTATATTTATACCTGATAGGTGCCTTGGAATGTTAGTATTGACGTAAAGTCGGTTAGAGGAAGACGTCAGGAATGAACCCTTAGGGAATATTGGTTCATGCATATTTAATGAGTTCTTGGGAATGAATCATGTTTATTATGTGGGCACAAAAACAGATACACAGCCATACTGCCTACATCTATGCGCCGGCAGAGCGAAAACTGTAGAAATAGACACAGCATATAGGTCTACATCCCCGAGGCCGACCTCGCAATGAAAGTAAGTCAGAGTCAGCCAGGTAGGTGCAAATGGAAGCACCACTTTTATCTAACAAAAACAGGAATAAAGAAACAACCCCCTCACCCAAAACCTCCCCCCACCCACTCTCCACATCAGTTCAGCTCAGACAAGGCCGTCATTCATGTCTCCACCTAGGGGTCGCCAAACCAACTAGTCACTGTCCACTGAGCCTCGAGGTTCAAGAGGTACAAGACGCAAGATTTGCAAATATTTTGTACACGTGACTTCCCTCAGATCTTTAGTGAGGATCTGCAAAAAGGGAGCCCACAACTTTGGAAAGTCCGTGCCCCTCCCCTCCACACTTAGGGACATCCGCTCCATCGCTAAGAGTTTCCAAAGTTTCTGGATCCAGTCTTGAGGATCTGGGACCGTCAACGATCCCCAGTGGGCCAAGACCACCTGTCGCGCTGCCAGCAAAGCCATCACTATTTGTTTACCCCTTAGCGACTTCAGCAGGAAAAACTTGGGATGGGGACGACCTAGCAAGGTGTACTCGGGCGCACGCAGCAAACGGATCTGGAAAGCGGCATCGATATCATCGATTATTGTAGTCCAATATCGCACTAATTTCGGGCAGCGCCAAAGCAAATGCACCATTGTGCGCACAGAACCACAACCGCGCCTCTGCGCTTGAGAGGTGATGAGGGCATTAAGTTCAGAGATGAGTTTACGATCATCCGACTTACATCCCAGCCATTTTTCGAAGGAGGTCAGGGGACGAGACATTAGCGCAAAATTCTCCGGCCGCGTAACCCAGGCGTTGGCCTCCAGCAACGCATGATCCCTACGCAACTGAGGAAAGGGAATCACAACCCCGCGATCGAACAGGGCACCCACCCGCTTACAACCCTCCTCCCTCCATCGCTGGAAGATCTGGGATGCGCAACCTGGCAGAAAGTCGGGGTTATCAACTATAGGGGACAAGGGAGAGGGAAACGTCATCCACCCCTTCGGGCCCGCAAGTCGGTCCCACACTTTAAGAGTCAGGGACGTTATCGGAGAAGAGTACAGCCCCCATGCACTGTGCCGATGTGGGGGCCATAGCTCCTGCCATATATTCCAGCCAGTCACCGTCTGATCCATAAAATTCCAGTGCTTGCTGGAAAGCGGTCTGTTCCACTCCACTATGAAGTGAAGACATGTTGCCTGGTAATAGGCGTGTACCATCGGGAAGCCAAGCCCTCCCTGCGCTTTCGGGGAGGTCACATGAGCAAATGCAAGGCGTGGTTTCTTATTGCCCCACAGGAATCTATTAAGCAGCCCCTGGAGTTTGAGAAGGATACCCGGCGGCGGGCTCAAAGGTAGCATTTGAAAGAAATAGAGGATGCGCGGCAGCACCGTCATCTTCACCGCCGCCAGTCTGCCAAACCACGCCAACTTGAGACGAGACCAGGCCGCAGGGCCTTGGTCGTCTGTTCCAGCAACAGAGAATAGTTAAGACCGGCTGTTTTAGCGATAGAAGTGGTCAAACGAATGCCGAGATAGGTAATATCCGTGGATACCCACTGAAAGCGAAAGTCCTGCTGAAGGTCCTGAACTTCTGTCTCAGGGATAGAGATGTTAAGAATTTGAGACTTAGAGAAGTTCACCTTAAACCCCGCACACCTTCCAAAGGAAGAAAGCTCAGTCGTCAGGTACTGCAGAGTCGTTCGCGGCTGTGTAAGAGAGAGGATGATGTCATCAGCATACATACTAATTTTATGGGTCTTCGCCCAGAACTTCAGACCAACCACATCCGGATTGGAACGAATGTGCTGAGCGAATGGCTCCATATAGAGCGCAAACAGGAGGGGGGATAAGGGACAGCCCTGACGCATACCCCGGGCAACTGGGAACATGGAGGATTTGCAGCCATTAACCCGAACCGCCGCTCTGGGGGAGGCGTACAGGCAGCACACCCATCGAATAAAGTTGTCCCCAAAGCCGAATGCATGGAGCACTGCAAATAAGTAACCCCAGTCCACCCGATCAAAGGCCTTCTCCGCGTCGATGGACAGCAGGAAGTCCGGGGTACGCGATCTATGGACAAAATCGATGAGGTGCAACAGTCTCTTGGTGTTATCCCCTCCTTCTCTTGAGGGTATAAAGCTGGATTGGTCCGGGTCTATGATGGCATCCATGAGGGGATTAAGACGGGAAGCTAACACACCCGCGAACAATTTTGCAACAATATTAAGGAGCGAAATCGGTCTGTACGATCCGCACACCGTGGGATCCTTCCCCGGTTTTAGAAGCACAGAAATGGCCGTCTCAGACATGGAAGGCATCACCTCCCCGGTATCGAGGAAGGAATTGAAAAGTTGTGTTAGAAGAGGAGCCAGTTCCACACAGAACAGATACACAGCCATACTGCCTACATCTATGCGCCGGCAGAGCGAAAACTGTAGAAATAGACACAGCATATAGGTCTACATCCCCGAGGCCGACCTCGCAATGAAAGTAAGTCAGAGTCAGCCAGGTAGGTGCAAATGGAAGCACCACTTTTATCTAACAAAAACAGGAATAAAGAAACAACCCCCTCACCCAAAACCTCCCCCCACCCACTCTCCACATCAGTTCAGCTCAGACAAGGCCGTCATTCATGTCTCCACCTAGGGGTCGCCAAACCAACTAGTCACTGTCCACTGAGCCTCGAGGTTCAAGAGGTACAAGACGCAAGATTTGCAAATATTTTGTACACGTGACTTCCCTCAGATCTTTAGTGAGGATCTGCAAAAAGGGAGCCCACAACTTTGGAAAGTCCGTGCCCCTCCCCTCCACACTTAGGGACATCCGCTCCATCGCTAAGAGTTGCCAAAGTTTCTGGATCCAGTCTTGAGGATCTGGGACCGTCAACGATCCCCAGTGGGCCAAGACCACCTGTCGCGCTGCCAGCAAAGCCATCACTATTTGTTTACCCCTTAGCGACTTCAGCAGGAAAAACTTGGGATGGGGACGACCTAGCAAGGTGTACTCGGGCGCACGCAGCAAACGGATCTGGAAAGCGGCATCGATATCATCGATTATTGTAGTCCAATATCGCACTAATTTCGGGCAGCGCCAAAGCAAATGCACCATTGTGCGCACAGAACCACATCCGCGCCTCTGCGCTTGAGAGGTGATGAGGGCATTAAGTTCAGAGATGAGTTTACGATCATCCGACTTACATCCCAGCCATTTTTCGAAGGAGGTCAGGGGACGAGACATTAGCGCAAAATTCTCCGGCCGCGTAACCCAGGCGTTGGCCTCCAGCAACGCATGATCCCTACGCAACTGAGGAAAGGGAATCACAACCCCGCGATCGAACAGGGCACCCACCCGCTTACAACCCTCCTCCCTCCATCGCTGGAAGATCTGGGATGCGCAACCTGGCAGAAAGTCGGGGTTATCAACTATAGGGGACAAGGGAGAGGGAAACGTCATCCACCCCTTCGGGCCCGCAAGTCGGTCCCACACTTTAAGAGTCAGGGACGTTATCGGAGAAGAGTACAGCCCCCATGCACTGTGCCGATGTGGGGGCCATAGCTCCTGCCATATATTCCAGCCAGTCACCGTCTGATCCATAAAATTCCAGTGCTTGCTGGAAAGCGGTCTGTTCCACTCCACTATGAAGTGAAGACATGTTGCCTGGTAATAGGCGTGTACCATCGGGAAGCCAAGCCCTCCCTGCGCTTTCGGGGAGGTCACATGAGCAAATGCAAGGCGTGGTTTCTTATTGCCCCACAGGAATCTATTAAGCAGCCCCTGGAGTTTGAGAAGGATACCCGGCGGCGGGCTCAAAGGTAGCATTTGAAAGAAATAGAGGATGCGCGGCAGCACCGTCATCTTCACCGCCGCCAGTCTGCCAAACCACGCCAACTTGAGACGAGACCAGGCCGCAGGGCCTTGGTCGTCTGTTCCAGCAACAGAGAATAGTTAAGACCGGCTGTTTTAGCGATAGAAGTGGTCAAACGAATGCCGAGATAGGTAATATCCGTGGATACCCACTGAAAGCGAAAGTCCTGCTGAAGGTCCTGAACTTCTGTCTCAGGGATAGAGATGTTAAGAATTTGAGACTTAGAGAAGTTCACCTTAAACCCCGCACACCTTCCAAAGGAAGAAAGCTCAGTCGTCAGGTACTGCAGAGTCGTTCGCGGCTGTGTAAGAGAGAGGATGATGTCATCAGCATACATACTAATTTTATGGGTCTTCGCCCAGAACTTCAGACCAACCACATCCGGATTGGAACGAATGTGCTGAGCGAATGGCTCCATATAGAGCGCAAACAGGAGGGGGGATAAGGGACAGCCCTGACGCATACCCCGGGCAACTGGGAACATGGAGGATTTGCAGCCATTAACCCGAACCGCCGCTCTGGGGGAGGCGTACAGGCAGCACACCCATCGAATAAAGTTGTCCCCAAAGCCGAATGCATGGAGCACTGCAAATAAGTAACCCCAGTCCACCCGATCAAAGGCCTTCTCCGCGTCGATGGACAGCAGGAAGTCCGGGGTACGCGATCTATGGACAAAATCGATGAGGTGCAACAGTCTCTTGGTGTTATCCCCTCCTTCTCTTGAGGGTATAAAGCTGGATTGGTCCGGGTCTATGATGGCATCCATGAGGGGATTAAGACGGGAAGCTAACACACCCGCGAACAATTTTGCAACAATATTAAGGAGCGAAATCGGTCTGTACGATCCGCACACCGTGGGATCCTTCCCCGGTTTTAGAAGCACAGAAATGGCCGTCTCAGACATGGAAGGCATCACCTCCCCGGTATCGAGGAAGGAATTGAAAAGTTGTGTTAGAAGAGGAGCCAGTTCCACACAGAACTGCTTATAGAATAAGGCCGAAAAGCCGTCCGGGGCGGGCGTTTTAGCCACTTTGAGCCGCGCAATCGCGGAAATCACCTCCTCGAGACGGATAGGCAAGTCTAGGTCATCAGCCGAGGACTTAAATAAGGGAGTGATATTACTGGAAGACAGATAGTCGCTTGGATCCGGCAAAGGAGCATCGTCCGCCGAGTAAAGGTGCTGGTAAAATTGACAGAATGTGTCAGCAATCAGTGCATCCATGGTATGCTCCACTGCATTCGGACCCTGGATGACAGGGATGGCAGACCTTTGCGCCTGCGCTTGTAATCTATGCTCCAGCATCCTCCCACCCTTATCTCCACTGAGGTAGAAATTATGCCTCAGCCGCAGGAGCGCATGTTCAACCCGGTCCAAATCCAAGTGCTTCAGCATACAGTGCCGAGTTTCCAACTCCCTCCACACCCTCGGCGCCCCAGTGCGCTTATGAACCGCTTCTAATTCCCCAACCGCTGCCTCTAGCTCCCCGCGCTTCTGCTTGCTGAGTCGCGAAAGGGATGCAGCAATCGCAATAAATTCCCCGCGAACGACGAGTTTGAGGACTTCCCAGACCGACGCAAGGGACGTACCCTCACGCACATTCTCAGAGATATAGTGCTTAATAACGGTTCGGATCTTTTGAATGACGTCATCAGAATGGAGCAGGGAATCCCGAAGGCACCAACCCGGAGGGGTAGAACGCGCACAACCTGCCAATAACTGGACCGAGAGGAGGGCATGATCTGAGAGGGATCGAGGAGCAATAGTCACAGCGCACAAATGAGGGAGAAGAGATGTGGAGGCCAGAAAGTGATCAAGACGTGCGTATGTTTTGTGTGCAGCAGAGAAGTACATGTAGTTGCGGTTGCTTGGGTGCTGAATTCACCACACATCACCTAGACCGCAGTCAGAAAGCCACTGTTTCCCAGCAGTTGACAACACCCCTGCTTGGTTAGATCACAGTCCCGACCTATCGACCTCCGGGTCCATTACCAGATTTAAGTGCCCCCAATCAGAAGCGCTGAATCCAGGGAAGCAAGAGCCTCAGACAGGGCAGAGCGCAAGAAGGACTCCTGACGTTCATTCGGAGCATACAAAGATCCAACTGTAAAATGCATATCCCTCCATTGCACCCTGACTGCCAGGAACCGCCCTTTCAGCTCCGCTATCATAGAGACCACTTTGCATTGCGACCGCACACTAAAAATTATACCCACCCCATTGTGTTTGGACTGGCCCGAGGACCAAAACTGCTGCCGGAAGCGCCTATCTCGCATGCGCGTGGTATCTTTGGCCAGAAGGTGGGTTTCTTGCAATAAACAGATATCCCCCCAGCATTCTCTAAGAGGGATAGTATGGCTAACCGCTTGACCGGATTATTCAGCCCTCATACTTTCAAAATAACAATAGTCAGGTCCCTACTCATCAATATGAAGAAGAAGGAAGCGTCTATACACCAGCCCCAACCCCTTAGGATCAACCCTAACTGAAATCAGCTTCACCATTAGGACTATCAGCCGAACACGGCCTAGAACTGATGCGGAGCCCCAAAAAAAACACCCTACCACAACCCCAAACAGTGATACAAAAAATCCTGAGCAGGACATATCAGAAACAAGGGAAGAAAAATACAGAACAATGAGCACCCAAGGGAGCAGGATGGAATGTTGTCCCCGAGAAAACCCCGCCCTCCAAGAGGAAAAATCCCGAAGGCAAAAGGCAAAAACAGGTACTCAGAGGAAAAGACAACAGTTTGTCGCAGTGAGCAAATGTTCAAGGGGCCGCAGCTCACCCTTAATCTGAACCACAGAGTACCGAACAAGACCTAGCCACGTCTGGTCTCAGAGAAAGTGTGTGCCGCTGGATAACTCCTCCCTCCAGCGCCAACAGCTGAGCCCAAAAAGATGCCAAGGTACATATATCAGGGGACATCAGTGCCATCGGTCACCTGCGATACCGATGAAAGGGCCGCCTCTCGCTCCAGCCGCCCAACAGATGCATCCAGTATAGAGCTAGACGAGGGGCCCCCAACCTGCTGGCAATCGGAGGAGCCCCTGCGCCGCCGCGGGCGAGCTTGCGCAGGTTCAGGAGGAGTAGCAGTTCAGTCCAAGCCCAGCGCGGAGCAGGCATCCTCAAGGGAGCGCAGTTGCAGGAGCTTGCCATTGAGCTTAAAGATGAGGCGAAACGGATGCCCCCAGGAGTAAGGGATACCCCACTCTCTGAGATGAGTGGTCAAAGGCTTAAAGGCTCTGCGCTTAGCCAGCGTGGAAGTAGCCAGGTCTTGAAAGAGAGCAGGCTGATGACCCCTGAACTGCACCGAATGTAAATCTATGGCTTTGCGGAGGATTCGCTCCTTAATTTGGAAATCGTGCACACAAACAAGGATATCCGGAGGGGGGGCCTTAGCACCGCGCGGAAGACCTACCCGATGGACATGATCCAACTGGACCGCCCGACCCTCCTCATCACCCAAGATCTGCTGAAAGAGGGCACTGATGTAAGCACAGAGGTCGTCCCCCTCTTCCTTCCATGGAACCGCCCGAATGTGGATAATATTACGTCAGGAGCGGTTCTCCAAATCCTCCGCGTGCACCTGTAAATCCAGATTCTGTTCTTTGAGTCGGAGCATCTCCTGTTGAATTTGGTGCAAGTCATCCTCTCTACCCAGGTCATATTCTTCAAGCGTCGCAACCCGCTCCCCTATGGCGTCGACATCCCGCCGGACATCCCTAAGCTCCGAGGAGCTGGGAGCAAAACTCCTGAATGTCCTCTGTCATGGAGGAGAACAACTACACCATAAAGGCTTTGGTCGCGGGAGCATCCGCATCATCCACCTCAGGGGTCCCGTCCACGGGCCGTGTGGCCGGTGGGCCAGGTGCAGCCAGAAATGGACCCTTTAGGGCCTTGTCCCTTTTGCCTTTATTGGACGACATGGTGCAGGAAAGCGGGGGCACCCAGAAGCAAGGGATGAAGGAGCAATGCCGACCGCAGCTAAGGGGACCGCGCCGGCAAAGAAGCAGACACTCCAGCTCTGCAGCACCTGGGATCAAGCCAGAGCAGACCCAAGGGGTAGCACCCCCGGAGAGTGAGCTGTGAATTAGCGATAGCCAGGCCCAAGCACCAAAGTCCCACCAGTGGGGTCCCAGCCACCTGCGCTCAGAAATGGACGCACTGCTTGTCAAATGCCTCCGCCCGTCGAGCCACGGGCCGACCACTAGTCACACAGTAGCGGGGCAGATCATGAGCCCCCAGCCGCAGGAGGAATCTGGATATGCAAGAGGCCGCTCGCCACACTCCAGCTGACACTTCTAGGATGCTGCCGAACCGCAGCCAGCCTCCCAGGCGAGCAGGGAGGGCGGTGGGCCCCAAGAGCCGACAGCCCCTGCTCCTCCCCCACTGTCAGCAATAACGCCATCTGCCGGAATGCGGACCCAGCCCCACCACCGGTGGCACCCCACTCCTTTCACCTCCACCGGATGCACAACACACCTGCAGATGAGGGGGCCCTCTGTGTAGTCAGGGCCACTGGTCTGGTGCTGCTCCCTGCACCCAGCTCCCAGGGCAGCCGGACCCTTGGCCCCCTCCGTGCCACCGCTTCCAACGCGGGCGCAGTCAGCCGATCTGGGAACCAATCATGCTAACTACCCCACCGCTCCTCACCTCATCCGCTCCGGTGGACAGCCAATAGTAGTGGTGGGCCTCTTCTTCACTCGCTGCTCATCTAGGCCCGAAAGCCAGCCGCCATTACAGTGCCGCCACGCCACAGAGAAAGGAAAATGGTGGGCGCACTGTCTCAGCAGTAGCAGAGCACACCAGGGAGCGTTACCGGGCTGCACTTTATGTCCAAATCAGCGCAAGGAGGCCTCAGGCAATCGGCGTCTCTACGTATGCCCCCATGCGCGGCAGCGGCCCACCGCAGCGCCGCCGCGCTCACCTCAGGGTCTGCCGGGCCGCAGCAAGGCCGGGACCGGGCAGGCCGCCTCCCGGGGAAAGACACCAAGACATCAAAGCAGCAAGCAGAGAGCCCGCCACCCACATCAGTGGGGCAGCAAGCAGCAGGCGGCCGGCCAGCAAGCACAGAGGGGCACTTTGAGGGTGCTATGCAAAGCGAGTGTTGGGCGGCGCCGGAGGGATAGGAGATCGCATCCTATCTTGCCACCATCTTGGCCATGCCCCTCTTTAATGAGTTCTTGGAGAAATCAATAATCCTGTGCTAGGGAAAATACCAAGAACTTAAGGGTCTGTTTCTAATAACTCGTTGTAAGTCACTGTTGGAAATGTAAATGACGTATTTAGGATAGACCGTCTTCTGCACACGTCAGATAAGGGACAGCCTTTGTTGCTCAGTATTGTAAAGGGAAGGCTAATGTAGGTGAAAGGGCCTGCCTGTCTTTGTGGCATGAAAAATGTGTGCCTCTGAAACGACGCACCTATGTTAGGGCCTCAATCAAGCACATAACAAAGGTACTTTTCATCATTTAAAAATATTAGCTGTCCACCACTCTGGAATGCGGAAGTTATTAAGGAGACTCTACTGTGTAAAAACTCCAGCATTATATTTAAGTGAAATGAACACAGCTCTTTCGCACGGTTCAGTATCATATGCACAAAAAGTTTGTGATGATATACAGTTTCGTTTTTGTGGTTCACAAGAGGAGTGTAAAGAAAGTTAGACTTTGATAAGTGTAGGTGTTGAAGAACACAGGAAAGAGACTAGTATTGATGAGTTTACAGAAGAAATTACAAAGTCTAAGACAGTTTCATCTGAAAAACCAAACTATGTTTGTATTTGTTGTCAACGTACTCAGTATAGAAGTCAAACTAGGAATGATTTATATTTAAAAAGTGAAAAGGAAAACAATGATAATTGGCAGCAATTTGGTGTTTATTTGTTGGTAGAAGGTCAGTTTGAGTTGGCTATTGATCAAATTATTTGTAAATACTGTTACAACAAATTAGAAGAAAACAAAATGCCAGCTAGAGCAGTACATCACAACTTAGAGTTGGTACCTATTTCTCAGAAACTGGCAGATTTAAAAGCATATGAGTCTATTCTTATTCAATCTCTGAGCCCGTTTCAGGCTATAGTTTGTATGGAGTCTAAAACAAAGGGGTCTGAAACGAGGAGTTGTGTACTTACCTTTAGATTTTAAGAACAACATTGAAACTGTTGGTGTAGACAGGGTGGAAAATGAGCCAGTAGTTATTCTAGTAAATGGTGTACCATCAAAGAATAAAAAAAAAATCTGGCAAGAGTTTGTAGATGTCATTAAACTTTAGAAGGCTACATTGTACCTGGTACAGAATAATATTTTTATAAGAATTTAAATGTTGATGAAGAAGTAATATGCTTAGAAGATGAATCACTAATGTCAAGGGGTGAAATAGAAAAAGTGGACAAGTCCGGGAGTGAAGAGATTTAATGAACAATATACTAGACATCCTCTGCATTCGAAAGAAATCATAGAAAACAGTATTGAATTATTTCAAATGAAGGAAGCAAAGGGAACTCCCATGAGTGTATGGGGAAAACGTTTAGAAGCTCGTTGTTTTCCAAAGCGTTTCCCCACTGGAGAAGGTGGACGATTTAATGAGCAAGCTGTACGGATACCAGCATCAGAATACCGCTCAACAAGATTGTACTCTGAAGATCCAAGATTTTGACATTGCATTCCATATAGATTTGAACTTCTGTTTGAAAGCGATTTGTCTGCACTTTCATATGCAGTGAGCCATATATTAAAAACAGGAGTTCATCTTCATAATGTTTCTGCAAAAGAATTCATGAACAAAGTTTAACAAAGAGATGAAAATTTAGAATCTCAGTTAATGAATTTGATGGCTTGTCAACATGGTACCAATGAATATTGGTTTTGTCGTCCTGGTGAACTTAAATGCATGTTAAGAAACTTAGGTGCAACTACATGATTTGTAACACTTAGCTGTGCTGAATATGCGTCGGAACATTCACTTGAATTTCTACAAGAAGCAAATTCAAATGTTAAAAACATTGAATTGAAGACATCTGGAGAACTCTGTTCCTTTGATCCTGTAATAGTCTGCAGGTGTTTTAACCATAGGTTTCCAAGAATGATTTGATTTATGTGCAAAAAAAACGTTCCACTTCTTGGAGAAGGTAATGATTTGTCTGGGGAAATGCGTACTGAGCCAGAGGTGCTCCTCATATACACATGCTATTATGGATAAAGAATGCAGCAAACTGTTTTGTCTTTCACCGAACAGTATGTTACATGTGTCATTCCAAAAGATGAAGGAGAAAAGAGCTTGAGACAACAAGTTTTACGATTTCAAAGTCATCATTGTGGGAAATACTGCAGACGAAAAAGGAAATTATTTCCAAAATGTTGTTTTGGATTCCCACATCCTATAACGTCTGAAGAAAGAGTAAAATAGTTTTTGGTCAGCAGTAAGGCATACAATAACTCCGAAATCTCCTAGGAATACATACAACTTAAAGAGAACAAAAGCCTCAAACTACATTATTGATTCCAATCCACTTATTTTGAAAATGGGGAATGCAAACATGGATATTCACTATGTTGTAGATAATTCGATTGTTGTTGCTCGCAATGTTACATCATATATCACAAAATCTGAAAAGACAGAGATGAAAGAAATGTGGGAAGAAATTTCAGCAGAGAAGTTTTTGCAAGAAATTATACAGCTTCAGCTTGAAAATTCTTTCCCATAGAGAGATTGGATCCTATGATTGTTGCGATCGTTTTAGCTCAGCTAGTCTATGTCTTGCCTCTACTCAAAATAGAGTTTTGAAATCTTTACAAAAAATAGAATACTTAGCACAGTAAGAACCAGAAAGTACTGATATTGTCAAAACTAATATGGTGGATACATACGAACCCAAAAGGAGTCCACATCTTTAAACCTGTGTTTGTATGAAAAACTTCAACAATATACGTTTAACAACAATGTTAAAGAAAATATATAAAAGGACAAAGATACACAGTAATTGGATGTGATTGATGTCTAGTTAAACATGTCAAAGGGAATCGTATTCATCATGGAAAACCGACTTGTGATAGTGCAGATAAGAGAAACTTTTTCTATTTAGCACTTTTTCAACTGTTCAAACCTTGGCGTAGTGAGTGAGAATTACTTGGAGATTTTGACTGCTATGAAGATTTTTTCAATACACTAAAAGACAGTGTTCAGTGCACACTTTTTCCAACTTATCTACAAATGTTAAATGATGAGATTGAACAAGAAAGTAATATTACAGCTGAAATAGCTAGAGAAAGTTCACAAAGCAATCAAAGTTCTCATCCACTGAGTCAAAATCCACTAGGACAAACAATTATCGAAAATGAAGCAGCGATAGCGATGAATGAGGTAGAAACTTCAATGCAACAATCACAACAGGATATTATTCAGTTGGGAAAGTTAGAGGAAGAATTAAATATTGAATTGTTTTTATTCCCGCTGTTCAATGATGATACTACATTGAAATCACTGTGTATGGTGAAGTTAAGTGGAATCTGAGAACAGCAAAAAAGGGAAACTGATAATGTTATGTAATTCTAAATTTATGTTGTGTTCTCAAGAATATAATATTATAATTTCTGTAATATATTATCATTAAATAACAGTTTGTCTTTTTCTTCTTTATAGTAGCTCCTGTTGAAGGTTGAAAACAGTTTTAAGGCTGTTTAGGATAAACTACTCTAAAATAGTTTTACTGAGTAATGAATCTAAATTACTTGAAAGGTAAGAATAGATGTTATAATATGCATTATAACCTGGACAAATATTTTACATTTAATTATATGTTATTTGTTTCTAGTATAAATAATGTTCATCCTTTTGGCTATTTGAAAAGTATCATTATATTTCTGAGGAGCAGTATCACACTCACTTTTTATAAAAGTGCATAGACCAATAAAAGTCCTTTTATTGCAAGTTATTTACTTCTCATTATACGGCACAGGTGTGTATTGATTGAACTCTCTTTCCAAGGCCTTTTCAGACACTTACATAGATAACAGATGTCTGCTTCTGTGACTCAATACTCTAGTAGAACTGATAAGATTTGTGCACCTCTATGATAAACTAAATTGTTTTGAAGTTAGAGTCATCAGATGCACAACACATGTCAGAATACATGTAGAAGCCTACACATACTAGAAAATGTCTCTGTCACACCACATATTTCAAAATTTGTGTACAAGTTGTATATATTAGTTTCTCCTCTTCATGCAGGATAGGTAGGTATTGAAAGTGCTTTTTATTATATTTGAAAATTTGACAGTTTTGAAGTATGGTGTATCTTCTCATTTCATGAAGTATTTAAAGACATAATATATAGCTAATAGGACTAAGTTTTAATGGATATAATCTGCTGTATACGGCTCAATCTATGCACTCAACCAATCATTTAAACACTATCCTTGCACTAATTCATTCATTCAGGTAATATGCATCCATTCATCCAATGATCCAGATACTACTAATGCACTCATTCAATCACCCAGACACTACTCTTGCACTGATCCAATCACCCAGGCAGTACCCATACACTTAACCATTCACCCAGGCACTACCCATGCACTGCTTTATTTACCCAGGCACTACCCTATGCACTCATGGAATTATCCAAGAATTACCCATGTACTCATGGAAACAAATATATACTATGCATGCACTCATCGAATTACCCAGGCACTATCCATGCACTCATGAAATCACCTGGGCAATGGAGATGGAGCTGGTAAGTTTTCTTTTTCAGTGTACATCTCCGTTTCACCCCTCAGTGCTGTTGTGTGAGCTGTCACTTGTTGGGGTACCCAAACCAGGTCGCATGTGCATCATCTGTTGATGCAAAGTACAGTAGAGCACCACATCCAATACTAGGTCAATTACTTATCCTGTTGCAATCTCTGTGTTCCAGGTGATGATGACGATGACGAGGATGGACCTTCCACCAGTGTTGGGCGACGGGCAATCAGAGGTGAAAATCCAGTGCTCCTTCAGGCAGTAATGTCAGCTGCAAGTACTGCGAAAGAGGAGGACGAGGAAGTACCTGAGGAGGATGAAGGATTGGACGATAGTGACTGTCTGTTCATCCCCTCAGAGGATGAAGAATCTGATGCCATGGACAGTAATTTTCCCATATCACCCACATTTAGCAAGGCCTCACACCCTTCGCCCAGCAAAGTGCGTCGGCCTCCTCCAATGAAAAATATTGCCTGTCCACAGCATAGAGATAACCAGCCACAGCTAGCCCACACCCCAACACAGATATCACTCCCTCACAGCCCTTACTTCTGGGACAGACATGGTGGTTCCCCTAAACACTACTCCTCATACAGTGTATCCCAGGCATTCTCTTCACCATCTGAGGGAAGTACCAACACTGTCGTGGTACAGGTATCCACTGGGCACCATTCTCCTGTCCCCAGGCTTCCACATGCCACCCACCCTGCTGTTAGACCTGTAGGTCTCATCCATGGCCGACCCCTGCAGAGATGGCCTGCACATGGCTGAGGTGGCCAGTGGGAGCAGGACGTTTTCAAACAGCAGACAGATGTGAGGCAGGACATTCATGCCATAGGGGCCACCCTGTCAGACATGTCAGAGGCCCTGTGCCAATTCCCTCAGGTGGTGGACAGACAGACCCATGTTTTGGATAGGTTGGATAGAACTTGGCAAGACATGTCCAAGAATATCATTGACATGATATCTTACCAAAGGGAGGAGAGTTTAAGACACCATGCCTTGGCCATGAAGATGATGGACAGCATGATGAAAGTGATCCAAAGTCTTCTTTCACAGTCAACGCAGGGAGGGGAGCCATCACATCTGCCTGCAGCATATCACACCCACACACCTGTACCACAAACTGCACAGGACCACAGCAAGAGTACACACTCACCACCACCCCCATCAAGGCCCTCCCCCCACCTGCACATCCACCATCACCCCTGAACAGGCACTACCACCACCTGCACAACAACCCCCTGTCCATACACATACACCAAGTGTACAGACACAATCCGCCCCTGCACATGAACTTCACCCTGTACAGGCACATGCACGACACCAACCTGCACCTCGGCATCAACCCAGACATAATCCCTCACAGCGATCATCACCTCCGAAATTGTTCACAAGCACGAACCCCATTGATCACATCCCAGGAACTTTTTGACTAGTGTGAATATGTGTAAATAAAAATAAAATATCTTCCCAAGTCAAAACTCTGTTGCGTATCATGTCCTGATAGGCTAATGTTCACCAAGTTTGTTGGTGTAGAAATGTCAGGATGTATGTGTGTGTGTGACACATGTACATGTGTAACCCCGTCGTTGCAGCAAGCCCTCATGTGCAGAGCAGATGACTACCAAATTACCTGTGCATATTTTGTACAAGACATTCACAATGAAGGCAAACAAGATAGAGAAAGTATAAATCAAAATAAGTTTTTATGTAAAAAATATGTGGGGTTAGAAAAACAACAACAGTCCATTTGGAAGAGAGAAATGAAAACAAGAATTGAAACTGGCAGTGAGGGTGGCCAGAGCTCGTGCAATTTCCTCTCGCATCATGCGCACCTCTAGACACAATTGCAGCAAGATGCAAGAGGACATGTCTTGCTGACCCTCACATGCTCACATCAAGTCATCTGGAACAACCACAGACAGAACAACACAAGGATGGTTTTGGGTCACACGTGAGGGGTGTGGTGCCTAAGGTTCGTAGACAATGTCGGTGTCAACCTGGCAGCTATGATGAGGGTGACAGATTGCAGGGGATGCAGCTGGAGGCCCCGATGGAATGAGGGCCTCTGGAGTTAGGGAGGGGCTGATGGTAGGTCCAGGTTGCACAGTGGCCTGCCCGGGATACACCTCGGCCAAACTTTCAGGTGAATGGTCAGGTGAATGGTCTGTGGGAGAGCGGCTCTCCACACCCCCTGGCCAGAGGTATCCAGTTCATCACCCCCTTCAATGTCCTCAGCCTCCACCCAGTCCGTAGCACCAGAGTTGTCTTCCTGGTCAGTCCGGGTGGGCGCAATCCCCATGCCCCCTGGTATTAAGGGTCCCGCCTCATTGTCCTCTTCCAAAGTATTAGAAAAAGGTCGTAGCCACCGGCGCACCACAGATATACTGCTCCTAACCGGGTCTTCTTGGCCTGCTGAGTCCACTGAAATGTGAGACAAATCATTATGTAGTTGTACACGTCAGGACAAGCCACATATCAAGATGAGCCGAGGTCAGACTTTGTTCTCCTCTGATCACACTATAGAGTTGTCAGTGTTTATGAGCTTAAATTACGTGCAAGTTTGTTCACTGTCATCTCCTGATTTGAGTCTGACATGGACATCTCACAAGATTATTGGTGGCTTGCACGTCTGTACTGCCAACCCTCAACTATGGCATTCTTGTGACCTGTGTGTCCTGTCACTGCTACATGGGCAGGTTCCACAACCCAGTCCACAAAAGGAGATCAGAGAGAGTTCAGATGAAATTGGAAAGGGCCTGCGATATGGAGTGTCTGCACTTTCACATCTGTACAAATGTTATCTGCTGTGTGACATTGGATGGGACAACACAAAGGCCGATTTGAGGTAACAAATCCATATAGGGTCCATCCAATTAGGTTTGCTAAGTTGTGAGTCTAAGCTTTTGATATCCTCTCACTTAAGCTGACAATCCAGTGCCACATATTGGCTTTGGAGACTGATCAGGTAGTGTTGTGCACTGGTGAACAGTATTGGTTTGTTGTTACAGCTACCTATACATGGAAAATGGCATACGAGCTACTGGGGGGGTAAGACGTGTATCTTTGGACACACTAGGCAAAATTTGAGACACTTATGAGTGTGGCAAGGGTCTCAAAATCTGATGTGACTCCATGACACATGATGATCTGTCTCAATCAGAACCCAAACTCACCGAAAGCAATGCAAGTCAAAGCATGTCATTCCCATTGGCCTCACATGCACACAATGGACAGTGTCTGTACCATTCCTCATCCAATGCACACATCAGTTATGATTCCCTTGGTTCACTGTTAGTGGTACTGGCAGTGCAATTTTCATTAGTAATGCAACTGTGTGTCTCAAATCCCCAGTTGTCATGATGACACTACAACTCCCAGAATTCCCTCTGCCATGTACAATGAATACGCTACAGTCAGCTTTTTGCTTCATGATGGCTGCTGCATAGACACAGAATAGGTGACTAGAGGCATGGGACACAGAATGGTACAGCTCTGTCTGCACTCACCTCATACCTCGAGACATATTTTACATATAATGCACTTACCAGGTCTCTGCTGCTCTTGCTCCTCCAGCTGCGCATGGAGGGTCAGATGAGCTGCACGCAGGACCCTCTTGTACAGTGGCGAGAGGTGAGGACAATGCACATGGTGCTGGGAAGACTGGACCAGTAGCTCTTCTGCCTTGATCCGGGCCCAGCGCTTGCGGCATGCCCTCGCGTTCCTGGTGTGAACGCCCACTGCACTGCAGCGCTCACCAATGTTGGCCAATAATCTGGCCTGCGCTGCATTGCTCAGCTGTTCCTCTGGCCCCCCACAATAGCTGGGGATATTTCAGTATAACCCCTTCAGCTAGGATGTCTAATTCCCTTTTACTGAAAGGGGTGCTTTCTCTTCATAACCCTCAGTCATTATGGGGGAAATAAGGTTGATAAGAGCAGCAGGATGGCAGAGGATCTGATCTGTGAGAGAGGATGTATTTCCTGTCTCCCACTTCTTGTATATCATTTCCTGTATAAAATTATGGGTTCTGGTCATTTTTGTAGTTGAGGGCCCAAAAAAGGAATTTCCGCATATGCAGAGTACTCTGAGCATGCGCAGAGTACACTCCGCATGCACAGAGTACTCTACGCATGTGCAGAGTACGCTACTGTGATGAAAGTTGCCAAATCGACCAGGAACCCATTATTTCATACAAGAAATGACAGACAGGAAGTGGGAGACAGGAAATACATCACAGGAAGTAGTTGTCAGCCATTTCGTGTTCATTCTGATTCATCCACAATCACAGAACAAATCCACTGCCATCCTGTTATTCTGTAGCAGAGAAACCTGAAACTACAGTGTAAGATTAAATGACAGACATGAAACAAAAGGGAGAACAGACCATGTTATGAGATTTGGACTGGGGTGGGGGGGGGCTGGCATAACATCACACACCAGTTTACTTTTCAACTGCATTGCATCATGGTACATGTAGTCCATATTTAGTGCTTAACACAAGAGTTGTCTGTTGTGTTACAGTGTATTAGGGAGTAGCAGTGCTGTGCATCCCAGACACATAGTGGCAGATTCAGCCACAACATTATCACTCACGTTGTGGGCCCAACATTCTTGGTGTATAAAATTCATTTGGGGGTCCAAATTCAACAATGCTATAGTTATGCACTTTTTAGATACAGACACCCATTGTCAAAAGGTACGGGAGGGTCTCTCAGAACATATACATCTCATCCTCAGAGTCAATAGAATTCTTGGGAAATCCACTACACTGATTGCTGACATTGGCACATGACCTGATGCACGGTCAATCTTTTGACTCCTGTCAACAGTTATGGTTGACATACAGTTAGTGTGGTTTGCAAAGTAGTCTCAGGATGGAGATTTGGACAGAGTCGTAAATAATATCCATTTTTCATCATTGACATAAGACAGCAAACCACATTGTGTTCATGAGACAACAGGTTGCTCACGTGAAAAACGTGGCAACCAGCTGATCACGGACTTGCATACCCTGACCTCGGTTATGAGCAAAAGCCCAGTTGCCCGGATTCAGAGCTAGCCGAGGTTCAAGAGGTATGTGTAAGCCATGTGTTAAAGTGATATTGTGCAAGACACAACAGGCCATAATGATCTTGCACACAACGTCAGAGAGTATGTCAGCACACCCCCTGTTTGGCTGAGACATCTGAAACGCAACTTCAACAGACCAAAAGTATGCTCTATGATGGCTCGAGTTCATATGTGTACCCGATTGTACCTATGCTGAGGTAAAGTGGTTGAATGTCTGTAAGGTGTAAGGAGTTGAGGGGAGAGTCCATACCCAGCATAGCCTGAGGAGGGCAGATAGGGCAATAGGTTACATTTCCATCTTACATTTGAACAGAACATGATCTTTACTTAGTACATGCAGTGTCTGTTGAGACCGTGTATGTGGCTTGGTGATTCTTATTGTAGAATGGTTGTTGAGATAAGGTGGCATTCATTCATTACTTGACAGGCCCCTTGTACCACCAGGGCGTCATTTTTCATATGTGAGAAAGTTACGTACCAGCAGTGCAAGGGGCTTGTAAATGAGCCCTTTCGTAAGCAAACATCACTCTTTTTAGTGCTTGGTACTTACCAAGTAACCACATGTTGCCAAATTCTCCCGCAGCCATCCTCTGGGCAAGAGGTGACATGCAGAATATGAAGCTGTCATAGGTACTGCCTGGAAACGCTGCATGCACATCTATGATTCTCCCACTGGCATCACAGACAACCTGCACTTTGATGGAATACCGTTGGTGTCTGTTGCAGTATATGTGTGCAATGCGGCGGGGTGGCTGAAGGGCCACATGGGTACAGTCAATTGCACCCAGCACGTGTGGGAAGTGGAAGATGAGAAAAAAATTCCTAGCTGCCCTTTGTCTGCTGACCAGTGTATGGGGCAATCCTATGTGAAGGTGGGCTCTAGAATTGATGCAGCTCAGTACCTGGTGCAAGCACCGAGACTGGCTAGCCTGGGAGATGCCCACAACATCACTGGTGACCCTTTGGAATGATCCCATTGCAAAACAATGGAGCGCAGAAAGGACCTTCAGATAGGCTAAAATGGCATGGGAGCAGCAGGTAACAGAGTCAAGTTCCTCCTCTCAATCACATACCATCTCCAAGATGCCTTCTGGAGGGAAGTGGTATCTGGCCCTTACATCTATCTTGGTTGGACATCCCAAATATATTGATCCTCTGTCTGAAGATCCTCTCTATTCTCCTCCTCCTTCTCCTCAAGTCTTTTTGCTGCATGGCAAGGGGTAGAGCAGCAAATACATTCAGCGACATGTTGAAAGAGTTTCTGTGTGTCTGCTCTGCTTTCTTATGTGCTGAAGGGCTGGGATTGGCTGCAGTGTGTAAGCTGATGCGTCAAGGGGGATGGTAGGCACTTGGACAGGAGTTTAGCATTGAGGTAATGCTCAAGCGGCCAAAATGTGGGTATTCCAGCCTGGAGTCGGAGTTTCCGGGCCAGAGGCAGAAATTCCGGGCCGGAGGCGGAGATTCCGCCATTGGGCCGGAATCTCCACCACTGGAGATTCCGGCCCAGAATGCACTTACTCATACTAATATAAAGTTAGTATGAGTAAGTGCATTCTGTGAATAACAAAATGAGTAAGTGCATTCTGTGAATACCAAAATCAGTAAGTGCCTTCTGTGAATACCATAATGGTAGTAAGTTTAGGATTTTGTAGTAAGTTAGTTCTGTGAATCGGGCCCGTTGTGAGAGTGCTAAAGACTTCCCGTTAATGTATGAACAGCACTCTCATACTTGTGTGATGTAAACTGCGGGGGCTCACATTGGTGCTAGAAATGCAACCTGTATTTCAGAATGTACTGCACCCTGTCCAAGCATTGTGAAGTACTGTTTTGCATTTATCAATAAAAAGAATTTAAGTTAAAAAAAAACAGCTTCCATGAGTGTGTGGGAGAAAAGTTTAGAGGGTCACTATGTTGTAAAACTGTTTCCTGCCGTAGCAGGTGGCCAATATGATGACCGCCCTGTACAGATACCAGCAACTGAATACCGGTGAACCATATTATATTCAAAGGATCCTAGATTTTGCCAGTGTATTCCATACATATTCCATCTTCTGTTTGAGAATGATTTGTCTGGACTTTCAGATGCTGTAGACCATATATTAAAGACAAGAGTTAATCTGCTAAATATCTCTGCAAAGGAATTTGTTGACAAAGTTCATGGAAAGGATGAAAGTTAGCATACAATTTGATGAATTTGATGGCATGCCAACGTGGCACCAAAGAGTATTGGTATCATCGTCATGGAGAACGTAAATGTATAGTGAAAAACCTAGGTGCACCTACTTGCTTTCAAAACCAGTGAAGACATAGATAAAGGAGATGTGGGTGGATATTCCTGCAAAAAATACTTCAGTCTAGAAATTCTACAGCTTCAGCTTGAAAATGCTTTCCCATAGTGAGATAGGGATCTAAAAGTGCTGTGACTGGTTGAGCTCAGCCACTTTGTTGTCAAAGTCAAGTGGAAATATTTGGATAAGACTAGGCCTAGCAAGTACATAAAATAGACTGTTAAAGTCTTTCCCAGAAATTGAGTACCTATCAGAGTTCGATCCATAAAGTACAGACATTGTGAAATCAAATAAGTTGGGCATGTACTATCCAAGAAGAAGTCTACATATAGAAGCCAAGTACCTTTATAAAGTACTTCAACACCACAGATACAAAAATATTGTAATGAAACCATGGAAGAAGGGAATATACTGTTGTTTGATGTGATGGTTGTTTGGTGAGACATGAACAAGGGACATCTAATTATCCACAGAATACATAAGTTGCCAAACTCCAGACAGAAGAGAGTTTTTCTATTTGGCAAGTCTGCAACTCTTCAAGCCTTGGCATGCTGAATCGAAATTACTTTGGGTCTATGACTGCTACGAAGATTCTTTCAATGCTGGAAGGATATCATTCAGTGTTCAGTCTTCGCAAACAATTTTCAAATGTTAAATGATGAGATAGAACGGAAAGAAATTATTGCTACTATTTGCAGTGTTCTGCAGGAATCGATTGATATACTGAGACCTTTCCTACACCAGTTTCCATGGAAAAGTCTGAAACAGAAAATTGTAATTTGATTTAGCAAGGATTAGATTCATGCAAAGTAAGGAATCATACTAATTTCCAGGGACATTCATTGGCCTGTCTATTAAAGAAAGTGTCAATAAGCACCTTTCATCACTTTAGAAAGTTAGCTGTTTACCACTCTAAAATGTGGGATTTAGTTAGGGGTCTTTATTTTGTAAAAACTCCTGCCATTTGCTTAGGAGAAATGAATAGAACAATTTTGCATGGTACAGTAGCAGAGGTAGAAAAAGCTTGTGAAGAAGTTAATTTTTGTTTCTTTGTTCCTGAGCACGAGTGTAGGGAAAATTATGCGTTGGTAGGTGTAGAGGAGTTGGACATAGGTATTAATGTCGATAAATTTACAGAAGAGATTAGGAAATTTAACACAGTTTCTTCTGAAAAACCAAACTGTATTTGTATTTGTTGTTGACACACTCACTACAAAAGCCAACAATATGTGGCAAGAACTTGCTGTATAATTATTTGTAGAAGAAAAGTTTGATTTGTCCACATAGCAAATTATAAGTAATACTACTGTGATAAGTTAGAAGATAACAGAACACCATCCGGAGCAGTACATAACAAATTTGAACAGGAACAATTGCAGAAGAACTTCGAGAACTACATTTTTATGAATCAATTCTAGTACAATATATATTCCCATTTCAGACTAATATTCACATGGAGGCAAGGACAGAGAAGTTGTCACTAACTGGACTTCAGAAAGATCTTCAAGGAAGAGTTGTCTACTTACCTTTAGATTTTAAACAGAATATTGAAACTATTGGTGAACATAAAGATGTTCATGAACCACTTATTATTCTTGTAAATGGTGTCCCCATGAAGAGAAAAACAAATCTGTTAAGAGTTAGTAGATGTTTTGCTAACAAAGTAAAAAAAACAACAATATACCAGGCACAAAATATTATTTATTAATAAAATGTTGATGTTGTTTGAGATATAACTTATATGGAGGATGAAACATTATCATCAAGTTGACTGAATGAAAAAGTATATCAATCTAGATCAGAAGAAATGTATGAACACTACAAAATCCATCCCCTGTAAAACGAGCTTCCATACAAGCCTCTTCCACGTAGCACAAGAAGCACTGAGTACAGAGGGAGGCCTGCCTGACCCACTTCCAGTTGGCTATTATAGCTCCATATATGCACCTCGACTCTGATATTAAATGAGATCTGTTTTGAGTTTGTTTGTTAAGTGTCCACTAATTCCTTGATATCAATGTCAACTTGAAATGCAATAAGGTCTACGGCAATAGCTAAAGAAGTGCCAATTAGGGCCCTACCCATGGGTGAAATGTAGCAAACGGCCTTTCACTTGTGCTGCACGATTTATTCTGGCATGTTATAGGGATGCAATTCTAGTTGTCAGCATTGCTGTATGCAGCCTCCCATGTGTGACAGCCAATGGATGGCTGTAATATTCTAAGCCTATACTGCGGTCGTTGTGAGAGTGCTAGACCCTTCTCGTTAATGTATGAACCACGCTCTTATACTAGAAATGCAACCTGTATTTCCGAATGTTCTGCACCCTGTCCAAGCATTGGGATGTACTGTTTTGTATTTATCAGTAAAAATACTTTAAGTTAAAAAAAGAGCTCCCAATAGTGTGTGGGAGAAAAGTTTAAAGGGTCACTAATTTGCACAACTGTTTCCCACCATAGCAAGTGCCCGATATGATGACTGCCTGGTACAGATACCAACAACTGAATACCGGTGAACCATATTATTTTCACAGGATCCTAGATTTTGCCAGTGTATTCCATACATATTCCATCTTCTGTTTGAGAGTGACTTGTCTGGACTTTCCATATGCTATAAACCATATACTAAAGAGGAGAGTTAATATGTAAAATATCTCTGCAAAAGAATTTGTTGACAAAGTTCATGGAAAGGATGAAAAGTTAGAATACAATTTGATTAATTAGATTGCCTGCCAACGTGGCACCATAGAGTATTGGTATAATCGTCATGGAGAACGGAAATGTATATTGAGAAACCTAGGTGCACCTATTTGGATTCTGACACTCAGGTACAAAATTACAAAGCCAGGGAAGACACAGATAAAGGAGATGTGGGTGGATAGTTCTGCAAAACAAACTTCAAACTAGAAATTCTACAGCTTCAGCTTGAACATGCTTTCCCATAGTGAGATATGTTTCTAAAAGTGCTGTGACTGGTTGAGCTCAGCCAGTCCAGTTTGTTATCAAAGTCAAGGGGAATTATCTGGATAGGTTTAGGCCTAGCATGTGCATGAAATAGAGTGTTAAAATCTTTCCCAGAAATTAAGTACCTAGCAGAGTTCGATCCAGAAAGTACAGACATTGTGAAATCAAATATGTTGGGTATGTACTATCCAAGAAGAAGTCCACATCTAGAAGCCATGTACCTTTATAAAGTACTTCAACACTACAGATACAAAAATACTGTAATAGAAAACATAGAAGAAGGGAATATACTGTAGTTTGATGTGATGGTTGTTTGGTGAGACATTCAAAAGCAAATCTAATTAACCACAGAATACTTAAGTTGCCAAACTCCAGACAGAAGAGAATGTTTCTATTAGGCAATTCTGCAACTCTGCAAGCCTTGGCATGCTGAATCGAAATTACTTGGAGTCTATAACTTCTAAGAATATTCTTTCAATGCTGAAAGGACAGCTTTCAGTGTTCAGTCTTCGCAAACAATTTTAAAATGTTAAATGATGAGATTGAATGGGAAACAATTATTGCTACTGAGGTAGCTAAGGAAAGTTCTCCAAGCAGTCAAAGTTCTCCACCAGTGAGTCAAGATACTCTTGGACAACCCAATATTGAAAATGAAGGTGCAAAAGATATGAATGAGATGGAAACTGCAATGGAACAATCAAGACACAAAAGTGTTGATTTTTACCAGTTAGTTGTGCATCTGAACATCGAACAGAAAGAAATGTATGTAGAGGTAAAGTAGAAAATAGAGCATGGATTCCGCCATATGAAGAAAGAATGCAAATGTTTTCATCATTTAAGCCTATAAAATTATACATCAGTGTTAAAGCTGGCACCGGAAAAACGTTTTAATTGAAGTTCTCACCGCCTACCTTCAGAGGACTACAGAATTGAATTTATCATTTTTAGTAACAGCACCCAGTGGGTTGGTTGCACACATTAAAGGAATTACACTACATTGTCTACTAATGCTACCAGTTGACATGGCAATAAATAGCAATACCAAAGGTTATCTGGTGACATTTGTCAAGACGTTTCATGAATGTTGAAGAAAATGAAGCTTTAGATCATCAATGAGGTGAGCATGGTTTCAAACTTAATGCTTGCCTTCGTACAATTTATTTTAAAAATAGAGTAGAATGTGCTGTTTGGAGGAAAGTATGTAATTGTCTTCAGTGTGCTACTGCAACTTACCCCAATCAAAGTACAGGCTTTTTTCAAGACACTTCTGCATGATGAAACTCGGAATTCTTTGGGAAGTATTGGAAATGTAAACATTTGGTTGAATCTGGAAAACAATGAAGTCCTCAGGAATATGTTTCAAGCATCAGACATAGAATATAGAAATATTTTGAAGGACATTTGAGTAGGATTTCTGACACAGGTGGGGAAACATACTTTAGAAAGTCAACATATCAAAAAATCTGTCTCCTCTAAGAACACAGCAGCAACAGCTAATGTTCAGTTTAATTGAAGAAGACACATCTATAGTCTATTTATTGCATGGACTGTAAGAGTTCTTCCATATTAATAAACGATTACTAAAGCTGAAGAGAGAAGACATTCTGGAAATTACAGATATTGACAAAATGGAAAACCAGGGAATAACAGTAATGCTTACTGGAAAGCTATAAGCAAAAATGGATTAATTGAAGAAATCTGTATCTAGGACTGTAGGATTACAATAATATGTAAGCGTGTAGAAAAACTGTAGATTTATTTTGTAGCATAATTTAAATGTTGAGGAAGGCTTAGTAAATCTTTCATGAAGGACTTAATGCAATATCTGGATAGTATACTGTCTATTTAAAGAGTGAAAGTAGATGGTCGTATTGAAATGAAAGCAATCTTAACTTCAAACTATAACTGCCTTTCAAAGTATGAAATTCTTAGATTTTGCTTCTTCAACCAAAATTGTAAGGAGAATTACTGTTAAAAAATTGATGTATGGCATATGTTCTATGTGGATCTTCAGTATTTAAGACATACTTCAGCCTACCAGGGGTGATGTCTTCCTAAGGAACTCTAGTGTGGTTGATATCTTTTAGTAGTATTGTACCAGTTATAATACAAACGGTTATTTTAACATATGTTTATTTAGATCAGTTCAGTAACTGTAGGTAAAACAATTGATGACATAATTGCAGTGAGTGCAATACATAGTGTCACTTATTTATAGTGATATAATGTGCAGTTGTTGTTTCTACAATCTATCCAATAGTTTTTTCCCTACTGGTCAAAGATGAAGCTTCATAGAGTACATTTTTTAAGGTGAAAAAGTGTGAAAGCTGAGAACAGTAAAAGAGGGAAAATGAAAGGTTTTACTATATTCTGATATACTGTTACAGCATCAGCAATGTGTACTGTTATGTTTCTGGAATTTTGTAAATGCAATACTAATATTTTCTTCTTTTTATTTCACAACAGTGTTTGGGGTGATACATCTTTAGATGTGTCAACATCCTCATAGTGCCCCAGAAATCTTTCTGTGACATACTTTTGGAGAGGGTCTTCATTCATAAAAAGCACTTGATATGCTTTGCTACTAGTTTCTTTTGCCAGGAGAGGATGGTGAAAAACTACCATGCAAACGTTTGCTGCTTTGCTGTGCTGAGGCAACTGATCCTCACTGCCATCAGATGCCTGTATTCTTGCAAATGGTATAAAAAGCAACACAATTAGCTTTAGAAAAAGAATAGGTGCTGAATTTTGAACAGGGTACTTATGAATATTTATACACCATATTGATTATGGTGTACAAGTACAAAACCAGAAACCAGTAAATTCCATTTCTATAAAGTGACATACTATTACAGCATAGAAAATGTGTGCTGTTTTGTTTGAAATAGGAACATATCCATTGCAAAACCTAAAATGCTAACATAGAATTGTGCAAAAAGTAATGCTAACTTATATTTATATTCCTTATGTTTTAAAACAGATGGATGCCACCATCTATTGGAGTACAGTAATTTCAAAATTGCATCTTTTTGTGGTGTTCTACTAACATTGTCAAGCTATACAGCAAAGTAGAGACTCGTAGAGGCACTGATGCATAGAGACACCCACTGATAAATCCACTCATGTATCCAGCAAGTCACACATTCAGCCGCACTCACATCCAGTCACTAACAGACCAGGACATACTCTCACTTTCGTATGAATATACTCACACACCCACCCACTCACTCACTCATGCATACACTAACATATGCACTTACTTACCCATCCAACTAGTCACATATTGACAATCTCATTCATCCATACAACTACTCACACATTCACTCACTCATCAATACAGCATTCACACACCTATTTACTCACCCATACAGGCTCCCATGCACCCACTCACACACCCACACACCAATAATGCATGTACTCACTGTCCCATACAACAAGGATGCACACAGTAAGTCACCTATATAGATACTAACTCACCCACTCACTCACCAATACATCATTCAGATACCAACTATCTCACCCTTACAGCACTCACATACCTAATTTCACATCCATATAGGCACTAAGACACCTGCCTATACCTATACTCTCCTCATATACCTATTCACTCATACACATACTCACACTGATACTCACTCATTCATACAGGCAATAGCATACCCACTCACTCACCCATACATTCACTCAGTGACCCATTCACTAACCCATACAGATACTCACAGTGGTACTTACTCACCCATAGAGCCACTCATATATGCACTCACAGACCTATACAGTAAATCACACCCCCACTCACTCATCCATATATGCAATCACTCATTCACACACTTGCACAGGCACTCATTCACTGATACAGGCATTCACACACCCATTCATCCACCCATACAGATACTCACAGTGGCATGCATTTACCCATACAGCCACTGACACATCCACTTACACACCCATACAGGCACTCACACACACACTTACTCGCCCATACATGTTTTGACATGCCCACTAATTCACTCATACAGCCGCTCATGCACCCATTCAATCACCTGAACAGGTACTCATGCGTCTATTCAATCACCTATAGACCACTCATACATTCATTCACTCACCTATACACTAATCATCAAACTCACTGACTCACCCACTCAGTCACTTACTCATACGGACACTCACACAGCCACTCACTCACCTAAACAGTCCACCTCCTTTGTTTATGTCGTCCCAGCCCTGGGGAGGTGGGAGTCCCAGGGTCCGAAAAAGGCCTAGAAGAGGGGCCCTGAGGCCACCATCCCAGTTAAAAGTTGGCTATGTGGCAGGGAGGTGGTGTTCATTGGGGCTGAATATGGCCCGGGAGGGTGGTCGAGCAACACCTCTACTCCTTTCAAAATTCCCATCAACTTAGGGAGGTGATGGTTCCCAGGGCAATTCTAAGTAAGGAGGGGGGTCCACGTGGCCCTCCTCTTATTTTAAAAGCAAGCCCCAGGGAGGTAGCGGTCCCAGGGGACATACAAGGCCTACAGAGGGGGGCAAAAGTCCCCCTCTTATAATTGCACTTTGGCTTGGCCCCGAGGAGGTGGCGGTCTCGTGGCCTATATGAGCTATAGGGAGGGGAGCCATTTGCGCCTCCATTCCCATAATATATATCACAATGTGCCTTGTGGACCTGGCCCACCTGGGGGCTTAAATACAAAGAAGCGTTGGAGACCTTTGCTTATTTTTTCTTTAAAAAAAGGTTCCAGGATTTGTGGATCCCCATGATTTTCTCTGTGAAATAAAAAAAAATGTTTTTTGACCCTGGTGGGTTCCCTGGGGCACCACACCTCCAGATCGAGGGGGTCAGGGTTTTCATGCACAACTAGACATAGGAATGCACTTTTTTTCAAAAGTTTGTGATGATTCAGCAAGCTGCACCAAAGTTATAAGCAATTCAAAAAACAGCCTAATTAAAACTACATACTGGTGACCACCAGTAGGTCATATATACATCTGTAGGTTATTACTTTCCTGATATGTACTTACATTTTCATTGTAAAGGAGTGTGTGGTAGACGCAATGCATGGTGAAGGGATAGTGTTGTAAAGGCTGTGGGCCCGATTCACAGACCTAACTTAAGACAAAATCCTAAACTTACTACCATTTTGGTATTCACAGAAGGCACTTACTCATTTTGGTATTCACAGAAGGCACTTACTCATTTCGGTATTCACAGAAGTTAGGAGTCCTAACTTTAGGACTCCTAAATGCCTTCTGTGAATACCAAAAGTCTTAAAATTAGGATTTTTCTCAGTTTAGTAGTAGTATAGTTAGGACTCCTAACTTTAGGACTCCTAAATGCCTTCTGTGAATACCGAAAGTCTTAAAATTAGGATTTTTCTCAATTTAGTAGTCCTAAATTTAGGACTCCTAACTTTAGGACTCCTAAATACCTTCTGTGAATACCGAAAGTCTTAAAATTAGGATTTTTCTCAGTTTAGTAGTAGTATAGTTAGGACTCCTAACTTTAGGACTCCTAAATGCCTTCTGTGAATACCGAAAGTCTTAAAATTAGGATTTTTCTCAATTTAGTAGTCCTAAATTTAGACTTAGGACTACTAAATTGAGAAAAATCCTAATTTTAAGACTTTTGATATTCACAGAAGGCATTTAGGAGTCCTAAAGTTAGGAGTCCTAACTATACTACTACTAAACTGAGAAAAATCCTAATTTTAAGACTTTCGGTATTCACAGAAGGCATTTAGGAGTCCTAAAGTTAGGACTCCTAACTTCTGTGAATACCGAAATGAGTAAGTGCCTTCTGTGAATACCAAAATGAGTAAGTGCCTTCTGTGAATACCAAAATGGTAGTAAGTTTAGGATTTTGTCTTAAGTTAGTTCTGTGAATCGGGCCCTGTGTGTTAATGGTAAAGCGTGGTAAAGACTGCTTGGCAAACAGTGTTTCCCTCAAATACTTGTCTGTGTATTGAAAAGAGAAGTTGAAAAAGAAAATGTTTCTGGATTACCCTAATGTCCAGTTAGTCCCTGTGAGAGATTGAGTTGTTGGTTGACTGGGGTGTGAGCCCTTGTCAAGCAACAACCACAATCTTTTTCAGGGTGAACCACAAAAAGTCACTAAATTGACCTGTGCCAAACCCTGGGTAGCTTGGAACAAAAAGCAGAAAGGCTTAACTTAGATGAACTGTGTAAAGCATTTATATAGCACACAAACAGTAATAAAGTGAAAACAACACAAGAAAAATCCCAAACCAACTTAGAAAAATAAAGTACATTGTTATGAATTATTGAAAACTAGTGCTTAAAAAATCAAAGCGCCAACCACAGATATTTAGTCATACCAGACCATTTCAAAGTAAAAAAATATCACTGACCGCGATGGACCTCCATTCGGATACAGAAAGTGTATTGGGCCTGGTCAGTGCTTACCGTTGGACTTGGAAAGCTTTTTCAGTAAAATGTTCGTAGAAGGTAAAGTTCAGTGGGACAAAACTGCAGGTGCTGTATGAGGAGGGAGCGTCATCATCAGACAGCAGTGGGTCGAAGCTGCAGTGAAGATTTCTGTGTTCAGACTTCCTCTCTGAAATGGAAGTCAAAAATTGCAAGAGCAATGAGTCCAGTAGAGTGGTAGTATTTCCATCAGGATGGCAGTCCTTTGTCCTAGAGGACTATGCACAGGTCCAGAAGTGCACTGAAGAGCTGGTGTCTGAGGTCCTATTTGTCCTGGTGTCCTGGATTTAGAAGGTAGGAGAAGCATCTAGACAGCGGCTTTGAAGTGCATGGACGTTCCTGACTCCTCTACCCTGGTTTCAAGCTGGCTGCAGTGACAATGTGGGGTTGTTGGTCCTTTGTGTGGAATCAGAGCACACCAGTTATTCAGTTGCAAGTAGGGCTGGGCTCAGCTCTGCCCTGCATCCTGCCTGCAGATGATCTAACCCCTCTAGTGCAGGGGTCTTCAAACTGGGGGCCAGGCCCCCTTAGAGGTGCCTCAAGTGATCTCAGGGGAAGGCGTCAAGCTTGGGCCAAAAGAAGCATTATGCTGATAAAAGTGCTTTGTTTTTAGCAGAAAAAGCAAGCTGCAGTAAGCCGCTCTGTTAATGAGTCATCACTAACATCTTTTGTTATTTATATCCTGGCTGGGAGAAGGTGTCAAAAGGTAGTATTTCTGGCAATCCTGTATTTGATTGCATTTTTAAAATGGTAACAGAACTTAACTGCAATGTTTAAATATTTTTTGACATATTTAAACATTGGCAGTTTAATGGAATAATTGTGAAAAATGTTGAGGAGGCCCATCTGCTTTTTTTTTAGTGAGGGGGCACTTCATTAAAAAGTTTGAAGACCACTGCTCTAGTGTGTGACTGTCTTGGAGGAATTTACAAAGTCAGTTAAACCTAGTCATGCGATGCATGATGGGCTATAGGCACTAAAGTGCTAAGTGCAGAAAAATTACAACTTTCTAAAAATGGCATTTTCTAAATTGTTATGAAAAATCCAACTTTATTATTAAAGATGATTGCTATATTACAATTTCATAAATAGCAAATATGAACAGGATTTCTGGTCCAAATCAAAAATTAAATGTAATAAAGCAACCCAATGTTATCCTATGGGACAGGTCGGACTCACAATAATAACTCAAATGTACATGCCTGACTTTTAAATTAAAATGCACCCTGTCCTATGGGCTGTCTGGTGCCTACACTAGGGAGGACCTACATGCAATCAAAGAGAAGTTTAAGGGTAGATAAGGGGCTTATATTCATAAGTCAAGTTGTCAGTTCAATACTGCATTCAGTCTGCAATGGCAATGGCAGGCCTGGGACATGTTTTGAAGTGCTACTTAAATGGCTCTCACAAAAGAAAACTGCAGGCCCACAGGTAGCATTTAATTTACAGGCACTGCGTATATCGTATACCACTCTACAAGGAACTTATAGGTAAATTATATATGCTAATTAGTCATAAGTCAATTTAACCATGTTTAGGGGCGAGAGAGCACAAACACTTAAGCACTGGTCAGCAGTGGGAAATAACCCAGAGTCGTAAGTCCAACAAAAAGCAAATTCAGCAAAAAGTGGAGGGTAAAAGTCAAAAGGTTTAGGGGTAACCCTGCAGAGACTTCCAGGTCCAACAGTCTCAGAAACCTAATATTTTGCAAAAGAGGTGAAAGTTTTTTTCTTTTTTTGATCATCATGAACTGCTTAAATTGAGAATTTCAATGAAGAATATGTGATTTATGGAATGCTGGAATTAATCTCAGCTACTTGTAATTAACCTAGGCTGCACCCAGGTCCATATTTTTTTTTGCCACCCAGGCCAACTCATTTTACATTCAGCCATATGAAAAGCAGCCTTGATCTTGCTCCAATAGAAACAGTTCAGCCTAAAATTTAGAGCAGCTCAGTTTGGACTGTTCCTGTGAGGAGCAAGGTGTGTACCGATTTGCACAAGGTAGGGATTTGTCTAGAGTAGCATTGTGAATGTTCCTATAGATAAATTAGGTAGTTATAGTTAGGATGTAGTTTCCTTAGGAAGTGTGTTTTTTTCATTTGCCAATAACTCTGGTGTCGTTTGACAAATCCTCACGAATTTTTCAAAACTAGTTTGATGCTCAATTCAGCTGCTATCTTGAACATTTCTGGGTGATCAATAAAGTGAGGTCCGAGAAAAAGGGAGGGTCCCAAAATGCTTTTTCCCCATGTTAATTTCCATAGGAACTTTAGACATGGCTACAGCCCAAACTGCTGAACAGAATTACGCCAAATTTGGCAGGAAGATAGATGTTGGACCAAGGAAGTGAATTTTTGTAATTTGGTGTAAATTTGTTCAGTATTTGCAGAGTGATTAAAAAAAACTTCCAATTTTCTATGTAGGGATGGAGAGGGTCCGTGGCTCCGACACGAGGCATGGTGAACCCATGCAGCAGGAGGAGTGCTCTAATTGGCTAGCTGCAAGCTGTGGAAAATGTTGCGGCCGCCATTTTATGAAGCTGCGCTGGTCCCGGGGATTGTTGAAAGTAAATTAAAGCATAGAAGGGTTCAGGATAGGAGTACCTTGACCCCATAGGTGTATTGTAGGTTTGTGTTAGAGATCCCTTATGAGTTTTAGAATGCTGAGATCAATTGTGGTGTCACACACCCCACCTGAATAAATAGAAAACAATTTGGGCCACCATTTAATGAAGCAGGAGCCAGTCTTGGAGGATATATGTAAATATTGAAAATTGTTTGTAATACGTATAGTATGAAAATGACAGTTATACATTTTAAATGTGTTATTGTACATTCAATTTGTGATTTTGCTTAGTGGAGCCACGCCAGAGTAACATTTAAATAAATATTATTTAGTATTGGGAATAGGGTGGCTCTGGGGAGAGCCTTCGTGTATAAGACCGGAGGCAGAGTTGCAGCTTGCTGAGAAACACCCTGTTACCTTCATCTGCAAAGTGAACTCCATCACTTCTGTAAATTCCATGCAAGTTGAAACGTAGGTTATTATTGTAGATAGAACCTATATTATGGTCTCTGAGGAATGCAGAAGAGGTGTTATTAGCATGTTTCCTGGCTTTGTCACTCTGTGGGCAGAATTTATTTCACCACTTCCCTTTGTGCCGTTGGCATATGTTGTAGTATATCAAGACGCTGCGGGAAGTGTGAATAATTGGCCAAAGGTCTCTTTCATTGCAATTTCCAAACCAACCCTAGTAACAGTGCTTCGGTAATTGCAACCACCGAGCACTATTAACAGGTTTGGATGTTGGAAAAGTGCAACACTCTCAACCAAAGGAAGTAATTGGCATCACTTTAAACCTATCTGGTAAAACCATTTAATATCCACATTAGGCAAACCCAATTCCCTGTCAATGCTACTCTTCCTGGCACACTCTCTGGCCCAGAATAGATAGCTGTGATCTACAATCCCAACTCTAACAATTTTCAAGGAAGGAGCAGTAGCAATCAAGAGAAGGCTGCAGCTGAATGTGAGAGTTGGTAGAATGAAAGGCAGTTACAATGGAGGAGTGGAGTAGGTTTTACAAAAGGATGTGTTTGATTGGGTGCTGTAAATAATGTGAGATCTAAAAATGGGTTGTGTTTTAATTGGTAATATGAGTACATCTGTGATTGGCTGTATTTAAATGTTCCCAAGATACACTGCTGTGGATAAGCTTACATCTACAAGTACTCAATCACACCTAATACTGTGCAATTGGAAGATGGATGCTGCTGTTGAAAGTGTATGAACGTTTGACTTACTGTTACAGTAGAGTATTTGAAAACAGGTTTCTTTGGAAATTGAGGGAAACCAGTATGGGGGAAGGGTACCAAATAGTTTGTGGATTGATTTTTTAAACTTTACTATTTTAGAGGTACCATATAATTGAAAATATACATTTTCTAATTCGCTGATCTGATTACCTCAGATATGTGGTTTAAACAATATAGTATTAATATTTTAAATGCTGAAAGTGACTCACATACAGAGTTGCAACTCCACCATAGAGTTACACGGGGGCTACACTGAGCATCGCGATGGAGTTGCACCTCCACCTAGAGGCACTAGCAGACTGGGCTTTTTATCAGGAGGCTAATTAAAGGTTAAAATAAAGTGACCAATAAATACTAGTATAACATTAGGAAAGAATAAATGGAACGTTTTCATTTGCTAAGTATATTATCAGTGGAAAAAGAGAAGGAAAAGTGCCATTACTGCTTCATTCTTCCATTGAGAGATAATAATCATTTTCTCTTAGATGAAATTTGAAGTGAAACAGTACTAACATTTAAGAATCGGCAAAGCAAATTAACAGGTATGTTAATGATGAAGAGATTCATAATATATATATATATATATATACTTTAAAGTATCAAGATTAAAGTATTAGCTATATGATGCATGAAATACTTGTAACTGATTTGAAATGTTGTTTAAAGTGGATGTGAAAATAGTCAATTATTTGAAAAATGATTGATGTAGAAGTGAAGGCTATAATAGATAGGCATTTGTATGATGAAACAGTCAGTAGCAACTACTTAAAATACACTCCTAAGGCAGTCGGTAGCTAGGCTACAGGCTAAATAGCTATGTGCATAAAATCAAAGACATGTAGTTAGAAAATTCGGTGAGCTACATGCACACTTTCATGCGCATATGTTGACTTATGCATCCAGTATTCTACATTGAGTTGAATCTAATGTAAGCACTTATAAAAGGGTAGAGCTACTAATACATCTTCTCACACAGTGTTTCAAGCATCTAAACCTTCACTCACATGCACAGACACACCACTTATGTATCTAGCACTAATGTAAGCAGTGAGAGAATCAGGTAAAAAACCCAGTTGCCTCTGACACACTTAAGAAACAATCCATGTCACCCCTTACATATATACGTACAGAGTCATACAGTCACAAACAAAGCCAGCGGTGTAGTAAGAAACTTCCAGAAATTGAGAAACAGACCTCCACAAAGGGACTGAAGCAGTCATTCGGATATCTAGTAAAGAACACTACCAAGTGAATCATCATGAGAAGTAGCCTTTTAAACATGTCTCAGGCATATTTGATCATGTGCATGCAGTTGTACTATTAGGCTGACTTTCATGTAAAGCTTCTTCACAGGCATTAACTTACTCTTCTACCGGATGCACCTCACACCTAAGTTATGCTGCAGATAGGCCATGGGGCACACTCTTATCTGCTTAAAAGCTAACACATGTAGATAGAAGTTTCAGTGAAGTATATGCACACTTTCTGGCACATATGCTGACTTATACCTACAGTGTTCTACATTGTGTTGAATCTTAAATCAGTGCATATGAAAGAGGAGAGGTACTAATAAATCCTCTCATAAGCATCTTAACTTTCACTCATGTGCACAGACGCAACTTCTATGTATGTAGCGCTAATGAAGGGAGTGAGATTCTCGCTCAAATATCCCAATAATTACTGTAACAACGAAGAGACAACTCCTGCCAGCCCTTATGTGTCAAGTCCCAAACCAAACTGTAGCTTCCACAGGAGCCGATGTGAGTTCCCCAATTCCCGACTTCCCTAGCTGCGAGTCTTGATACTCACAAATAGGAGAGAGGGGGAAAGGGGAGTTGGAAGACTGCACTGCTTCGTCTTCTTCTGACTGGATTCTACTTTTCTTCGTGTTGAACCCTGTAATAAATAATATTATTTGCATATAACCTCAATCTTCACTTCCCACCAACTGTATACTCCACTTATACTTCTAAGTACCTGTCTTCCCACAGTGCCTTGCTGCTCTCTTGATATGCTGATCGATACTTCTTGATCTAGCTCTATTCTAGACTGGTCTGGTGTTAGCGTCGTCTAGAAGTATTTCTGAAATACAAATAAAATGTAACCTCTTATCCTTAAATATCTCCCACCACTATATTTCCCTCTCGTTACCTAGTTACCTGTGTCTAATCTGTGAGACGACTGGTGGAAAACTTTCTTTCATTTATCATATGTCCGGTCCTTACTGCAGAAGGATATTATTGTGTCAAGCAGCAGATGAAAGGACTAATTTTAATTCATGTAGCTCTTTGTATTATTGTTGTTGAGGAAGAGGCTTAATGATGGTAAGTACAATTATATAAACATATGTATAAATATATTTCCATTTACATACTTCTCCAGTTGTACCAATAGTTGAAATGCCAAGAGACTCTCCCTAATGCTGAAAAGGAATCTTCAATTTCTGGTCTACTAACTTGTTCGCTAAATTAGCATTCCAGTAGTCTTAATATTCGAACTAAGCTGATGCGGTAATATGTCAGATTATGTTAAAGTCTCTAATAGTTGAATTCTACTCAGCCCAAATATGTTCTAATATTCCATGAATCTGTAACTGCCAAAGAATTCTCTAAGATGACTTAGCTGTCTTTTTCTCGGAATGTTCACTGCACTGGAAAGCGTTGAATTTGTGACTGGAATATAGCTCTCCTCAGACACGCTGTCTTCTTCTCAGAAATTTCGTTGAAGTGCGCCACAGTAATCGCTCGCGAGCGCTAGGACAGCTGCGATCGCTCGTGAGTCAAAAGACTAGACCGATAACCTCTGCATCGGTAACCGGCGGCCATCTTGGAATTCCGCGGCCGCGAACCCAGAAGATACCTCATCAACATGGAGACCTGGGGTATGGACAAGACTCGGCGTAGTCTCCTATGAATCAGATGCAGTTGCAACAGCCCAATAGAGTATCTGCCTTGCCGTGAGACCTGTCTTATCCTTTCACTCCTGACATATGTATATATTTAAAGAGTTAACAGTCAAAAAGAGAGCTTATTGTCAGTGAAATTGCTCTCCCAACCTGGCAGCTCCACCATCAAGTGAGGCCCTCCTGAGCCCCTGCACGCTCGAGTGCTGGTGTTTGAGGCCCTCCTCCACCCGCAGGCTATACCTGCGCCTCATCCCTCAACTTCCACTTTGACAACCAACAAGATCCCAACACCACATCCCTCCTGGACAACCTCCATAACATAAGACTCTGCCAGATCGTGACTGAGCCCACGTTCTCAGCAGGACGCACCCTCAACCCCATCTTCACTACAGGAAACTCCATCACTTTCAGCCACACCACCAAACTCCCATGAACAGACCATCGCTGCCTCCAATTCACCTTCAGAACACCCATCATCCACAGAACCCAGCACCTGCTTCCACTCAGAAATTGGACTAAAATCACCTCATTCGGTAACTCCACCCTAACTATCGTGGACAACAACAACCCCAACACTGCAGCCCGAACCTTGCACAGATGGACCTCTGACTGTGCCAACACCATAGCCCCGCTCAAGAAGAACAACAACACACATGCCAGGAAAGCCAGCTAGTTCACCACTGAACTCCAAGAGTCGAGACGCACATGCCACCGCCTCAAAAAGGCTTGGAGGAACTCCAAATCTACAGAAGCCCACAACAACTTCAGAGCTGCCACCAACGCCCACCACCAACTCATCAGAAATACAAGAAAGAAAGCGATCAAAAACAGAAGTTCCATGCACGCGCACAACATAAAAAACTCTTCAGCATCATCAAGGAGTTCACCCAACCCATTAGCGAGTCTACAGACATCCCTCCCTCACAAGACCTCTGCAACAAACTCAGCAACTTCTTCCACCACAAAATCGAGAACATTTACGACAATTTTGACGAAGACAGCCAACACACAGAACCCTCACCAACCACCCTGACACCTTGAAGCCAACGATTGACAGCTAGACAACCCTCACCACCAAAGACACACTGAAGATGATGAAGTCAATCCACTCCGGGGCCCCCACAGACTCTTGCCCCATCACATCTTCAACAGAGCGGCCAACACCATCGCCTCCGTGCTTCGCCACACCATCAACCGCTCCCTCACGAACGCCTCCTTCTCCTACAACTGGAAGCACGCTGGTATCAATCCACACCTGAAGAAACCCTCGGCAGACCCCACCGACCTCAAGAACTACAGACTCATCTTCCTTCTCCCATTCCCAGCGAAAGCCATTGAGAAAGCCATCATCAGCCAACTCGCCACCTTCATTGAAGAGCACAACATGCTTGACTCCTCTCAATGTGGCTTCAGAAAGAACCACATGCTTAAACAAAACAAGGGAACCCAATAGGTATACAAAGACCTTGGGTATGTCATGATTCCACATCTAAACATGAATAAAACAGAGAGACCTGTAAAAAGTCTATGTGGCAAAACTAACGTAGCGTCTGTAGACTTTATGTCTTTTATGATCCCATAAAAAACCCACCCCTATCCCGTGCATCTTGCAGTCCATGGAATTTAATTCAGTGTGCTAGGTGTCATTATGTGCTTATTTGTTTAATTACGTATGTTGTATTAATGTATTTGGGACTGAGTACTTGTTTGTTTATGATTGCGGTAACATGATACATTGAAAATGTTGGCAAAACTATGGAGAGACTTGTTTCACTGTAATATTCTGGCAGCAGAATCTGATGTTCACTGTACTATTCTGGCAGGAGTATCTGATGTTCAACCTTCGTAAAGAAGAAAAGCCTCGCGTATTGCCTCAAGGTAAGCCATCGCACACTTGCCGCCGCTTGGCTTTCAAATCTTTACCCACTACCGTGGCCCTAATTACCTCTCATCACACCTCAGAGCATCATGCCCATCCCCGTGGATCCCTAACTCTCTTAGACAGCTTGCTCCTGAGCACCGCCCTACCATTCCCTATAAAAATAAGCTCCTGCTGCCATAGCGTGAGCGCAACCCACTATGAGCGAAACTGTTTCCTTAAAAAAACGCCACCTAAATCACGTTGTTTATTTGACTCAGAAACCTGAACTGAACCTGTCTTATGGCACTGCATACCTGAGAAACTCCCTTAACTCTCCTTTGAGGTAAGCCTTCACGCGTTGGCCACCCGATTCACCAATTAATCCCACACCGGTCCACACCCCCATAATTTTTTATTCCTGCGCCCCTCAGCCCCAATAATCCCGGAACCAATTCTTCACGCATTGGCAGGTTAATGACTTTCCTGGTGAAGTTTCTCTCGAATTAGCAAGCTCCCCCACAACCTGTTTTAAAACGGATTGCCGCATCCATGAGCTTTATTACCATGAGCTCTATCACCAGACAGCCCTTGCAAGTCCCCAGTACAGCTAAAAAGCGCATCTGACTCTCCCATACTTATAGCTTCCTCTATAAACTTGGGCTGGTCACACGCTCTGCACTTTGCATTAAAATGGTTTCCCCTTCCTTTTAACTTATTTTCATATCTCTATTTCCTTTTTTCCCCTTTTTATTCCAAATTTGCATGTGACTTTTTAGATGTATATCTTTCAGGCACTTATCTGATGTTGTCCTGATGATGATCCCATTATTTGTGTAGAAGGGATCGAAACGTCGTTAACTTTTTTAAACCATGCACACAAACTTATTCAAATGTAATGTGTGGCGGTTGTTAATTATCACGCTTGTTTAACCCTTAATATTCACAAACAAGCTCTTTGTTTTGCCTGATTGTTTGTCCCTTTTTGTTAACTGTTCTCATCTTATGTGTTGGATACTGTGTCCCACTTTATTCATGTGTCTTTTGAAATCTTTCTAATTGTTTGCTGATTAAATCTTACTATCCGGCTGGATAGCGGCTATATAGAATTGATTTCATTCTATATTTATTTTGGCCATTAATACTGAACCTTATCAAGGACCATTATTTTTGTAAAATTCAGAAAGAACCACAGCATGGAAACCACCCTCCTCACCGCAACAGACGACATCCGCTCCCTCGTGTCCAGAGGAGAGACAGTAGCCCTCATCCTCCTCGACCGTTCAGCGGCCTTCAGCACAGTCTCTCACCACACCCTAACATGCAGACTTCATGACGCAGAGATCCGTGACAAGGCTCTGACTGGATCTGCTCATTCCTCTCCGCCAGAACGCAGCGGGTCAGACTCCCTCCCTTCCTCTTGGACCCCACATCGACCACCTGCGGAGTCCCCCAAGGATCTTCCCTCAGCCCCACGTTGTTCAACATCTACATGGCTCCGCTCGCCCCCATCGACAGAACCCACAGACTCAACATTGCTTCATACACAGAGGGCACCCAATTCATTCTCTCCCTATCCGTCAAATCCAACACAGCCAAACACAACTTTCAAGAGGGCAAGGAAGCAGTCGCCAAATGGATGAAGAGTAGCTGTCTGCAATTCAACATGGACAAAGCAAAAGTACTCATTATGGGCCCACACCCCAATGCCTGTAATGACACCTGGTGGCCCCCTGCCCTCAGAAGTCCGCCCACCCCTCAGAATCATCCTGGACTCTGAACTCAAAATGGACAGCCAGATCAACTCCGTTGCATCATCATGCTTCCACACCCTCCGCCTCCTATGCAGGACCTTCAAATGGATCTCTCTCGAACACAGAGAGACCGTCACACACGCCCTCATCACCAGCAGACTTGACTACGGCAACGCACTCTACGTCAGAATCAACAAAAATCACCACAGCCAAACTAATCCTCAACCTGCCACGACACTGCCACATCACCCAGTACCTGCGCACACTCCACTTGCTCCCCATCGAGGCAAGAATCACCTTCAAGATTCTCACCCACGCACACAAAACTCTCCACAACACCGAACCAGCATACCTGAATAGCCGACTCACATTCCACACACCCCAAAGGACCCTACGGTCAGCACAGCTCTCCCAAGCCATGGTCCCTCACACCAAGAAGGCTGCTCCTGCTCCTTCTCCTTCCTTGCGGCCAGAGCCTGAAACCCCCCCCTGCTCCACCTCAGATAGACAACATCACTCCTCAACTTCACGAATGTCCTCACAACATGGCTCTTCGTTAGACCTCCTTGATGGACAGGACCCTGCGCCTCCCCCCAGCGCCTTGAGAACATGGGTGAGTGGTCGTGCTCAACAAGCCCATGATGATTGATTGATTGATTGATTGATTGATTGATTGATTGATTGATTGATTGATTGATTGATTGGGAGCTACTGATGTAGTAAGAAACTTCCATACACATAAAAACATATCCCCACGAAGGGACTCAAACATTAGGTTAGAAATTTCAGTGACCTACATGCACACTTTCAGGCACATATGCTAACTTATACAGCCAGCGGTTTGAATTGAGTTTAATATCATGTAACCAGTTATGAAAGGGTAGAGCTAATAATATATCCTCTCAAACAGTGTTTGAATCATCTAAATGTTCACTCACATGCGCAGACACAACACTTATAGTTAAAAAAAACATTTGTCACTGACACACTGACAAGACAATCCATGAAAGCCCTTACATATATATTTACAGAGCATTACAATCTCACACAGTGCCAGCAATGTAGTAAGAAACTTTCTTACAGATTGAAACAGAGTCCCACAAAGGGACTGAAACACTGCTTCAGATATCTAGTAAAGAACTGACACTACCAACTGAACCATCCAGAGAAGCAAGCAATTTTATATGCCAGAGGCCTAGTACACCTGACCCTGTGCATGCAGTTCTACAGTTAGACCGTCTTGATATTTGAAAACCCCTTGACAAGCCTTAAGCTGCTGTTGTACTACTGCTAGGGCGACTCGGTATTTAAAACTGTTTCACAACCCTGCTGTTCTACTACTTAAAAGTCACCCCTAAGGTAGCCTGTAGCTAGGCCATAGAGTAAACTACTATGTGCATAAAAACAAAGACATGTAGTTAGATGTTTCACTGAGCTGCATGCACACTTTCAGGTGCATATGCTGACTTATACATCCAGTGTTCTATATTGAGTACAATCTCATGTAAGCAGTTATGAAAAGGTAGAGAACACAACATCTAAAGATTCACTCACACACAGACACAAGTCGCATGTATCTAGTAGAAATGGAAGCACTTTTATGCTGGCTAAAATAATGCAATAGTAACTAACAGACCCAGGAGGCACTCCTTACCGCCCATTACATATATAAACTTACAGATTCTTGGAATCACGAAAAAGCCAGTGATGTACCAACAAACTTAGTTATATATATAAAACACACTTTCATGCAGGGACAATCCATGCCATCGATTACATATAGATTTTCAGAACCATATACTCAAAAATAGAGCCAGCGATGTACTAAGAAACTTTCTCAAATATAAAAAGAGAACCCCACATAGGCACTGACACACTCATTCAGAAGAGTTATTGGTTCACTGCAGGAGGGGCAGGAATGGAACACAAGCCCCAGCAACCATTGAGGCATGACACCGTCAGGGGTGCTTCTGCACCAGGAGGCACGCTACATAGGCTCCTTCAGTGCGGGAGTTGTTGCTTTGCTGCAGGAGGGGGCTGGACTGGACCATGATCCCCAGCAACCACAGAAGCAGGATGCCGCCAGGGTTGTTTCCACGCCAATGTAGGTACGCTACATAGATTAGCTGGGCTACCACAATGGGAGACGCGTGCGGGACGTGCCCGGCTACGTGCCTGGGCAAAGAGCAGGCCAAGAGCGGGTCTGTGCCCGTCTTCGGCGGTTGTAGGCTGGTCTTGGCACACTCTCTGAGGCCTCTGTCATTACATTCCAACGTTGGTGCAGGCTCCCTCAATTTTCCATTTTAATCGATTGACCATTTGTCAGGACTATGGGTAAAAAAAGGGGGCAACTGCAGCACCGTCTTATCTCCTTTAGTAAAGCCTACCCCAAATCCTACCTCAATCGACCAGACGCTTGAACGAGCCGTCAGTGCTATCAGTAATGAAATCAGGCTCTCCATTAATTTGCATGGTCTAAGCGGGGATCTACCTGGCCTGTCCCCTCGTCTGCCCTTGGACATACCTATAGTATTACCCCAAAATAGTGCTGACTCCCTCCCCACAAAAGGATCTACAATGAATTGTATACTGACCTCCCCAATAGCCACTCATTCCATGATCTCCAATGGTGCATATAATAAGTCCTTGTATACAACATTACCAAAGAGAGCTAAATGAAACATTGCTCGCAAACAGGTGACTAGCCCTCTTTTAACCCATCACTCTCCGCTGACCCTACAAGTGTCTGTGTCTAAGCCTGTGTCTGTCTTGGTACCAAGTACAGAAGCCTCAGAGGTTCCAGTCGCAACCTCAGTCCTACTCTCACAGGTTGACATGTCTTATTTCATCGATTCCTTCAATGACCTCCTGGCTAGCCACCTAAAGATTTTCTCCCAAAAAATGTGTTCAGCGTTTAACACTGTACTTCCTGCTCTGGTTGCATGTTTTGCTACTATTTAGTCAAATTTGGGCATGCTTGGTATCAACCTCTCAGGCTCTGCCAAAGGAGCCTTAGGTAGGGGCATATTATCAATCAATCAATCAATCAATCAATCAATCAATCAATGAATTTGTAAAGCGCACTGCTCACCCACTAGGGTCTCAAGGCGCTGGGAGGGGGGTGCTGCTACTGCTCGAAGAGCCAGGTCTTGAGTTGCTTCCTGAAGGAGAGATGGTCCTGGGTCAGCCGTAGGTGGGTGGGGAGGGAGTTCCATGTCTTGGCCGCTAGGTAGGAGAAGGATCTTCCCCCGGTGGTGGTTCTGCAAATCTGTGGGACAGTGGCGAGGGCGAGGCTGGCGGATCGGAGCTGGCGGGTGGGTGTGTAGATCGTGAGGCGGTTGTTGACGTATTTGGGGCCCATGTCGTGGAGGGCTTTGTGTGCGTGGGTGAGGAGCCTGAACGTGATCCTCTTGCTGATGGGGAGCCAGTGCAGGTCTCTTAGGTGGGCGGAGATGTGGCTGTGGCGGGGGATGTCCAGGATGAGTCGTGCAGAGGCATTCTGTATGCGCTGGAGTCTTTTCTGTAGTTTGGCTGTGGTTCCTGTGTAGAGGGTGTTCCCGTAGTCCAGTCGGCTGGTGACGAGGGCCTGGGTGACCGTTTTTCTGGTTTCGGTGGGGATCCACCGGAAGATTTTTCGGAGCATGCGCAGGGTGTTGAAGCAGGATGATGAGACAGCGTTGACTTGCTTGGCCAGCGTGAGGGAGGAGTCCAGGATGAAGCCCAGGTTGCGTGCGTGGTCCGTGGGCTTGGGGGCGGTGCCCAGAGCAGGGGGCCACCAGGAGTCATCCCAGGTGGAGGGGGATGGTCCGAAGATGAGGACTTCCGTCTTGTCCGAGTTCAGCTTCAGACGGCTGAGCTTCATCCATTCCGCGACGTCTTTCATTCCTTCCTGGAGGCTGGCTCTGGTGGTGGCAGGGTCGTTGGTGAGGGAGAGGATCAGCTGGGTGTCGTCAGCGTAGGAGATGATGTTGAGGTTGTGTTGGCGTGCGATAGCTGCGAGGGGGCTCATGTAGATGTTGGAAGGGAGGAAGGCGGACTCGCTGGGATCTGTCGGCGAGGAAGGAGGTGATCCATTCCAGGACTTTTCCTTGGATACCGGCGTGGTGGAGGCGTGTAGTTAGGGTGCGGTGGCAGACAGTGTCGAATGCGGCCGAGAGGTCGAGGAGGATGAGGGCAGCCGTTTCCCCATTGTCGAGCATGGACCTGATGTCGTTGGTAGCTGCGATGAGGGCGGTCTCGGTGCTGTGGTTTGCTCGGAAACCTGACTGTGATGGGTCGAGGAAGTCGTTTGTCTCAAGGAAGGGGGTTAGTTGTTTGTTGACGATCTTCTCGATGACTTTGGCGGGGAACGGGAGGAGCGAGATGGGGCGGAAGTTCTTGAGGTCCGTGGGGTCCGCGGTGGGCTTCTTCAGGAGGGCGCTGATATCCGCATGTTTCCAGCTTTCTGGGAAGGTGGTTGATGCGAAGGAGGAGTTAATGATGTTCCGGAGTTGGGGTGCAATGATGGAGTCGGCTTTGTTGTAGATGTGGTGTGGACAGGGGTCGGCTGGGGAGCCAGAGTGGATGGTGTTCATTACATGGGTGGTGTCTTCAGTGCTGACGGGGGTCCAGGTGTGGAGGGTGGTGGTAGGGGGTGTTGGTTCGGTGGTTGGGAGCGTGGTTCGGGCACCGAAGCTGTTGTGTATGTCGGCGATCTTGCGGTGGAAGAATGAGGCGAGTGAGTCGCAGAGGTCTTGCGAGGGTGTGATGTCGTTGTTGCTGGCTCTTGGGTTGGAGAGTTCTTTAATGATGCTGAAGAGTTCCTTGCTGTTGTGGGTGTTGTTATCCAGCCGTTCCTTGAATGCTGTCTTTTTGGTGGTGCGGATCAGCTGGTGGTGTTTGCGGGTGGCGTTTTTCCACCCGCAAACACCAATTCCAATTGAAGCCCATGTTAGATGTGAAGGACATCTAACATGGGCTTCAATTGGAATTCCATAGAGCATATTATCAAGCCCATTATCGCCGTTTTAGCTGCAGTTTTCTGCCACTAAAGCGGCGATAATTTTATAGCCTTGAACAAGAACCCCGATGATCCTCCTGGGAAGCGTATTCCAACAACACAGGTCTCGCTGACTTCTAGCATTCTGTTAGCCCACGTAGATCACTCATGTAATAATCTCTTTACCGGCCAGAAAGCAGTCCAACTACCCACTTCCACTTCCTATTTTAATAACACCACAAGAGATCCTGAGGGCATGGCAGCTTCAGTCCATTTCCAGTCACATTTACCAGTTATTAATCTCCCTCCCGCTGTATCCCTACACGTGGCTGTCCTGATGGGGGCTCCCCCATTGTGTGCGGTTCAACGTGAATCCTATGAGCAGCTCCACAACAAAACCATAGACTGGCTGGCACAAAATAGAGGCGTGCCATTCCGGCATGCTAAGGACATCCTGCACCTGAGAAGATGCGCTTGTATTATGCCAAACAACCCGGACCGGAAGGGGAACTATATTGTGATTAATTTTAGTTTTCCAGACCTGGCACATCATCCGTTATTTAATGCTAGACCTAATAATCAGGCCACGACCTCTATCTACTTGGTCCCGTTAGGCTTTTTCTAAAGACCTCACATTTCCGTTAGGCAGTATCAATCCAACTCAGCTTCAATCTGTAGCACACATGATGTAACCCCATATAACTGCAAAGGCAACACCAACACACACCTAGACAATTCTATACAGGCAGTCACAGTTGGTCAACAACTCTCTAATGTCTTGTCGGCAGTCCAGGCACCACACCGCGCGTATCCTGCCTCGTGCCCTTTACCTACATCTAATAGATTTGAAGCCCTCTCTGACTTGGACTGACTTACAGACCCTACAGCAGTCTTAACACCTGCCACTCCTTGTATCACATCTATGAATAACAAACCTTCAGTGACACCTACTGTCACTACCCCTTCAAGCCCAATGGCAGCCGCAACACACACTCTGCACAGGCACTACAGAACTCTTTCTGTCCTTAGCTGGAACAAGGCAGGCCTTAAAGGGAAGATTAATAATGAAAAATGGAGGTCATTTGTCTCCAATTTTGACTTACTCCTGCTGTAGGAGACCTGGCTCACTGGTGCTCAGCACTTTGAGGAATATGCCTGTTACTCAAGTCTACGCTACTCCCTACACTCACTGCCAAGCGGCCAGGGGACTATCTACCAGTGTCAGCCTAAGCCTTCAGGTAGAGGTGTCACAGACCAAATCTAGCTCCACTTCTCTTTTAGCATTAACAAATTGTGTACCGAAGACTAACATGTTTTTTTACTATTTTTATTTTTATTAAAATAATTTTACCAACGCTAGCTGTACACACTATACCAGCCTGTTTAATTTTATATCCCTATTGCAATCCAAGGTCGATAACCATGCTTCTCAAGGAAATTTTTTCTCTGCAGTGATTTTGATGCCAATATTAATGGGGGTCTTGGGTCACAAGATTCTAACATGAATGGGCACTAGTTCATGAAAGATGCAAGAGGTGCAGAGCTTTGCATCTTACTGCTCATGGCCTGATTGACATTCTTTCAAACCTAGGGGGAGCATGCAACACGTTGACGTCATTTAGAGGGGGGGAGAGCCTCCCTTCTATACTATGTGTTTGTCATCCCTGATGTTTTATCATGGTTATCCAAAGCAGAGATCTTGTTTACAGATTGAGGCGATCACAACTCTTTTAGCACCTCTAAGTTCTTACCACTTAAGGGCTTAGCTCGCAACAATAATCTAGCTTCCATAACGCATCACTCCACACATGGTATACGACTAGTTTCGAGCATGAGAAACCCCAAAGATTTATTAGCTGCCTTACTCAAGTCACACTTAAATACATTTCTCTACTGCCTAGCAAGAACGTACAGGAATCTATGGCTATGAAGTATAATACGCTAATACACACAATCAGGGGTTCCATGCTTAAGCCAATTAGTATTTTGAACTTGGACTCAAGATGGTTTGACGGGATCTATTCCGTGGCAAATAGGAAGCTAAGGAAAGCCCTAAATGCTATACAGGAATAGAAGTGACATCTCCCTGGCACGCAAAGAGTACAAAATTGCACTTATCAACAGGAAAAGGCAAGTATATAATACCAAGATTGGGAACTTTTGGAACATGCATCCTGGGGAAAGGATAGTACATCCTTCTGGGACTTGATAAAGCTAATTCGATCCAGGAATTACCCCACCAATCCCCTCTTGCAAAACAATATCTCGAGGCGGACTGGGTTACCCACTGTGCTTTTATTTACCACACTGAGGATGTGCCAACTATGTCTACTACCCTTTACAACAGATTGCAGAACTCTCCCCCACTTTTATTAACTTTGCAGGCAGTCGAGTCGGTCATTAATCACAGGAAGGGTGGTTAAACCCCAGGTCCAGATGGGGTACTGATGGATTTGTTGAAATCTATGCCGGAGATTTGAGGTCTCCTCATCACGAATACATTAACTACTACTATTCCCCCTCATGGTCTACCACAACAATAGCTCCTATATTCCAAAAGGGTGACCGCATGTCACCCAAGTGCTATCAACCTCTCTCACTCGACAGCACTATTAAAATTATCGACAGAGGTATTTATGATTGCTTGGTCGAATTGACAGCTTATAAGGACATACTCTCCCCTTTTCAATTTGGATTCTAGCCAAAATTAGGAACCAACGAACAATGTCTGAACTTGGCTCTAATTATTACTAAATATACTAAGTCCAAGCGCTCTCCTGTTTACTTTGCTGTCATGGATCTATCCACCGCCTTTGACTCAGTGAAGAGAACCAAACTTTGGTTAATGTTGCTGGATCAAGGCAGTGACCCCGCTATGGTGAATTTCTTGTACTCCCTGCACTCAGACCTTTAAGCGCGGGATTGTTAAAATCCTCATGGGGAGCTTTCCTCTGAATTACCTCTGAAGAGTGGTGTGAGACAAGGATGCATACTGGCACCCTTATTATTTATTTTATATATCAACAGATTAACAGCCCATTTATCCACTTCTCACACAGATATACCTAGAATCGCAGACTCCCCACCTTCAGCTTTACAGTACACTGATGATACGATAATACTAGCCCTCATCCCAAAAGCACTGAAACATCAGCTGGGCTGCTTAATTCTTTTATGCAAAATCTGAACCTAATTACTAAATATTCTAAGTCAAATATCATGTCCTGTGGCCCAGGCAAATCAAGTCTTAATAAAATCAGTATTGAAGGGCATGTTGACGAACATTGACAATTTTTGTTATTGAGGATTCAATTTTAGTTTATCAGGGTCATGGAATTCTCACCTTGATCAGGCCAGTGTTAAATTAAACAAAACCGCGGGTACAGCTTGCAACTTCGTTAGACCGCAAATTAGGGTGACTGTATATCCACCACTGAATGTTTATAACCCACAATGCATCAGTGCAGCCACGACCGAGCTGAGGCCTGGGGTTTCAGTAAATGCTGTTCTCTTCAGGCAGACGAAAAACGCTTTTTGCGACAGTTGCTGAGTTCATCGCCGTCCACCTCTAGTCTCATTACCCACTTTGAGTTAAACCAGGGTTTCATTGAGGATAAGATTCAGCTGGCGCCACTTTTACTATGGGTTAGTATTTGGTTGAACCCAGCCACTAAGCGCTGTAGGGACATTATATCTGAATGCCTGATACTGGATAAGGCACACTCCATGCCCTGGCTGAGTTACATACTGCATACTCGTGGTTCCCTTGGCATATCCTGGTGGCTCACTGAGCCCAGTTATATGCCCAAAAATACAAAGATGGAAGTGAAAAACGTGTTTAAGGACCACCGTGCAAACATTAGGTTGGAACATGAGTTATCCTGACCCATGGTGTTGCATTGCATAGTTTCTTATACACAGACAAACCCACTTTGTATCTGTCTCTGGACCTGTCAAGATGGGAGCGGTCACTTATTTTCGGCTTCAGAGCAGGGGCAATTTTTTGTTCACTTTTTTTCAAACACTTTTTAGATCCAGGGGAGAATACAGTCTCATCCTGCCCCTGTGATAATCATTCTGCACAATCTCTACCGTACTTTATCTTCTTTTGCAAATTGCACAGCCTAGAATAAATGCACTTTTTGATACCCTTGTTACTGAGGCTAGGCCTCCACCATTGTAGACTATCCCGCTTTTATTTACAATCGTTGTTCACCCGAAAGCGTTTTTACTGTCTCTGCCTTTTTTAAGCAGCACTTAGGGTAAGACACTCAATGATAGGCTAGTCTGATAGAATGTTGTGTGTATAGTGGCTCAGCATATGGCAGTGGCAAAGACGGTGTGTTTACTTTTGGGGATAGTAGGAGTTCATTGAAGGTTGTATTGTGTCGAAATTGTGGCGGTTTCATATTGTTTATATTTTTATTAAGTCTCAGACTTTGCTTCCCACGCCAGCATGATATGGCCCACAACTCCACTGTCATCTTCACATTAGTCTGAAGTGCACAATCGCTATCTAGAATTAGAAATCTATAAGTGAAAAGAACACGGATGTCATGTCTGTGTGTACTTTAAGATCCTGACGCTATGGTAACCATTTCTCATATTGCTAGTAATTTCTTCAACAAATATCAATATCATTTGTGTTCCCCTTATGCAATAAAAAATGATTTTGAAAAAGTGGATATGGTACACAAATACGAAAGGGTCCCAAAAATATTCTATTTCTGAACCATCCTTACAGAAATTATGAAATCAATGAAAAGAACTGAGTTCTTAATGTTGAATATCTTTTTGGAGACATACACTTTAAATTCTAGTTCACATTTCCGTCAATGCAAGGGAGTTTTTATTTCCTATAAGCATGGATTAATGCTTATATAAAGTTCAGGATATCAGAAATGCTCTCCCGTGGAAAACGGCACTAGAAGTTATGGCAGGGACCACATCCAGATATAATTCTAAGGAGCTTTTTATCAATATTTCAGGCGCATTTCCTATGTCTATCCCTAGTGAATGGATTGAGTTGTGAGGAATAAACATTATTCTGGCAGTTGTAACAGGCTGGAAAAAACATGAAGGAGCAGCAGAAATGCCATGTAAGTGGTTACTACTAATCTTCAAAACCTTCGCGAGATGCTGAACACCAATAAAGCAATTTGTTCACATTGTGGCAAAAAGGTAATTTGTTCTTGAAGTCACAGGTGGTGTAGCGGAGTACTATATGTGAAAGTAGGAATTCGATGACTGATACTAAAACTCTCTTTATGTCTGTCCTAAATAAACAGGCATGATTTTCATGTAGTACGCCTGGGAACCACGAGATGCAAACTGCACTACACATATTTGGTAGGTACCTGTAAATGTAAAGAGTTTTAGTATCAGTTGCTTCACTTCCAGTGAATTACATGGCTCTCTCTGGTTGCACTGTATTACCGTTACATAGAGATGCACGTGATGTGGCGTAACACAGGCCCCCACAGTGGCGAGGGGGCCCCCAAGCTCTAGAGGGCCCCCGCAGCACAATGCTTGTTATGTTCAAGGGAACACCCCCACGCCTACGCGAGGGTGGTCCCGTCTGTGACCCGGAAGGGCCTAAACAAATAAATGGGGGCTGGACCGGATGATCCGGGTCAGTGCACCGAAGCGCATTAGCAAGCGTAGGTGTGTGTTATTTTCATTGCTCCGGATCCCGGAGCATCTGCTACCCTCCTGCATACCGCTGTCACTATCCGTCCGGTACCGGACTTAACAACTGGCGACGAGGGGGTCTCTTCCGGACTCTCGCTTCTTCGACGGCTGGATCCTCGCTGCCTGACCCGCTCCGGTGGCGGCCGCCACACGGAGCGCTCATCTTCACACGCACGTGCGTCTACGTGCGGCCTGTCCCGGCCGCCTTCCTGCTGTCTCCCGGTCCCCGGCCCGCGTCACAGCTGCCATCCTGCGCGTGGGAGCGCCCTTCATCGACCGGCCTGCTGCCTGGTCTGCACCATCGTGCGCTGCTCAGGAGGACACGCCCCCTTCGACCGGCCTGCTGCCTGGTTCTGCACCCTCGTGAGCTGCTGTGGAGGACGCGCACCTGCAGTTTGCCCCTCCCGGTCAGTGCCTGTCTGTGTCCCTGCTGGGGTGTTGCTGGCTGTGGTGGTGGCTTCGGGGTGGCGTTTTGAGGCTGCTGTGAGACGGAGGGGGCCCGTGGCTGCTGATTCCTTCCCGGGGGTCTTACCTGCTGCCGCCTGGTGCCACGTGGTGTGCGCTCCATCGACGCTCGACGCCTGGTCCCTGTGGCCTGGCTGCTGGGTGCCTGGAGGCCGAATTTTACCGCGGCCTGCGCCAGAAGTACTGCGTCTTGGCTGCTGTGACTGTGTCTAACCCCTGAAGCGCCTCATCTGACGTTCTTAAAATCTGCATTCACCAGTCAGCGCCGAGATGACGACGGTGTCCCCGGTGGAAGCGTTCGTTGTGGATGGCCCGCCTTCCGCCCAGGCGGCCAAGTGGAAAGAGTGGCTGGAGCGCCTGGAGAATTATTTTGCCGCAGTCGGCCTCAAGCCTGAACGCCATCGGCCCATGCTCCTGCATCTGGGTGGTGCTGCAATTCACCGTTTGGCCAAGTCCGTGGTGGAAACCGGTCCTCCCTTCACCTATGCCACACTCAAGGCGGCCCTGACCGCACATTTTGAGCCCTTAGCGAATCCAGATTACGAACGTTTTCTCCTGCGCCAAGCAAGGCAACAACCCGAGGAGTCTGTTGACACCTTCTATGCTCGTCTGAAAGAACTGGCTATCACCTGTACTCTACCGGACACTGATGACGAATTGCGGGCGCAATTCATCCAAGGCTGTTCGTCCGTGAAGCTGAGAGAAAGAGTCCTCGAACTGCCCGGGATCTCCATGACAGATATCCTCACCATGGGCCGGTCTAAGGAGTTGTCCAAAGTGCGAGCCGCACATATGGAAACGGCCCTCCAACGTCAGGTAAAAACAGAGCCAGTCAACGCGGTGGTGGCGACTACCCCGAAGAAAGCGTCTAAAAAGAAGCCGGACCACGGAACTCCACCACCATCATCCCGCACCTGCTACATGTGCGGCGGCTCGTACCCACACCAAGGTGTATGCCCGGCGCAAGGGAAAAGATGTTCGGCATGTCGTCGCCTGAACCATCTAGCCAAAGTGTGCCGATCGGCGGGACGTCAGCGGCAACAAAGTCGGCAGGTCAATGCGGTGGATGCCCCTCCGCCCGAAACTGAGGAAGACGACATGGATGACGATGAGGACGAAGGCACGGTCCATGTAATTCACGCTCTACAGCCTGATGGATGCCCGAGACGGAGGGCACCGAAGTGTCACGTCAAGATTGCAGGGCATCTAACGCCGGTGCTGATCGACACAGGTGCGTCCATCAACATAATGGCCCAGTCCATGCTGAAATCCTTCCCAACTCAGCCCGTCCTGAAGCCAACGTCCATACAGGTGTTTGCTTATGGCTCCGGCACACCACTCACGGTGGTAGGCGTTTTCACCACCGACATTGCTCACGAGACCAACTCCGTCCGTACCAAGGTGTACGTCACCAAGGAGGGTACGGGAATGCTGTTGGGCTGTCGTACGGCGGAACACCTGCAACTGGTGGTTTTTGCGTTCGCTGTGCACCGGGAGGATGTCGAGTCATTGGTGGAAGAATTTCGGGACCTGTTCAACGGCATTGGATGCCTGAAGGACCACCTGGTGCGGCTGCACATAGACCAATCAGTGCAACCGGTTGCTCTCAAGCATCGGAGAGTAGCGTTTCATCTGCGGCCCAAGGTGGAAGAGGAACTAAGGAAATTGGAGGCCGCTGACATCATCGAGAAAGTGGACGGACCAACCCCTTGGGTCTCCCCCATTGTGATTGCCCGGAAACCAAAGCAACCAGGTGAAGTCCGGATATGCGTGGACATGCGTCTGCCGAACCACGCCATCAAGCGGGAACGCCATCTGACGCCCACTGTCGACGACATCGTTGCGGAGGTCAGCGGATCGCGCTGGTTCTCGAAGATGGACCTTCGGGCGGGCTACCATCAACTCCTGCTGGACCCCGAGTCAAGAGCCATAACCACTTTCTCCACCCATGTGGGCCTGCGCCGCTACAAGCGCCTCAGTTTCGGGGTGTCCAGCGCGGCGGAAGTGTTTCAGGACACCATCAGAGGGGTGTTGGCTGGCCTCAGTGGAGTCATAAACGTCAGTGATGACATTCTTGTACATGCACCGACTCTGGAGGAACACATGAACTGCCTACGATGCGTGTTCCGGAGACTCCAGGACAGTGGTCTCACGCTACATCGCGAGAAGTGCGAGTTCCTGAAAAAGGAGATAGCGTTCTTTGGCTATCACTTTTCGCAACAAGGAGTGTCGCCCGACCCGGCCAAGGTTCGAGACATCCAGACGGCTCCAGCCCCGACCACAGTCACCGGAGTGAGAAGCTTCCTGGGCATGGTCACCTACTGTGGTCGCTTCATCCGGAATCTCACGAATCTAACAGCACCTCTACGGGACCTCACCAAGAACGCCGCAACCTGGGAATGGGGCCCGTGTCAAGAGAAGGCTTTTCAAGACACCAAACAGGCTCTGTCCGCCGAAACCACCCTAGCATACTTTGACCCCACCCGGGAGTCTGAACTGTCGGTGGATGCCAGTCCCATCGGTTTGGGTGCTGTATTGTCCCAGAAGCAACTGGACGGGGAGTGGGCCCCGGTTGCCTACGCGAGCCGGGCCCTGACAGACACTGAGCAACGGTACTCCCACATAGAAAAGGAGGCGATTGCGATACATTGGGGGTGTCGCCACTTCCACCTCTACCTCTATGGGCAGCCGTTCACGGTCCATACTGATCACAAACCGCTGATTCCTCTCTTCATGGGCGTGTCGTCGAAACCACCCCCAAGAATCGAAAAGTGGATCCTGCAGCTGCAGGAATATCAATTCAAAGTGGTCTACCGCCCGGGGACGCAAAATCCTGCAGACTTCCTCTCCAGGCATGCCCGGCCAGTTACCCGAGAAGAAGAATCTGAAGCGCAGGAGACGGAGGAGTATGTCAGGTTGGTGGTGGAACGCTCCCGACCCCTGCCCATCAGGCTCGAGGACATCCTGGAGGCGACCAAACAGGATGACTGCTGGGAGTTGGTGATCTCCGCGATTGGATCAGGAAGGTGGCACTCCCTGTTGGAGAACCTAACGCACCGCACGGATGATGCACAACTGGCGTTAAGGGCTCTTCACAACGTCCGGTCTGAATTGGCCGTGTCCCCCGAGGGGTGTCTGATGAGAGGCACGCGTCTGGTTATCCCCAGGTCCTTACAACAGCGAGTGGTGGACTTAGCTCACATTGCGCACCAAGGGGTAGTCAAGACAAAGTCCCGTCTGAGGAGCAAGGTGTGGTTCCCTGATCTGGACAGTGTGGTGGAGAGGACTGTCCGGTCTTGCGCACTCTGCCAAGCGGTAGGCCCAGCAGATCCGCCGGCCCCAATCGTGACGGAAGATATCCCTCCTCACCCGTGGCACCGGGCGAGTGCCGACTTTGGGAGCCTACCCGATGGCCGACACATGCTTGTCGTCATTGACGATTTCTCAAAATACCCTGAGGTTGAGGTACTGGACTCCATCACGGCGAGCAACACCATACCTCGATTCGAGAAAATCATGGCCAGCCATGGGCTAATCAAGGAGCTACGTACGGACAACGGCCCGCCGTTCGCCAGCCATGAGTTCTCTGAATACCTCCGATCAAGAGGCATCCGTCATGTAAAGATCACACCACGGTGGCCACAGGCTAATGGTGAGGCCGAGCGTTTCATGCGCACCCTGAACAAAGTGCTCCGGATAGCTATGTCTCGAGAGCAGAACATGGAGTGCGCCCTGTACAACTTCGTGAAGGAATACAGACTTACGCCTCACTCAACCACCATGGCCAGCCCTGGTTCTCTGTGCAATCAACGGGTGCTGAATGATGTTTTTCCCCAAGTGACACCGCCTTTGCCTGCGTATCGTCAAGTATCCGTACGCCTCCAACAGAGGCGGGCCAAGAACGACCGAATGTCCCAGAGGCGCCATGCCAGGAGCAGTGTGTTGGTGGCTGGCGAACGGGTGCTGGTGAGAAATCGACATCCACGAGGGAAGTTCTCCCTTCCGTTCGAACCGGAGCCCTGGGTGGTCCAGACAGTTAAGGGCACGATGGTCACTGCCCAGAGGGGCCATGAGACAGTCACCAGGAACATTTCCCAATTCAAAAAATACCGGTGCCCGGCCCCACCCCGGGAGGTGGTGCCAGAGCCTGAGGGTGGCGATCCGACGGGCGACGATATTGACGAGGAGAGTGAGTCACCAGGGCCAGCCCCCCCTCTGCCTGGGGCAGTTGTGGAACATTCGCCAGGGGCGGCTGGAGCAGAAAGCCGGAGAGGAGCGAGTGAAGGTCGAGGTGGACACAGATATCATCTTAGAGCCAATCCAACGGTGTCGTCTCGACTGAGAGGTTTTGTAATGGACTAGAGAACAGTAATGCAATGTTTTCCCATTTTCCTTTTGTTTCTCTACTTTTCCCTCTCTCCCTCTCTCTCTATATTCTCTCTCCCTCTCTCTCTCTCTCTCTCTCTCTCTCTCTCTCTCTCTCTCTCTCTCTCTCTCTCTCTCTCTCTCTCTCTCTCTCTCCCTCTCTCTCTCTCTCTCTCTCTCTCATTTTTGAACTGGAGCATTCTGCCAAGCGGTATTGTGTTTTCGTTTGTTGTGCCATGATAAAGGAGGAATGTTATGTTCAAGGGAACACCCCCACGCCTACGCGAGGGTGGTCCCGTCTGTGACCCGGAAGGGCCTAAACAAATAAATGGGGGCTGGACCGGATGATCCGGGTCAGTGCACCGAAGCGCATTAGCAAGCGTAGGTGTGTGTTATTTTCATTGCTCCGGATCCCGGAGCATCTGCTACCCTCCTGCATACCGCTGTCACTATCCGTCCGGTACCGGACTTAACAATGCTCTGGCTGGAGAGCTCCTTATTGAGTCTGGAGGGGGCCACTCCACCTACCTTGCATGGGGTCCCCCTCAAGTTTCGTTACGAATTAGAAAACGTTTGTGAACAATTGCCAATGTGGTGTGGTGTGAGTGCTGCATGGCATCTTGGTACACGCGAGGAAGAGTGGAGCTTAGTATACAGGTATAGAGATTATGTCATAGTTGCGGTTCTGCAGTCCATGTTATAGGATAGGATAGGATTTATAGAGCGCACTAAAACCGGAAGGTGCTAAAGCGCAATAGCAGAGGAATCTCAAAGAGCAGCTTAGGATGAGGTGGTGCAACGTTCAGTAGTTTTCTGAAAATCTTCTGGCTAGGTTCTGCTCACTGACATCTTTAAAAATAAATCCAGTATCTCTGACAGTTTACCTGGATGAGCTTCACCCCTTACCTTTGCTACATGAGCTAAGATGAATAGATCATTTACACCATGGATGAGCGATGGTATGACACGGATATCACTAAAGAGCCAGGACCGTCATCTCAGTAGGCCTTTTGTATGGTGTAAAAGATTTTTAACACGATAAATGCCCCTAGCACTTCAGTGCAGGCCTGTGCCATGTGTACCATTCAGATGCAGGCTCAATCAGGCCACTCTGATAATAACGTGTTATAACCTATGAACAAGCTAGTTGCGTAAGTCTGTATACATGATCTTACAGAAATCAAGTGAAACTTACTCTAAAAAAAGTAGGTTATTATTTGTGAAGAATGTGAGTCCTTCACAAGTAATGAGTTCCCAATTTTCCTTCTACTGGGAACCAAATATCACGCGGAAGCACTTGATTGTATCAGGGTATTCCAATGCAGACTTAGTTTAGGGTGTGTGGGTAAGTACACCAGTACACAATCACACAGCACATGACACCCAATAAATCAGTCCAGAAGTGCTTTTACTTATACAAATGAAAATGACTTTATTACACACAGAAAACTGAATTTAATTAAAACACTATGGATGGCACTATCTTACAATGACATTCATTAGGGCCTGTCACGAATCAGTGTTAACCTTATGATTGTCAATAAAGCCTTTCTAAACATTTCAATAACTTTCATTAAAATATGTAATGATTGACTGTTAACTTTGTGATTGTCAGCAGAAGCATTTACATGAACTTGAATGTACAAAAAATACCATTTCACTACTAGTCATCACTGTCAATAAATGATTGCCATTGCAATTCAATGTGTGCATGCCTCTTTTCTCCATCTGTAACATGCTACCACTGCAACTTTAAGACCATCCAACAGTAGTACCAGCACTCCAGAGCTCTTGGCAAAAGCTCCAGCTGCAGGAGTGCTTGAGAATGCAAGACACCTCTTTATGGATCATAAATTTAGAAACTTGGGAGACTTAAGGTGACGTCAACAAATCCTTTGAATTTGGTGGGTCAGGGTAGGAGCTGTTCACTTTCTGCAGCCCTCAAAATCCATTGCAAACTGTTGTTGCCAACTCTTGGGACACCTCAAGGACACAACATGATTTTTGGCCCTTCAAAAGAGCTCATAGTTGTTATCCTAGACCATTGGCTACCGATCAGTGCGCTGCGGCACCCCTGTGTGCCATCAAAGGTAGTCAGGGGCCCTGTGCACCAAGCCCACAGTTTGGGAACCACTGCGTAAAGCAAATATATTTCACTGATTATGTTTACAATTATAGCTCGTTTCAGATAACATACAGCGACTGGGTTACAGAGCCTCATGGCTCCGAGGGGCGAAATAGTGAGAATGAGACAAAAAGGCTATATAATCACTTAACAGTAACAGCACATGATAGAAACATGCAAAGGGAAGACACAGAGGTTTCAGTAAACAAAACTGTTGTGATTTCCCTAGAAGCTGATCTCACTACTCCAAATAATCCAAAAGTCAATTGCCAGAGCATGGAGTGTTCCCCAAAATCATGCATACATCCACAGTATTTAATAGGACGACGCCAGTGGCACTAAACTGTCTCAACGATTACATTTTATATGGGTCCGATATGTTCTCCTACCCTTGAGCCTTCCCACTAAAATCTGAAAAAGCTACTGACATAAGTTTTACTGCTAGCTCTTGAAATGTGAAAAACGGTTGTTAATTATTTGTATTCATTACAATTGGCTATATGATAGGTATAGCAGTTGTAAGGAGTGTGATATTTGTTGGTAAGGTTTTTGATGTTTGAAAAATATAGAACTTGCTACGGGCATGGCAACATAACTGATAAAATTATTCAGTATGAGTGTTGTGCAATAAAATTATTTGTATTTCCCTTCATGGGGTTCGAGATTCCATTCCACTGCAAACCTCTTTTCCTCTTCACCTTTCCTGCAGAGGTCAGATTGATTCATCTGAACACACCAGAACTGCTATGAATGCTCAAGTCCCCATCCTAGAGACATAGACCAAATGCTACGGAACGAATAAGCAAACAAGTTTTTAACCTGTGAGAAAGCTCAGTGGGCACAAAGTGCTTACATAATAATAATAATAATCCACATTTGTAAAGCAAGAACAATCACCCGTAAGGATATCTAGGCGCTGGGGGCTGTCGGGAAGATTAAGCAAGCTATTGCCCAGAGTCACATGGTGCTGGGCTAATCTGCCGCCGGCGCCGGGGATAGAACCGTGATCCCCAGATTCCGGAGTCAGGTGCCCTGGCCGCGGCGCCACACCTCTTCCCGCAGTGAAATGCCTTACAGAACTGTTCATGCGTCTCACTGGAAGTGAGGTGCAGGTCAGGTGATTGTGGGAAAGGTGACTAAATTGTGCTTGGATGAGGAGGAGGAGAAGGCAGTGTTCGAGCTCCAGCCTCATCCTCTGCCCCGCACAGCCCTGAGGAGAAAAGCAAGGTGGAAAAGCCAGCGAGGAGGCATGAAGTGGTGCGGTGAGTGTCTCTGGTCCTCGCTGATAGCTCCTTGGCGCCCAACACTGTAACGCTGCAACTTCGGGTTGGTGCACAGGTTGGTACCACAAGTCTGGCTGGATACACACCCGGCTCTTGGCTCTCAGAGGATTACAGCAGCCTATAGTAGGCTTGTAGGGCCAAGATATACCTCTCCTCTCTCCCTTTCCCACTAGCAGGAATGGAAGGAGCCAGCAGGAGTAAAGTGATAAGTGTGAACAGGCTAGTCTCAGAGGTGCAGCTCCCTCGTTGATGCAGAAGGGGACGGTACTAGGCCAGTGCGGCTAGCTCCGTGGGGGGGCTGCCCCCAACTCCCCTGCCACTCACCTGCTCCTCATCTGTGTGCTTGTGCCCCCTGCACCTGCAAGGGTGTGGTGGTCCATACATTGTGTCACTCCCACCCTACAGTGTCTCCAGGAACAGGCTGCAGTTTAGTATGAATTTGCCCTAAGCAGGCAGGTTTGCAGACTACAACTCCAATAGAGCATTTGCTTGTCACTAGTAAAAGCACCTATACATCATCTAAAAGTTCTGAAATAAGAAAAGTATCTACAAATATATGTAAAGAGTGAGCCAAGTAAAACCTTGACCACCCTGTTAAGGAGACCCTCACCAGTGGGGCAGTTAACGCATCAAATTAAATCACTGGACAGGATTGCATATTAATTTCACCATTTGAAACCTTATTTGGGAACTCAAGTTGCTCTGTCAAATTCAGGTTTTTAAAGGACCCAGCTGCAGCCATTTACTGAACAACAAAAAACATTGAGGGCCTGCCAAATCCCCTTACACCTCAAAAATGTGATTCTCTTATAACAGACCTAAGAACTGACTTGATCTTGCAACAAGACTCCACAGCAAAAGCTGCAGCAAACTCTTAAAAGTCCAAAATTAAGTTTTCCACCCACGCGCGCAACAGTGTTACTACACAGGCACTGGTTTCCGAATTGAACAACCAACAGACAGCATTTGGACTAGAACAAAAATTGGTCCCACTACCATATGCACTGTCAGGATGTCAGGATGCAATCTGGCCCTAAAATATGTACTACCATTTGCATCAGCACTCCACACCCAGGGTGGGACAAAAGATTAGATCCAATGTATGCGCTGGCTCAAGGAAGTCATATAAACAATTCAAAAGAGGACTTGGAGAACTAATGGCTTCACTCAATGATGATAATGAACAATATGGATCTTATTTATCCTTTGGGGGTCAAAACCACCAACTTAACCATTAATACTGAGATATATCCATCCTCACTAGCAGAGAGTCCAAGTAAAACAGATCATTTACCCCAAGCTGAACCAATCAACATCGCCAAGAAGCCAAAATATGTCTCAGATCCTGCAACTATAGAAAATTCAAGCCATTTGGCAAGATCGGCTCAAGCGAATCAAACCTACGCCCCTAAAGAACCAACAAAACATGACTCAACAGGTCACAAGATAGACCAGATTCGTGCGACAGGTAGGAACTACAACCCCGCACTCAGAATGCAACAAAGCGGTAATCATAGAGAAGCAAATATAGAATCTGAATAAAATGAGCACTGGAATTAGATAAAGATGGAGAACATATCTTCTTTACATGCTTCACTATTAAGCATCCTCCAAACCTCGATTTCAGAACTCAAAATGCAATCAGAAAAAATGGATCTTCAGATTGATCTCATGAATACTATGGTGACAGATATTGCCGGCATCAACACTAAAATAGAAAATCTAACACACTGGATCAGTACCGGACAGGAAATTAGCCCCTCAATACAACAAAACCCCTGCAGGTGTGGCCCAATCATAGATAAGCTTAGTGCTCTATCAGCTATACTGACGGATATTGTAGATGAAATAAAAAAACGTGAGAAGTCAACCACACTGGCCAGGCACACCCTTGTGGGACCCACAGATGACAAGCATCACTAACAGACAACAAGCAAAAAATAGAAGGAAACATAGATTCAAGCAATACATCTACTATTTCTGGCATGACATCTGCTAAAACTAAGGACCATGCTGTTATATTCTGACTTCATGGTTATGCATGCTCTGCCTTGTAGAATCCTACAGTGATGACATGGTTTGGAATGTTGTCAGTCAAATGAGTCACTGTTGACTGGGCTAAGCTGCCTGCTGGCTGCTCCTGGCGGGGTCTTGTTCTTCTCTACTTATGGTCTCCCTGTGATCTTGTACCATCATGTAATAAACCTCCGTAAATCACCTGAACTGAGTGGACTTGATTACTACAGAATGTTGGCGAAGGTCTTCTAAAGAACCTGCATCTATCACCTCTTCAAACTTCAAGCAATTTTAGGTTCAGACTCTTCAGTTTCTCAAGCTAATTATCTACCTTCAACTGGCATCCTTGACCCCACCAGTGACTTCCCATCGGTCGCCCACATCAGCCTGCCAGTTGTTCCCGTGCGTCTGGGGAAGTGCTACTACAGGAGCTGCCCATTCAAACTTGGGCGTCTACACCCCACTAACTCTACGCGTCCTGTGCCTTCAGCGAGGGTAAGCCTGACGCTCTTCAAGCCTTTCAACGTCTCTGCCCTGTGGTGTGCCTTCAGCGAGGGTAAGCCAAATCTAACCTGTTCACCTGCCACATATCTACGTATGCACTCTGTCTGGAGAAGAAGTGTGCTGCTATATGTGTGCTCCATTCAAGACAGTCTCTACTATCTGGATGTTTGTTCCATTTCGCTTTCAAGTGACTTTCTTATTTCAAGGTATTTGTACCCTGCAGGGGAACCTGTATTCAAACCTACTTTTCAGCTGTGCGAGCGGTTTTATTCTTCAGTTTATGCCCATGTTTCCGCGAGCAAACACTGGATGTTGTGCGGTGAGTGGTGACATTTTTTTATCTAGCCGAGCATCTTGTTATCTCAGGGTAGGCATCTCTGGCCAGCCAATGCACACATTTGGGAAAGCGGAGACTGTGGCCGTGTGATTTCTGGTGAGTGTTAATCTTTATTTTGCTGATTTGAATGTTCAAGCAGTTACCTCCCCATTACAGTTTAACCGCTGCCATTCAAACTGCTCTCGAGGTTCCCGAGCGTGCACTTAAACTCAGCGCACGTAGCTTTACCTTTCTCACCATGTCTTCAAGTTTCCTTCTGTGACGTCCGCAGCCTCTTCAAGCTCCTTCGTCTGGTGGACGATTTGGTGCACACTTTTTTCGTTAGCCACCCGGCACTGCGTAGCCAACGTGCAGCCATGTTTTGGTTGGCTTCCACTGCAAATGCTGGTCCTGTTTCATTATGCCAACCACGTCTTGTGCGGCAATTATGTGAAGAATAGACTTCCTTCGCCTTCATGCTCTGTCTGTCCCTGCTGGTTAGTTTTGTCCTACGATCACCGTCGTGGGATCTACTTTGAGTTTCTGCGATGAGTGACAGATTACACTTCTGGAGTCATAATTGACTTTTACACTGTGCTATGATTGACTAAGGATGTTTATTGCTTCACGTCTCTTCAAGCTGGAAGACCCAGACTGAGTGTGACTGACACGCACACCTGATGTATTTATTGCAAGTTTACTCCGCTCGTCATTACAAATGTTATTGGGTGCCTGGTTCTTAATTTTACCTATTTTCGTATATCATTCAATTTCGATGCTAGTTTGCCGAATTCCTTGATTTAGGTAACAAGTCACAGTCTTGGGAATACGTGTAATTGTCTCTCTTGTGTAGTACATTCTTTATGCATACATTCTCATGTATAGTGGCATGTTTTCCCAATTTGTTTCTTTACAGTTACGCATTTTCGTGATCTACTTCCCTTACGCAAGGGGGTTTCTTTTCTAGCACAACTCGGTGAGAGATCGCTCACCGGCATGTAGTCTGGTTTATAGTTGCAATTTATTCATGGCTGCACCTATATATATATTGTTTTTTTAATGCATATGCATTTTCATACTCTGTTTCAATACCTCATTTCTTGGGTATGCTTGTTCCTATCCCAATGACAGGCACTCCTATGACTGTTACATTATACTTCGTTTATGGTGCGATTTGTAGACATTCAAATGTTTTACTTGTACATGCTCAGTGGGACTATTTTCTCTCATAAAGTCACATGTACGTTGGCAGCAATGTTATCGCTTTATACACCTGACTTACGCAAGCTAGGAGTATTTTCAAATTGTAACTGTGTCTGTTTATTTCAAATTGTATGCATACTGTAATATTGCTTTTGATGCATTATCTTAGTACTCTTGCCCTTTGTTCTATGTTTCATTGTGCTGTTTCTGGGCAATTATGCATAGGTTGAAGTCCTCATCTGTTCATTTTACAGCTACTTTTCTTAGTTGCATGTTGCGTTGCTACGCTCAAAGCAATCATGCATTAGGTTTTAGTCCTTTTGCATCTCTTTACACTCAGGGCAACTATGCAACGGTGTTAGTCCGTTCAGCACTTTTTTTAGCTTCTCTATTCATAGAGATTTCTCACAGGTTCCTACCCACAATATGTCATGGGTTCCTACCCAAAACAAACTAACATTTATGTTGCTTTAATGCATAGTGTGGAGGCTCCACACTAGTTGTCCATTCACGGACACCTCTCGTATTATTTGTTTACCCTACATAGGGTGTGTTTTATCTTTTAGTGCACAACTCTGTTCTACCTCCCTCCAGGGAGCTATGCATGGGTGTAGTCCCTTTGCATTAAATATATGGGTTTTCACCCATATCTGTTTGCTCACATTATTCAACCACTTTTTGTTTTTCCCTGTGTCATCACCACTAGGGGTATTAACGCTTTGTTTGTTTAGATTTTCTTTTTTTCCTTTTTTTTATACTCAGGGCGACTATGGATAAGTTATTGTCCCGTTGCATCTTATGTATTCTACTGTCACTAAAGATATGTTTTGGGTATACATTATGGGCGTTAGTCCCATCTGCTTATTTATGCATGAATCAATCAATCTGACACTGTCTGGTTTAGAAGTGTGTTTGATCATATGTTTACCAGTCAACTAGATTTCATTTTATGCAGAAGCATGGACATTTATTTGGTTATTTCCTCATATCAAGCATTCCTGGGTTTGTTTGTTTTTATTACCCGCTTGAGTCTACACTTAGAAGCCTGCTGGGTACTGTGTATTCAACCTAGTGTTGTGTGTTCAATTGTTACAAGGGAAATACATTTTCAATAACGTTTTAAGTAATTCATTTTCAGCGAGGCTACATGGCAGTTCAACTGCTGCTTTTTGACAACTCCTTGTGCTTCTCTACCGCGCACACTATTTCGCACTCAGCCTTACCAAACTTCTCTTGCCTCCGTGGTGTCTCCTATGACGTGCGCACACACTCAAGTTCTCTACTGTGAGATGTTTTAGCCCACGTTCTTGCCGCAAGCCAGTTCAGCTTCCACATTTCATGGTTTAAGTTTCCCTTACGTTGGGGATGTTTAGTTTTCTTTACAAGGGTTAGCTAAAGTTCACATGGGTCCTACACACTAGTGGATCCGTTTCATGGGGTATCGTTCCCTTGCATGAGGGATGGCCCTACGTGGGGCTAGTTTTTGGGTTTTCTCTCGCACATAGATTTTGTGCCTCTACCTGAGGTTTTACTCTAATTACACAGTTCACTGACACACTGCACATTGTGATTACCAATTGGGGTGTTTTTTTTTCTGGTGCACAATACTTTTTTTTGTGTGTGTTGTACGATGCACAATATATTACTTTTACACAGTGCACAATGTCTAGGTTTAGTCCTGTGTGTTTCGCCATCGGTACATGTGCAACTTAACTGGCCTTCACACAAGGTTTGTTGATTGGTTAATGCTTTGTCTCATAGTACACTAGGTGTACATCCACTATGCACAATCTCTTGACCATTCCGGGGGTGTGTTTGTTGAGTTTTTCCTTTTTATCCTATACATAACATATGACCTCCAGTCGAGGTGCGTCCTAACACGGACAATTACATGACGTATACCTTCACTACAGTGCACGTTCTTACCTAACTTAAGGTGGTGTTTCTTTAAAGTTGATTGACAGTTTGTATTTTGTATTTATTAATCAGTTAGGAAAGTCACATGTACACGTCTTATTTAGTAAAACACACCGCCCAGCTGGGTTACTAGGTGATTGAAAGACAGCACCCGAGTATTCTGTCTACTCAGTATTACCTAAATATCAATATTAAGAAGCGTACCGTGTAGGCTGGTATAGCGTTTGTATCATCTTCGCAAAGTCCTCATGCATATTTGTAATCTTTTTTTTTGTACTGAACTATATTTTCTACTGTTTCTGCACAAATGCTTATGTGCGCCATATAGATACGGTGGAACGTTAGGCATGTTTATGTCTTGTCCCTTATGCTAGGGTGCCCTGTGCTTTCTAAAGCTCAGGTGAGTAGTCACTGACCGGTGTGGATCACCGGTCTGTCTTCTTCACTTTTGTCCATGGACCCTAGGTATACGCCAAGTTGGTAAACGCCGTCAAGAGTCCATTTCATTATTCTGTTTTCCCTCTGACAGAGAATCTATGCAATGGAATGGTTCACTGTCAAATCCATTTTGATGCTTTTTGCTTCCCTACTCTGGGACTGCATTGAGTTTCAGTTGTACAATGATTTTCTTGGTTTTACATTGTGTGTTCAAAGACTCGAAGTTCTCACTTTTGGAGTCCATTGTTTCATTTGTTATATTCTCATTACAGTCTGTTTTCTCCATTTTTAACATCATAGGATTGTATGATTAATTCAGTTGTTCTACATTGTACGTTTGCAATGGGTTTTAGTCGCTTTAGCACATTTATGCATTATATTAGATTTGTATTTGTTAACTATTTCTTTCCTAGGGTTTAGTCATGGGTTCCCACCCATATTATCTGGTTAAGGTTCTCTAATCTCCACATGTTGTTCGAAGATTCTTTGGTCATAATCCATATACTATCTTGACATTGACTAACTTGCTTTTTGTTATAGTCACTTGTTCCCTTGTCCTTCCTTTTTCTTTGTAGAAGGGAGAAAGGGTTGTGCCTATCAGTTGTTTTTCCAGTTGTTTTTCCATCTTTGTGCCTTTTGTTTTTCAAATTTTTTTCTTATCTTCGTGTTGTTTCTTCGCTTCATTCTTTTCTTTACTTTGATATGTTCTATTCTCTCTCACTCTCCACTTCTCCTCTTTCGTTTTCTTAAAATTTAGCTTTTACGTGTTTTCTCTTTCTGGTTTCTTCTTCCTTTTTCTATCATTATTGTTCTTTTGTTTATTTGGGAGAAAGGAGGATATGGTATATTCTGACGTCATGGTTATGCATGCCCTGCCTGTAGAATCCTACAGTGATGACATGGTTTGTAATGTTGTCAGTCAAATGAGTCACTGTTGACTGGGCTGAGCTTCCTGCGGGCTGCTCCTGGTGGGGTCTTGTTCTTCTCTACTTATGGTCTCCCTGTGATCTTGTACCATCATGTAATAAACCTCCTTAAATCACCTGAACTGAGTGGACTTGATCACTACACATGCCTCATTATACCCAGTACAATCCGGGTCCAAAATAACTGGACTTGGTGAACCCATGTCGTTCACACAAACTAAAAGACAAAGGAAACGTGTAAGGAAGGCAAGAAAGAATTGTCAGTCTGTGGCGATGAGTGCAACACACAATCACAATATATAGTGTATCTTTACTGTTAAACAGAAACTCCACGACTACCCGTTAACCAACCCAACAATGTCTCTGCTGGAAGCCTCCAAACCTGAGCTACCCGAAAAACAAGAGACAAACATGTCCTCTCCAGCTAATCTTGAGTTACCTGAAGAACTAGAGACAAGCATAATGCCTTCAGATACATCAGGCACATCACAATCAATTCCTGGGAGGTCAGGCTCTGCCCAGGTTACCCAGTCATCAAATTCCAATCAACCGGGGAAGTGCAAGCAAATTGGTAACACGAAAAAACAACTATTTGTCATTTGAAACCTAATGATTTAGATAGGATCAGAAAAAGGGAATGTAGTGCTCACTGTAAGGATGGCTATGGACTGAGCCCCACCGTTGAAGAAGTACAGACAATGTACAGCCAGAACATATCCGATCGTACGCCCATCCCAGACAGGTAGGTGCAAACAAACCAATGTTTCATCCAGTGCACTATGTGGAGCACCCCGGTCTTGTAGGTTCTAGGACCCCCCAGGACCTGCCTGTTTTGGATGACCTAAACTGAGGGCTTGGTGTGCAGACAGACTCTGGACACCCCACAGGATGAGTCAGTCGTTAGACCAGCTAGCTCCACAGTGTTAGTACCACCTCCGTGTATTCTACAGTGGTGTATGTAGTTTCTGGCAACCACTGAACATGACAACACGGATTCCTCAGGTATCGTGGAAACAATACGCTATCTTTCGCTCAGTCACTGGTGCTTGCTTTTCTCAGAATAAATATAGAATGACGATTAGAACACTTTCAATAATTATTTATTGGTCAAGCGTCAGTCTAGTATGAAACACGTCGGCTGCGACAATCAAAAGACAGGAGCAGACAAATGTAAATGCTGGCACCAATATCTACCATAGTGCTAATATGATGAATAAAACATATTATATAAAACAATAGCATTGACGTACTCCTGCGATGCATAGCCTACCTAAATGTACCTAGCCCAGGTATGTGGGTAAAGCCTGTGTATGTAAATATCAGGATAGATCCTAATGGAGCCAAGAAACCACCAGAGAAGAACTAACCTCTCATCTGATGGTTTCTGAATGAAGTACCCCCATCTCTGTATCAAGGATGGCACCCGCAAGGGATGTCAGGTCTCTGCCTGTCGAAGGATCAGCCTGCAGAGTCTCGGTCCAGCCTTGAAGGAATTCTCCTCTCTGCTGTAAGGGGGACTGAGTGGTCACTTCAGGGTTTTTCCAGAATCTATATGTTTTTAAAACATTCACTAATCCTTTGATAAACATAATATATCTACCATGCCTGGGGACATGCTTATGTATGGGATTAAGATAGGATTCAGAGAGCCTGGTTGTCGAAGAGACAGAAGTAAGCTAATAGGAAAAGGTCATTTGTGTTTAGGACCGTTATGTCGTGTGGATGGGACACAATGTTTGTAATCGGTATGTACATGATGTGTCTATCCTAAAGAACATGACACCGCCTAGTAAATGATAAGTTCATGGTTAAATACCCAAAATATAGGAAGAACTACTAACATAAGGCAGAAACAAACAAGTTCAAGTCGTTTCTCTCTGGTCTCCAGCAGTGTAACTCAGCAAATTGTCTTCATACCACAGTATGTGTCAAAAGGCCAGCAAGACACTCTGAATACAGGGAATATCATGAGGCTGCTTGCAGTGACACCGGCTATGTGGCACATTCAATCAACAGATCTATTATCAGTCAGATTTCTGCCAAATGAAGATCGCAGTCTCCCAGAGCAAACTATCACCACATGGAGCTTGGAGGAGATAGTCCTCCAAATTAATAGGCAAAACAGAAGTTTGAATCCTGGGGTATAGTTGTTTTTACCCCAACAGTACCTTGCTATCCATTACCCCTGCTAATTGCGGTGCACAGGACAGGCACTAGCTAGGGTCTCTCCGATGTGTATTCTGTGTTACAAAATGCTAGGGGCCCTACTGGATTTGGTGCCCAATTAAATAAAGACACATTAATTGGACGAGCATCAACAACAGCATGGCCCTCAAAATGTGCACTGTCTGCTTTAAATGCCTCAAGGAATGAATGACTTTCAGAACGAGTAATAAACATTTCGCAGGATAGTCTTCTAAAGGTTCTCACCTGGAACATGGCCAAATTTATGGCTCTTCAAGAAACCTGGCTGACCGCTCCAATGCAAGTGACTGGCTATGTTCTGCAACAGAGAAGAAAATTATGACCATTTGGAATGGCCCGCCCACTCTCCCCCAAAATTAAGTCAGGTGAAGTGCCAATGGAAGAAGTCAGCAGTTGCAAGTATCTGGGTCTGTGCATCAATAAGAAACTGAATTTTGGGCGGTATATGTCTAAGAAAAGTAAAGCACTGCCCTACGCCTTTTGTGCCCTAATCAAGAAACTGCATGACCCCTCTTTCAAACCAATGCTGGATGTCATCACCGCAAAATTGCTCCCCATGATAACTTATGCAAGCGCTGTCATGCATGGGAAAGATGCACCAATTTTGGATGAATTCCAAACAGACGTTTTTAAGTGAGTGCTTGGGCTGCCATGAAGTGCCTCTCCGACACAATTTTGACTGGAATTCGGGCTGACACAACAAATTACAGGGAGAAGGTATCACACCATCAAAACATGGTACAAAATACACACAAATCAAGGTAGCCCTCTGATTAGCGCCATATAGCAGTCCTTGGAAAGAGATCCCCTCTTGACTTATAGTAAATACTTGATAGAGCGCTTTCAGCACTCTAATTTGTATGGGTGCATTATAGTCATAATTGTCACGCACCTAGATATTCATATATAGTTTGCAGTGTTTTGTGATCATGAACATGTATTCAATAGACTCATTTACACATTTACTGTAGTGCCATGTTATAATATGATCATGTATGTATCATCATGCCTGCGTATACAAAAAGCAGGACAACTTATAACTATATAATGTAATCATTTTTTTGTTTAAATTGCCCGATTTCCTAGGCCCAAGACTGTACTTGTTTTGCACGTCCTTGGCCTCTCGAGAATTAGATAATGAAATGCATGTTGTTTTCAAGAAATAGCAGTGTTCTCATCCTACTGCAGGTATCGGAATGCCAACTCGAGATTGGAGAAGATACAAGGAATGCTTTGAAGACAGTTGGAAGCGAGAAGGGAGGGTATCTTTCATGTCTGGCTGTTCTGGGAAGCAAGGTCACTGTATTGAACAAAGTTGTCTTAATTAAAAGGCGTGAACCTCACCATTTAGAAAAAGTTGTAATGGAAACTTTTACCAGGATGAAACTAAGAATCGAATTCTTCATTATATGATGTGCAGGGAAAGAGACCCCAGACTTCTGCTAGCTTTCTGAGAGAAAGGAGCATCTTAGAACTCGCTCCTAGCCTTAAGCACCCTAACCCATTTGACGTGAGTACTTCTTAGGAAGTCAACACGTGCTGACACCTTTGGGAATAGATGGAAGGGTACTAGATAATATCTCTTCTTAGTACAGTGTAGGGACAGATTTGTTTTATTTCTGATGAAAAGGGACCTAGACTCTGTGTCAGTTTTGAGTTGCATCCTGATCCTTGAATTCACCATTTTCTTTTTGTTATGTCGAATTACTTGTATTCGTAGAATCGGCTCTGTATTGATTTTCTTATATCTTTATATGTTAATCTTATGATGTGTGTACATCTTATTATTCTTGGCCTTATAATAAACTGACAAACTTAAAGTTGGAGTCAGTGGTATTTTCAGGTATACTATTGTCATCGTGGAATGAAATGTTTTTCCCCTCTACCACTGTTTAGTAGGTAAAGAAAGATCCAGAACGCTAATTGTTAGGAGGAAGTCAGGGGTGCAATTTAGCGCAATCATACTTAAAGTCTTCTTTACAAGAAATATGCACAACAGATTTATGGCATCTAAATTGACTGTGTACTGCTTTCTGTCATGCCATTACCAAATCTGCCAAAATGCACTCTCTTATTGATGATAAACATCAACTCACTGATTGGTCCCATGCCTGGATGACAATTCAACTTATGAAACATTGAAAAAAGCAGCACTGCTTAGCATGGCCTACCCAGTACATCTAAAGAGGAAACTGCTGGCCATCAGGCTTGGGGTCCTGCCATCTCTGGCTGATCAACCAGCATAGAAACATAAAGACTCTAAATATTGCACACTATCTGATGCCCCTAAGGAAGACATCATACATCTGGTTCTTATATGCCCAGCATTAGCGAGGCAATGGAAGTTACTGCTGAAATCTACATTAAAAAATGGAGGATAAGAACACTTTGGTCGTCTATTTTAAAGAGTCTTGATCCTTCGGACCCCCAGATCAATTGTAAACTGCTGAAGTTCTTGGTGCTACATGGAAAATTAATTAGCTGAACAGCATAAAATTATTGTGGCTCTGAATGATCCTGCCACTTTTTTTCCGCTCAAGATTGCCCAGTTTCAATAAATAAAAATCAACTTCAATATGGACTAAGTTCATTGCACAAACAGATGGTACATTAAGAGCATGGCAGGCAATCGACTGTATGGCTATGGCGACTGTAAGCACAACAAGCACTAATTACATACAAAGACGTATGGTCGACCTTCAGGAGATAAAGCATAAAGTGACTTTAATCAAGCCTGCTACTGTGAACTTTTAGACTTATTTTGAATATTTTTACTTGTACATCTTTCTCGCTGGCTTTTAGAGTTATTTGAATAGTGTACTACTGAGAACTTTTTGCATTGCACAAGTTTTAGCTAGCCAGGTCTAGTCAAAATGCAATACAAATGTATTGTATACTCTTTGGTATTGTTTTAAGGTCCCTTTGTTTAAACATGTAATGGTTTTGACTAACTATGCATTATGAACAAATATATAAGTAAATAAATACTTGAGAAATGTATATGTAACTGCTTTGTGTGTAATATATGAGTCACAGGTCCACACCTACTAGGAACATCAGAAGTTATATTATGTTGACTGCTGAGATCAGTGCACTAGCTCTACAGCATGCATGCCATTAAAGAAAGATAGCTCAGTGGGCTAAGACATCTGCTTCAGAGATCATCTGTAACTCACAAGAGACAACTTCTAGTCCTTAAAGTGCTAACAGCTGTAACACTGAATTTGCAGGTGACACAGTCTAATATTACAGAGGCAAATCACTTTGGGGTACATGTGCTATACAAATGGTTACCACTCACAGGGCAATGTTGGGGAAGGGTCGTAATACTTGAAAGTGTCTTCTGCTCCAGTCATTGTACACCAGAAGCAATGCCTGCTACTCATTCAGAGCTGGATCTGAAGCTCAGCCCCATAAGGTGCTGTTATTTGCTGAGAAAAACAAGAAATAACTAGTTCAAACCTGAGTCAGCAGCATGAATCAGGACCAATTCAGGCCCCAACTTTCATACAACACCAAGTTACTTGGATTTACCCTGGACACCAACCTCGGTCTCAGGGACGCTTCCAAGGCAACATGGATGGCCTGGTACCTTCAGACTGGAGGCAATAATGTGCAAAATAAAAAATTAGATGGCAGGCGCACACCTTCTCTATCAGTACATCCAGGAGCTTAAACAACATTCCTGAATCTATCATGGCCTCATAAACCCTGCTCAGGAATGAGCTAAAGTGCACTACATCATTGTACAGTAACAGTTCACTTCTCCTAGCACCTTGTGTCCTTCCAATCAGTCATTGGCACTGCATGGGGCTCCACAGTGAAGAGCATAGGTTTACATCTATGATTATAATACCTTCATCGGCTTCATCCCAAAAAATTTGAGGAAGAAAAATGGAAGAACTCCCGAGGCCGGGCTTACATCCCCCCACCCAAGAAAAAAACCTAACAAGATAGGGAGCCGCGGTCAGTGGGCACTAGGTCAAGTGAGTCATGGGTCAAAAAGGTTTGGGAACCACTATCCTAGCCGAGCTGATCAGGCTGCAGGGGTTTATGGGGCAACCCTCTTCTCAGTGGGCAAGCCTTTTTAATTTTTTGGACTTGTAACTCACTTTTCATTTTTCATGCCTGGAGCACATGTCCCTCGGCTAGAGCACCTGAAGTGTTCTTATTTCTGATGCTGTGTGGGGAGCCCCTTTCCTCACAGCTCACCTGATCCAGCTTCCAGCAGAGCGGTCATATGCCAGGATGGAGACAGACTTCTTTATTGTGCTTAGTATCTCTCAATGTCCCCGGACACGGGGATAGGGAGCAGGAGCGGACACCCAGAAATGCTCTGAGGAGGTTGACCCTCAGCAGGAGCTAACCTTGATAAGAGCACAGTGGCGCTCATATTTTCTTCGATCCTCAAGATCTTGGGGCCACCAGGCAGCATCAAGTGTCAGTCCATATGAAGAAAGGGGCCCAGAGGACTTCTTGAATGACTATGGGGATGGTATCAGCTTTGTGTTGTGTAGCCCATGGGAAGTTGGTCTTCCTCAGGGGTAAGTCAAAGAATGTGGAGAAGCACTAGGAGGTCTTTTTCCCATCTGGTTCCCCCAGGGGAATGAATCCTGTGGAATGTTTTTGCCCCTATTGTTCCAATTGGTATGCTCCTGGTGCCTATTACTTCTGGTGCAAAGCCCAAGCCAACCAAAGTATTTTATTTATGTCTTCTGATCTCAAAATGGTATTTTTATAATTGATCTTGGTTTTTCTGCTCTCCCTCCAATAAGGAAAGGCCAACAGTTTTTTCATCTGCCCTTTTGCTCCTGATTCTGGACCTGTCCTCTGTCTGTTGCTTCTGCTACCTGCCTGCACCCAAGGTTTTCTTCAGCAGCTGTATAGGTTCACCCTCCCAAATAATAGAAAATACAGCACACCCACACGAAGGCACACACAAGGCAAAGCAATAAAAATACCAGGAAAGGGATTTTACTCTCATAGAATGAGACACATCAAAAGACAGTCTTCAGAATAAAGCATGGGGTTTTCTTTGTACTACACACTGTAACAAAAAGGCTTTTCCAGATGTCAAATGAACAACATTCGAATGTATATAGACATATATATACGTATATATGTACAAGCAATAATAACAAACTTATAAGGAAGCAAATGCAACTGTTAAATACATGGAATAAAATACATGAAATAAAATACAAACATAATAATACTGGACGTCCACTATAAGAAATCAGAAAGATATATACACTTAATACATTAGATGATTATAACCACTGGAGACTTGAAGGTGCACACAGACACACTCACACATCACACTGCCAATAATCAAAAGAAAACATCACCGTCTGCAAACACTGCATCTTAGCGAACTCCAGACTGGGGGATTCACAGCTGGGATCAAGAGACTCACCAAGCCAGGTACCTACACTGAAGCAAATGCATCCGCCTCCATTCAGGTCCAAAATCCTGCTTTCCAAGTCAACAAACCCCAGTTTTATCATTTCAAAGCATTAGAAGTTTCCGAGAGGACCGCCTCTGTGCCAAGGAAACTTACTGGAGATGGTGACTCTCCATGCAAGCATTCCAAAGGCAAAAGAGTTCTTAAGTATCCTTCTGCACTCTCACATGTTGCAGCCCCTTATGTCAATGAAGCTTGAGAAAGTGGGAAACAATCTACAAAATTACTGAAAACAATCTCTAAAAGTACAGAAAACAATCTTGAACGTGGATAGGCTAAACAACTTGAATGATCTGGGGGCCTGCCTGTGTACATAAAGCTCAAGCTAGACAGAGTCAGAATTCAAGATGGCATGAGGGCATGTCAAAGCCAACCGTAAGAACTTTATAATACTTCCTAATGTACAACACAATGCACATTTGTGTACCATTGCCTATAGCACTACACACTTCATCTCCCAATGTACATCATAATTAGGGCTCCCAGTTTTATGGTATTTATTTTTTTAACATTTCCGTCTGTATTTATCCATATTTTTTGGGGGGGTCATTTTATCTGTACTTATCCACATTTATTTTTGTCGCAATCAAAAAAAGGCGCTGCAGCTAGTATTTTTCTACATTTATTTAAATTGACATGCATACTTTGTCGGCTGAATCCATAGTGGGAAAGAATAAGGATTCGCTCCACAAATGACTGCCACACGCACGCTGTCTGCCTAGCCACATACGGTGCTGCATCAGAGGCACCTGGCCCCCACATACACTTTCTAAAGTTCTGCTTACCTATAATATGTCCATCTAACATTATGTATCTGGTCCTGTAAAAAATAAAACGTTGAAATTCTGATGCATGCTGAATACAGAATACAGCCTGGCAATCTGTCAGTTTTGTGAAGGATATGTTCGACCCCTGAAATATAATTACCAACACCAGGTGTTTTTCCTTCCCAAGCAAGACACTTGATAGTAATATCTCTGTCAAAAACCAGGGTAAAGGATAAGATACAAGAGACGCTGGTTTGGAATGGCAAATACCACTACTTCGGACCTTCACAGAACTACTGCTCACTAATATTGACAAAGCAAGAATAATGTGCTTTATCTTTAGGAAAAGTTTCTTCAATAACAAAGATAAAGCATTTAAGACACATGGTCGCACCAGGCTTTTTTGTGGGTACAGAGATCATATTTGTTTACTTTTATGTGTGGAATATTATTCTTTTTCTACAACGGGGTAATCTAGCACTGTATGAAGGCATACTTTGTCTACAAGGGCAACAGAACTACTCATGGCATCAGGCACATTTTACCATGGTCCTCGTTTACTTGCTGCAAAGATAAGACAGCAAGCCCTTCAAAAAATAGAGCTGGGAGTGAGACCTTGCCAAGGCTGTCCCATTCCACTGGCATCTCAACGACCCAGGGAGCCAAACCAGCCCACAACCCACGTCTACACAGCCTGCCTCTGGACATTTCTGTAAAGTGGCCGTGCGCACGCTGTTCTACACTCCTTTCCCCTCTAATGCAACAAAAGGTTGCTGGGGCTGCAGCCGATGTCCTGGGGTGTTTTCATACCTTTTAAAGGACTTTGGATGCTTGCACTGCTCAAAGAATTAACTCTGCATGAGCACCACAGAGAGGGGTGCTGGAGGGTCTCTGCAGACACGGCGCCCCCAGCTGCACTTGTTCACCCCTCTCCAGAGTGCCAGTAGTTTCAGATTTCATTCGCAGCCCCTGTGTGCCTGTGACACAGATTTTATAGAGGAGCACAGAGGCGGCAAGAGCATTTGTTTTGTCAGTATTTTTCCGTTTCTATATATAAATACAGACAGAAAACTAAATGTTTTCCGTCTGTAATTATATGTAAAAATCTGTTAAAACGGAAAACTGGAAGCCTTAATCATAATGCACATTTGAGCACCACGGCTTATAACACTACACTCCAAGACTGAGAAGTACATTCTACACCTCTCTCTCTCTCTCTCTCTCTCTCTCTCTCTCTCTCTCTCTCTCTCATGCTTTTAAGTACACATCTCACATGTTCTGTTCCTGGTACTCCCACTCTACAGCTACAAGGAGACACGAAAGAAAAAGTGAACATGCAGGAAGGATTATGTTGTACATTCAGACAAGGGTAAAGTAAAACACCAAAAATAAATTAAAACAATGGTAGTCAAAGGTCATCACATGGTCCCAATATATGAGAGTGCTTCTGGCACTACAGCAGCTCACCTGTAGCCCCCCATCCTAGTACCTTTCCTGCTGCACTCCCAAGGCCCCATGGCTTTGGCCATCTTGCAGGGCACCTGTGTGTCAGCAGCTATGTCAGTGGCCCACTACTGATGGAAGTTCCCATCTGCAGGGCCATTCCACAGAAGATCGAGGTGAACCTGAGTCCAAAAGTCTTTAAGACCATCCTCGCAGTGGAGTTAGTTGACATTTCCTTCCAGCTAGGCATTCTTTGTTGGTGGTGCTCTCAGGTCCAGAAAGTCCTCAACAGTCTTTTCCCTAGTAGAGGGATTTTTATGTCAGGGTGGAAAGTTCTTGAAGGTAAGCATCTCTGCTCCATTTTCAGATGACAAGATCAATACTCCACTCCTTCTCCACCTTTTCACAGTGGATTGTAGATTTTGTTCCCCTCATTTACTGTCCCAGGAACAAGCTGAGGCACTATCAAATGGCTCTATTGTGTGGGGAGGCCTTTGATTGTTCTGATGGTCTACAGAGCAATTCACTTTGCCCAGCAGAGGGAAAAGGCCAAAACTCGAAATATGGGATGAGTAAGAGAAGCATGACAAACCCTTAACTGTGATAAGGAGTGGACATATCACAAAAATGCCATTGTATCTGCCCTTCGTAGTCTAGGATTGGAACCTCTCTTGAATCTCTAGACCTAAATAGAGCAAAACAGTACTGTGTTGCATATTTTGTCCCACACTGTATAAGTCAGTAGAGCACACAGATGTTTCTGTAATTCCTACCGATGTATACTATGAATGCCAACTCAGAATATAAAACCTACCATAGGTCAGCACCAATCCCTGAAAAGTCTCTCCTTTTGATAGGCTAACAATGCACAAATACCATGCTGAGTTAGACATGCTCACCTGCTTAATCCACACACGTGTGAATGTTCGCGTGCACCCAGAGCAGAGCCTCTTACACTAACTGCACAGCAGTGGTCCTTATGTTAAAAGACAGACACTGGTGAGTAGCACTCTCAGTTCATTATAATTAATCAATCAATCAATCAGAGAATTGTAAGCGTGATACTCACCTGTGAGGGTCTCAAGGCGCTGGTCTCAAGTGCCGTTTAGCCGAAGAATCAGGTCTTGAGAGTCTTCCTGAAGGTGTTCAGGGACGGGGCACGTCTGATGTATATCTGGAGCTCTTTCCAGGTCTTGGCTGCGATGTAAGAAAAGGATCTTCCTCCTGCTTTGGCTCTGTGGATGCGTGGGGTTTCAGCAAGGATGAGGTTGGCTGATTGGAGGTTTCTTTTGGGTACTTGGAGGGTGACTTCGTCGATGAGGTATTGGGGTCCGGTGTTGTGTAGGGATTTGTAGGCGTGGGTGAGAATCTTGAAAGTGACTCCCTTCTCAACGGGGAGCCAGTGGAACTCTTGTATGTGTTGGCTGATGTGCTCGTGTCGAGGGGTGCCGAGGATGTGCCTGGCAGTGGTGTTCTGTATCGTCTGGAGTTTGCGGAGTAGAGATTTGTTAATGCCGGCGTAGAGGGCATTTCTGTAGTCCAGCTTGCTGGTGATGAGTGCATGGGTGACTTTCTTCCTTGACTCAGGGGGATCCATTTGAAAGTCTTGTGGAGGATGCAAAGGGTGTTGAAGCAGCTGGAGGTGATGGCGTTGACCTGTCGGATCATGGAGAGGGATGAGTCAAGTAAGATGCTGAGGTGTCTGGCATGGTCCATGGGAGTCCATGGGAGTCGGTGGGCTGTCAAGGGCGGTGGGCCTCCAGGTGTTGTCCCATGCTGATGGGGTGGTCCTGAGGACTAGAACTTTTGTCTTCTTAGTGTTGAGCTTAAGGCAGCTGTTGGTTATCCAGGCTGCAATGTCCTGCATTCCTTCCTGGAAGTTGGGTCTGGTGGTAGCGGGGTAATTGGTGTGGGAGAGGATGAGCTGGGTGTCGTCAGCATAGGATATAATGCTAAGGCCCTATTGCCGGACGATGGTGGCGAGGGGGGCTATGTAGATGTTGCAGAGGGTTGGGATGAATGGTGACTCCTGTTGGACTTCACAGTTGATTTCCGTGGGTTCGGAGAGGAAAGGCAGCAGTCTGATCCTGGTGAGGAATGATCGGATCCAGTCAAGGGCAGTTCCTTGTATGCCGGCATTGTGTAATCTGGCTATGAGTGTATGATGGGAGACAGTGTTGAATGCAGCTGATAGGTCTAGTAGAATCAAGGCTGCAGTGTGTCCTTGGTCGAGGAGGGTGTGGATGTCATCTGTGGCTGCGAGTATGGCACTTTCTGCGCTGCGGTTGCTTCAGAATCCAGATTGAGACGGGACGAGGAGGGGGTTGTCTTCGATGAACCTTGTCAGTTCTGAGTTGACTGTTTTCTCAGAGACTTTCACAGCACAGGGGATAAGCGAGATGGGCCAGTAGTTCTTGAGGTCTGTGGGAACAGCTGAGGGCTTCCTGAGCAGGGGTCTGACTTCTAAGTGTTTCCAGTCATCGGGGAAGGTGCCAGTCTCAAAGGTGATGATGATGATGCATTGTAGCTCGGGTGCGAGGGCGGTGGCAGCTCTGTGGTTGATGTGTGGTGGGCAGGGGTAGGTGGGGCCCTTGAGTGGATGCCTTTCATGGTCAAGGCGGTCTCTCCAGCCATCATCGGTGTCCAAGAGGAAATGGTGGGCTGGCTGGTGTAGCCGGAGGGCGGGCTGGCTGTGGAGTCGGGCATATGGTTGATGAAGTTGTCATAGAGGTATCTTCAGGTGGAAGAGTTCCTTGGAGTTGCTGGAGTTGGTGAGGATTTTGTTGTGGATGAAGGTTCTATTTGTGGTCCTGATTCGTTGGTGGTAGTTCATCATGGCGTTCTTGTTGGTGGTGTAGTTTCCAGGTGTCTTGCTGTTTCTCCAATTCTTCTCCAGGTGTCTGCAGGTGCATCTGGATTCTTGGAGATCGGTGGTGAACCAGGTGACTTTCCTGGGGAGCTGGTTGTCGGGGTTGCATAGCGAGAGAGTTTGTCACTAGTGGGACTGACTCACTTAGTAAAAGTAGGAAAGTGGGTAGTGCAAAAGCAAACAATCCATTTGAATTCAATGGGCTGGACCCATTTGATACACATGCTCTTTTGACAGTGGGCATTGTTCTAGAAATAAAACATCTTCATGACACAAATTAAAGAAAATGAATGCAAAGAGGTACAAATAGTTTGCTCAAGAGACCATAAATCCTTCACTTTACAGAGAATGGCAATCACCATAAACAAATTAACGTATATGTTTTCGCCATGAGTGATATCATTATCATATATACATAGCGATACTATACTGAAAACCCAAATGTTAAAAAAAAGATACCATATTTAGTTATGGTAGTAGATGAGGCTGCTGAAAAATTAATTTTCACAGAATGGGTTGAGAAATGCATACCAAATACCAACTTAGCAGGGCCATGTTTAAGGCATCCCTTGCACTTTCTGATTTGGAATGCTATGTATAAATGTTTTTCTACAGCAATTTTAGCAGAAAACCATTGACAGATTATCATCTACACAAAATAAGTGGTATACCTTTTGCAATGAGGAAAGGTCCCAATGGGACCTCTTCCACCTTGTTCATGAATGCTGTTTGGGAGTGGATAATTTACAGAAAACGGCCATCATTTAAAAACAAAGTTGTACTATATTTCAATGCAATCGCAGACTTACTGGTCTGCTGACCCTATCAGGGGGTCAGGGTACTAATGATGGCATTTGCTAGACCTGTCATCCTTGGTGTGGTCTTCCCTCAAATGTGTCTTCAACCTTCCTGTTTTCTAAATTTCGTTTTTGTTAGAAATTGAGGATTCTGGTTGGCGAAGTATTCACCCTGCCCAAGCAGGAGCCACTATCTAAGTCAGGGTAAGTCAGATACACAACCTAAATCAACCTGGTCTCACCCTCACAGAGAAGTCAGGTTGAACTTAAGAGGCAATGTGTAAAGTATTTGTGCAACACTTAAATTACAGTAATCAGTGAAAACACCACGAAAAGATTCCATACCTTTTGGACAAAATGGAGAAGACTCATCTGAGTGAAGCAAGACCAAAACAACAAAAATCAAATTAGTTGAACCTATTTAGAACTGCCCCAATAGAAATTGCACTGCCATCGAGGCAGGTTATCTTATCTTTAAATCACTTCAAAATAGCACCCCCTATTTAATTGAATCTCATTTTCAAAAATACATTCCCACTCGCAACCTGAGGTCCATGTATCTGAACCTTCTTGTCACAACCACATTACACAGACTCAGTGGCAACAGAATTTTCGTTCTTGCCCCTTGAGTCTGAAATGCCTTCCCTCTTGATATCAGATCTGCCTCCAGCCACCCTGAATTCAGGAAACTCCTAAATACTTGGCTTTTCAGATTAGCATTTCTTTAAATAGTAAGCTGCTTGCATTGTTTCTGTTACCCTACCACCATGTAACCATCCGGAGTCGAGCCTTTCAGATCTGTCTTCAGATAAGTGCAATAGTCGAATCAGCACTGCATCGGCATTAGAAGACTGCATCAGTTCCTGTCAGCGCAAACTCACTGTGATGATTTTTGCACAAAATAGTTGCAGGATCCACTTCTTAGGCCCAGGACTGGAGGGGGCTGCTCAGGAAAGGGTGGGGCTCACAGACAGCAGAGTCCAGAAGAGTTGCCACCAGTATTTTGTGACCCTGAGACTTCAGAGAACAGAAGTTAACCAACAGGCCCTTGGATAAACTTGGGTTTAAGGACATAGAGAAAAGGTCCAGTCCTTTTCACTCCCAGGCAAGAAGCAGCAGGCAGCAGGCTAACACGGCAGAGCAGGTAGAAAAGTGGCAGTCCCTCCTACAGCACAGTTATCAGGAGGCAGGAGGTCAACAGAGCGATGCAGGTAGCAAAGTGGCAAGCCATCTTACAGAACAGCAGATCTTCTTCCAGGCAGAATGTCCCTAGTTTCCGCACCTTTCTTATATGGTGGTATCAGGGGTCCAGTACTTATACCCAAATGAGCCTTTGAAGTGGGGGGACTTCAAAGAGGATATTGAAGTTCACAAGGTCTCTGCCTTTCCTTCTTTGGCCCAAGACTCACTGGGGGGTATGCAGATCTTTGGGTGGGTACAGACACAGCCCTAGTCACGTGCAAGTGTCAGCTCCTCCCTCCCAATCTATCTCAGGAAGACCGATAACCCTGGTTATGGGCCATCTGGATGCAAATGTCACATCTCCAGCTCCCTTTGTGTGACTGTCTAGATGGAATTCACAAAGCCCAGCTGTCCACCAACCCAGACGTGTATTCAGAGACAGGTAGAGGCCCCCAACCAGTATTGCGCCATGAGGTGCATTTGCAGAGTGGTGGAGAAAGGGGGTGGGGGCTCTGATCATATCTCAGAAATCATTCTGTATGGGACTTACTGTAGGCAACAGAAGAGTTTGTTGGCCTTCAGGGACCATCTTCAGCCAAGGGGACTTTATCCCCTAGCCAGTTGTGCATAAGGAGTTGACTTGCCGGTCTGGGTTTTTTGATATATTAGGGGAGGGGGGTTGCATAGACATATTTAGCTGGGGGCCCGCCCTGTTTATTTTATTTTTTAATTAAAGGGAGGGGGACCAAGCAGTCCCCTCGGGGCTGATTTCGGCCCCGGGGACTTCATCCCCCAGGTCCTGGCCATTTTTTTTTTTTTTTTTTTTAAGTAAGGGGACGTTTGGTGCATGACCACACTCTCAGGCTGATTTTGCCCTGGAAACCTCATCCATTTAGGGCCCTGCCTCTATTCTGGGAGCCCTGGTCCCACCTGGGCACTCACTCGCAAATATTGGGGACCACAGTGGGAGCCTCAAGGCCCCCACGGTTCCTGCCATCTTCCCGCCTCCTACAGGAGCCGGCAATGCTTTCACACACGGAGCTACGAAAAAAGAAGCTCCCTGTGTGTGAAACTAATTTTGCTCCACTTCCTGCAAGCGAGGGCATATATAATGCTCTCACTTGCTGGAAGCTGAGTGTTTGCTATGGATTGGCGGGTGTGATAAAGCTCCCGCCAAGCTACAGCAAACAGCTATATTCCAGGGGTGGGAACCCCGGCCCATAGCAAAAGTCGGGCCTGGGGGTGGAGCTGGTGGCCCCCAGGGCCATCTATGGCTCCGGGAGATGGAGGCTGTGTGCCCACCTCCTTTCTAATTTGTAAGGCCTGCCCCGAGTAGGTGGTATTCCCCCAGGCCAAGAACGGTCCAGGAAGGAGGCAATGCGGCCCCCCCAAATATTTGTAAAGAAATGCTCTGGGAGGTGGTGGCCCCTGAAGACCCCCGTAATAATATATTATCTCTGGGGAGATGGTGGTTCCCGGGTCCAGGGGGGTCAAAGTGGCCGCCCATAATAAAATATTAGCCCCGGGGAGGTAGTGGTCCCCCGGGCACAGGAGTTTCAAGAGTCCCCCCAGTTTCTTCCTGACATGTGACCCCAAGAAGGCGGTGGTCCCCAGGGTCTGGGGGGTCCAAAAGGCCCGCTTTTAAATTAATGGAGGTGGTGGTCCCCAGACATTAATAAGCCACAGGAGGGGAGCCTGTCTGCCCCTCTCCCTCATTGTCAATAATGTCCCCGGGCACTGGCCCAGCCTGGGGCTGATAACTAATAAAGCAGGAGAACCCTGCAGTTCTCCTTTTTGTATATTTTTGGAAGGATCTGTGGATGCTTTGTTGACCCTGCAGATTGCCTGTGAGACACCCGCAAGAGGTCTAGGGAGGCAGGGTATTTTTTCCCTGCCTTCTTTTCTTTTTTCTTAATGTATTTGCTGGGACTCGGCTCAAGCCAAGTCCCAAGATCTCTGCCAACACTTCCTGGTTTGAAGTGTTGGTAGCCAATCAGATTACAGCATAGTGACTGTTCTGCGGATGACATGCATCCCTAGACATACACATTTGTTTTAAGATGAATATCTCTAAAACTACCAAATAAATTTACCCCAAATCACAAAAAGCATGATCTGAATATCAACATCTAGATTCCTGCCAAATTTGGTGTAATTCTGTCCAGTGGTTTTGGCTGTAGTCGTGTATAAATGTCTTATGAAAATTAACACCTTTTTTCTCAGCCCCCGCTTGATGGATTACCATGAAACTTTCCAGACAGCACCTGAAGTATCGGTCACATTATTATGAAATATTTCATGGAGATTCTTTAACCGGCACCAAAGATATAGGCACCTGAAAATCAACTTTTTAATAGAAACTAGGTCCTAAATATAACTATCTACTATGCACTTATATCTATATATATATATATATATATATATATATATACATATATATATATATATTACCTACTGGCGGTCGCCAGTAGGTAGTTATAGTTAGGACCACGTTTCCATACATTCCAACATTCTATTTTGAATAACTTTGGCGCCGGTCGACGAATCCTCGCGAATTTCCCAAAATAGGTGGGGCGCTACGCTCCGCTCCTACCCTGAAAGTCTCGGGGGGATTCGTCAAGCGGGGGCTGAGATAAAAGGGGGGTCCCAAAACGCGTTTTTCCCATGCATTTTTCCATAGGACCTTTAGAACGAGCTACAGCCAGAACGGCTGAACAGAATTACTTGAAATTTGGCAGAGAGGTAGTCCTCAGGTCAAGGAAGTGCCTTTTGTAGGTTTGGTGTAAATCTGTTCAGTAGATTCTGAGAAAATAGCCTTTAAATCAATATATATATCTGAGCCCGCTTACGGTACGCTTACCGTACGCTTACGGTAAGCGTACGGCGGCGTGCGCGAGCGCGATTCTGATTGGCTCTTAGATCTTAGTAAACATTCGAATCGGTCGAAACCAGGAAGCGGCGGCCGCCATTTTGTGTATTTCACTCTGAAAAAAAAGAGTGAAAACAAGGAAAGGGGGCAATGAGGAGAGTTACAGACCCCCTAACATTTGTAAGGGGGTCAAAGAAGGACAGAAAAGTACAAAAAAAACATTTATTGATTTAAAAAAAAATCACGGGGTACGCGTACGGTAAGCTTACGGTAAGCGTACGGTAAAAAAAAAAAAAAAAAGATAAATGAAAAGCAGATTTAAGAGTTTAGAAATTAGGGAGCTCTAAAAAGAGCTGTTGTGTTTATGAAGTCATTTTTTTAGTGGTACCTACAAGTAAGTACCGATGCAGAGTCTAAGGTTCAAGAGGAAGACTCTGTTCCCTTCATCATTGAAGTGCACACCATCTCCTCTATAAATGTCTTGCATGTCATAACGCAAGTTGTTGTGGTAAATGGCACCCATACCATAGTCACGAAGGAAAGCAGAAACAGATTTGTTGACGTGCTTTCTTGCTTTGTCAATCTGTGGACAGAAATGATTGGACCAGTTCCATTTTTGCCTTTGGCATATGTTGGAAAACACAAAGGCAGTTTTAGGGAAAAGTGAAAACAGTTGTGCAAAGGTGTCCTTCATAAGCATTTTCAGACCTACCCCAGTCAAAGTGCCTAGGTCATTGCCACCACAGTGCACTATTATGAGGTCAGGGTGTTGGATTTGAATGAAGGATTTCACCAATGGCATCAATTGGTGCCACTTTAACCCTCTCTGACCAATCCATTTAATGTCTACATTTGGCAAAGCAAGGTCTCTCACCATATCTGTTTTCTCTGCAAACTTTTCACTCCAGAAGACATAGCTGTGCCCTACAATCCAGACTGTGAACATCTTCAAAGGAGAACTGGATGCACTCAGGAGGTGTCTTTCAGTAGAATGGCAATAAGAAAAGAAAGACAGTTTGGAAATGGAGGCATACATATTTTTTTAAAACAAAAAGAACTGATTGGCTGTTTCATACCATTCTAGAATAAAAACTAGGCTGTATGTGAAAATTAATAGAAGCATGTTTTGTATTGGTACAAAAAAATGTGTAACCAAAGAACAGTACTATGGATTTGCTGTAAGGTTTGAAAAGTCAAGCACTCTTGCTCTGTGGAATTGAAACATTGTGTGTCGAACTTCTGACCTAACTGCACACAGCAGTGTTCCATGAGCTGTTGCTATGGTAGCAGGCAGAAGTCAAGTTGGGGGAAGGGTACTAGGCAGAAGTCAAGTTGGGGGCAGGGTACTTTTGGAAAAGGGTTGGTTTTCAACCAATAGAAATGTGTGAATACATGTGAAAAAAAGGGGGAAGCACTGAGATTTGAAACTTACATGTATATGTGTGGAAAAATAGAGGGAAAGTTTGCCATTATCTGGTTCTGCTGAGAGGAGAGAGGTGAACAGAACAGAGATCCTGGCTCTGATAATCTGCTGTTTGAGTGTCACATTTCTTTCACAACTAACTAATTTTAAAGGTGAGTTTACAGTTTGAGAGGGGATGTATGTGGTAACTTAAGAAATGAATAATAGAAATGGGAATTGTTTTTGTTGTAGTTACACATGGTGGTTTCATAATGTGTCAGTGTGTAAAAGTGATTTACACTTGCCCCGAAAAAAAAAAAGAGCAGTAAGTGTGCTTTCAAATTGGCAAAGAAATTTCGTTTTGGCACTAATGTGAAAACATGACTCTGTGTGCATAGAAGAATTATAGGCAGAGATTTATTGCGTCTTGCTCTGGTGATTTCACAGTTGCATTAGATGGAAAGGGGGAGCGAATTTTTGGGGGAAGAAGCAGAGGCTTAGCACACACCCATGTCCTTGCCGTGTATAGTCATGCACAGTATTTACAAGCGAGTGGGGTTTTCAGGTTTCAGTCTGTAATGCAAATACATTCAGCATCACTAAGGCTGGTTGCCCTTGGTGGAGTGTAGGCAGTCACAGAGAATGCACATGGTGGTGGTCTGAAAAAAAAACAGCTTGGACACGTGCAATTAAATAAATCAAAAATAGTGGTTTCATAATGTGTCAGTCTGTAAAAGTGATTTCAAATTGTAAAAAGAGATTTTCACTTGGCCCGAAAAAAAAGAGCAGTAAGTGTGCTTTCAAATTGGCAAAGAAATTTCGTTTTGGCACTAATGTGAAAACATGACTCTGTGTGCATAGAAGAATTATAGGCAGAGATTTATTGCGTCTTGCTCTGGTGATTTCACAGTTGCATTAGATGGAAAGGGGGAGCGAATTTTTGGGGGAAGAAGCAGAGTCTTAGCACACACCCATGTGCTTGCCGTGTATAGTCATGCACAGTATTTAGAAGCCAGTGGGGTTTTCAGGTTTAAGTCTGTAATGCAAATACATTCAGCATCACTAAGGCTGGTTGCCCTTGCTGGAGTGTAGGCAGTCACAGAGAATGCACATGGTGTTGGTCTGAAAAAAAAACAGCTTGGACACGTCCAATTAAATAAATCAAAAATAGTGGTTTCATAATGTGTCAGTCTGTAAAAGTGATTTCCAATTGTAAAAAGTGATTTTCACTTGCCCCGAAAAAAAAAAGAGCAGTAAGTGTGCTTTAAAAATGGCAAAGAAATTTCGTTTTGGCACTAATGTGAAAACATGACTCTGTGTGCATAGAAGAATTATAGGCAGAGATTTATTGCGTCTTGCTCTGGTGATTTCACAGTTGCATTAGATGGAAAGGGGGAGCGAATTTTTGGGGGAAGAAGCAGAGGCTTAGCACACACCCATGTCCTTGCCGTGTATAGTCATGCACAGTATTTACAAGCCAGTGGGGTTTTCAGGTTTAAGTCTGTAATGCAAATACATTCAGCATCACTAAGGCTGGTTGCCCTTGGTGGAGTGTAGGCAGTCACAGAGAATGCACATGGTGGTGGTCTGAAAAAAAAACAGCTTGGACACGTGCAATTAAATAAATCAAAAATAGTGGTTTCATAATGTGTCAGTCTGTAAAAGTGATTTCAAATTGTAAAAAGAGATTTTCACTTGGCCCGAAAAAAAAAAGAGCAGTAAGTGTGCTTTCAAATTGGCAAAGAAATTTCGTTGTGGGACTAATGTGAAAACATGACTCTGTGTGCATAGAAGAATTATAGGCAGAGATTTATTGCGTCTTGCTCTGGTGATTTCACAGTTGCATTAGATGGAAAGGGGGAGCGAATTATTGGGGGAAGAAGCAGAGGCTTAGCACACACCCATGTCCTTGCCGTGTATAGTCATGCACAGTATTTACAAGCCAGTGGGGTTTTCAGGTTTAAGTCTGTAATGCAAATACATTCAGCATCACTAAGGCTGGTTGCCCTTGCTGGAGTGTAGGCAGTCACAGAGAATGCACATGGTGGTGGTCTGAAAAAAAAACAGCTTGGACACGTGCAATTAAATAAATCAAAAATAGTGGTTTCATAATGTGTCAGTCTGTAAAAGTGATTTCCAATTGTAAAAAGTGATTTTCACTTGCCCCGAAAAAAAAAGAGCAGTAAGTGTGCTTTGAAATTGGCAAAGAAATTTCGTTTTGGCACTAATGTGAAAACATGACTCTGTGTGCATAGAAGAATTATAGGCAGAGATTTATTGCGTCTTGCTCTGGTGATTTCACAGTTGCATTAGATGGAAAGGGGGAGCGAATTTTTGGGGGAAGAAGCAGAGGCTTAGCACACACCCATGTCCTTGCCGTGTATAGTCATGCACAGTATTTACAAGCCAGTGGGGTTTTCAGGTTTAAGTCTGTAATGCAAATACATTCAGCATCACTAAGGCTGGTTGCCCTTGCTGGAGTGTAGGCAGTCACAGAGAATGCACATGGTGGTGGTCTGAAAAAAAAGCAGCTTGGACACGTGCAATTAAATAAATCAAAAATAGTGGTTTCATAATGTGTCAGTCTGTAAAAGTGATTTCAAATTGTAAAAAGAGATTTTCACTTGGCCCGAAAAAAAAAGAGCAGTAAGTGTGCTTTCAAATTGGCAAAGAAATTTCGTTTTGGCACTAATGTGAAAACATGACTCTGTGTGCATAGAAGAATTATAGGCAGAGATTTATTGCGTCTTGCTCTGGTGATTTCACAGTTGCATTAGATGGAAAGGGGGAGCGAATTTTTGGGGGAAGAAGCAGAGGCTTAGCACACACCCATGTCCTTGCCGTGTATAGTCATGCACTGTATTTACAAGCCAGTGGGGTTTTCAGGTTTAAGTCTGTAATGCAAATACATTCAGCATCACTAAGGCTGGTTGCCCTTGGTGGAGTGTAGGCAGTCACAGAGAATGCACATGGTGGTGGTCTGAAAAAAAAACAGCTTGGACACGTGCAATTAAATAAATCAAAAATAGTGGTTTCATAATGTGTCAGTCTGTAAAAGTGATTTCAAATTGTAAAAAGAGATTTTCACTTGGCCCGAAAAAAAAAGAGCAGTAAGTGTGCTTTCAAATTGGCAAAGAAATTTCGTTTTGGCACTAATGTGAAAACATGACTCTGTGTGCATAGAAGAATTATAGGCAGAGATTTATTGCGTCTTGCTCTGGTGATTTCACAGTTGCATTAGATGGAAAGGGGGAGCGAATTTTTGGGGGAAGAAGCAGAGGCTTAGCACACACCCATGTCCTTGCCGTGTATAGTCATGCACAGTATTTACAAGCCAGTGGGGTTTTCAGGTTTAAGTCTGTAATGCAAATACATTCAGCATCACTAAGGCTGGTTGCCCTTGGTGGAGTGTAGGCAGTCACAGAGAATGCACATGGTGTTGGTCTGAAAAAAAAACAGCTTGGACACGTCCAATTAAATAAATCAAAAATAGTGGTTTCATAATGTGTCAGTCTGTAAAAGTGATTTCAAATTGTAAAAAGAGATTTTCACTTGGCCCGAAAAAAAAAGAGCAGTAAGTGTGCTTTCAAATTGGCAAAGAAATTTCGTTTTGGCACTAATGTGAAAACATGACTCTGTGTGCATAGAAGAATTATAGGCAGAGATTTATTGCGTCTTGCTCTGGTGATTTCACAGTTGCATTAGATGGAAAGGGGGAGCGAATTTTTGGGGGAAGAAGCAGAGTCTTAGCACACACCCATGTGCTTGCCGTGTATAGTCATGCACAGTATTTAGAAGCCAGTGGGGTTTTCAGGTTTAAGTCTGTAATGCAAATACATTCAGCATCACTAAGGCTGGTTGCCCTTGCTGGAGTGTAGGCAGTCACAGAGAATGCACATGGTGTTGGTCTGAAAAAAAAACAGCTTGGACACGTCCAATTAAATAAATCAAAAATAGTGGTTTCATAATGTGTCAGTCTGTAAAAGTGATTTCCAATTGTAAAAAGTGATTTTCACTTGCCCCGAAAAAAAAAAGAGCAGTAAGTGTGCTTTAAAAATGGCAAAGAAATTTCGTTTTGGCACTAATGTGAAAACATGACTCTGTGTGCATAGAAGAATTATAGGCAGAGATTTATTGCGTCTTGCTCTGGTGATTTCACAGTTGCATTAGATGGAAAGGGGGAGCGAATTTTTGGGGGAAGAAGCAGAGGCTTAGCACACACCCATGTCCTTGCCGTGTATAGTCATGCACAGTATTTACAAGCCAGTGGGGTTTTCAGGTTTAAGTCTGTAATGCAAATACATTCAGCATCACTAAGGCTGGTTGCCCTTGGTGGAGTGTAGGCAGTCACAGAGAATGCACATGGTGGTGGTCTGAAAAAAAAACAGCTTGGACACGTGCAATTAAATAAATCAAAAATAGTGGTTTCATAATGTGTCAGTCTGTAAAAGTGATTTCAAATTGTAAAAAGAGATTTTCACTTGGCCCGAAAAAAAAAAGAGCAGTAAGTGTGCTTTCAAATTGGCAAAGAAATTTCGTTGTGGGACTAATGTGAAAACATGACTCTGTGTGCATAGAAGAATTATAGGCAGAGATTTATTGCGTCTTGCTCTGGTGATTTCACAGTTGCATTAGATGGAAAGGGGGAGCGAATTATTGGGGGAAGAAGCAGAGGCTTAGCACACACCCATGTCCTTGCCGTGTATAGTCATGCACAGTATTTACAAGCCAGTGGGGTTTTCAGGTTTAAGTCTGTAATGCAAATACATTCAGCATCACTAAGGCTGGTTGCCCTTGGTGGAGTGTAGGCAGTCACAGAGAATGCACATGGTGGTGGTCTGAAAAAAAAACAGCTTGGACACGTGCAATTAAATAAATCAAAAATAGTGGTTTCATAATGTGTCAGTCTGTAAAAGTGATTTCAAATTGTAAAAAGAGATTTTCACTTGGCCCGAAAAAAAAAGAGCAGTAAGTGTGCTTTCAAATTGGCAAAGAAATTTCGTTTTGGCACTAATGTGAAAACATGACTCTGTGTGCATAGAAGAATTATAGGCAGAGATTTATTGCGTCTTGCTCTGGTGATTTCACAGTTGCATTAGATGGAAAGGGGGAGCGAATTTTTGGGGGAAGAAGCAGAGGCTTAGCACACACCCATGTCCTTGCCGTGTATAGTCATGCACAGTATTTACAAGCCAGTGGGGTTTTCAGGTTTAAGTCTGTAATGCAAATACATTCAGCATCACTAAGGCTGGTTGCCCTTGGTGGAGTGTAGGCAGTCACAGAGAATGCACATGGTGTTGGTCTGAAAAAAAAACAGCTTGGACACGTCCAATTAAATAAATCAAAAATAGTGGTTTCATAATGTGTCAGTCTGTAAAAGTGATTTCAAATTGTAAAAAGAGATTTTCACTTGGCCCGAAAAAAAAAGAGCAGTAAGTGTGCTTTCAAATTGGCAAAGAAATTTCGTTTTGGCACTAATGTGAAAACATGACTCTGTGTGCATAGAAGAATTATAGGCAGAGATTTATTGCGTCTTGCTCTGGTGATTTCACAGTTGCATTAGATGGAAAGGGGGAGCGAATTTTTGGGGGAAGAAGCAGAGTCTTAGCACACACCCATGTGCTTGCCGTGTATAGTCATGCACAGTATTTAGAAGCCAGTGGGGTTTTCAGGTTTAAGTCTGTAATGCAAATACATTCTGCATCACTAAGGCTGGTTGCCCTTGTTGGAGTGTAGGCAGTCACAGAGAATGCACATGGTGTTGGTCTGAAAAAAAACAGCTTGGACACGTCCAATTAAATAAATCAAAAATAGTGGTTTCATAATGTGTCAGTCTGTAAAAGTGATTTCCAATTGTAAAAAGTGATTTTCACTTGCCCCGAAAAAAAAAAGAGCAGTAAGTGTGCTTTAAAAATGGCAAAGAAATTTCGTTTTGGCACTAATGTGAAAACATGACTCTGTGTGCATAGAAGAATTATAGGCAGAGATTTATTGCGTCTTGCTCTGGTGATTTCACAGTTGCATTAGATGGAAAGGGGGAGCGAATTTTTGGGGGAAGAAGCAGAGGCTTAGCACACACCCATGTCCTTGCCGTGTATAGTCATGCACAGTATTTACAAGCCAGTGGGGTTTTCAGGTTTAAGTCTGTAATGCAAATACATTCAGCATCACTAAGGCTGGTTGCCCTTGGTGGAGTGTAGGCAGTCACAGAGAATGCACATGGTGGTGGTCTGAAAAAAAAACAGCTTGGACACGTGCAATTAAATAAATCAAAAATAGTGGTTTCATAATGTGTCAGTCTGTAAAAGTGATTTCAAATTGTAAAAAGAGATTTTCACTTGGCCCGAAAAAAAAAAGAGCAGTAAGTGTGCTTTCAAATTGGCAAAGAAATTTCGTTGTGGGACTAATGTGAAAACATGACTCTGTGTGCATAGAAGAATTATAGGCAGAGATTTATTGCGTCTTGCTCTGGTGATTTCACAGTTGCATTAGATGGAAAGGGGGAGCGAATTATTGGGGGAAGAAGCAGAGGCTTAGCACACACCCATGTCCTTGCCGTGTATAGTCATGCACAGTATTTACAAGCCAGTGGGGTTTTCAGGTTTAAGTCTGTAATGCAAATACATTCAGCATCACTAAGGCTGGTTGCCCTTGGTGGAGTGTAGGCAGTCACAGAGAATGCACATGGTGGTGGTCTGAAAAAAAAACAGCTTGGACACGTGCAATTAAATAAATCAAAAATAGTGGTTTCATAATGTGTCAGTCTGTAAAAGTGATTTCAAATTGTAAAAAGAGATTTTCACTTGGCCCGAAAAAAAAGAGCAGTAAGTGTGCTTTCAAATTGGCAAAGAAATTTCGTTTTGGCACTAATGTGAAAACATGACTCTGTGTGCATAGAAGAATTATAGGCAGAGATTTATTGCGTCTTGCTCCGGTGATTTCACAGTTGCATTAGATGGAAAGGGGGAGCGAATTTTTGGGGGAAGAAGCAGAGGCTTAGCACACACCCATGTCCTTGCCGTGTATAGTCATGCACAGTATTTACAAGCCAGTGGGGTTTTCAGGTTTAAGTCTGTAATGCAAATACATTCAGCATCACTAAGGCTGGTTGCCCTTGGTGGAGTGTAGGCAGTCACAGAGAATGCACATGGTGTTGGTCTGAAAAAAAAACAGCTTGGACACGTCCAATTAAATAAATCAAAAATAGTGGTTTCATAATGTGTCAGTCTGTAAAAGTGATTTCAAATTGTAAAAAGAGATTTTCACTTGGCCCGAAAAAAAAAGAGCAGTAAGTGTGCTTTCAAATTGGCAAAGAAATTTCGTTTTGGCACTAATGTGAAAACATGACTCTGTGTGCATAGAAGAATTATAGGCAGAGATTTATTGCGTCTTGCTCTGGTGATTTCACAGTTGCATTAGATGGAAAGGGGGAGCGAATTTTTGGGGGAAGAAGCAGAGTCTTAGCACACACCCATGTGCTTGCCGTGTATAGTCATGCACAGTATTTAGAAGCCAGTGGGGTTTTCAGGTTTAAGTCTGTAATGCAAATACATTCTGCATCACTAAGGCTGGTTGCCCTTGCTGGAGTGTAGGCAGTCACAGAGAATGCACATGGTGTTGGTCTGAAAAAAAAACAGCTTGGACACGTCCAATTAAATAAATCAAAAATAGTGGTTTCATAATGTGTCAGTCTGTAAAAGTGATTTCCAATTGTAAAAAGTGATTTTCACTTGCCCCGAAAAAAAAAAGAGCAGTAAGTGTGCTTTAAAAATGGCAAAGAAATTTCGTTTTGGCACTAATGTGAAAACATGACTCTGTGTGCATAGAAGAATTATAGGCAGAGATGTATTGCGTCTTGCTCTGGTGATTTCACAGTTGCATTAGATGGAAAGGGGGAGCGAATTTTTGGGGGAAGAAGCAGAGGCTTAGCACACACCCATGTCCTTGCCGTGTATAGTCATGCACAGTATTTACAAGCCAGTGGGGTTTTCAGGTTTAAGTCTGTAATGCAAATACATTCAGCATCACTAAGGCTGGTTGCCCTTGGTGGAGTGTAGGCAGTCACAGAGAATGCACATGGTGGTGGTCTGAAAAAAAAACAGCTTGGACACGTGCAATTAAATAAATCAAAAATAGTGGTTTCATAATGTGTCAGTCTGTAAAAGTGATTTCAAATTGTAAAAAGAGATTTTCACTTGGCCCGAAAAAAAAAAGAGCAGTAAGTGTGCTTTCAAATTGGCAAAGAAATTTCGTTGTGGGACTAATGTGAAAACATGACTCTGTGTGCATAGAAGAATTATAGGCAGAGATTTATTGCGTCTTGCTCTGGTGATTTCACAGTTGCATTAGATGGAAAGGGGGAGCGAATTATTGGGGGAAGAAGCAGAGGCTTAGCACACACCCATGTCCTTGCCGTGTATAGTCATGCACAGTATTTACAAGCCAGTGGGGTTTTCAGGTTTAAGTCTGTAATGCAAATACATTCAGCATCACTAAGGCTGGTTGCCCTTGCTGGAGTGTAGGCAGTCACAGAGAATGCACATGGTGGTGGTCTGAAAAAAAAACAGCTTGGACACGTGCAATTAAATAAATCAAAAATAGTGGTTTCATAATGTGTCAGTCTGTAAAAGTGATTTCAAATTGTAAAAAGAGATTTTCACTTGGCCCGAAAAAAAAAGAGCAGTAAGTGTGCTTTGAAATTGGCAAAGAAATTTCGTTTTGGCACTAATGTGAAAACATGACTCTGTGTGCATAGAAGAATTATAGGCAGAGATTTATTGCGTCTTGCTCTGGTGATTTCACAGTTGCATTAGATGGAAAGGGGGAGCGAATTATTGGGGGAAGAAGCAGAGGCTTAGCACACACCCATGTCCTTGCCGTGTATAGTCATGCACAGTATTTACAAGCCAGTGGGGTTTTCAGGTTTAAGTCTGTAATGCAAATACATTCAGCATCACTAAGGCTGGTTGCCCTTGCTGGAGTGTAGGCAGTCACAGAGAATGCACATGGTGGTGGTCTGAAAAAAAAGCAGCTTGGACACGTGCAATTAAATAAATCAAAAATAGTGGTTTCATAATGTGTCAGTCTGTAAAAGTGATTTCAAATTGTAAAAAGAGATTTTCACTTGGCCCGAAAAAAAAAGAGCAGTAAGTGTGCTTTCAAATTGGCAAAGAAATTTCGTTTTGGCACTAATGTGAAAACATGACTCTGTGTGCATAGAAGAATTATAGGCAGAGATTTATTGCGTCTTGCTCTGGTGATTTCACAGTTGCATTAGATGGAAAGGGGGAGCGAATTTTTGGGGGAAGAAGCAGAGGCTTAGCACACACCCATGTCCTTGCCGTGTATAGTCATGCACAGTATTTACAAGCCAGTGGGGTTTTCAGGTTTAAGTCTGTAATGCAAATACATTCAGCATCACTAAGGCTGGTTGCCCTTGCTGGAGTGTAGGCAGTCACAGAGAATGCACATGGTGTTGGTCTGAAAAAAAAACAGCTTGGACACGTCCAATTAAATAAATCAAAAATAGTGGTTTCATAATGTGTCAGTCTGTAAAAGTGATTTCCAATTGTAAAAAGTGATTTTCACTTGCCCCGAAAAAAAAAAGAGCAGTAAGTGTGCTTTAAAAATGGCAAAGAAATTTCGTTTTGGCACTAATGTGAAAACATGACTCTGTGTGCATAGAAGAATTATAGGCAGAGATTTATTGCGTCTTGCTCTGGTGATTTCACAGTTGCATTAGATGGAAAGGGGGAGCGAATTTTTGGGGGAAGAAGCAGAGGCTTAGCACACACCCATGTCCTTGCCGTGTATAGTCATGCACAGTATTTACAAGCCAGTGGGGTTTTCAGGTTTAAGTCTGTAATGCAAATACATTCAGCATCACTAAGGCTGGTTGCCCTTGCTGGAGTGTAGGCAGTCACAGAGAATACACATGGTGGTGGTCTGAAAAAACAGCTTGGACACGTGCAATTAAATAAATCAAAAATAGTGGTTTCATAATGTGTCAATCTGTAAAAGTGATTTCAAATTGTAAAAAGAGATTTTCACTTGGCCCGAAAAAAAAAGAGCAGTAAGTGTGCTTTCAAATTGGCAAAGAAATTTCGTTTTGGGACTAATGTGAAAACATGACTCTGTGTGCATAGAAGAATTATAGGCAGAGATTTATTGCGTCTTGCTCTGGTGATTTCACAGTTGCATTAGATGGAAAGGGGGAGCGAATTATTGGGGGAAGAAGCAGAGGCTTAGCACACACCCATGTCCTTGCCGTGTATAGTCATGCACAGTATTTACAAGCCAGTGGGGTTTTCAGGTTTAAGTCTGTAATGCAAATACATTCAGCATCACTAAGGCTGGTTGCCCTTGGTGGAGTGTAGCACTGTGGACATGGGCTTTTTAAAAAATCTGAAAAGTGGTTTCATAATGTGACAGTTTGTAAAAGAGATTTTCACTTGCCCAAAAAAAAGAGCAGTTTGTGTGCATTCAAATTGGCAAAGAAATTTCGTTTTGTGACTATTGTGAAAAGAAATGTAGTAATATATTTAAATACAATAACAGATTTTTTTTTTAGTTTTTTTCAGGTATTGCTGAAGAACAGTGAACAAAATTTAAGATGCCTACAAAATCTCGAGTTCAAAAAACGCTAAAAAAAAAACTATATTTGAAGACAACTGGAGGACCAAAGTTAGTAGAAGATGCTGATGTTGGGAAAAAGAAAAAATCTTCTGGTAAGCAAAAAAAACAATTCCTAAACAAAATATTTAAAACAAAGAAAAATGTACAAAATGTCTGTTCTCGGAAAAATGTAACAAAACATAGAGAACAGCAAAAAATTGAGAATTTAGTTAATGCAAATATACCTTCTGCAATTGAAAAGTTTAACATAAACAGAAAAACAGCATTTAAAGAGATACGTAGAAAAATGTTTCAGAGAAGAGTTATGTCCAATTTGATAAAGGATATAAAGAAATATAAGCAAAAGGCTAAATATTACAAGAGAAAAAAAGAAATTGAAGCCATTGCAGCAAAAGCATTAGAATTAAAAAGGAAACTATTCATATTAATTTTGAATAGGATGCGTACATTAGACAAAATGGTTAATGTACTGAAATCACATAGCAAAAGGAAAAGAGTAGTGAACAGAACAAACTTTTGTAAAGTGTTTTTAGGCAAGTGGATGCATAGTTCAAGTAGTGAACCTTTTTTTAATGAAGAAAGCTATTTTCAAAGTAATAGTTTGCTGCATGCAGTTGACACCAGAGGTCGTTCATACGAAGTAAAAAATGGTTGCATAATGGAGAAGGAGATAATGGTTCCAAGAGATGAGGTACAAGTGATGGCAGATGAGGCAATGGGGAGACGTCCTAAAGCCCCAGTGTACACTTGGAATTGTAGTAGTATTTGCACTGTGCGTCAGGAATCTATTGACAGATTTCGAGAGTTTCTAAGAGAATATAGTAAAAAAAGTGTAAAACAAAAGATTAAGGTGCTTCAAAGTCTGGATCCATGCAGAGTGAGAGAGAATACTGGTTTGCAGGGTCATTCTCTTGCTTGTCTATCTAGAAAAGTGTGCAATAGTGTTTTCCATCATTTTAGGATGCTGGCTGTTCATCATACTGAAATGAGAAAGTTTGTGAGACGGTTGTATTTTGCCAAAAGTCCAGCAATAAAGTTAAATGAATTGAATAGGGCTCTGTTCCGAGGAACGGTATCAGATGTAGAGAAGGTTGTTGATGAAATTCAGTTTTGTTACTTTGGTCCTGAACAAAACAGTGCAGAGAAGGACACAGTAAATGAGGAAGAAGTGGAAGAGAATGTAGAACCCTCTGTAAGTAACACATTTAATGATCACATAACAAAATTTGCAATAGTCTCTAATGAAAGACCAAATTTTACTTGTATTTGTTGCCGCAGAACTCATTATAGAAAACAAACTAGGAATGTTGATCTCTACAGAAAGAGTGAAAATGAAGATAATTATAAGTGGAAGGATTTTGCCACATATATATTTCTAGAAAATTGTTTTGAATTGGGTGAAGATCAGCGTATTTGTAAATACTGTTATAACAAGTTAGAGGAAAATAGAATGCCGACCAGAGCTGTACATAATAATTTAGAATTGGATGCTATTCCTGCTGAACTTTCTGAATTAAATACATATGAGTCTATACTCATTCAATGTGTTCATCCGTTCCAGACCATAGTACGTATGGAGCCCAAAACTGGTAAATTACCTCCTTCAGATTTACTGAGAGGTTTAAAAGGTAGAGTGGTGTATTTGCCCTTGGATTTGAAAAAAAATATGGAAACTATTGATGCGGATACTTTGGAAACTGAACCATTAATTATTCTGGTTAATGGTGTACCTACAAAGAATAAGAAGATTTGGCAGGAGCTGGTAGATGTGCGGAAAGTACAAAGAGCAAATTTGTATTTGAAAAAAAATAACAAATGGTATGAATCAATTTATATAGAAGAAGAAGAAGAAGAAGAAGATTTACAAGGAGACACAGAAACACCAACTGGACAAATTGAAAAAGTGGACAAGTCAAAGGAAGAAGAAATTTATGAACATTTTAGCATACATCCTCTCCATTCGAAAGAAGTTATGGGAGACAATATTGATCTCTTTCAGATGAAGAAAGCAAAAGGAAATCCCGTGAGTGTATGGGAGGAGAGCTTGGAAGCTCGATGTTTTCCCCAGCTGTTTCCTAAAGGAAAAGGAGGACGATACGATGAACGTCCAGAACAGATTCCAGCTTCAGAGTATCGAACTACAAGACTATATGCTGAAGATCCCAGATTTCGACAAAGTATTCCTTATTTGTTCCATCTTTTATTTGAAAGCGACTTGTCTGCACTGTCTTATGCAGTAAATCACATTTTAAAAAGTGGAGTACATTTACAAAATGTGTCTGCTAAGGATTTTATGGAGAAAGTGCAGCACCGAGATGATCATTTGGAAACACAACTGATCAATCTGATGGCTTGTCAGCGTGGGACAAATGAATATTGGTACCGACGCCATGGTGAACTAAAATGCATGTTACGCAATTTAGGAACACCAACATGGTTCCTTACCCTAAGCTGTGCCGAGTACGCTTGGGATGATTTACTGGATTTTCTACGAGAGGCCAATTCAAACATTAAAAACATCGAATACAAGACAGCAGGAGAACTGTGCTCATTGGATCCGGTTAATGTTTGCAGATATTTCAATCATAGATTTGAGGCTATGATGTCCTTCATCTGCAATAAAAAAAATCCACCCCTTGGAGAAGTAGTGGATTTCTTTTGGAGAAAAGAGTACCAGGCAAGAGGTGCTCCTCATATTCATATGCTGCTGTGGATCAAGGATGCCCCAAAGTTTGGAACAGATACTGATGAAGCAGTGTTATCTTACATTGAAGAATATGCAACATGTGCTATACCAAAAAGCACAGAAGAGAACAAGTTAAAGGAGCAAGTTCTACGTTTCCAAAGTCATCGGTGTGGAAAATACTGTCGACGGAAATACAAGAGCAAAGAAAAATACTACACTAAATGTCGATTTGGATTTCCTAGACCTGTTCTTTCAAATGGAAGAGTCAACAGTTTTATGTCAGCTGTGAGACATACTATCACAAGAAAATCACCTAAGAATACCTACAACCTTAAAAGAAAAGAAGAATCTAAAAATATAAATGACTACAACCCAGTCATTTTATCCATGTGGAACGCTAACATGGATATACAGTATGTTGCTGACAATTCCATTGCTGTTGCTCGATATGTAACGTCTTACATTACGAAATCAGAAAAAACAGAATTGAAGGAAATGTGGGAAGAGATTTCTCACGAGAAGACTGTCAGTAAGAAGCTGTACAGTTTCAGTTTGAAGATGTTATCGCATCGAGAAATTGGATCCTACGAATGTTCAGATAGGTTATCTTCTGCAAGTCTCTACTCGAAGTCAAGAAGAATAATTTGGGCAAGTTTAGGCCTTGCAGCAATGAGAAATCGGGTACTGAAATCTGTTGGAGAAATTGAATTTTTGGCTGAGAATGACCCAGAAAGTACAGATATATTGAAAACAAACATGTTGGACACATATTATCCCAAGAGAAGTCATCATCTGGAGAACATGTGTCTCTATGAAGTGTTACAGAACTACATTTATTCACGGAAAGCTGCAGAAGACATCAACAGTGGAAAATATAAAGTTGTTGGTGAAGAAGGATGTTTGGTGAAGCAAACCAAAGGAAGTTTGATAAATCACCGGAAGCTGAGTTGCGACACTACCGACAAGAAAGAATTTTACTACTTGGCTCTTTTACAGTTGTTTAAACCATGGCGTACAGAGGATGAACTACTGGGAGAATTCCAGAGCTATGAAGATTCTTTTAATGCTTGTAAAGACAGCATACAATGCAGTACATTCTCAACTTATCTGCAAATGTTAAATGAAGAAATTGAACAGGAAACTACAATTGCAGCAGAAATAGCTAGAGACAGTTCTCAGGACAGCCAAAGTTCAGGAACATACAGTCAAGATCCCCTAGGACAACCAATCGTTGAAAATGAAGCATCAATAGCCATGAATGAAGTGGAAACGGCTATGAATCAAGGTCAAGAAGAATTTATAGACTTAGAAAATTTGGAAAGACAACTGAATCAAGAGCAGCAACAAATTTATGAAGAGATCAAAAACAAAATTGATCACGGATTTCTACATATCAAAAAAGAGTGCTCATGCACATCATTTCATCCAATCAGGATGTATGTAAGCGGACAAGCTGGCACTGGAAAAAGTTTCCTAATTAAAGTCATCAGAAGCTACCTAAAGCAAAAAACGGATTCTACTTTGTCTTGTGTGGTTACTGCTCCAACTGGGTTAGCAGCATATAACATAAAAGGAATCACCTTACATCGTTTGCTAATGTTACCAGTGGAGCATGAGAACAAAATACAATTCAACAAGCTAACTGGAGAAGCATCCTTGGAAGTTTCAAGAGTATTGAAGAAGATGCAAGTTCTCATTATTGATGAGGTGAGCATGGTATCGAACTTAATGCTTGCCTTTGTGCATTTAAGAATGCAGCAAATTTTGAAGACAGACTATGACGTGTTATTTGGTGGAAAACACGTCATAGTTTTTGGGGATCTTTTGCAACTTACTCCAGTTAAAGGACAACCAGTGTTTAATACTGTGACACATGAAGACACGAAGAAGTCATTGGGAAGCATTGGAAATACAAATATTTGGTCCTTCTTTGAGTACAAGGAACTTACAACTAATATGAGGCAAGCAAACGATGAAGAATATGGAAGTATTCTGAAAGATATCAGGATTGGAATACTCACAGAAGTTGGGAAAAAAGCATTACAGAGTCGGCTGCTACATAATTTATTTCCAAAGGAAGAAATAGTTGCAGAGAAAATATACAAGAATATTGCAGAAAACAAAAGTGTCATCTGCTTAATGCCAACTCTACGTGAATGCTCAATATTTAATGAGGAGCTTTTGAAATTGGAAAAGGAAGACATCAGGAAATTGGAAGCAGTGGACAAAATTGAGGATGGAAGAATTACTGTCACAGTAACAGGCAAACTGAAAAATAAATTGGACTCACTAGAGAAGAACATCTCCAAAACAGCAGGATTAGAAAAAAATCTATATGTTTGCATGAACTGTAGAGTGTTTTTAAGGAGAAATTTGGATGTTGAGAAAGGCTTAGTGAATGGAGCAATGGGAAGAGTTGTGGGTTTTATTAATTATCAGAAAAAAGAAGGAATTGAATGTTTAAAAATAAAATTTGATCAGATAGAAGAAGTTAAAGATATTTGTCGTTGTACAGTTCGTTTTATGCTTGTGAAAGACTTATATGTACGTAGGAAGCAGTTTCCGTTTTCTCTAGCATATGCTGTAACTATTCACAAGTCTCAAGGATTGACTGTAGATTGTGCATTTGTGAACATTGGTTCAACTGTGTTCAAAGAAGGTATGGCATATGTAGCTTTGTCACGAGTCAAAACATTATCAGGTTTATTCATGATAGACTTTGATGACTCAAAAGTTAGTGCTGATACAAACTGTGTAAAGGAGTATAATAGATTAAGAAGAAGCTATGCTCCTCATTTAGGTCAGTATCCTGTGTTGGAGAAACGTGTAGTTTCTCGTAAAAGGAGAAATGAGAATATCTGTAATGAAGATATAGAGAAGAGGAAAAAAAAGAGGAGTGATGTAATTGCAAGCAAAAAGAAAAAGGAAAATGAAGAACAGGTTGTAGGATGTCATTTTGAAAATAGCTCTGGTGTCAACTGCTATGCAAATGTAGTGCTGAATGTTGCATTTTATCTGGAAAGTTTGCAAGAGCAGATAATAGTAAATCAGGGAAAAAGATTCTGTTCAGAGCTGAGTCTCCTTTTTCAAAAGCTGAGTAAAGATAAAACTCAAATAGAAAGTGCTACTGACATTAGAAAACTTTTAGATGTATGTTCAGGACGAACACAGTTTTCTCAAAATGAACAGCAAGATGCACACGAATTTTTGATGTATTTTCTTCAGGTAGTGGAAGAAGAAGGAGTTCCCATTGACATTTTTTTTGGTCTCTCTTATAAATGGGAACATAGTTGTGATAATTGTTATAATATATGTGGCTCTATTGTTGATAATGAAAGGTTTATTTATTTGACATTGCCAGAGAGTAAAACAGTCACTTTTGCAAAATTAGTTAAAGATGCTAATCATAGCATGAAATGTGGTGAGTGTAATTCTGACATGTTATCAACATTAATTTTAAGGGAATACGGACAGTATGTAATTTTAATGATGCAACGATGTAGAGCTGATGGATCAAAATTGGATACTTTAATAAAGAAGTTTACAGGACAGCAATTATCAATTTCAGGAAAAACTTTTGTAACTGTTGCAATAATTTTCCATGATGGACCTACTGTTACTTCTGGACATTACACAGTTTATCTAAAATGTGAAAAAGGCTGGACACTGTGTAATGATTCCCAATTGATTTTCAAACAACGTTTGCCTTTTGATTTAGCAAATTCCTATCTAATCTTCCTGAAACCTAAATTTTAGAGAGACTTGGCAAGATCTGGACAAAATAATTTTACCATTTTACTGGATTACCATTGCAATTTTGTAGAAAAAATATTTTTAAAATTATCATTTGGCCTAAAGGAAAGATAACCAATTGTAATGTGGACTTTTTTAATTTTTAATGCAATTTTGAAAAACCAATAATTTAGAGATAATCGGTAACTTCTGCACATTTAAATTTTGGAATGCTATTGAACTGCCATTGGAAATTTTTTTCAAAAATGATTTAAAAAATTACTATTTGGCCATGTGGAAAAGTAAGCAATTCTATTGTGGACTAAATAAATTATTCAAAAAATTTTCGTGAACCAAAATGTTACAGAGAATCGGTGAGATCTGGACAGATTAATCTTTAGAATTTTAATGGATTTCCCTTGGAAATTTATTCCAGGAAAAAAAAAAAAAATACTATTTGGCCTAAAGGAAATAAAATCAGATGTATTTTGGAGTTATTTGAGATATAATATTGTGATTATACTTCTCAAACAAACATATCAGACGGTATTTTAAAGAAAAAAGTATTGTTTTTAGATGATATTTTTTTAGAATAATATGCATTTCTGTAATGATAAGTTTAAGTGAGAAGAGATTCTGGGCTTTTTTAATACAATCTTTGTGATTGTTAATTTTTTTTGCCCGCTGTAAAATGATGAATGCAATTGCTTTCACAATTAATAGTGAAATGCAATTTATTCTGAAAACAGCAAAAATAAGGCAAAAATATTTTTTGGTAAAAAATGTAAATATGTGTACTGTATTATTAAATGGTTTAAAAATATTAATACTTTTTTCTTTATTTTCAGATCGATATAGAAAATTTTCGGAAACTACAACCATTTTAAAAACTATTTTTTAAAAAAACAAATGAATAAATATTTTTTTGAGTGAGTATGGTAAGTCAATAATAAAAATTGTAGTCTCTCAAGGACTTTATAATGTGATAAATGATTTTTAGTGTTTTTTTTTTAAAAATAAAAAAAAGGTACGCTTACCGTACGCGTACGGTAAAAAAAAAAAAAAAAAGTTTTTAAAAACAAGTAAAAAAAAGATGGAAGATAAGGTTGGCTCTTAAAAGAACCGTTGTGTTCATGCAGGGACAGAGGAAAGGAAGCATGGGAAAATCATTCAAAGCTACAAATGTGCTGATCTATTTTGTTGTTCACTAGGGAAACACTGGTCTCCCTATGACAAATTAGATCTTTACAAAATGTGCAATGAATATCAACCTTCCGAAATCGAAGGTTCATTTCCAGAGGGCCAGCAAAAGGAGATTCTCCCCCCACAGATGAAGGGCTCACCTGACCTGCAGAAGAAGGAGTAAGCCCTGCAGGTGATGGTCCAGGCTGAGCTGCTGTGGATGTACTGGCTCGTCTTTCTGAAGAGTTACCTCCAAAAAGATGACCATGTGTCCTTCTGTGTACATCCTGGAGGTGTCTCTTCATGGTGTGATTCCCAAAGGAATACTTCCTGTTAGGATTACCTCTAGAAAGTACACGCTTACACAGCTTGCAAGTAACTAAGGGTGCATTCACCTTTTGCTGGCCTTCTGGAAAAGTAAAATAATCCCAAACATAAGAAGGCTTTACTTTCCTCGCTCTCTGCCTCAAGACAGTGCTGCTGGTGCTAGCCTCACTCTCAGAAGAGCTCTGCTGTTCTGCCATCGTATCCCAAAGACAAACCAGCTCCTTCTCCCAAGGGATCACAAGCAGAAATGAGGGGAATGGGTGTGGTGTAGGAGAGTTCTAGAACTGAAAGTACTTTCAACCAATCAAAAGTTGTGTTTCATGATCACATGACCTACCGTACGCTTACGGTACGCTTACGGTGCGCTTACGGCAAAAAGTACGCATGCGCGTAAAAAAGACACGCGCTTGCGCGCATGCGCATAACAGTCACTCCCCGGCACTTCCGCGTAACGTGCGCGTGTGGCGTAAGCGCGCACGCGACCCACGCGCAGTACGCGCGGCTACGCAAAGTACGTAACTATACGCAAGCAGCGTAGATAAATTACGGGCGTTGCGTAAACCGTACGCTTACCGTGAGCTTACGGTACGCGTACTATAAAAAAAAAAAAAAAAAAAAAAAAAAAATCTGGAAATAAATTTTACATGTTTATTTTAAAAAATTTATATAAAATAAATATTTAATGATTTTAAAAATTTAAGCATAGTCTTTATAAAAGGTAAGAAAATTAAATTAAAAATATGTTTGAAAAAAATGAAGAATAAAAAAAAAAAATAGCATTTAAAAAACCTTGCAAATTCACTGAAAAAACCATGGGTTTCACACACGTTATAGTTAGGAATTAGCATTTAAAAAACCTTAGAAATTCACTGAAAAAACCATAGGTTTCACACACGTTATAGTTAGGAATTAGCATTTAAAAAACCTTAGAAATTCAGTGAAAAAACCATAGGTTTCACACATGTTATAGTTAGCTGGACATTTTACTCGTAAAAAACCAATGAAATTGCCCCGTTATAGTTAGTTCAGCTAACTATAACTCGCGCGCCCGCAATGCACTGCTGATGACGTCACATATTACATCACTCATGACATGGTCAGTGACATCACTCATGACATCACTGATGACATCTCAAATGCCATCACTGATGACATCACTGATGACATCATCCTTGTGATAGAGTGGCAGACCTCCTCTCACCTTAATATAAGCTTTGATACACACATTCAAAAATAGAGACTAAAATTTTCAAAACAATGGACATACCAATACCAGTTACAACAACCTCTTCAGTAATTCTAAGATCAACATACACATCCACTCATTCACCAACAGTCCTATACAGTCACTCATACATGTACTCACTCATCATATGTACTCATACACCTATACATCCTGTTACATAATGCCACTCATCCATAGAGTTACTCACACACATAGTCACTCATGCTAGTAAAGAATCAAACATACATTCACCTGCATATACAGTTATACACACACCACCACACTTACTTCTACGGAAACTTACACATACTTAGTCTTTTAAACAATCACTTATAGAAACACATACTTATTCATACAGGAACTCTTTCAATCTCTCCCTCTCACATATACTCACATATATACACCAATAGTCACATATACTAGTTTAAAACATATGTAGTTACTCATAAAGACACTATTGAGACAGTCATTCACTCACTAACACACCAATACACACACGCATCCACCCATGCAGTCCTGCACACATGCTCTGTTCAACACATACAAACAGTGAGTCACTCATTCATGCACCTATGCACTACGTCATACCCCCCACCGAACCATGCAGACACTCAGACTAATACTCAAAAAAACCAACTAATAACCTATATAGACACCCATGTAGCTACTCACCAACCCATGCAGCCACTTATACACAAAGTGAAAAAATGATACAGATATTTACATATTTAAATATTACTCACTAAGCCATGTATTCACTATGATACACTTAATCAGTCAGTTACACAATCAATTTTTCAAAAAGAAATCATCCATTTAGACAGTAATATACCCATTTATTCTTCTATCAACCTTGAGATATACATATATAAAACATATTTAATTTTCAGAAAAACACACATTCACTGGATGATGTCATCAGTGATGTCATCAGTGATGTCATTTGAGATGTCATCAGTGATGTCATGAGTGATGTCACTGACCATGTCATGAGTGATGTAATATGTGACGTCATCAGCAGTGCATTGCGGGCGCGCGAGTTATAGTTAGCTGAACTAACTATAACGGGGCAATTTCATTGGTTTTTTACGAGTAAAATGTCCAGCTAACTATAACATGTGTGAAACCTATGGTTTTTTCACTGAATATATATATATATATATTCACTGAAAAAAACATAGGTTTCAGGCATGTTATAGTTAGGAATTAGCATTTAAAAAACCTTAGACATTCACTGTAGAAACCATAGGTTTCAGGGGTGTTATAGTTAGCTGGACTTTTCACTCGTATAAAACCATTGAAATTCCCCCGTTATAGTTAGTTCGGCTAACTATAACTCACGCGCCCGCCATGCACTGCTGATGACGTCACATATTACATCACTCGTGACATGGTCAGTGACATCACTCATGACATCACAGATGACATCTCAAATGACATCACTGATGACATCACTGATGACATCATCCAGTGAATGTGTGTTTTTCTGAAAATTACATATGTTTTATATATGTATATCTCAAGGTCGATGGAAGAAGAAATGGGTATATAAGTGTCTAAATGGATGATTTGTTTTTGAAAAATTGATTGTATAACTGACTGATTAAGTGTATCTTAGTGAATACATGGCTTAGTGAGTAATGTTTAAATATGTAGATATCTGTATCAGTCTCTCACTTTGTGTATAAGTGGCTGCATGGGTTGGTGAGTAGCTACATGAGTGTCTACATAGGTTATTAGTTGTTTTTTTGAGTATCAGTATGAGTGTCTGAGTGTCTGTATGGTTCGGTGGGGGGTATTACATAGTGCATAGTTGCATGAATGAGTGACTCTCTGTTTGTATGTGTTGAAGACAGCATGTGTGCAGGACTGTATGGGTGGATGAGTGTGTGCATGGGTGTGTTAGTGAGTGAATGACTGTCTCAATAGTGTCTTTATGAGAAACTACATATGTTTTAAACTAGTATATGTGACTATTGGTGTATATAAGTGAGTATATGTGAGAGTGAGACATTGAAAGAGTTCCTGTATGAATAAGTATGTGTTTCTACAAGTGATTGTTTAAAAGACTAAGTATGTGTAAGTTTCTGTAGAAGTAAGTGTGGTGGTGTGTAAATAACTGTATATGCAAGTAAATGGATGTTTGATTCTTTATTAGCATGAGTGACTATGTGTGTGAGTAACTCTATGGATGAGTGGCGTTATGTAAAAGGATGTATAGGTGTATGAGTACATATGATGAGTGAGTACATGTATGAGTGACTGTATAGGACTGTTGGTGAATGAGTGGATGTGTATGTGGATCTTAGAAATTACTGAATAGGTTCTTGTAACTGATATTGGTATGTGAATTGTTTTGAAAATGTTAGTTTCTATTTTTGAATGTGTGTATCAAAGGTTATATTAGGGGGAGAGGAGGTCTGCCACTCTATCACAAGGATGACGTCATCAGTGATGTCATTTGAGATGTCATCAGTGATGTCATGAGTGATGTCACTGACCATGTCATGAGTGATGTAATATGTGACGTCATCAGCAGTGCATTGCGGGCACGCGAGTTATAGTTAGCTGAACTAACTATAACGGGGGAATTTCAATGGTTTTATACGAGTGAAAAGTCCAGCTAACTATAACGCCCCTGAAACCTATGGTTTCTTCAGTGAATTTGCAAGGTTTTTTAAATGCTAATTCCTAACTATAACGTGCCTGAAACCTATGTTTTTTTCTGTGAATTTCAAAGGTTTTTTAAATGCTTATTTCTAACTTTGCCTAAAGAGATAGGACATGTGAAGAAAGAAACAAAAACGCACAGAAAGAAAAAAAGAAATGCAGAAAGAAGCAACAGAAGTCCTCAAAGACGAAGAAAAGTGCAGGAAGAAGGATAGCCTGCAGAAAGAACAAACAGAAGAGCAGAAAGAAGCCTTGTTGCAAAATCATTCTGTACCCTCAACTTTTTCAGACGGATACTGGTGGTAACTGAGTCTGACTAACCAGTCCTAGAGCCAGTGCTATGTTAAAAGACACTGAAAACACCTACATACACTAGGGAACACTATGTGTTGGGGTCCCCCTGTGATCAGCATGACCTCCTCTGTAAGCCCCTAGTATATAATAGAGCAGGGGATTAAAACTACCTCTTAAAACGTGCCACAGGGCGTGTTTGCACACGTCACCTCAGGCCCCGTCCCATCACTTCCCCACTGTGTAAACACGCCCTGTGGCCGTTTTAAGTTGGGAGATTAAGTCCCCTTGAATCCTAAGGGTCCCTAGGTTCCATCTAGACTACTAGGTGCCTCCAGTAAGCTCCACAGAGCTGCGTTGCAGACAGGTGTAAAAAGTGGCACGGCCTGGACCACCTCTCTGCAACGCAGCTCAGTGGCGCTTACTGGAAGCAGCTGGTGGGCTAGTTAGCCCCCAGGGGCCCTCAGGATTGAAGGGGAATTATTTTCCCAAATTAAAACGCACCATAAGGCGTGTTTGCACACATCACCTCAGGTCCCGTACCCTCCCATCCCCACTGTGTAAACACGCCCTGTGGCCGTTTTTTAAGTTGGGAGATTAAGTCCCCTTGAATCCTGAGGATCCCTAGGGGCAAAATAGCCCACTAGGTACCTCCAAAAAGTGCCACAGAGCTGCGTTGCAGAGAGGTGTAAAAAGTGGCACGGCCTGGACCACCTCTCTGCAACGCAGCTCAGTGGCGCTTACTGGAAGCACCTGGTGGGCTAGTTAGCACCCAGGGGCCCTTAGGATTGAAGGGGAATTATTTAACCAACTTAAAACGCGCCATAGGGCGTGTTTGCACACGTCACCTCAGGCCCCGTCCCCTCCCTCCCCACTGTGTAAACACGCCCTGTGGACGTTTTGTAAGTTGGGAGATTGAGTCCCCATGAATCCTGAGGATCCCTAGGGGCAAAATAGCCCACTAGGTACGTCCAGTAAGCGCCATTGCAGACAGGTGTAAAAAGGGGCACGGCCTGACCCACCTCTCTGCAACGCAGAGCAGTGGCGCTTACTGGAAGCACCTGGTGGGCTAGTTGGCCCCCAGGATCCCTCAGGATTGAAAGGGAATTATTTCCCCAACTTAAAACGCACCACAGGGCGTGTTTGCACACGTCACCTCAGGCCCAGTCCCCTCCCTTCACCACTGTGTAAACGCGCCCTGTGGCCGTTCTAAGTTGAGAGATTAAGTCCCCTTCAAACCTAAGGGTCCCTAGGGTCAAACTAGCCTATAGGTACCTTCAGTAAGCGCCACAGAGCTGCGTTGCATAGAGGTGTAAAAAGGGGCATGGCCTCAGAACACCTGTCTGCAACGCAGCTCCCTGGCACATACTGGAGATACCTGTTGGGCTAGTTGGCCCTCAGGGACCCTCAGTATTGAAGGGGAATTAATTCCCCAACTTACAACTGGCCAGGGGGCGCGTTTGCAGAGTGCTGCAAGGAGGGGGTGTGGCCTCCGGCGCGATGCCGGTCTTTTATTTATTTTATTTTTTTAAGAAGGAGGGCTCTGTGGCCCCCCTTCTTTTTATAATTTACTGGCCCTGGGGACCCCATCCCCCAGGGCCTCCACCCTAAATTTTTTGTTGAAAAAAATAAATTTGGCCCTCCCAAGGCCTTAATCGGCCCCGGGGACCCCAATCCCCGGGTCATGGCCTTTATTTAAAAATTCTTTAGGAGGGGGCTGCATTGCCCCCCTACTCAGGCCACTTATGGCCCCGGGGACCCCATCCCCCGGGGCCGGCCTTTGCTTTTTGTTATTTAAAAAAAAATATATATTTATAGAAACACCTAAGACATGCTGGACAAACCGTATGTACCTATCACCATGACGATTTGCGTGATATTCATTAAAAGGCGACTATGCATAGAATGAATCCACATGGAATGTATTTACACCGCTAGTGAAGCTCTGACGTGTCTGACGCCCTACCGTGCCTAATCCCGGCGCCCCCGCCGGTGGGTACTCTCCAAGTAGACACCCTTGTTGTTTATTTATACAAACATGGGTAGCTATTGACGAGCACATTTAATATACATGCACACCAAGCCATTCAAAGGGGTTTCGACAAAAATTCGACCAAACTATGCAAGAAACCCCCCTCATGGTTAATAAAATACACATCCACCGCCGGATGTGTAATACTTTTTATTTTACTCTCTGGAAAGGAGACGAACCTCACTTGAGAGTCACAGCGTGCTCCGGTCTGAGCCCAATGCTGTGTTACACCCACGAGCGCCCGCCGAGTGCCTCACACCTCTGTGTTGTATTCCACCAGCTAGTGCGTATGCTATGACACTCTCTAGCCCATGTGCACTGTAACACCACCCCGTGAATATGTCATGCCACACTTGCCTTCGCACAGGTTATATTGCCCCATCTAACGTGCCTTCCTCTATGCCTATGTTATAACGCACAACGCTATGCCATACATATTACAATCTGGGATCCATATCTTTGTCACAGTGCATATGCAACGTTACACTCCCCAGCACATATTTTATATTACAACTTTAGAGACTAGTTAGGTTACACAACACTGCCCTGTGCATATTACACTCCAAGGCGCATATCGCATAGCACGCGCTAGTGCCTGTGCTATCTCGCGCTCTCCAATGAATCTGTCATTGCACACAATATATTGCATATTATATTTCATGCCCCGGTTCATCTTATATCACACTTTTTGGAGCATAGTTTATACCATATACTATATCTAGTTTTCGTTTTCAATCGTGCTCTCAGGACTATGTTCTATATAACACTGCGTCCACCTACCCTTTTCACGGGCATTACATTTTGCGATGGGGGTGGAAGGTCAGGGGGTGTTTCTGCCAAGTGAGCCCTGAGTCACAGTCACAAACGTGCTCTTCTTCCTGAATAAAAGTGAGATTATGCTGCATACTTGTTCATATTTTAAGTAGTTCGCACAGACACACATTTTAAAAACAATAAAGTTCCTAATACCCACCTTCTCTGAACAGTTAGCTTGCTGCCCCATCCACCTCCTCCCTATCCTCTGTTGTCTGAATCCATGGACTAGCCTCCTCTCTCCTGCCATGCATGGTCTGATGTGCTGCCACTGCCCTCCATTTAGCATGATGTACCAGTCCACTCCTCCTGCCCTCCATTGCCCAACTCTATGGTCCATCATTGACCTCCTGCTTAGCCTCTGTGCTTAGCTTGCTGCCCCTTTTCTCCTTCCCCCTGCCCTCCGATGTCTTTTTGCATGCCCCTGCTCCATCCTTTTTGCCCACCATGTTCCATGGACCTGCCACTCCTATCTACTCTGAGTGTTCTGTTGAGCTGCCACTCCCCTCCAACCTGCCTAGCATTGTCAGATTACTGTAACCTGTCCCTGCCACCTCCAGCCTGCCTGTCCACATGCCATGCCCCTATCCCCTTCCTCCTGTCCTCCATGGTCCATTTTACTGCCACAGCCTTCTGCCCTCCCTGGTCTGTTGTGCTGCAACTGCTCCTCCTGCCTGCCCCTCGCGGTCTGTTGTGAGGCCCCAGCTGCTCCTTACCCCCTACCATCTTCCCTCCATGGTCTGTGTGTATGCCATCATAGTCTCATTGTTGCTCTCCATGGTGTGTCTTGTTTCTAGTGCCCATCCTGCCTGACCTCCATGGTCATCTTGCTGCTCCTGCCCTGCCCCCTTGCCCCCACCCCTCTGTTTCCATGTGCAGACCCCTATTCCCTACCTCCTGGCTTGTCTGTTCAATTGTAATGCCCCTGATCCGTCCCTCCTGCCCTTTATGGTCTGTTATGCTGCAGCTTTCTCTCCTGTCTGTCCATTATGGTCAGCTAGCTACCATTGCCTCTTTCCCCTCTGTTCTCTGTTGTACATGTGCATGGTCCTGTCCCCTCCCTGTTGCTTTCTATGGATTGTTGTGCTGCACTCCCGTCCCGCATGCGCTATGTGGTGTAATGTGCTGCTGAAAACCCTGATGCCTGCCCTGTAGGGTCAGTTTGGTGCACCTCTCCATGTCCCTCCTGTCCTCTGTTATCCGAGTCCATGTCCCTACCCCAATTCCTCCTGCCTACCATGATCCACTGTACCATACTTGCGAACATTTTGAACTTGGTAAGAGGGCGATTTTGAAAACAAACTGGGGTATTGATTTTCCCCTTTGAGTTACATTGAAAAAGAGGAGATTGTAGACAGGAGACAGATCAAATAAAGCCCATTTGAGCTTAAAAACATTGGACGTTTCCTGGCTGAAACGGGTCTGTTGGCATGTATGGTTGTACTAACACTGCCTCTTCCTTCTGCCCACAATGGTCTATTATATTGCCACAGCCTCTCTTGCCAGTCCTGTATTATTGGTTTGTTGCCCCTGCCCCCCTTTCCACTGCCCTCCATAGTCTGTTGTGCTGCCACTGCCCTTCTTGCCTGCCCAGTGTGGTAAAATTGTTGCCTCTGCACTCTCCTACCTGCCTTCAATTTTCAGAGTCCGTGCCCGTGGCCTCTGCCTCTCAACAGTATCCCAATGAACAACTAGATTGCTAACATTCTATATTTATTACAAAAGTGTGGAACGCCTGACGTCATCTTGATGTAATCAAAACTGTAATACCTAGAGTATTTCCTTTAGAAATTACATTTATGAGAGAGTCTTATTTGCATCAAAATTATGGTTAGTGCTCTAAAAAACTAAAATGAGGACATATTTTCTGAGTTTTCAAATAGCGACAAAGAACTTTTAAATTATTTGTAATTTTTATGTTTTTTTATCCAGTTGACCACTAAATGTTGCACCTAGGTGAGAGGATGTGGTGTTACTTCCAGAGCTGCAGACTTTGCAACTGGGGAACCAGGTTGGAGTTTCTGCTTCAGCACAACATTCTGTGATTCTGCTCAAATCACTTAATCTCCCCATTGAGGAACTTCGATTTCTGATCGCGATCGAAGCGACCCGCCATTTTGTGCTCCGCCGCCATTTTATGTTGCCATCACTCAGGCAGCACGGCGAACAAAGTCTATTCTGCTTTTTCTGCAGCCTGGTGTCGAAATACGCCTTCTGCCTCTATTTGCAAAGCTGGTGTTAGAACTAGCTGAGTACACTAATCCCTGTCTGGCTTTCCTAATCCCCATCTCAACTATCTGTTGGCTCACACTATTCTTCCCTGACCGTATCTTATCGACTGGCCTTCACTGTCTTCTGCTAGCATTCTCTCGTTTCACAACTGTCCTCCAACACACACAAACGTATCTCGCCACCTGCAAGTTAGTTCCAATCCATTAATAAATTAACTTGAGGGAGGGATGACAAACATAGTTGGAGGAGAGGTCTCTTCAAGTCATCTGACACTTTTGTTTTCCAACTTTTCCTATTGGTTCCATCCTGTTTTCTAACTTTTCTTATTGGCTCTTTCTGTGTGTTTTGGGAGTGCTTTTGGTCAATGTATATGAACTCTATACAGTATAAAACCCTGTGCGCCACAGAGCGAAGTGGCAGTCTCCTGAGAACCTACTTTGTGTACTTCTAGGATAACTGTACTAGCTGCAGCTAAATAAATCTGATCTTCTAACGCTGACAGAGTGTCCCGTGTCTCTGTGTAGCTAAGCAGGAGAACTCCGGAGACCCTGCACCGCCAGGCCCAAAAGGTTCTGGTTCTTCAACTGGCGCCCAATGTGGGGCGGCTTCAGAGGTACCGGTTCTGCTCGAAGGTCATGAGGAACCCCGCAAGAAAATTCCGGAGGGTTCGCGAGCCACATTAAGCGACCCCTGTATGTCGAAAGTGGTCCGAAGGTCTTTTGCAGCGCGGTTACTCCTTCCTGACGGCTACTGACGACCGCTGCCCTGACTGCCGCCCTGCTTTGACCCTTCCTTTGATGATGTATGGTAAGGCGAGACGATAGACGGGCCTCTGTTGGTGGAAGAAGACATCCTTAGTTAAGTATTTTCGTGGGTCGCGCCCACAATTTTGGTTCTTTGATTGATTTCTTTGGGTACTTAGATGTATCTATTGCAATAGACAAAGCCGAGGGTAAGTGCATTTGTGCTGCGTAAACTGAGTTTTACTCCCTTGAAGTTTGTGAACAGTCCGAAGACATCTCGAGATGCCTGGTCTGACTAAGGTTGGAAGAATTTGTTGTCTTGGTTGTAATAGGGATTCCCGACTTGAGGACTCTTGTCCGATTCCTTCGGTTGGAACTCCCACATATGAGCTCTATTCAAAACATGGTATCGGCCCCATTGCCTTTAACGAGACATGGACCCGATACACGAAGAAAGATGGTGTTCTAAAATGGCCAGAAAATGGTAGTTTTGATCCTGATGTGCTAGACAATTTGGAAGCAGTTTTATTTAAAAGAAAAGCCCGTCCGGCAATGTTTGACTCTTTCCGCCTTTGGCGTAAGGAAGCCAAACAGAAAGAAATTAAACAAGCAAAACGAGATAGGAAAGCACAGGGTATGACAATTATACAGGCTGCCCAATGGTTTAAAGACGATGAAATTGACAATGCGACTGAAATTTCGGAAAGACAGCGTATGGCGATAGATAAATGCTATCCGGCGTTGCCTGTTTCTCCTTCTGATAATAAGAAAGATATAGAAGAAGATCCCCTAATGTCTCACTTATTAAGGTTGCCTCCGCCCTATGCACAAAGTGCCAATCCACCTCAGCCTTTACAGCCTGTTCAGCTGCCAGCGGTACTTCCGCCTGCTCCGGCTCTTCTGCATTTGCCTCCTCCAGTATTACCGCCCTTGCCGGTTTTACCGTTAGCCTCAACTTCTTTGCCCTCATCTCCTGATCTTAGATCTCCTTTGCCTTCTGCTCCTTCTGCAATTACCAGTTCCTCTCTTGTCAGTTCTCCTAATACTCTGTCTCCAATTCTTATGTCTAATTCTCCGTCTGGGCGTAAGCGTCTCACAGACACTGTTACTGGTATTCTATCTCCTTTCTTTGAAGCTTTAAATGTGTCTCCGGCTTTTTATCGAAGGCAATCTCGTAGTCAGTTCCCAGATTTTGAGGAACGAGAGAGGTTGGACTCTCTTGCACGAAAATGGATCAAGAAGGGTCCACAATACAGTGTGCTTGATATTATGCCTACCTTTTTGCAATGGAATGCGCCTACGCAAAGATATGTTTTTAATGCAATGTGTGACACTCTCCTTAAAGAATGGGAAGATGTGAGTTCGAGTCCGATCCCACAAGATCTGTTAAATGTTCAGACTGATTTTGATAAAGGACTTATTGTGGGTTCTAAGGTTGAGGAAACTGTAAGGACACTTATCTCTTATAGATCCTTATTGTTTTCTCAGACTTTCCTTGATTCCGACCCGTCGGTTAAACTGACGTTGAAAAATTATCCTATGAGAGAGGTTCCTCCATTATGGAAAGAAGAGGTTGCGGGAGTAGGTGGTAATGCACCTATTCCTGCTCATTTCCAGCGTATATGGGTACATGTCCCTTGGAAGAGATCTGAAGTTTTGGCCCTTAGGCAGACTCTACCGGATCCTCGTAAAAACCCTGCAGGTTATTACAAAGAATTATCACAGACAGTGATGCTTGTATCATGAACCTATCAGATATTGACATGCTAATGGGAAATGTAGTCCCACAGACAATATGGGCTAAGATTCGTAGAGAGGATCACGCGCAGGAACTAGGTGCTACTTGGGATGTTATAACTACTACAGATAGAGACCAAGTGGGTGGCGCAAAGCCTGACGCTCTGATCTCGGAACTCCCTGGTAGAATCATTACGTTAATGAAAACTATGATGCCTGCATTGAGAGTTAATTGGGATAAACTAGCAGCATGCAAACAAAAGAAAGATGAAAGTGTCTCTGACTTCTTTGATCGTTTCGAGGAGACATTTATCGACCACAGTGGTCAAGACATGGCTACAGAGGGTGGACAGCGATTGTTTGTGGACAAATTTATATTCAATTTGCTTCCCGAGCTGTCACACAAATTAAAAGATTCAGAAAGTTCATGGGCTGTTTCTTCTTCTGCCCAGAAATTGGCCACAGCGCAATATTATGAGAATAGGGAAAAGGAAGAAAAAGAAAAGCAAGAGAAAAAGACGAAAGATTTAAAAACAAAGGTTCTCTTGCAACAAGCCTTTCCTCCACGTTATGCTCAGCCTCAATTTCAGCAGCCTCCGCAGTTTCAGAGGTTGTATCAAAAACCTGAGCCATACAATCCGCGACCTTTGTTAGGTCCTAATCAATGTGCCTATAGTAGAGAGGAAGGTCATTTTAAGAATAGTTGTCCGGTTTTATTGCAGCGAAATGGAGCATTATCTGCTCCACGAGGTCGTGCTGGCCTCCAGTCAGCAAACAGAGGTAGAGGTTGGGGTGTGTTGGCTCAAGAACAGCGTGCCCTTCCTTCTCCCAATTCCATGAACTACTTTGATCAGCAAAATGAGAGGTCTGCACAGTATTACAATGAAGACCATTATATTGAAGGCGAGAATGAAAGTCTTCATGCTAACTAGGACAGCCATGGACAAAGTAAGGGAGTTGTGCCAATCCCAGTAGATCAAAATGGACCTTATATTAACGTCACTACAATGGGTGTTTCAGAGCCATTTCTTCTGGATACTGGAGCAATGAGAAGTTCTATCATTCATTCTAAACTCCCTGGGGCACTATTGTCTGGCTTAACGAATGTTTCTGTAGGATTTTCTGGCGCCCCTGTTCGCAATCCCGTTTCTTGCCCTTTGCCTATTTCAGTTGGTCCTTGCTACAATATATTGTTCTCCTTCTGGCGTACATCTTACTTTAGGACGGAAATTGATCTCCCCAATGTATTTGTCAAGAAATCAGTTTCCACCTGAATTACTTTCTCTTCCAGCAGCGCTTTGGTCCACGGGTCCGAACGATGTGGGTTGTCTTGAGATTCCACCTTATGTTGTCACCCTCAAGTCTAATGTTGAATTACCGAGCATCCCACAGTATAAAATTTCTGCTGAAGGTGAGAAAGCGCTTTTGGGAATCATTCATGAATTGATTCAGAAGGGTGTGGTTGAAGAAACAAGAGGTAACACATGCAATAGTCCTATTCTTCCTGTTCTCAAACGCACTGATCCTTCTCAGCCTCCTGTGTATCGTTTCGTAATTGATCTGCAGGAGGTAAACAAAATAGTTGTCGCACAATTTCCTGTTGTTCCAGATATCACTACTTTGTTGACAATGATACCTTCCACAGCGACTTGGTTCTCTGTTATTGATCTAAAGAATGCCTTCTTTAGTATTCCCATTGCAGAAGAGAGTAGGGACATTTTTGGTTTCTCCCTTGGAGGCTGAAGCTTCCGGTTTAAGCGCGCACCTCAAGGCTATTATGAAAGTCCCTCTATGTACAGCCAAGCTTTAAAATGTCATCTTGATACTTTTCATTTGCCGTCTGGTGCTGCTCTTATCCAGTATATGGATGACTTGTTATTCGCCGCCGATTCAAAAGATATCTGCAAAGATGTCACTATTGCATTGTTATGCCATTTGTTTAAACTGAATCCCAAGGTTTCGCCTTTCAAACTACAATATGTTTGTCAAGAGGTTACCTATTTGGGTCATCTCCTATCAAATGAGGGACGACGATTGACACCAGAACGAATTTAAGCAATTACGCAAATGTCTGTACCATCCACACAAAGGGAAGTACGTGCCTTTCTGGGTATTACTTCTTATTGTAGACAGTGGATCCCTAACTTCTCTCTTATTGCCAAACCTTTGTTGGCACTCACTTTAAAAGATACGCCTCAGCCCCTTCCTTGGACTGATGAGTGCCAAAAGAGTTTCACTGACTTACGTACCGCTCTGTGTTCTGCTCCTGTACTAGGCACTCCAGATTACACTAAGCCTTTTACGCTCTATGTTCATGAGAGAGAAGTTTGTGCATTGTCAGTTTTAACACAACAATTTGGAGACAAACAGCGACCATGTGCCTATTTTTGGGCCACATTAGATCCTGTAGCTAAAGCATTGCCTAGTTGTCTCAAAGCGACAGCAGCAGCAGCAATTTCTATTCGGCAGTCTGCTGGAGTGGTGTTGGATAACACTCTCATTGTTATGGTGCCACATGCAGTGGATACTTTACTAAACAGAACGAAAACGCAGCATCTTACGAGTGCTCGTCTAACTGGATACGAGCTGACGCTTTTGGCTAGTCATGTACACCTCAAATGATGTAATACCCTGAATCCAGATACTCTGTTCCCCCTTCCAGATGAAGAAAATGTTAAAGAACAGCATGATTGTTTCTTCCACACTGAGGAAGAGACAAAGGGAAGAATTGACCTAAGAGACACACCGCTAGAGAATCCGGATGGAACTCTATGGGTAGATGGTTCTTGTTTTAAAATGCCTAATGGAGATACAGTTTCAGCCTATGCTGTAACTACTTTACATACAGTTGTGGAAACTGCACGCATTAGACACAATTCAGCACAAGCAGCAGAATTAATAGCATTAACAAGAGCTTGTGTATTGTCGAAAGGGAAAAGAGTGAACGTATACACTGACAGCCAATACGCTTTTGGTGTAGCGTTCAACTTTGGGCGTCTCTGGAAGGAAAGGGGTTTTCTCACTTCACATGGCACCAAAATACAACATGGTCAGTTAGTGACTAATCTCCTCGAATCACTTGCCTTACCCACCCAAATAGCGATCTTGAAGTGTAGTGCACACAAAAAGATTACGGATGATGTTGTTCGAGGAAATGCGTTTGCAGACGAAATAGCGAAGAAGACAGCGAGAGATTCAACAAGTCGAATGTATGTGGCAGGTCCTGCGAATTTGGTCAGAGAGAGAGGAATGTATGAGAATACAGTGGAAAGTGTAAAAGCGATTCAGAAAGAGGCTTCAGAGAGGGAGATAAGCAAGTGGAAAGAAAGTACGGGAATGTTAGATGAGATGGGTTGTTGGGTGGAATTATCTGAACATCAACGTTGGCTGTTACCAGATGCCTATGTTCTCCCAGTGGTTACTATGGCACATGGTCCAGCCCACTTAAGCGCAAAAGGTATTTGTAAACTTCTGGCTCCAGTGTGCCAGAATGAAGGTATCCCAAAATGTGTAGACAATGTAGTGAAGCACAGTATTGTTTGTTTAATGTACAACCCGGGAAAGGGAACCCCAACTCCAGCGGGTCACTTTGCTCCTCCGACATATCCATTTGAGGTGTTGCAAATCGATTATTTTAATATGGAGCGATGCAACAACCTCAAATATGTTCTGGTGGTAGTATGAGCCTTTTCAAGATGGATAGAAGCATACCCCCTAAAGGATAACACAGCCTTATCCACTGCTAAAATCCTTCTAAAAGAATTCTTCCCCAGGTTTGGTTTGCCGCGCATTGTCTGGAGTGACAATGGGAGCGAATTTGTTGGCCAAGTCATGCAGAAAGTTTGTGCAGGTCTTGGTATCAAGCAAAAGTTCCACGCGGCAAATCATCCACAGTCAGCGGGTTTAGTAGAATGTTACAACGGAACCTTGAAGTTAAAATTAGCAAAGGTGCAAGCATGTACAGGACTCAATTGGCCCGATGCTTTGCCGTTAGCTCTGCTATCCACCAGAACTGCATTACACTCTCGTTTGGGACTTAGCCCTTACGAAGTGGTTTTTGGTCGTCCGGCTAACATATGGGGAATCCCTCACCCTAAGAAATACTCAGACTTGCCATATCCAATGTTGATTGACTATCTGCATGATCTTACGACTAAATTGCGTGTTCTCCATCAACAGGTTCAGAGTGCTCTGCCGAAGGCTTCCACAGACCCAGGTCATTCCATCCGACCAGGTGACTGGATTTGCGTAAAGAATTTCCAGAGGACCAGCAATTTGGAACCCAGATGGCGAGAGCCCCGAATGGTCCTTCTCACCACGAGAACAGCAGTTAAAGTCGAGGAAAGAAAAATTGGATTCATGGTGTGCATTGTAAGAAAGTGCCTTTGCCCTACGATTAATGGGTACGCAGAGGTGTTGGTGACTGTGAAAGTGAAAGAGTTCCACGATTCGTACCCTTCAGCGATGCACACCTGAATGGGACACTGTCTGAGAAAAAGGACGACGACATTTTACAGGAAGCAATTCCATCACATCGTCGCTTGGATACGACTAATCCACGAACATTGTTCCAAGACCAGAGTGTTCCGGGGAAGGAACGATACGATTTAAGACCTAGACTAAAGAACACTTAAAAGATTTTTCAATTGTGTAGTATTCTGTCCCGGTTGCAGGGTCACGGTAGGAGTCTGAATCACGGCCTGAGTAGTGGCAATAGGCCTGCAGGACCTGTAAGTGTCATAGGACGGCAAACAATCGTGATTTAGCGATCGAGGAAGATTGCCGTGAGCATCCATTAGAAAGATGGAAACTACACTAGGCAAAAGAGAGAGAAAAGATGAAATGAAGAAAGCATCCTGTAAAATAATGTACAGTCGTTTCAGCATAACTTTATGTGTTATTATATCATTGTGTATTGTTTTGGCATTTATTGGTTGGATTATTTATGCTTTGCAGCCAAAAGTTATCTCCCCTTTTTCCTCTGTGTCTTCTCCTACTATCTCTCCACATCTCTTTCATACTCTTCCTCCACATGAACTCATTTGAAGAACTGAATATTATAACAATTCCTTTATCCAGCTATTACATCAGCACCAGTTAGTGGTCAATACAACTGACTGTTGGGTGTGTGGACTTATGCCACACACCACAGAGAAAGGAATGTCATATTTAGTTCTCCCGTTCTCTTATGAAGGTTCTGCTTGGGCTTATTTTGTCATTTTCTCCAATGCTTATCAAAGCAAATTCAGACGATCCGTTAGTTCACATGTTAGTGATCCGGATTTTAGTCATAGTTCTTTAACTAAGGGTATGGTAGCTATGGCTAAAATCATGGAAATGAGTAAAATCTCCATTGATGAAAGAAAAGTGTACACTAACTGGAACGTCACTCAATATATGTCGAGTCTTAGTGGTAAAATTAGAAAAGGAAAGTCTTCGCCGATTTGGACTATACCACATCAGGGTAACTTCTGCTTACAGATAAACGATCGCTCTTCTTACACCATACAAAGGAATAACTGCCCCTACACGTACATTTATTCCTCTCAGAACTTGCCTCCTCTAGTGCCGTCTCAAGGCACCTATTTCATCTGCTATAATAGGGCTTATACTTGGTTACCAACGGGTTTCTCTGGTACTTGTTATATAGCCTTTCTTCTTCCCCCTACTTACACCGCTTCCACAAATCATCATCGAACCCGATACGGCAGAGGGATTATTGATTCAAAGGACACAGCAGGACAAGAGGGAGGAGATTTCCTTAAAGGATTTCTTCCCTTCTGGGGTCCAATGGCTAACAGCAGAAATATCAAGGTAACTAGTCCGTGTCGTAGAAACTACAATAGACATCACTGTAGGTGCCTTAAGCAACATCACGGAAGAAATACAGGCGGATCGTCTTATGACATTACAAAATCGAGTTGCCTTAGATTTTGTTCTTGCCGATCATGGTGGAGTATGCAAATTGATCGGGTCAAGTTGCTGTATTTTCATACCTAATGACGCTCCGACAGTATACCAAGCTATCTCCAAGTTGCACATAATCTCTGAGTCTATTCATCAGGACGAAGGAGATTGGTCTTTTACGAAGTGGTTTTGGGGACTACTGTCCAAATGGGGTTGGAAAGCATTGACGTTTCTTGGCATAATTTTGACCATTATTTTCTCCTGTTGCCTTTGTATGCACTGTGGTCCCGCTATCTGTGATCTCTGTGCTACTATTTGCATCCCAAAACCCAAACCACAAGTAACAGAAAACATAAGAATGATGTTACAGCAACAGCTCGATGACCTCATGGCTATCGACGTGGACTCAGATTAGCATGAGTCTATATTGCCTGAGTTCTGGCAAAAGGAGGGTCTGAGGAACTTCGATTTCTGATTGCGATCGAAGCGACTCGCCATTTTGTGCTCCGCCACCATTTTATGTTGCCATCACTCAGGCAGCACGGCGAACAAAGTCTATTCTGCTTTTTCTGCAGCCTGGTGTCGAAATACGCCTTCTGCCTCTATTTGCAAAGCTGGTGTTAGAACTAGCCGATTACACTAATCCCTGTCTGGCTTTCCTAATCCCCGTCTCAACTATCTGTTGGCTCACACTATTCTTCCCTGACCGTATCTTATCGACTGGCCTTCACTGTCTTCTGCTAGCATTCTCTCGTTTCACAACTGTCCTCCAACACACACAAACGTATCTCGCCACCTGCAAGTTAGTTACCAATCCATTAATAAATTAACTTAAGGGAGGGATGACAAACATAGTTGGAGGAGAGGTCTCTTCGAGTCATCTGACACTTTTGTTTTCCAACTTTTCCTATTGGTTCCATCCTGTTTTCTAACTTTTCTTATTGGCTCTTTCTGTGTGTTTTGGGAGTGCTTTTGGTCAATGTATACGAACTCTATACAGTATAAAACCCTGTGCGCCACAGAGTGAAGTGGCAGTCTCCTGAGAACCTACTTTGTGTACTTCTAGGATAACTGTACTAGCTGCAGCTAAATAAATCTGATCTTCTAACGCCGACAGAGTGTCCCGTGTCTCTGTGTAGCTAAGCAGGAGAACTCCGGAGACCTGGGTGTACCCTGCGCCGCCAAGCCCAAAAGGTTCTGGTTCTTCACCATGTCTACAACCAAAATGAATTTGATCTTGTGTGATGTAACCAATGCTCATGTAAAGCACTCCAATACCTGACAAGTCTGCACTATATAAAACTGCAAATACACAAAAAATAAGTGTTTTGCACACTTCTGTCATTGGGCTACATGTGGGCTACATCTGGGTGGTATTTGTGCTGCATTTGGGCTCTTTTGTCTCTGGTGGCCATCCTGGGAGATTTATTTGTTATGAAGTTTCCTAATTTCCTCATTTACTGCAGTCTCCTCAGTAGGAAATGCTTTCAGTTTTTTACTTTGATTCCATCAAGAAGGTATTCAGATATGTCACACATTTGCCATAAATTCTGAATGTTAGCCCTCTAGTTGCTCATTAGATCACTGTAGAAAAGCTACTGCTCACCACGGAAGTCTGCTGCTGGTATTAAAAGTGCATGTTTCAGTCTGCATATCAGAATTTTTTTATGAAGTAGAAGAGGATTTGAGAAGTCACTCAAAATGTGCCCTAATTTTTCTTTCTTCACCACTAATCATAATTTCTATGGCAAAATGAACACCCCCCATTGTGTTCCTTTTTAAATTAAATGTTTTAAGTGTTACTAGTTTATTCCAATCAAGATGGCTTCAGGTGTGCCATACTTTTGTCATAAGTAAGACAGCAAGCGCTCTAGTTGTTCTTAAGAACACTCTGGGACATTCTGTCATTGGGCTATACTTGGGCTACATCTGGGTGATATTTGGGCTACATTTGGGCTCTTTTGTCTCTTGTGGCCATCTTGGGAGATTTATTTGTTATGAAGTTTCCTAATTTCCTCATTTACTGCAGTCTCCTCAGTAGGAAATACTTTCAGTTTTTTACTTTGGTTCCATCAAGAAGGCATTCAGATGTGTCACACATTTGCCATAAATTCAGAATGTTACCACTCTAGTTACTTATTAGATCACTGTAGTAAAGCTACTGCTCACCAGGGAAGTCTGCTGCTGGTATTCAAAGTGCATGTTTCAGTCTGCATGTCAGAATTTTTTTATGAAATAGAAGAGGATTTGAGAAGTCAAAATGTGCCCTAATTTTTCCTTCTGCAGCACTAATCATAATTCCTATGGCAAAATGAACCCCCAGATTGTGTTCCTTTGTAAATTAAATGTTTTAAGTGTTACCACTTTATTCCAATCAAGATGGCTTCAGGTGTGTCATACTTTTGTCATAAGTAAGACTGTTAGCGCTCTAGTTGTTCGTTAGAACACTCTGGGACATTCAGTCATTGGGCTATACTTGGGCTACATCTGGGTGATATTTGGGCTACATTTGGGCTCTTTTGTCTCTGGTGGCCATTTTGGGAGACTTATTTGTTATGATGTTTCCTAATTTCCTCATTTACTACAGTCTCCTCAGTAGGAAATACTTTCATTTTTTTACTTTGATTCCATCAAGAAGGCATTCAGATGTGTCACACATTTGCCATAAATTCAGAATGTTAGCACTCTAGTTGCTTATTAGATCACTGTAGTAAAGCTACTGCTCACCAGGGAAGTCTGCTGCTGGTATTGAAAGTGCATGTTTCAGTCTGCATGTCAGAATTTTTTAATGAAATAGAAGAGGATTTGAGAAGTCACTCAAAATGTGCCCTAATTTTTCTTTCTGCAGCACTAATCATACTTTCTATGGCAAAATGACCCCCTCATTTTGTTCCTTTTTAAATTAAATGTTTTAAGAGTTACCACTTTATTCCAACCAAGATGGCTTCAGGTGTGCCATACGTTTGTCATAAGTAGGACTGTTAGCGCTCTAGTTGTTCTTTAGAACACTCTGGGAAGCTGCAGTAGAACACAAAGGAATCAACTGACAGTCTCTGCCCTTGTTGGATGTACATGTTTTACTGAGAATGTCAGACTTCATTCTCACATGACTGAGAAAGATAATGTGAATTTACTGAAAATATGCTCTCAGTTTAGCTTATAGATCACCTTCCAAACCTCTGTGGGAAAAGCATGAGAAAATAGTTTCTCTCAAACATGATTCATGATATCACAGCAGAAGGCTTTTTCACATGGTAAAATCACCTTAGAACACACCACAATTCCTAAAATGAGTATGGTACCATCAACAAATGATTTATAATGTAACTAAAGTCTTAAAACCTTCTATTAACTGCAATGACTTTTAATGAGGTGCTATCATGTATATTGGTCCCAAGATGGCTGCCAACTCTTCTTGGATGAAGTGCTGACAGCCTATCAGATCTCACGATGAGATGTGTGGTTAGGCTCCGCCCAGATATATATGTGATTTTACTTTTGATTTTCTCAGGAACTACTGAATAGATTTACACCATTTAAGCAAAAGGCACCAGTCAGAACTGAGGACTACCTGTTTGCCAAATTTCAAGTAATTCTGTTCAGCCGTTCGGGCTGTACCTTCGACTAAAGGTCCTATGGGAAAATGCATGGGGAAAACGCGTTTTGGGACCCCCCTTTTTTCTCAGCCCCCGCTTGACGAATCACCCCGAGACTTTCAGGGTAGGAGCTGAGTGGAGCGCCCCATTAGTTTTGAAAAATTCATGAAGATAAGCCAACCGGCGCCAAAGCTATTCAAAATAGAATTTTCAGATTTCCTATGGGAACTCGGTCCTAACTATAACTATCTACTGGCGACCGCCAGTAGATAATATATGTGTATATATATATATATATCAATATGTAGATATATATGTACATATATTTCTCCACAATTTGTCCCTAGATATAGATGCACTTGTCACCAGGTACTTCAATTATTGTGGCACAAATCTACAATGCCCTTTGTTTCCTATTGCCCACCTCGGACTGCCAAAGTCCTTGATCAAAGGCTGGAAATGCAGAAACACAATCACATGTAAGACGCTACTTATTCATTCTTCAATTGTCTTTATTGCCCTGTGGTGGGCTTTTTCAACTAAAACAAAGCATTCTGGAATAAGTAGTTTCGTAATGCCATTAATAACCCTTCAGTGGGTGTTGTGATGCAACATATTTTATTCCAATTATTGTTATGCCCTCCAGTGGGCCGCCGAAGCCGAATGAACAGTTTTTTATTAGTCTTCCATATACCAGCTCTGGCAGTTCCACACCTTAGACCCATATTTGTGTGTGCAGTGCGGGGGTGCTTTCTATACAGCTGGACTGCCGTCAATATTTCTCCACAGTTTGTCCCTAGACATAGACGTACTCATCACCAGGTACTTCAATTATTGTGGCACAAACTGGCAATACTTAGGCTTTGTTTCCTCTTGGCTAATACCTTTCTGACTGGCAAAGTCCTTGATCTCTTTTTACCCTTTTGATAAAACCAGTATCGTTATCACATTCTTGGCTGACTTCAAATATTGCATCATAATGAGTCGAGCACTGGGTGCATTTCATAAATAGACAGATTTTGTCGGTTGAGTCCTGTTCAGGGCATTGATTCCACGTTCTGCCTGAACCAATCTAAGATCAACTTGCAATGCATCAGAATACCAGTCAGTAGTTGCAGGGGTTAATTTATTTCCACACTGATTTCTGTCTTCTTTTTGTTCTTATGTTATGCCACTGCCTGATTAAATATTTGAATTTTTAAATTGTTGTGAACATTAACATCGACACTATGTCATCATTGCAAACAAAAGAAATGCTAAATAAATTCTATGCATATTATAAACATAATTTAACGTAATTTACCTAAAAAACAGTTCAAAGTAATCTTTCTAAAGATTAGACTTAGTGGGCCCAGTGATGCAGCACAAGACTCGAAACTAATCTTTATCCTTTTGCTTTGCTCAGAAAATGGGTCCGCACAAGTGACTCATTCATCCTTCATCGGGTTTCAGTTTGCAGAGTGGGACTCTACTAGGAAAGAGGAAAGTATACTTTGCCAGTCTACTTCAGGGGCTTTTTACTGAGCAAAACAAATACGTCAATCAGATTAATGCGTATGTTTGGCAATGTGATGAATGTAACGTCTGGAGCTGTTTTATTTTGTATATTTAAAATTAAAGGTAGCTCAATTTATACAAATGTTGTTCATTTATATTTCCATTTCAAGTCTTTGGAGTATAGAAATGAAAAGTATTGTTCATAATTTTTTCACAATTTTGCTATTTTACAATAAGTCAAAGTAATTTGTCTTCCCCTTTATCATTTTTTACTACAGCCCTTATTTAGAGTTTGGCGGACATCTACTCTGAAACAAAGGTGACGGCTAGCCCGTGTGCCGTATTACGAGGGCATGATAACTGCATTTGCACAAACATAATTTGAAATGCATAACTTAGTTTTGAATACACTACACTTTGGCGTGAAGCACCTACGCATTTCTATAGTAACGTAATGCACGTGGCGATGGACTCCTTTGCAGGAAGTATCTGGAAGCATCATACATCGTTAGTGTCTCAGCATACCAGAGCAGTGCATTCTCCATTGTTGTGACAGGTGAGACACATCTTGCAATATGCAAATGTTGCCTTTATGGGTAGTGGAGTGACTACCATCTTAGAAAATTACCCAAGCCACAATGCCCTTAGTCGTTCCCACAAAGATTGCCTCATAATGACTGAACACCACCCAAACAAAGCAGACCTGTTTTGAGTAGGCATTCATTCTCTACATCCTGACTGATTCCCTAGTACTTTAGATTGGAATCTGGTTCTTTTATCAGATAGTGTCATCAGCGATAGAGTGATCTCTTGCTGTAGCATCTGTAGATTCACACCTGAGAGGCACCCATCTCCTTTGTGGTACAGCCAGAAATGGAAAATCTGAGACAGTATCATGATGCCATTCAGTGTGGAACACCGATGCAGCTGGTATCTGTGCATTTGTTTTTCCTGAAATTATCCGGCCCTCAGTGCATACATTAACTATGGAAATCTCTGAGACATGCATGAGCTCTACTCAGCACAGCTCAGAAGAACAAAGGCCATACCTGCTGAGTCAGGTCTACTCTAGAGTCCTCCAGGGCCACAACTCCATGTCTTGCCCTCCGAAAGGATGTCTTCCTCCAGAAATATGACTAATTGCTGTACAAGTATGTTGTTTGTGCCACAACACCCGAGTGTAAACTCTGTATTCTTCACTGCAACATACAATGTGCTTCTTGGGTACCAGGTTATATATCTGTACGCAAACTCTTGCATTGCACACCTACTGTTAGAAACTGGGATTCTGATTGGCACAATGTCCAAGAGGGAACCACAATCCTAGTCAGGGTAAGTCACAACACACCCTAAATGATCCTGTACTCACCTTCTGATAGCATGGCACAGACCAGTCTGGCTAAATTTAAGAGGCAATGTGTAAAGTATGTGTGCAACACTTCATACAATCACACAGTGAAAACACCACAAAAAGTCACCACAGCAGATTAGAAAATTGATTTTGATTTTATAAATAAAAGAAGACCAAAAAGACAAAAATTCAATAAGTAGATCCTGTGATATGCAATTTTAAAGATTGAGGTGAAAATACTGCTTAAAAGCGCCAAGTGCCAACTGTGGTTTTCTGGTCATGCTGGACCAGGAAAAGGTCACAAGTTCAGGCCAACTGCGATTGGAGAGCGAGCTGGTTACAGGGACCCTCTTGGCCCCGCTGAACACTGTACCTTCCCCAAGGCTTCATGTCGTCTTTTCCAAGAAGCAATGTGGTGAGGGTTTGCGGGCTTGGCTCCGCTGTGCTTCGGTCTCAAGGAGCTGTGTGGCAAGGGTTTGTAAGGCTTGGCATTGCTTTGTGTCGATCCTGGGTAGGTGTGAGGTGAGGCTTTGCAGGGCTTGACGTCACTGTGCATTGGAACCAATGGACTGGCAGATGCGAGGTGAGGCTTTCCGAGGCTTCGGGCTGCCCAGCTTTCATTCCAGTGAGGCTGGCAGCTGTGGGGTGAGACTTTGTGGAGCTTCTTGTTGTTTTGCATCAGTTCCATTCAGGCCCCCAGAAGGTAGAGAACCTTATTTCCAATTCCAAGGGTCTAGGACTGGTGTGGCACCATTGGCAGGGCAGACTCACAGCTTGCAGAATCCAGATGGAGATGCAGCTGATTCAAGTCTTTGATATACCTGAGACTTTGGAACAGGAGCTGAATCCTTGGAGTCACTCGGGGTTCAAGTGATGCAGGTCCTGTCCTTCTCCTCAGGCAGAAGAACAAGAGGCAACATGGCAGTTCAGCAAGGCAAGAGTACAGCGAGGCAGAGTTCAGCAAAGCAATGGTCCAGCAAATTAGCAGTCACTCCAGCATCACAACAGCTCTTCTTCCTGGCAGAGTAGTAACAGGTCCACAAGAGTACTGAAGTCATGGGGTCAGAGGTCCAGAATGTATACCCAGTGGTGCCATTGAAGTGTGGTAGACTTCAAAGAAAGATTTGAAAAATACTGAGGTTCTCCCTTCCTGTCCTGGCTCCAGACACACTACATGGGTGTAAATAATTATTTTTGTGGGGATAGAACACAGCAATATCAGGTGTGAAATTCAGTCCCTCCTTCCCATCCTACTCAAAATGGCCCATCTGCATGCAGATGACCCTTCCTTTGTGTGTGACTGTCTAGAGGGAATGCAGGAAGCCAACCATCACCCAACCCAGACAAGTATTCCAGAGACAGGCAGAGGACACCAAATGGCAAAAAAAAGTAAATACCAACTTTCTAAAAGTGGCATTTGCTAAACTGGAATTTAAAATCCAACTTCACAATAAGTTGTGATTTTAAATTGTGAGTTCAAGGAACACAAAACTTGAAAACAGTATTTCTTAACAATGGAAAATTACACTTAAAAGATGTAATAATGCATTTCCAATATTATCCAACGAGAGACATAGGCCTTGCAGTAGTATCCAATCAAACATGAACGTTTTTCACTACCAGGACATGTAACACTTAAAAGTACATGTCCCACGTTTCAAATACTTGCACCCTGCCCTCTGGGCTTTCCATGGTCCACCGAAGGGGTGACTTATATTATTAAAAAGGAAGGTTTAGGCCTGGCAAGAGGTTTCACTTGCCAGAATGACATGGCAGTTTAAAACTGCACACACAGGCTCTGCAGTGTAAGGCCTGAGACATGGTTAAGAGTTTTTTTTCATTGGTGGCACTTAGTACTGCATGCCCTGGGCATAGTATTTTATTTACAGGCCCTGGGCACATTTAGCGCACTTCACTAGAGGTGTATATGTACATTAAATATTCCAATTGGGTATGAGCCAATGTTACCATGTTTAGAGGAGAGAGCACATGCACTTTAACACTGGTTAGCAATGGTAAAGTGCTGGGAGTCATAAAGTCAGGAAAGACATTGTCAGACAAAGAAGAGTAAGGCAAAACGTTTGGGTGACCCTGCAGAAAGGGTAATTTCAAAAACCCAACTATTAAATAACCTTGCTTCTCACATTGACCTACGGGCAAAGCTTGTACATGACCTATTGATTTTATCTGTTGAGTGATGTCTATTTCTCATTCAAGGCTTGAGAGCATCAGAGCAATTAATAAAGAACATGTTAAAGTCAATAACTAGAACATTGTCAGAAATGTGGCGATTAACTTGGAGAGATGATACCATCACTAACTTAAACACTCCATGGTTAGGCTAAAACCCAGCTCTTAGACTATCTCTGTCCAATCCCTGGTAGCTGCAGCACAAGAGAAATGCAATTCCTAAAATAAATATGAGTTAATTTCAAGCAATACCAAGTACCAATGGTTTTAAAATAAAAAAATAAACACATTAGAATTCCCCAACTAAATTAGAGGAATAGAGAACAATGTGTAATGACCAAAAAATGCAACAAAACAATTCCGGTCAGATAAAGGGAACTGAGTATATGAGTTTAAAAAAAATGTAAAACTGGCGAAAAGAACCTGAAAAAGTAGAAGTGCAATGTAAAGTCTCAGTTGTGATTGACAGCGACATATGAATGATTTTAGGCTGACCAAGATGGTGTAGAAAATGGATACACAAATTTCAGCAGCCCCCACCAAATTTTTATATTCTGTCTTAGTATATTTTTGAATGTTTATGGAGGCGAATATCTTCCAGCATGGTGAGGTCAAAGACTGAATCTGGCATTGATCTCTTAAAGTCAGATATGTCATCACTGAACTCCAGCTGAAGCAGTTAGATTTGGGAAAGAATAGGACAAAGCTGGATATAATAGCTAGTAAGGTCACTGCTGGGTGATGTTTCCTGTCTCAACCTGGTTCAAGGTTTTTCCTTCGGACTAAGTCACATTTTTGTTCTTAATATTTATCAGTGCAGCAAGGCTTGAAGCTGCAGCCAGGCATGGCTCAATTAGGCTGAAAAAGTTTTGATCAGGACCACACATGCATTGTTAGTCTACAAAGGGTCCAGTCCTCAGTGTTCAGCTGATTCGTTTTGGATTCATGACTCCTGATTTTATATCCCTGTAACATCCAATCATGAAGTGAAATACTTAAACCTTTGTTCCAGTCCTATACCATTGGGAGTCAGGATTCTTTAAGTTATGTTTTCTAATTATGGTCTTTTTTCATTAGATGTTGTCTTCCGAGGTCCAGACATATTCTGAGGAGGTGGTGGAGTGGTACCCAATTTTACCATGTATACTAGCCAGTGACTGGACAATTTCCTGGAGCCAATCCTGACCACTCTCTTGTCCTATCTCTTCCACCGTCTTTTCAGCACTCCCACAATAGTTTAATGTGACAATTTACAGAGAATTCCAAAATCCAAAGTTGCCATTCCCTTGCCCATTTGGAAGACCTCTGGCTCTTTTCAACCCATTCCCCTATTCAGCTGAGGTGCCCTTCTTCTGACAGGGTCCAAATTGATTTTGTCTTCTGCAGGGGCTTGAGCCAGATAGACCACAATGGCCCTGGAAATGAATGGGAAACGTTCCTGAAAGGCCCATTTAGCAATAACAACAGTTGATGGACAGAATGCAGTACAATGTCATACATTCACCCCAGTACAAAGATCTGGGCCTAAATCCATCGTATTTTTGCTCACCATGCCATTCCAGGTTGAACCCAGCCATATGCAAATCAGTCTTGACCCTGTGCCTCATGGGAAAAGTCCAGCCCGAACTGCCAAGCCAGGTCCTCCCTGAACTGGAACCAAGCATCCTAGTACCGGTTTCGGGGTTTCACCCCTCTTCAGCCAGGATAGATTGATTCCAGTGGCATGGAAAGCACGGGACTCACGTCTGAGCATACCCGTCCCACTCGGGGTACAAATGCAAAAACAACAGTTGATGGACAGAATGCAGAACAATGTAATACTTTCACCCCAGTACAAAGATCTGGGCCTAAATCCATCGTTTTTTTGCTCACCATGCCATTCCAGGTTGAACCCAGCCATATGCAAATCAGTCTTGACCCTGTGCCTCATGGGAACAGTCCAGCCCGAACTGCCAAGCCAAGTCCTCCCTGGACTGGAACCAAGCATCCTAGGACCGGTTTCGGGGTTTCACCCCTCTTCAGCCAGGATAGCTTGATTCCAGTGGCATGGAAAGCACGGGAATCACGTCTGAGCATACTCGTCCCACTCGGGGTGACAAATGCAAAAACAACAGTTGATGGACAGAATGCAGAACCCTAAGTCACCAAGTCAAAAGAAGAAATGCTGCGGCTCTCATTTGTTCTGTCTACTGTTACTATTCATCTCCCAGATGGCTAATTCATATTAAGTGGGTAGTGGTTGAAAATACTCATGCCTTATTGGACACAGAGGCCAAACCATCGTCCTATGGGAGCAGGGTTGTTAACTTCCAATCAAAAATTTGTATAGAGCTATTGGAGTAGGCCTGAGAACCACATTGGTTCTACACTATTTTGTTCCTTAGGCAACACAAAATACACTTCCTTAAAGTCACTTTTCCAGCAAAGTTAAAAAATTGATTTTTTTCTCTTTGATTATTTTTTGACTACTATTCAAAAATAATTTTGAATAATTTATTTACTATTTATCAAGGTAGTGGTATAAAGTATTGATTTTATTTATATCTAGGGGTGTAAAAATAGCTTTGGGCAATTGTCCACTGTGAGGTCTTAGAGTATGTTTCATTTGTACATATTAATCACCTATCCCTACAGGGTTTAGAAGGCACACTTTATTGGACTCATCTAATATATACAAATAGGCTTTTCTACATAGCAAGGCACTTTTACCTCCAATGTGTCACGTTAGTGATTTCAACCTGCACCCCCACCTGAGCACAATGTTGCTCCTAGCAGCCATACATTTTTATTACATAGGAGTATGGCGTCTCATTTTGCCTTTTAGCAGTTTTTATATGGTTTACATTCCTTTCCTATTTACTGCTTGTCTCTTCAGACTTTGCTATATTAATACATTCATCTATATGGAGCCTTCCTCAGTCAGAAGAGTGCCTCTGCCAATGTGTCTTCCCTCCTCAAGGACTCTACTACTGCTGCTTCTTCCAAACGCCAAAAGAAGGAACCTCATGGAGGAGATAAAGCTTATAAAACTGTTTGTGATTGACACTAACGCTACTCTTCAGAGGCTAGAAGAGAATTGGTCCAATCTAGATTCGAGAGTGTCCGCAGTGGAACAGAAGATCAGCGACACTCAGGATGTGATCCCTCAGGTTGCAGCTTTGTCTAAAGAGATTGCTCTTCTCAAAACGCAAATGGAGGACTTGGAAAATCACAATAGGCGCCACAACCTTCGAATTTATGGTATTTCTGAGGTCTGGTCAAAGAGTTTTTCTCTTTCAGGATGTGGCCCGTGTCACTTCTGCTCATCATAAGGAGTTCCTTTCTTTTCGCCCTGCCCTTCGATCCATAAATGCTAGATATGGTCTGGTGCACCCTTGCTTTTTTAAAGTCACTCAAAGAAAGGACCTACTCTTTTGATCATCCTGAAGATCTAAGACAATTTATTTTTCATCATAAAGGAGAAGAGATGGACTTTGGAAGGGCCTAAGCACTGTCTCCTCCTGTCTTAGTTTCTCTAGCTTAACTTCTCCTAATCTACTGGCTCTGGTGATATTCATCCTCTTTCGTTGTTAGTTGCGGCCTGTTGTTGTATTTGCTGGTTGCTGAAGTTTGTCTGCCTTCTTTAGACGCCATTTCCTAGTACTTTTTGGGTTTCTCTCCACAGATGTCTTCTGCCCCGTATAGACTCCCTTCCTTGATGTTTCCTCCTTCCTGCCCTCCCATCCCGCTCCTAATGTTCATCGTTACTCCTCATGTGTGGTAAGTGTTAATTCCTTCATCAAGTACCCTTGTTACAGCTGTTTGCTTGTTGTACATTTATCATTTTATTTTTATGTTTTATGTGTCACCGGTATTTTCCTTGTTCCCGCCTCTTGCTAGGTTCCCCTTTTTCCTATTTCTCTATCTAGTGGTTCCTGTTGCTTCTCATTGTCCTCGCTGGCTTTGCCATCTGCCTTCATGGTGCAGCTCCCTGCCTCCTCATGATATCCTCTTTAGTCTGGATATGGATTCTGACTTTCTTGGCTGAAGTCTCCTGGCTTCTTGTTAACTTCTCTTTGTTGATCATTTATATTCACTCCCTTTTCTTCTTTCTTTTTCTTTGCCATTTCTGTCTTTTGCTCTTTGCCTTCTGGCTCCTTTCCTCTTTTTTCTTTCTCTAATTTATCACCTTCTACTACTCTCTTTTGTTTCCCACTTGTGATGACTCATAGTGTTCGCATTGTCTCCTAGAATGTAAAGGGTCTACGTAATCACGTCAATACACAAAGGAGACTTACACATCTCTCCAGATTACCTGTAATATTGCGATGTTACAAGAAACGCATCTTAATGACAAGGATGTTAACTCTCTTAACAAACAATGGGTAGGTTATGTGTATTGTTCCCCAGCTAAAGATGAGAAAAATAGAGTGTTGATACTATTCCATAAGTCCCTCTTCCTTACTATAGAAAGGGTGGAAATGGATACAGATGGACGATGGCTTCTTCTTCATACACTCATAAATAAATCCCCTATTTATCTCCTCAACATTTATGGTCCCACAGGTATTTATTCACAGTTCTGGCAATCCATGTCACATACTCTTCACTCATGTTCTGACTCATAGTGGGTGGAGATTGCAATCAGGTCTTGGACCCTTTTACCGATAGGAAATCCGCTTCTAGGTATATTCCCAATAAAATGCATAAAAACCTTTGTAAGCACAATACGTTCGAGAGGCTTGGTAGATACCTGGAGGATATATAATCCTGACTGTTTGGAATTCACCTTTTTATTCTCCCACTCATAATTCTACATCTAGAATTCATTATATTTTTTGAACCCACATCTTCTCCCCAATTTACACCATGCTGAAATTGGATCCATACTTATTTCCCATTACGCTCCTGTCTTTATCAATTTAGATCTTCCCTCGGTACCTTCCATATCCAGTGAATGGCGCTTTAATAACTATCTTCTCAAAGATCCTACTTTTATTGGGTGCATCAAAGATTTCCTGTCAGAATTCTTTTTCTTTAATGCTACCCCGGATACTCGTTTTCATACTATTCGGGACGCTTTTAAAGCGACAGCCAGAGGCTTTATTATTGAATGTGTGGATGTTAAAAAGAAACAATATCGTAAGGAGTCTGCCTCCATTCTGTCTTCCATTAAGCAACTGGAACACGCCTATTTTTTTCCAATTATGAGGTTAATCTTAAGAACTTGGTCCAAGCAAAATTGAAATTTAATAGGAAATCCACGGAGGAAGAGTCCGGGACGTTACTAAAAATGAATTCCAAATTTTATGGTGGTCGCAATAGAGCTGGTAAATTGCTGGTGAACTATTTGAAGGTCAAATCTCTAAGATCTAGAATAGTTCATATGATTGATGATAGTGGTGTTAATTGCTTCAAAGATGAGAAGATAGGGAAATGCTTTACAGTCTTTTATAAGACCTTATACACCCCTGAATCTTCCCCTTCTGACGCTACCTTGGATTCATTTTTTGATTCATTGCCTCCCAGATCTTTCCCCTCCCCTGATTGCTCTATATTAGATATAGATGTGTCCCTTTCTGAGATTAAGTTAGCCTTAGCTAAATTATCAAAGGATATGGCCCCTGGCACGGACAGCTTTACCATCGAATTTTATTCCTGCTTCTCACAGATCTTTTTGCCCTATCTTTTATCTCTTTTTCAGTATTTTATTACTCACAATGGGGCTCTTTTTTTGAAGCCATGATTTTTTTAATTCCCCAAAAAGATAAGGATCCCTCTTCGTGTGCCAATTATCGCCCCATTTCATTAATCAATTTAGATTGTAAAATTTTTCCTAAGGTGCTGGACCTCCGTATCAAAGAGGTACTTCCAGAATTGATTGGTTCTGAACAGACGGTGTTCGTTAAAGGAAGGACTTTAGCTGACAATTCCAGAACTTTTCTTAATATTATTGATCTAGCATCTAAGAGTTCATCCCCCGTTGCCGCTATAACCCTTGATGCGGAGAAAGCTTTTGACTGCATTCACTGGCTTTTTATGATGCACGCCCTCAATTGGCATGGCTTTGGTCCCTCTATCTTGTCTCTTATCAATTTGTTATATTCCTCCCCAACCTCTTCAGTTTTTGTTAATGGATCTCAATCTTCTTATTTCACTTTACAACGAGGGACCCGTCAAGGTTGTCCTCTTTCTCCCTTGCTCTTTATCGTCTCTCCCTTGAACCTTTTCTTCACTCTCTGTGTCACTCCTCTACTTTTCGAGGTTTTAAACACAAGGCAATTGAAATCAAATTTACCACTTATACGGATGATATTATGCTACACATTTCCGATCCCTCTACCTCTTTGCCCACCTTTACAGATCTCTTATCTTCTTACGCTGTCTTGTCTGGATACAAGTTAAATTTTTCTAAATCCGATGTGCTTCCATTAAACAAATATTGTTTAAAAAGCATGTTTGATGGGACTGATTTCAAGTGGAACATCAATAGTATCACTTGCCTGGGAAATAAATATCCTTCTTCAATTGTAAGAAAGGTTCAGCTTAATTTGGAAGATTTTCTATTAAAAGTGAATAACATGGCAGGAAAATGGTCCCCCTTATTTCTGTCATGGTGGGGTAGACTGGACACATTCAAAATGATGATCTGTCCATGTTATCAGTGAAACTTCCATTACATTTTTTCAAAACTCTTAATGGTGTTTTGAATAGATTTCTCTAAAATAGGTGGAAATCTCATATTTGTCTATCTTTCCTGTCTGCTACTAAGGATCGGGAAGGTGTCTATTTTCTCAATTTTCACCAGTATTACTCCTTCTTTTTAATCCGTCAAACGTTACCTTACTTGTCCTCTTCGAAAGAACCACCCACATCGGTTTGGCATAGATTGGAGGAATCCTTGATTCACCCTTTCCCTTTTTTCTCGTTGGCTAATTTCACTCATCCTCCTCATTCATTTAATTCCCCAACCATTTCACAATTTATTTCAACCTTCTATCCGGCCATACGCAAATCTCATACACCTCTTCAAATGTTCCTAGACTCACCTCTTTGGTATAATAAATCCATGAAACTTTCCAATGGTATTATTTTCAGAAAAGATTGGGCGGCTAGGGGGATCTTCCAGGTTAAACATGTAATACATGGTTCGCTTTCTTTTTCGTTTTAGGAAGTTCAATCTAAGTTTTGCTTGTCTGCTGCCTCACTTCTTAGGTACGACTCTTTAAGATTGCTTTTAACTAATCAGTTTTCTCTCCTCTCTGGATTTCCCCCCTCCGCATCAGACCCCATTTTAGAACCCTTATCCACCTCTCTTTGCTTTCGGGCCTCTCATATCTACAAATATCTTCATTTCTCTTCTCCCAATCGCCCCAAGAGTAAAGTTGAACTTCTATGGGAATCTGATTTGCAGCGTACCCTCTCTATTCACATGGAACTCTATTTGGGCATGCATGCACCATACTTCATGTACTGCCAGTACCACCAAGACTCTTTATTAATTTTTATCAGCGGTTGTTTTTAACTCCATTATCTCTCTCCAAGTATAGTTCTGATTTATCCCCGAAGTGCTGATCTTCTAAAAACACCCCCGGCACGTTTATACACTCCTTTTTTCTTTACCCTAGAATTTTCTTGTTTTGGACCAATGTATGTGAATCAATCTCCTCCATTTGCTCTATCAACTTTCCTTTTGATATCTACTCTATATTCTTGGGAAGTAATTCTGCAAATTGGTTTGGATCTCACAGGGTGGGCATTTTTGTGGATTTGTTAATCGCTATCGCCTTTGAGGTAATTACCTCTAATTGGAAGTATGTCACCAAGGTCTCTTTTTCTGCTTGTTGGAACCTTCTCTGCTATCACCACAGGCCGAATAGAGCCTCTGCCATCACATCTCAACAATTTTTTCGAAGGAAGCCTTCTGGTCTCCACTCACCAACTATTTATCCTCCTCTGCATTACGTGACAAAGACAGTCCCTTTGTTTTTTAGCCGCCATGAGTATTATGTTCCATTTCTTTCATATAGTTCTTATAATTCAATGTATGGTTCTTATTCTGTTTTCAGAAATTGTATAATGATTGTACCTTGATAGTCTTACATATGATATTTGGTAAGGATGTTGATTTCTTTTTGTTCTTTTTTGTTTAGTCTTTCCTTTTCCTTTCTTTTCTTTTCTTTTCTTTTCTTTTCTTTTCTTCTCCTCTCCTTTTCTCTTTCTTTCTTTCCACTCTGAGCATTTCATAATGCTACCTTGTTATAAGGTACAACCTTTCACTATTGCTTTCATCTTTTGGTTTTAGTTTTTTGACAATGGTAGTTATTTTAAGTTCTCATTCTACCTCGCTGTACATTTTGCTTGTTATACTTTGCTATTTCTCTACAACTGTTGCTGTAATACCGTACCTATGTTATTATCTGGTGCTGGCAGCAAGTACAAGCCCTTCCACCATCCAACATGCTTTGTGAGCATTTCAACCAAACTGGGTACAATATTAGGGCAAATCTATGACTCTTGACAGCTTAGCTCACTGAATGTTAAAATAGAATCAATCCGGGCATAGCTTTGATGCGTCCTCCTGACGAAGGTGAAGCCTTGAGCTTTCTAATGATCCCAGCACTGAACATCTTTAGGATCCAGGGTCCGCATTAAGAGATTTAACAGTTCCTTTATTTTAGTCCCCTTTCCTATGTTTCTTCATTGCACCTCCTTTGTGCATGTAGCGGATAGTGTATCTAAATCTGTCAGGACAACATAACATTTTCCCTCTAATATGACAGAAAGTAATTGAGATGGAGAGCAGTATTGTTTCCTTCAAATTTCTCTGATCTTCTTTTATGGTTATAAGGTACATGGCAACATTTTTAACCTGAATATTCTGATATTCAGCCCTGTGGGGTCGCAGCACAGATGATTTGCCCTGGGAGTGGTGATAACAGGCCAGATGCACATGGCAGGACAAGCACAGGGAGCCCATGGAGGTAACTCTGAGAGGTAATCAACTGGGCCCCCAAAGCTTGAAACAACACAGTAATGAATAGTATGTGGGTGGTAGTGGTATTTGTGGGAGGAAAGGGGTGATTGGCACAGGAAAGTGGTGTCATAATGCCTGGAAAAGTGGAGGTAGAGGGCATATATCCATCAAACGAAGGATGAAAATGTGGAGGTGTAAAGGAGAGGCAGATGCCTAAATGAAGATCTTTAGACATGTGGCAGCAACAAGCAGGCAACTCCTGTGGAAGTGCGGAAATGTTATATGCACATGGAAGGGGTACCAAAAGACAACCAGCACGTTCAACTGAGATGAGATTTTCTTCACGAGAGATGAGGCAAAAATTTGTGACATGAAGAAGGAAAAGGAAGGGGCCAACCACAGAGGAAACAGGAAGAAGCAGGCAGTCTTCAGAAGCAACAGATTGGGAGGATACCTAAGACGGAGGAGTGGGACAATACACAAAGAAAAGAAGATAGGGAGATAGTAATTTCACAGGTAATGGTAGACAGATGGCCCTGTGCTCATGCAATAGGAAAGATACATCTCTTTTACAGGGAAGAGACACAGAGCGGCCACTAGCACAGAGAAGAGAATAAGAGACTTCATCAGCAGAGGAAATTGCAGAAGTAGAACACATACATAGCTGAAGGAAGTTTAAAGGGTAGCTAAGGAGTGGCAACTTTTATAGGTGAAGGTAGGCCACTTTCACTCATTATATTCAGAGCACTTTTGGAGAGAGAAAGGGCAGACAAGAGGGCAAAAGGGGTACAAGCCAAAACTAAAGTGTTATAATGGTGAGCTGTACTGGGCAGTTACAATCATTCTAATTAGTTGAGAAGACAGAGGTGGCAAATGGGTTGGCATTCCTTGAAAGACTTCCCTACACCAGTGAGGAGCGACACAGACAACAATTGATTGATGAAATGTGGGTTAGGGTCTGACACCTCAATGGTAGCTCTTCTCAGCAACTCAATTGTATGTACCACTGCTCAAATTCAAAAAATGACTTAAATTTCTTATTTCTGGAATGCAAATTTGACATTCTTAGTAGCTTCTAGGCATCCAAAATCATGTTTATTATTTTTACTGTTATATCTGTACAGCACATGATTGCCTATAAGGCATCCTAACGCTAGTCAATATCCACAGTCGGTTAATCTTTTCTTCTTCTTTACCTTGTTCTCTGGTGCAGAGAAGCTCTTTGCCCAGCCAAAATCATTTCTGTCCTCACTAGTGCAGCTTCCTGGCAGGAGGTGGAGACAACATTGTCCTTGGCACACCAAACCCATTCAGGTGTGAAAGAAATCTCCTCCCCCTACTGTGAATGCAGCCCAGGTCTATTCAGCCCAGCCCTGTATCACCCTGGAAAGGCAGGACACACTTCAACCACCCAAGTGGCTGGCTGAACAGAATGCACATCCCCAGCCTCTGTCACTCCAAAGCCAGACAGGAAATACACAACCTAGAAGAGGCGCACTGGATGGTTAGGCAAGAAAATACCTACTTTCTAAAAGTGGTATTTTCAAACCCAGAATGTAAAAATCACCATCACTAAAAGACGCATCTTAACATTCTAAGTTGAGGCATATCAAACTTTATTTTCCCATCTTGTTCCCATGGGCAATAATGCTCATAAGATGCTATGAGCACACTCCTAATTCCATCCTATGGGACAGATAGCCTTACATTAGTGAAAAACTAAGGGGCAGATTTACAAGAAAGTGACATATCTGTAGAGATATGTCACTTTCCCTATACCACCCTGAGAAACCCTTGCACCACCATTGCGCAAGGATTGGACAGATGCGTCAGAAATTCTGACGCATCTGTTGGGGCAAAAGTCACGCATTGCTGGAGTCGTTTCGCAAGCATGACGCAACTTCAGCAATTAATTTTGAGCCCTTTTCCCACTACATTGCATCACTCCTTATGCCTGCTTCAAGGACTCCTAAATGCCTTCTGTGAATACCGAAAGCCTTAAAATTAGGGTTTTTCTCAGTTTAGTATTCACAGAAGTCATTTAGGAGTCCTAAAGTTAGGACTCCTAACTTCTGTGAATACCGAAGTAAGTAAGTGTCTTCTGTGAATACCAAAATGAGTAAGTGCCTTCTGTGAATACGAAAATGGTAGTAAGCTTTGGATTTTGTCTTAAGTTAGTTCTGTGAATCGGGCCCTGGAAGTGTAATACCTAAATAGAATGGATGAGGAAACAATATGATTTATATAGTTCACAGAACATTGAGATACCTTCAAGAGTCAAACTTTTCAACATGCCTTGGGCACAAGACTAATCCCACTAATGCAAGCTAAGCAAGATGAATATGAGGAGAAGATAGCAAGTTAATGTTATCTGGACCATTATGGGTTGCATTCATGAGTTTCACAGAGATTATGTTATACACAATATATACCAATAGAGAGGTTAGGGTGATGCAGGTGTGAAGGATGAGTGTAGTTTTAAACCTGATTGGCCACACCTACAACAAATGTAAATGTGTATGTATTTATATAGCGCCGAATCACCCCTAGGGGTATCTCGGCGCTGTACTCATACCGCTGAAGTAACCCTTCCTGGCTTTCCATGTGAAGTGTCCACTCCTGGGCACCCCCATGGTGAAGCCAAGCATCCCAGCGCTGTTGGGGCCGTTGTGGAGATTAAGCAAGCTATTGCCCAGAGTTGCAGCGTGGGACCCATGATTAGAATAGGCACTGAGGCGAGAATATCCGGTCCGAGGAATTTATAGCCCGAGACCCAGCCGCAGCGGGAATCGAACCCTGGTCCCGGACCAGTGCTCTGCATCGAGATCTGCCGCTCTAACCATTGAGCCACACTTCTCCACTTCAGCAATATGGGTGATTCAGTAGTGTTGCCGCTAACAGCTTCCGGAGTGTCCAGTACCAATCTTGGAGTGACTTTACAAGGCTATACTTCATTCTAGATTGCCTGACCTCTTTATTTAGCTTCTCAAATACGCCTGCTCAGTAAGCCTCTGGGTAATTGTTAGACCTGGCACCTGGGCTCCCTTCCATTTTTGCTATTGCCTCATGTGTTTTTGCTGGTGTTAGATGGTTTGGGCAATCTGCCACTGCTGCCAGTGCCACAGTGCAAGTGCTCCCTATTGTAAATTGATGTATGGATTGGTGATTCCATGATTGGCTGATTTGGTTTACTTGTCAGACCCTATTACAGTGCACCAGGAGTGCCAAGGGCTTGTAAATTCAATTGCTGCTGGTGGGCTTGCAGCACTGGTTGTGCCACCCACAGAAGCAGCCTGTAAACATGTGTCTAAGGCCTGCAATTGCAGAGCCTGCGTGCAGTCTGGTACTGTCATGCTGACTGGGCAAGTGCACCCACTTGCCAGTCCCTAAACCTTCCCTTTTCTTCATATCAGACACCCCTATGGTAGGCTCAAGGGCAGGGTGCATTGTAAGTATAAGGTATGACATGCCCTGGTGTGTGTTGCATGTTCTAATAGTGAATTACAGTCATTTTCGTTTTTCACTATTGCATGGCTACCTATTCTCCATAGGACAGAATGGGCAGTTTGATTATTACATCCTATAATCCTAACTGACTCAGAGAACATGGTAGAAATTCGAATTTAGTATGCCTGAACTCAGAATGATAAAATACATCTTTTCGTGAAGTTGGTTTTAATATTCTGTGTTTGAAAATACCACTTTTAGAAAGTAGGTATTTTCTTGTCTAACCATCCAAACCTGCCTCTGCTAGGCTGTGTATTCCTTGTGTAGAGTTTGAGTGACAGGGGCTGAGGAATTCCAGGAGACAGGGTGAGTCAGTACATTGCTGAATAGAGAGATCTGCATCTAGGTGGGTGGGAGGAGTTGCACCTAGGACCTGAATAGGGCTGTGCCTTCCCTCCACAATGCTGGCTCCACCTCCTGTGGTGCGTCTGATGTCACAGCCCTGCACTCAAAAAGGAAAGAAGGAGTCATGTAAACAAAGTGCTCCAGGACTGACCAGAACTGGTTTGGACTAGGCAAAGGCCTCTCTGCCTTCAGAGAGCAAAGAGAAACTTGGTATAAATATTTGGGACCCAAACCCAAGAACTTTAGATCACTTTGGGCAACAAGAAGGAACCTTTGCTGAGGAGTGTAACCAGAAGAAACTGAGGAGAGACTATCCCTGATCTGAAGTGCTGCTTGGGGGATTGGCCTGCAGTGGTTGGCTGACTGCCAAAGAAAGGAGAAAGGACTTTGTGTGCATTTTCATTCAACTTGTGAAGGATTTCCAAGGTCTTGGAAAAGAGCTTGCCTCCTGCTGAAGTCTCAGGGACAACTGACTTCACCCACCAGCTCCCCAAGAGTTCTCTTGAAGTGCCTGCAGTTGTGCTGGACTTTTTGAGGACTTGCGTGTCGCAAGGAGCTGGCAGCGCGACTCAAGAACAAGAAGCGTGTCGCCAAACTGCTGCTGCCGCTTCACAACACGAAGCGCCTCGCATCGCCGGAGAAGAGGATCTACGTCGCAGCAGACGCTGCCGCATCTCTGGGAAGCGTGTCGCAGAACAATCGTTGAGTCAACGCAGGTCCACCGAAGCGCCTCGCATCGCCAGGAGAAGAGGATCGACATTGCAGCAGACGCCGCCACATCCCTGGGAAGCGTGTCGCAGGGCCTGTCGCGGCTCATTGTAGGAGACGAGGATCGACATCGCAGCAGACGCCACCGCATCTCCGAGAAGCGTGTCGCAGGGCCTGTTGTGGCTCATTGCCAGAGAAGAGGATCGACGTCGCAGCAGACGCTGCCGCATCACCGAGAAGAGTGTCGCAGGGCTTGTCATGGCTTGCATCGTTGTGGAAGGAACTCGCATCGTCAGGGGGGAGGATTGACATTGTAGCAGATGCTGCCGCATCACTGGGAAGTGTGTCACAGGGCCTGTCGCTGCTCACATCATGTAAAGCATCTCGCATCGCCGGTGAAGAGGATCAACGTCGCAGCAGATGCCGCCGCATCACCGGGAAGCGTGTCGCATCAAGAAGAAAGCGCCTTTCTTTGTTTATTTGCACCGGATCTTCAACGCATCACAGTCCTTGCAAAACTTTAATTGCCCTGCGTGTCGCATCTAAGGTACATTGAACACTGAGTGTCGCATTTACCATCTTTAGAGAACTAAGCTAAATTTTACCATTTTAAAGTAACAGTATTGTGGATTTTTGTCGTTTATGGTCTTGTGATGAATCTATATAAAGAATACTTATTTTTTATATAAAACTTGTGTGCTGTCCATCTGTAGTGTTGTCACTTGATTACTGTATGTGTTCGCAAATGCTTTACACACTGCCTCTGAGATAAGCCTGTCTACTCGTGCCAAGCTACCAAGAGGGTGAGCAGGGGTTATTTTAGGAGTGTACCCCTTTACCCTGACTAGATGCAAGGGTCCCTATTTGTCACAGGTACCTAACTATGCCAACTAGAGACCCCCAAATCTAGAATTGGTGATCAGCGGTGAGGATTTTGGACTTGCATTTGTGACTCATGTACAGTGATTGGTGAACACTACTAGTGAGTGCAGACCAAAACGCAACCACATACTTTTGGTAGATTGTTTTTCTGGGACTTTCTATTTTTGAAAAGAACTGCCAAGTTTAACCACCATGAAGAAAGCATCATCCATAGCATCTGTTGATTATGATTGGGTGGAAGAGAAACTAGAATGCTACACTGTTACCCAGCTCAAGCATTTCTGCAGAAGGTTCAAAGTTTCAATGACCGGTCTCTCCAAGAAGTATGAGTTCCAATAGGCGCTGTGGGCCTGGTTTGAAGGAAGGAGCACCCCTAGCATGTGGAGGGGGCAGATAATGCAGATGAGCAGCTAGAGGGGTCATTGGGTCCAGGAGGGAGGAAAGTAGTCTCCCCAACTAGTAGCAGTGTTTCTGCCAGAGGCCTGTTCCCAGAAGAGCTGGCAGACAGGAAAGAAAACAGGATGCATGAGATGGAGCTGGCCAAGCTCAAGTTGGGTGGGCAACTGGTGTTAGAAAATAGGAAACTGGCCCTAGAGGAAAAGAAAATGCAGTTGGATCAAGAGAAAAGTTTGAGGGAGTTGGAATTGAAAGCCAGGAGCTTAGAGATTGCTCCCTCTGATGGCAGCACACCGTCATTGCCTGTTGAATCTAGAGTGTTGTTTCCCAAAGATATGGTGAAAGATTTTTTTTATGAATGATGATATTGGGCTGTGGTTCAAGGCCTGTGAGGTAGCCATGTCTTCCCACCAGGTCCCTGAGAAGGATTGGGGAGCGGGGTTGTGGGAGCGGTTCCTTAGTGAGGGGCGGGACACACTGTTAGATTTGCCTTCTGAAGTCTATAATTCACATCCCCGCATGAAAGATGCATTAATGTCCAGGTATGGTTTATCTCCTGAATTGTACAGACAGAGGTTCAGGGGTTGCAAGAAGATAGAGAACAGTACCTGGGTGGAATATGTCACTTTTTTCTGCAGAGCAATGGATGGTTGGGTGAAGGGTAGCAAAGTTGAAGATTTTCAGGGGCTCCTTGATTTGATTGCATGGGAGCACTTGTCCAGTAATTGTTTTCCAGAGCTATGCTAGCACCTGATTGATAGTAGGCTGACTAATCCTAGGAAGCTTGCTGAAGAGGCGGACCACTGGGTCAGTGCCAGGTTCCACAAGGGTCACATGGGAGATTCAGTCAAGAGTGGGCAGGGTCCTCAGCAGAAGAGTGGGGGGCCAAGGGTAAACAGAGGGAGTTCCAGAGAAGGCCCTAAAGTAATCCCAAAGGAAACCAAGGGAAAGGTTCCCAGCCTCCCCAACAGAAACCGTCAGGGGCCCCGATAGGTCCACCTTTTCAAGGGGGACCCCTGAGATGCTACAAATGTGGGGACCTGGGTCATAAAGTGAATGATCCCAGGTGCCGCCAGTTTGTGAAGACAGCACCCCTTGGCGCAGCCCCCCCGGCAGATGGCTAGTGTAGCCCTGAGTGAGGAGATGGGTGCCCAATGTGGGTGGGGGCCAGCAGAGATGTCCCTTGTCTCTTTAGGAGACTGTGAGGTGGTCCCCAGGACCCAACTGCTTGATAACACTAAGAAATACCGACAGTGGGTGACCATCAATGGCCATAGAGTGGAGGCTCTTAGAGATACAGGAGCCAGTGTGGCAGCTGTCAAGTGTCACCTGGTATCTCAAGAGCAGGTTGTCCCCAATGCATTCTATCCAGTTGTTGCTGCTGACAACACAGAGAGCCACTGCAAGGTGGCTCAGGTTCCCTTTGAGTGGGGGTGGTCTCTGGTACTCTTCAGGTAGCTGTGAGGCCCGCCATGCCTGTTGACTGTTAGTTAGGGAATAATCTGGAGAGCTCACCTTGGGTGAAGGTGGAGAGAAGTGCTCATTTAGAAATGTTGGGTCTGCCTGACTGGGCATGTGCCACCACACGGTCAATGGCAGCCAGTAGGGGTTCTCAAGAGGACCTGGAGCCTTAGAGAGAGGAGGCAGAGGGCGCAGGAAACCGGCCCCCGAAGTTCCCATGGTCCAGGAGGGAGCAGAGCCTGAGGGGGATGCCCTGGAACCTACAGGGGAACAGGTAGCTGAACTGGGGGACCTGCCTGAGCTGACCCATTGGCAGCAAGAAGGAGGACCCTCCAGGGAGGAGTTCAGTAAGGAGCAGAACAAGTGCCCTTCTCTTGTGGGTCTGCGGCAGCAGGCTGCAGACCAGGCAGCAGGTCATCAGTCTGGGTCACATTGGGTCTACTGGGAGAATGGTCTCCTGCATTCTGAGCCTAAGGTTGCTGAGCCTGGGTCAGCCCGTGTGCTGGTGGTACCCCAGCACTTCAGAGCCTTCCTACTGGGGCTGGCTCATGATGTGCCATTGGCAGGACATTTGGGGCAGGACAAGACCTTTGAGAGGCTTGTCACCCACTTTTATTGGCCCCAATTGCACAGGAGTTCAGACACTCACTGCAGGACATGTCAGACTTGCCAGGCAAGTGGAAAGAGTGGGAGGAAGCGCAAGCCTCCTCTCCAGCCATTCCCTGTGGTCAGCACCCCCTTTGAACGGGTGGGTATTGACATTGTGGTGCCACTGTACCCCAAGACAGCCAAGGGCAACAGGTTCATCCTGGTCTTGGTGGACCATGCCACCCGGTACCCGGAAGTCATACCTCTGAGGACAGTGACGGCCCCCGTGGTGGGACGAGCACTGATGGGAATTTTCTCCAGAGTGGGATTCCTTCGCGAGGTAGTGTCTGACCGAGGTACTAACTTCATTTCCAAGTATATGAAGTCCCTGTGGCAGGAGTGTGGGGTAACCTACAAGCTAAATTCTCCCATTTTTAAGTAACAGTATTGTGGATTTTTGTTGTTTATGGTCTTGTGATAAATCTATATAAAGAATACTTATTTTTGATATAAAACTTGTGTCGTGTCCATCTGTAGTGTTGTCACTTGATTACTGTATGTGTTCGCAAATGCTTTACACACTGCCTCTGAGATAAGCCTGTCTGCTCATGCCAAGCTACCAAGGTGGTGAGCAGGGGTTATTTTAGGAGTGTAGTGTACCCCTTCACCCTGACTAGACGCAAGGGTCCCTACTTGTCAGAGGTACCTACCTATTCCAACTAGAGACCCCCAAATCTAACAGTAATCAACCTGTAGATGTACCTCCCATTTATCACTAAACTGTCACAAAATGGGTTTAGAATGAATATGTTCCACCAACATCACTCTCTTATGCAGCCCTCAGTGTTTCAAATATTAATGGATCGGAGATTCCAGAATGCCTTGTGTTGGTGAATCCAGTCTACATCTAACACAATGTTTCAGCTGAATATAATACAAATGTTGCCATTTTTGTCAGGGGTGTAAGTGAAGTTCCTCCTGCATCATTTCAAAGGTTTTAAGTTCTGCCTGCACTATCAGTCCATGTAATGTAATAATCCCTGCGCTTCTGAAGGCTTCTTTTGTGATGGAAAAGACTTCTGTGTGCCTCAACTGTACTGATGTCTGGATCCTTAATGGTGATTTTTGTTGTCATAGGCAAATACAGATCAAGCTTGTGCCCCATGACATAGACCTGTCTCATGGATTACAATCTTCTTGGATCAGGAGGGGTGTCCAAAGTGCTATCCTTCATAATTGTGGGGGAAGGCTGCTGTCTTTATCAGTAGTTAAGCAGCACAAGAGCAGTGATGACAGCATACCATGTGGTGATCAGTATGAGTGAACAGGTTATTTTCACCTTTGTCACTGGAGTGAGATGTACAGGCTCAATCAACGTATGTTCTACTGCTGTGTGCTCAACTCACCCTTGGCCTACATTGATTTGGTGTGAAGTGCTGTGCAGTGCATGTGTGATGTACATGTTCTTGATGCATGTGCACCTATGTATGGCACAATACATGGGTAATGCAGTACTGTGCAGTGTGTGTATGTTATATGCATGTGCTGGGTGTATGTGTGCCTGTGAGTTGTACAATGCATGAAGTATGTAGAGCAGTGCATGTATGATGTATGTATGTGCTGGGTGTATGTCTGCCCCTAAAGTGGTGTAATAGATGGCTGACTCTGTTTACCATTTTAGGAGAACCGAGGCTGGATGGTGAAGCATGAGGCAGTATAGGAATCCCCCAGACAGACGTGTCTATTGCTGCATTCTGGTAAGCTGGTTGGAACACACTGGAGACGGGGAGAGCCAGGATGCCCCACTACACTCCAACGGGTGCTCTTTGATTCAAAGAGGCCGCAAGGAAGGAGCTTGGGCACATCTCAGATGGGGCTGTTTAGAGTATCATGAAGAGTTGCTCTGAGGCCTTGGGCAAACCTTTTGATACACACATCACTGTGATTCCGTAGATTTGTCTGGGTAAGATATGTTTCATCTGGGTTCTTTTAGTGTGGAAAGAATTCCAATTCTATACGGGTTTATTCAAAAGTATATAGTCATTTATTTGCACTGTATTCGTGAGAGTGGTTGAGAGAAAAGGAAGAAAATGACACAGCCAACACGTGTTTCGCCCCTTACATGGCCATCCGGCCTGGGGCTTCCTCAGGGCTGTACATACAAGATTAAGTAGAATGAATATAGTAACATTCGGTTAGTCTCGTGAACAAATAAAGGAAGGTGGGGAGGTCAGGTGGGGCGGGGTATTAGAGGGAAGAGAAGAGGAAAAAGAAAGATAGAAAAAGAAAAAGGTTTGGGAGAGGAAGGTGCACATGTTTGCATAGGAGTGTTAGTTAAAATGCGAGAAATGACATTAAGGGTGGAAGGAGTGTGTGTAGGTGGGCGCATAAAGATTTGGTAAAAAAAGAAAAAAGAAAACAAAAGGTGGAAGTACCACGTTTGTAGAAAAAGGGGATGTAGAAGTCGGGAGAAGGTGAGGTTTTGGATATTAGAAAAAATGAAATTGTAGTTAGGGATAAACATATATTCACGACACTAACCAAATGTTACTATATTCATTCTACCTAACCTTGTATGTACAGCCCTGAGGAAGCCCCAGGACTATACCCAGATGAAACATATCTTGCCCAGACAAATCTACGGAATCTTGTTTAAACTAGGGGGCTAGGGGTCTCTCCCCCTGTCACGGGCAAGAATCGGTACGAGAAGGATTTACGCTTAATATCCGGCTAGTAAGGGATTGGGACCTCTTTTCCCCTCATTTTCAGAAATCATTCCAAAAGGTCATATCCCTGAAAAACCAAAAAGCTTTATTAACCCTTGAAGATAAGACACTGAACATTACAAGAAAGAAACAGTAAAGAATCTAACTGTATATAAGACTTTGATCTCATGGCATTCTGCCAAGACCGTCGAGCACAATGTTCAACAAGAGTTGAGGAAACATTTTCCACTGAACCAGTAGCCAATAGGAGCACAACGCCCAAACCTAACCCGACATCGGCACGAAGTACATTCCAAAGTCTGGAACGCGCAGTCAAGAGAGAAACCAGCAAATGGTCGGAAGCAGAATCCCTGAAAAAATATCTTGAAGCTGACCGAATCCCACGGGGATTAAGAATTTTAATCTTTCCCCCTTCAGACACTACAAACCCCCAATACATTAGTAGATGGGAGGAGAACCTCAAAGAATGTTCTACCAACATGATCAGACAACTTATTGATCATGCAGAAGAAGAATATAACAATGCAAAAGTTGAAGTTGACAGTCTAAGTAAACATATCGAGGATTCCAACTGGGGAGAACTCATCAAGAAAAACTACGAGATCCTCAGTCAAATAATCGACGAATTCGAAGAAGACATCATCAAGAGAAAGAACCGCAAATTCAGAAGGGACCAACTGGATTATCAGTTTGGAAGAGTATACACATTCGCAAAAAAATAAGACACAAAACCACAGGATACAACAAACACGGACAGTGCGCGACAACAACCAGGAACCTCCACCAGCTCCGAAATTGATTCACCTGCACCGGCACCAGAAGGTGAAAACTCACGATGCAAAGTAAATTTTTTAGAGGAGGTACTACGCTATCGACTCGGTATCAAAAGAAAACTTCAAACACCACAAATACTTCAACCACGGCAGGTTCCCAGCAATTTGGACACCAACAGACTCCAACAATAGGCGTCACTACGAGGTCAAGGAAAAAGGAGATGGAAAGAAGAACTTAACACCCGTAAACCTAGTAAAGAACCTATCCCATATCCAGCTATCAAACCAGGAAACCAGTATACTCAACAAAGGCCTCTCTTTCTGTCCCACTGCCTCATGGAACTTGACGAAAACACAAATAGACCTGTTCAAATTCATCCGCAAACTAAAACTTAAAGTTTTCTTTGCTGACCGAACTAGGAGACAGGAACCTCCACTCACTACTATAACCTCAGGATTATCAAGTCAAGAACTAGAACATGTGGACCTTTTGACTCATCTCAGTGAGGAAGATAACGATTCAGATACACTTACTACGACAGCACTTGAACTAGAAATAGAAACCAACATTTCCATAGACAGTAAACTAACCACAAAATCTACCTTTATACCACAACTACCTGCTGGCAACAGCATAGATGCCTTCCACCTGGCAGTTACACGTGATATGGAACATGAATACACCAAATCCCAAAGAAAATCTAAGTATCTACCACAAAACTCCACAAAAGAGGAGAGGAGGGCAATCAAACAACTAAAAGACAGGAAAGACTTGATTGTAAAAGAAGCAGACAAGGGAGGAAACCGGGTAACAATACACATAGATGATTACATCCTTGAAGCAACTCAACAACTTGGGGATAACACCTGCTATGAACTCCTTACCAGTGACCCAACCAAGGACATTCTTAAATCAATCAAAACTAAGCTGGACAAATGGTACAGCCTAGGTCTCATATCCCAATCAGAAAAATCATTCCTGTACATTCCATACCCCACCATGCCCACTCTTTACCTCCTCCCCAAAATACACAAAGGCATCTACCCCCCACCCGGAAGACCAATCATAGCAGGGATTAACTCACCCTGCTCAAGGATGGGAGAATACGTAGACAAGAAACTACAAGGACTGATGAAGGAAATACCATCCTTCATCCAGGATACAAAGGACATCCTCGAAAAGCTTCAAGACATAACTTGGGAACCCGACTTTATATTGGTCTGCATTGATATCATCAGTTTGTACACGTCTATTGAACACCGAGATGGATTAACTGCAGCACAACTATCATTATGGACACAATCAGCTAAGTTACTGGAATGTAACAAAATGACTCTTGAAATGTTGAATTTTTGCTTAGAAAACAATGTTTTCAGTTTCAGTGGCAAAATATACAGACAGAGACGCGGAACCGCCATGGGAGCCAAATTCGTGCCGCTGTACGCATGTATCTTCATGAGCCATGTTGAAAAATTCTGGCTGTGGGATCAAGATTTTGCCGATTTCACGTCCCACAGAGTACTATGGCGACGATATATAGATGACATCCTGTGCATTTGGCAAGGAGACGAAACATTGCTAACAAGGTTCCTGGAACAACTTGACAAAAACCCATGGGGGATAAATACGACACATACATTCTCTATGAAGGAGATCAACTTCCTTGACGTGACACTCTATGTTAAGGAAAACACCTTACAAAGCAGGCTATACAGGAAAGACACAGCAGCAAATTACATTCTGCGAGCTGACAGCTGTCACCCATGTCACAATATTAGGAACATCTCAAAAGGGGAATTCCTAAGGACACGCAGAAACTGTAGTGAAGATGATATATTTGAAGCAAAAGGTGAAGAGATCGTGTCAAGACTGACTCAGAGAGGATATGAAAAATCCACACTCAAAAACACTATGACTGCAGTGGCCAAAATTGAACGCAAACAGATGTTCCTACAAAAAAGAGATAAAAAGAGCAACACTTCAATGCATTTTATCACAGACTACAACAATGGCCATCATCAAATAAGACAAAGCCTGAAAAGACACTGGCACCTGTTACAACAAACACCTAACCTAACTGAAGATCTAAAAACATATCCAGAAATAACATTCAGACGTGCTCCTAATCTGAAAGACATCCTGTGTAAATCGGAATTCGATGACAAACGGTACACAGTTACTACATTCTTGGACAGACCACCAGGTTACCACACATGTAAAATTTGCAGCATTTGCAAATTGAGCCGCAAACAAAACAACAAAAATACCAATGACACAAGGGAAAGAATTCATTATCAAAGAATGGATTGATTGCAATAGCAAATTCTGTATCTATGTAATCATCTGCCCTTGCAACCTCCTATACATTGGAAGCACGATCTGACACCTGCGTACCCGGATCCAGGAACACTTTCGCAATATCCACAAACACACCTCTGGTCACCCTCTAACAGAACATTTCAACGACAAACATCAAGACAAAAAGGATTTCATCTTTTTCGGTCTAGAGATTGTACATCAAACAAAGAGAGGGGGAAACCGTGAGCTAAAACTACGAGGACGCGAAAGTGAACTAATTCTAATATATAAAACAATTGACCTGGGACTCAACAAAGATGCAGAAATGCATGTGTGGCTAGGAGATGACTAATTTTTTGTAAATACCCTAGATCCAACTTACTATGTCAATCTCCTCCCTCACCTCTTATCCCTTACTGTATCCCCACAACCTTTTCCATTTACTCTGGGAAATAGCCTAAATTGACAATCTGATACGATAGATATCAGATTTCATGCACTACAACCATAGATCGCACCCCCGGCAAAAAATGCGCTACTCGGTTCCCCCCCCCCTCCCCCACCACATCCATGCGATGAATACATTACCCGCAGGGGTCTATACCAATTTCTTATCCTAAGCCTGTTTAAAGATTCCTTTTCTGCCAGTTAATCGAACTACAGAATGGATTAACTTAAACCACACAATACTCTTAACTCTGCCCTATCGAAACAACCTGCGATTTTTGTTTTGTATTTTTATTTTCATTTTATTTTAATTTTAATTTAACTTGTAACAGGTTTATTTCAAACCTTTACACCCATTATCCCTTTTTTTTGTTTCAACCATTACTTTACACATATCGGGTTAGACTTCCCGTTCCAAAATGGCGCGCCATCACACGGAACCTTTACCTTCTGGGCTACAACCCGGAAGCCATCCCAAACGGCCCCTTTAATGGCCACCTTGTGTTCGTGACTAACACCTTTCTGAAGCCGAACACAGCAACCCAAACAGGCATTTAAGCCGGAGAATTGAGGTAAGCGCCACTTAGACCTTGACGCCACCACCCAGAACCGATTGAGTTTCTCTTTTAAGATAGTTATACTTCTTTGCTAATCTTTCTCCCCAACAGAATCCCTTGATACCTTTACCAACCGCATCGCTGATATTTTTTTACACGGAACTACCCGGTAAGCGCCTGTCTGCCAAAAGCATGATACCTTCATGACACCGTCCAACCTAGTCACTAGAAGTACATTAGCACAATCTAGCACTTTGCCTTTTCGTTTTTAAACCTGATGACGAGCGTTAGACATTCGTTTCACCCGCTCACAATATAGTCACCCGCGCCCATGTCTGATTATATATGAGCACTCCTCTCTGCCTCTCACCGTCGCTTCAATACATAACATTACCCACCTATAAGCAATGTGGCATTTAACAAATGAGACCGTTTCTGTAACTATGCCGGTTACAGAATCTAACCACTTCCACAACCAGTGTTATCACGCATGAGTATACTCTTCAACCACCGTCGCCTCAGAACGTTATGAATATCACATCAATGATACTCACTTGTTAACATTATTGACTTGCTCATTAATCCCACCAAAAACGGTTTTTCTTGACTTTCACCAACACGGCTTAGTTCACCCTTTTGCTGATCAACCGACTGGTTATATATTAATTGTCACTTTTTTTCTCCTTTAATCTGTGTAGGACCTTGCTGCACCTGATGCCGAAAATTATACCACTGTAAATATCATTTTCTTTTATCTCTCCACACTTCTATCTAATTGTAAACTTGGCAAATTGGATATTTACCTTGTCCTTACTCCCTCGTAACTGTTCCCACATGCCAAATACACATACTTTACCGTATTGTCCAAAACCCACTTAATACTCTTATCTTGAATACGTGGACTGCTATGGCATTTTCTCTACGAATAATTTGTTACTTCGATCTGCCAACGTGCGCAAAAACGTATACTGTCATGAAAATTGTGCTCTATACACTAATTCTCTTATTCCCACGAACTCTATGACCAAATGATTTTACTTATTTCTATTTTGTTTCGCAAATATATGTTTGACTACCATGCGTGAAATACCCGTCTCTTTCTCTCGTTCACCTTCCATTACTCACCGTTTATTACTTACTTCCACATTGACCTACCTTGACCGCGTGACTCTGTGCATAATGTTGGTATGATATTTCTAAAAACTACAACATTTAATTTTCAAACATCCATGAAATCGTTATGTATTTTACCAAATACAATGCAAATGTTTGCCATTCAACATGATCTGAATATATGTTCATGCCTAACTACAATTTCATTTTTTCTAATATCCATAACCTCACCTTCTCCCGACTTCCACATCCCCTTTTTCTACAAACGTGGTACTTCCACCTTTTGTTTTCTTTTTTCTTTTTTTACCAAATCTTTATGCGCCCACCTACTCACACTCCTTCCACCCTTAATGTCATTTCTCTCGTTTTAACTAACACACCTATGCAAATTGTGCGCCTTCCTCTCCCAAACCTTTTTCTTTTTCTATCTTTCTTTTTCCTCTTCTCTTCCCTCTAATACACCGCCCCACCTGACCTCCCCACCTTCCTTTATTTGTTCACGACACTAACCAAATGTTACTATATTCATTCTACTCAACCTTGTATGTACAGCCCTGAGGAAGCCCCAGGCCGGATGGCCATGTAAGGGGCGAAACATGTGTTGGCTGTGTCATTTTCTTCCTTTTCTCTCAACCACTCTCACGAATAGAGTGCAAATAAATGACTATATACTTTTGAATAAACCCGTACAGAATTGGAATTCTTTCCACACTAAAAGAACCCAGATGAAACATATCTTGCCCAGACAAATCTACGGAATCTTGTTTAAACTAGGGGGCTAGGGGTTTCTCCCACTGTCACGGGCAAGAATCAGTACGAGAAGGATTTACGCTTAATATCTGGCTAGTAAGGGATTGGGACCTCTTTTCCCCTCATTTTCAGAAAACACATCACTGTGATATCCAAGTGTAAATTTCTAGTCACTCCCATGCCCTGTGTTGTGGGGATATCAGCTGAGGAGTCACCACTGCTATGACAGACTGTTTCTAGAGGAAGAGAGGGGTAAGGAATCTGAACTTCAAAAGTAAGCAGACCCTCAGCATCAACATCAAAGACTCACAAAGGGCCTCGGTCACCAGTGTGGAGGCCCAGCAGTAATGGGGATCTCCTCACTAGGGCTGAAATCTCCGCAGTGAGAATGCTCATTGAGGAGATTCCACCCAGAGTGCTGAGACCCCCCAAAACTGTGGGTTCTCTGCCAAGTGTGTGGAGGTCCTTTGTGAATCAGGCCCTCAAACTCTAAATCACATTTGGTATCTGGAAATCGACTATAAGAAGAGGAGTTTGAGACCTCAAATAAAGTCAAGTTTCAAGCAGCCAGTCGAGCTGTGAGAGGAGAAGCTCATCAACACTTCTGCCTGTGACCAGGGTTGGGGCCAAGGCCTGCTAGTCTCCCACCTGGATGAGGGGTTCTCTCCCAGGGATGCGTTATGAGGAGGAGAGCATTGGAGGGACCAAGTTGCAGTGGGGAATCCTGGTGAAAGTATTCCCTTAGCAGGGCGTGAGGAGACAGCTACAACACCAATCAGGTTTATTGCCTGTGTTCCTGGATACTCAGCGACCCTTGTATGCCAGAGAAAGGCTGCTGTGAACAGATTGGTGGGCTGAAAGGGACATAGACCTGGTGTTGTGGTGAGCCAGGGACTCCGTATGTCAGGATGGGCTGCTGTGGATTGGAGCCCATGTGCAGTCGACTCATGGAGACCCTGTATGCCAGTGTGGGCCACCAGGACCAAGCAAGAAGTTTGACAGTGTCAAAATTGCTACCTGAGGATAGAAGCAACCATGGGGTCCCCTATACACCCCTACCATGAATGAGTATAGAACAGCATTGTGATCTTTGCACTACTTCCAGCCCCCACTCACCGTGGGAAGGACCAAAGAACATACCCACCGTGGGGGAGCCATGAAAAACCTTCAGTGGCTGGGGGTGCACAACCCAGGGAGAGGAACATGAGGATCTCTGGGAGCTGCCAAACTATGCTGCGTGCAGAGAACTTACCAGAGACAGCTGCTGCAGCCTGCAGAAGGGGCGTGCGCAAAGACTGAGATTGCACTGATCCTGCAGGTGTGGGTATCGATTTCAGACCAGTCGACCCTGGTTGAACTTGCTTGCCAGATAGCTCATAGGAACTGGAACTCTTTTGACTTGAAATACTAAGTCAGAGTGGGACTCTTGGAATTAGTGAGGCTTCATCTGAATGTTGCCTATAATCAATGGGGAATAACAACAATTGCTAGAGTGAGGAGGGAGTAGGACTAAGGGAACCGACTAAAGAAACCCTAGATCCTTGACCTCTGGGGACTGGTGAAGTTGTTTTCATAAAACAAGTGTTTAGCTGAATAATCATTTTTTTCTGCTGCTGTGGATATTTTGAATTGTGAGCCCGTGTTCACTCCTTGTATCCACCTCCTCCCAAGAAGCCTTGAAATGCTTGACCCACACTATTTCTGAGAGTAAAATGCTGAAGTGGGTACTTGACATGATTTGCTCAAGATTCATAGTAGGCCAGGTCCCGGGACATCAGGCGTAAAAACCTCAGGCCCCAACACGGGCTCAGTATCTTGCCCCATTGTCCTCTGAAAGGGCTTCTCTTTTTCGTATTTTATATAAGTGCAGCAAGGCTTTCACCATCGATTGGGCCAAAGATTTCTTGGTTAGTGATGTTGGTGTATTATGGTTGTACGGTTGTACTGTAAATGTAGGCCTTGTCTCCTAAGAGTGAGTTTCTTTTCATTGGGGATCTATAATGGGCTATCCTTTGTCTTCAGCCACATCATCTCTACTTGTGATAGTTAAAGCACTATATGGCAGCAATCAGTACAGGGTAGACTCATACCACCACATTTGCTATGGGTCATTAGATCAGTCTGGAAACTTCAGCCTTGGATTCATATTACCCCATATGAAAGCCTCAACACCCTTATTTATGGACCACAAGAGTAATGTATTTACTGTCATTGGTAGCATACCTGGAACATATGTGAATCAAGGAACCATTGCCATCTTTACAACCTGTATTCTGCCCCACAGTGACAAATTCAGCTTGAAACAGTTTGCATAATATGCATTAGCTTTGGGTAGGGGTAGATTTTGATTATGCAGTGCCATTCTTTCGAGACCTAGTTGCTATATAACCCCAAGTATTTAAAGTATTTAAGCCATTCAAATTTCCATTTAAACTTATAATCCTCTATGGCGGACTTCATCGGGACACATGAAATAGGCTATGCTTTGCTCTTTTCCCAATTGAATTTAGAGCTTGATATTTCCGATAAATCTGCAATGACTGACTTAAAGGCTGGGAGGGAGCTACTAAATATGTGTGTGCAGTATCGTGTTTACATGCAATAAGATTTTTGAGGGGCCTTCAAGTATTTCAGCTGACTGACAGATAGCCACTACCAGGTGTTCAAGAGCCAGTGAAAAGTACAAAGGTGACAGGTAACACCCCTGAGAGGGAAAGGGTCAGATATTAAACCTACACAATTGTTATGCTATGGTAGTTTATAAAGTGCCATGGTTTCTCCATTACAGAGTGTCCCCACGCTGAATTCCATTCAAGAGTCTGAGATCATGAAGAGCATAAAGGATGGAGAGATTCTAGGTAGCAAAACTTTTCCTAAACAACCAGGTTTTGAGTTGCTTCCTAAAAGCTGCTTCTAATGGCTTCTGTCTGAGGTAAACGGGTAAAGCGTTCCACCTCTTAGCTGCCACGTACCTAAAAAAGGTGCCTCCGAAATGTTTCCTATTGAATTTGGGAATTCAGACAGTCCTGTTCCAGCTGATCTCAGGATGTGTGTTGGGTGGTAGGAGTGTATCATGGGACAAAGATATTTCGAGTCATTGCCCTGTAGTATCCTGTGGACATAGCATAGGGCTTTAAAGGAGATACTCTCCTCAACAGGGAGCCAATGGAGAATCTCCAAAGCGCTAACAGTTGGGGTGAGTCTAGGGATGTTTAAAAGCATTCGAGCAGCTGCTTTATGCACCGGCAGGAGCATATGTATGCTCCTCTGTGGGGCCCCCAGATAGAGGACATTGCAATAGTCCAACCTGGATGTTACAAGCACCTGTTCCACCGTCTTCCTAGCATTTTACAGATTTTTTTCAACATTTTTAAAATCCCAATACAGGTGCCTATGAGAGCTATAATCTGGTCAGAGAAGGAAAGGGTTGACTCAAGCCAGACTCCAAGAATTGTAACTTTCTGACTCAGGGAAGATGGAGATCCCAACAGGCTCGACCATCGTCTCAATGACAAGATGGAGGGTTGTTTTCCTACCACTAGGATGTTTGTTTTGCTGGCATTAAACCTAAGGCAGCCATGTTTCATCCAATTTGCCATGTCCTCCATGCTGAGTTTGAAATCCTCAGCCACTTTGCCATTGTCCTGGGCCAGTGTAAGGATCAGCTGAGTGTCATCTGCATATAACACCATCTGCACCCAATGTTTGTTCAGTAAAAGATTACGCGTATCAACCTCAGTGATGGGTTGTAAATTGAGGAGCTTACCCATGGTGTCTGGAAGGGTATTAGAGAGAGACGGCATCCTAAAAGTCCTAGCACTCTCTCTCCCGGAAAGAGGTTTAGATGCTATTCACTTTATTTACAAAAGATTCTGCAATTTGATCACAGCGCTCAGCAGAGGGAGGGATTATCCCTGTGGTGCGTTCTAGGGAGGTCAGGGATTTAATTACCTGGAAGAGCTCTCTGGTGGAGTTTTTGGAATGTACAATTTGAAGGGCATAATACTTAGCACGGGCCCGCCAAAGATCCCTGTGGTACTTTTTTGAGGCTACCAGGTAAGTGGATTTATGATGTTCGTAATACTCTTTGTGCCATATTTGCTCTAACTTTTTGCATGAACTCTTTATTTCCTGGAATTCTTCTGAGAACCAGGGTGCAGAGGGCTTAGATCGCCTGCTAATGATTGGCTTAGATGGTGCTGGTGCATCCAAGGCTAGATTAATCCACCCCTTAATCTGAGTATTAGCTGCCGATGGGCATTCTACAAGAGTTGGTATGTGAGAATTTAAAACCTTTGTGAATGCGCAGGGTGTAATCTGTGCCTATTTGCACGATGTAGGTTTAAAGGGTGGTACCATTTCCAGTGAGGTTTACTCAGTTCCATGGGGAATCAAGTGGTGGTCTGACCATGCCACCGGGATCGGTTTGGCTGCTGTTAGGGATGGCGAGTTGGTAAAAATGGGGTCCAATAGATGGCCCAGCTCATGTGTAGGAACTTTAACTAATTTAGCGAGGTGGCACATATTAAGATCACCCATTACGTTTTTCGTGATTGGGCAGTCCTTTTTATCTATGTGAATGTTTAGGTTCACTAAAACTGTGAAATTATCTTAGCTCCAAATCGGCTAAGCTTTTAACAAAACTCGTCGCTGGACTAAGTGGATGATAGATTAGAAACCCAGTCAGTGTGATCTTACTGTTTAAGTTCAGGCTAAAAAAAGCTGCAGCAGAGTTTGCAATATTAACTGGTTGTAGCTGAGAACGCAAATTGGTGTTAAAAATTATGGCTAGCCCTCCTCCTCTGAGTGTTGAGTGGTGAAGGTGGAGTATGGCGTAATTAGGGGGCACTGCATCTAACATATCAGGGATCGATGTTTCTGTTAGCCAGGTTTCAGTTAAAAAAGGGCATCAGGTCGAAACTCCAAAATAAGATCTGCTATCTCTAGTTTATGTTTGGGTAATGATCGGCAATTGAGTAATAGACATTGCTTCCTCCCATTGTCAAGTAGACAGGTCTCACCAGTAGAGGCCACAGTATGGGGTTCACCTAAGTGGAGGTCGCAGCTATTGCAGCTATTAGGTTTTAGTGATAGGTTTATGGTGTGAGCGCACACGTCTCTCATCGGGCGATTGAGTTTTAGAAGATCGTTCCAGGAATAATGGTCATGCCTACCTCTGCGTTTCTAAAGGTGGGCTGGATGGTACGGGGAGTTGGGGCCATGAACACGTACCACTCCTCTAGGGCTACATGTCCGACTCCGCCTCAGGAGATCGGGGGCAGCTTGAGTGACTTGGCAGGCAGGCAGAGCAAAGAACCACGCCTGAGCTGCAACACAGCAGCGATAAGCACAAGTTGAGAAAAAAATAAATTTTTAAAAGGCAGGTCAGTGCAGGTGATCCAGGCACCTCTCAGCGCCTAATGCTTTTACAAGGAACTAAAAAGGTGTAATATAAAGACAAAACGTGGTGTAGGAGCCAGACAACTCCCTGCGCCTAGTGTGCTTACAAGGAACTAAAAAAGATAAAAGCTAGAAGTTAAAAGGGCCAGTTTGCTCAGTGGTGATCACCCATCAGAAAACTGACCTGAGCTGTGGGAGCCTCATACAACCATTTGACTTAGGCAATGAAGATTATTCTGTTGAACACATGTTCAGTGTCAAGGGACAGGGACAGTGTATTTTCCTGTGAATCCTTGGAGAGCACACACACAAGAGAACTGGGGGTCTAATAGCAGACAGCACAAAAGATAAAGAAGAAGGAAGTTGGTGTATAAAACCAATCAGACCCGGACGTTCTTGGAGCAGAGCGTGGATTACCATCAACCTTACTCATTCACTGAGGTAGATAGTGAGAGCATGAATACTCTCTTGATCGTTTATATCATCTGGTATCCAACTTAGGCAGAGGTATGTCTCTTGATCATAGAGACTGCCTCGCTAGTTAGAATATTGCTCACTCGGGCTGATGAGTATGAGTCAAAAAGACACGTGAAACATTGTGACATCCAAACAAAGAAAAAGTGCAGTGCAAGAAAGACAGTGAAATCTAAAAAAAGGTTGTGTAGAGAGTAAGATACAATTCAATTCACTCCGCACACCTCGATTAAAAAAAGTGTATCAAAGTTTTTAGCAGTACTAACTAGTTGCTGCTATGTATGGGTCGACATGTTTCAGCCATCCGGGAGTATTGCCCACGGCTTTCTTCAGGACCTTTGTTCTTCTAAATTATGCTACTACATTAGGTTAGTACACTTCCAATAGTGAAACGTGCCCACACATATCTAGTATATGTGAAAAATGTGAGAATAAACAAACAAACAAGGTTGTAATGAATACGACCTCAAGGTGTCCTAATCCTCTGAGTCACAGGGTGCAAGCATCACCCCACGTGATCTAGGATTGCACCTCACCTACCCTGGAACCTGGCTCAGGTGAAGGAGGCCCCGCTCTGTCCGTCGTTGCCCCAAGTGTTACCAAGCAGGGTGGGAGGCCTCCATCAGCCAGGCTAGCTTGAATCAAGTGACACAGTGAGCCTAGGACCCACCTCTGGGCACACCCTTTCCACTTAGGGCGACCAAAGCAAAAGAGATGGCATACTATTTCCTGTTCTACCTCTTTATAGACTCCACTGCTTCATCTTTGACTCATTTGTAAAATTCTCCATCGAAGCCACCCTCCTTCGGAGCCATGTTATATGGAAGGTCAGAAATTGCCTCTGCCATTTCATGCTTAGTGATTTCCTTTTCAAAAAGCACCATGCTTACATCATTTAGTTGTGGGAGTGTCAAACAGGCAAATAACCTGTCCTCAAGTTTCTTGTCTTCCACTATACAGAACTATAGAACACTTTGTAATAGTCAGCAAACACTGCTGTAGTCTACTGCAGCCTTCTAGCCAGCTGACCTCTACTGTCCCATACAGCAGGAGTGGTGGCCATTGCTTCCCTTTGCCTGAGTTGTGTGGCTAATAGCCTGCCCGCTCTTTCACTTTGCTCAAATTGAAAGGCTTCAAGTTTAAAAGGCACATATTCAGCATTAGCGAGTATATGAAGTGCATTTATCTAATTTTCTAAGTTCCACCTATTCAGTTCTGTCAGATTCCAAAATCGTGTCCAATAGTTCATAAAGAAACCTAGCCCGAGTTTCTATGGTGTAGTGTATACAGGACTGTGTAGAATTTAAGGGTACCCAAGCTAAGTGCTGAATACTAAAATGTCGTGGGTGCTCAAACATTTTCACACCTTTCAACAGTATATCCTTCCTTTACACTAATACTCAAGTTGTGTGGGAAGAAGCACCAGACCACCATAAGAATATCATGTTAGATGTATATTTTGAGAATGAGATTGAGGATTGAGGAAAGGATGGGTTACGCCACCAGATACGAAGCTGCAAGGTGATATCCATCCTGGGCATGAGTCCAATACCAGGAGTACGGATGTCAGATATTGTTTGACTGATATGTAAACAGTGGCTTGGCCAACAAATCTAATAGGTCAGAAAATTAAAAAGTTAAGTTAATGTCTTTCATCTCACTGTATCAAGTGAACGTTAAGACCTATCCTCAATAAAGTTTTGTTGTGTATCAGAGGGTAAACAGTGTTTATCTTTCATGTGTCACCTGTGAATGCAAATCTGTGTATAAAGTTAGGAGTATATGAGTGTTTTATGAATGAATTTCTTTCAAGAGTCAGGAGTAAACAGAAACTCATTTGTGTTTTATTTGTAGTGTGTGAGTGAATATATTGCAATATGTAAAACAGTATCAGAAGTTTGCATCATGTAAAGTTTGTGTATCAATCTTGAGTACCAGTTTCAACGTATATAAAGTCAGGAGGTTGTTTGATCAGTTTGGGTGCCAGGAGTGAGGAGTGTGTGTGTCACTGAGAAGTGCGTAGAGTCAAGAGAGTGTCTCTCTGAAGAGTCAGGAGTATGGTGTCAGAATTGTTTGTTATCACCATATTGGGAGGGCATGTATGTCACATGAATTGTGTGTGTGTTGTGTCTTAATCATGTGGAGTGTGTGTACCCAGCATCATGTACTGTTTGCATTCATCATTTATGTAGGTAATGCACATTAACATTAACCTTTTTTATGAGCCTGCATCATCATTTCTGTAGTTAATGCACATTAACCTGTTTTATGAGCCAGCATGAGTCTGAACCTAAGCCTGTATGTCTGTGAATCATGCATACAGAGACATGAGTGTGTGTGTGTTTAAACAAGAAAGTGCGCTGTTCCTATGGGGGAGAGGAGAAAGAAGTGAATGGGGGAGGACGGAAAGAAAAACTGGGGTGACGGGCAAGGAATGTTGTGTTAGTTTTAACAGGTGCTGAATAAGTGAATGTGTGATTGCACAGGTATAGCTCCAATAAGGAGCAAGGGCACTCACACACCCGAGGGGTGCCATGCTTCATCATAGTGCAGGTCCTCGTTGGGCCGGCGCTGCAATGCCCAACGGACCCCGCAGGGTGGCTCTTTGCCGGAGGTCTTCTCGGTTTGCCATTGTGAATCTTAAAGATGTTGTGGAGGGAGCATATTTGTAGTGGGTAGAAGTGGGATCATGTGTGTGTGGTTAAAAATAGCTACAGGATTCTCCAATGATAGTTTATTCGTAGGTACCTGTGCAATGAGTAAAAACACTGACTAGAAAGTCAGAGAGGGAAAATGAAAGCCACTGCAGTTTTTGAATGAGTGAGTTGTGCAGGGGGTTGACATGTTTCATGCCCTATTCAGTCCGTGTGATTTAGGCGTTTCTTCTGGACCTAAGAATCCTCCTCTACTCACAGGGGGTGGAGTGTAACGGGTTTGAAAAAAGAGAAGTCACGTCCCTCAAAGTCAGGACTCAACAGTAGTCCTATTGTGTGGTGAAAACTAGAGGTAGATTATTCCTTCTGGAAAAGACTGTACCTGGGACGGCCAGCCATGGGTAGGTCCTGTGTTAGGAGCTATTCCAACTGAGTTTAGTCTCTCTCGCAACACCAGAGAGCAGCCCGGCATGTCTCAGATGGGGCGGGACCCTTCCCCCATTTAGGTGCACTCTTTTCCAAGGCCACATTGCAGACCATACAGTCCATTAGACTTATAGGTCACCTGGAAGGATAATATGTATACCTATTGTGGAATATGTAGAAGTAAAGTATGTTAATTGATGGTTCAACACCTGGTCGGCATACTCTGGTGCACTAGAAGGTGATTTGCAGCCTCCTAGTGGCAAAAGATCCACAAATATCCAAAATGTGATATTTGTACACCTACCTTTGTGGCACAGAAAGCCTAAAATAATGGATGATCACCATACCATAACCTTGAAGGCATAGAACAAGACAGTGCGATTAGGTGATAAACCTTGGATGACGCCTGGGCAGATTATACCTGGGGTGAAGCATTTCATCTGCATAAATAGTCAGTGACACCTTCATCTCCTACTTGGCTTCAGAATGGAAAGCCTGCAGGACTAGTGAATACCATGTCTTAATGAATATGGGGAGTAAAAGCACAACTACTGAACACTCTAGCATCCAGATAAAGTTGCCAACATAGATGGAAATAAGCTGCTTTAAAGAGATTCACTTTGTCTAGTAAATTGTAACTTTCACAACGATGGCTATACCAGCCAAATACCATGTTTACAGCACCATTTTTACCCTCATGAATTTCTGAATTGTGGGTAGTGCATGCCTGGTGGTTGTTCCTTTGCTATTTCTGTTGCTCAAGTAACCTACTTTCTGCATTTAAGATTATATGTGAAATGTTGTTTTTATAGGTTTTTTTAAGATACCAGAAAAGATGCAGATCATGCATCTTCCTTACAGTTTATGCTCAAATGGTACATTTTCCCTGTGCCCACAGTCAGATCCCCATACACCCAATCATGTTGTTATCATCAGCCATTTCATGCCTGTCTCCATCAATGCATTAAGTCTCTGTGCAAACCTCTGCCCGATGCTGGGGTAAATAGGGGGAGGAGGGTCGATCCCAGCCTGCCCCACCCTCTCGCCAGTCCCATGTAGTTGATGTTTAGCTCCACAGCCTCCTCTGATGCTTGTGTGTGCACAGTAGTATGTCCATCATGCGTCAGTTCATTCTGTAGAAGGTTTGCCCTCTCGGGGCGGCAGGAGCGACACAAAGGTTTCCTGTTTAGGTTGCATTGTGTATGGAAGACATCAGGAGTTGAGGGGACAGGGAAGTGCAGGTGTGCTCAAATAATGCAAATGTGGCAGGTGTTGCAGAAAGGGTGGGCCTAGGTCTTTACAGGCAGCCCTGAGCCTATTGTGTAGGTAACTATCCAGCACTGTATAGGTGTCCCGTCCTGTGATGACCTCCACGGGTTTAAAACCGCTCTCTTGAGAAAGGTCTCCTAGACTGCAGAAGCCCAGGGTTTGTGGTCGCACTGCATGGCACGCTCACACGTCGAGGCAGCATGAGGTTAAATGCTAGGAGAATGCAGGGAGCAAACACGACGTTCAGCCCGACCTTGGTTGGCAAACGCCACCAGACCCATACCTCTGCTCCGGACGGATTAATGAGCTTAATCACCACCCAGTCTCTGTGCTGTGTCATCAGTGTTGAGTTTGTATGGAGCAGCAATACAGCTGTGTTAAAGAGAGAGACACATCTGTAGTACATCATCACAGCGAGGGGTAACCACCCGGCCAGGGACAGAGGAAGATGGATCCATTCCATGCCTGTTGTTCTCTGTTGGGCAGCGCCTTGCCGTAATTCTCCCTGACAATTTCTTTCATGTCCCTGATAATTTGGGTGCTCAGATATCTAGAGGGTTCGGTCATTCAGACGAGTGGAAAGTCCACTACGCACAATTTGTGCAGTCAGTAATAGGCATCACAAGGGACTTGATCAAATTGATCATCATCCCTGTAAGGGAAGCAAAGCGAATGGATCCACATATTAGGGCAGCGGTGTTAGTTGCTGGTTCTTCGACATAGAGCGTGACATCATCAGGTACAGTGATATCAGAACCCTCCTACCTGGGAATTAAAGCCCTCTGTCTGTGTGGTGCTGTCGCAATCTGGCAGCCAGTGACCCCATCGCAAACGCAACAGGAGGTTGTCCCACTAGCAACCTGTACCTTCTGAACCCATCCTGCCTAAGCCTGGAAATGTGAAATGTACATGGCTCTACATAATCAGACATATGCAACACATGAATTGCTCACTGAAACCCAGATGTTACATCATATAAAAAAGATAGGCCAACTCTAACTAGTCAAAAGCTATAGTCACGTCCCAAAAAAACCTCCTGCTGCAGTGCCGGGGCTATGTGATGTAGTTTACCAACCAGTGTGGACAGGTTGTGTGATGTAGACGTTCCGGGTATAAATCCCAACTGGTCAAGGCAGACTGCCTTCAGTATGAAAGGTATTAATCTGGCTGCTGGTATTTTAGCCAGTATTTTTTGTCAGTGTTAGTAAGTGTCAGTGGTCTGTGTGAATCTGGGTTCATGCTGGGCTTGCCTGGTTTAGGGAATATTATTTTCAATGCTTCTCAGAGGCAAGGAGAGAGTATAGCCTGCTCATATACCTCTGTGTACACGGCCAGCAACCACGGCGCCAGCAGTTGGGCATACTCTTTGTGAAATTGGGCACCTAGCCCATCGGGACCTGGGGCTTTGTCATTGGGGAGGCCAGAGATAGTCTTGACTGCCTCTTCTGCTGAAATGGGTTGATCCAAATATTGTCCATGACCTGCTTCCAGCCATGCCAGTGCTTGTGTTCAAGTACTACAATCTCTGCAAGTGATGGGAACCTTTGGACCTGGGATAGTACACGCTGAACTCCCACAGGATCTCAGAGGTGCTATAGATTGTGCCTCTGCTACTTGTTATTATTTTGGTGATGACCAAGCTGGGGTGGCTGTTTTGTATAAGATTTGCCAAAGTTTTGCCAGGTCTCTCACCCTCCCATAAATAGGGCATCTTGACTCCATGTCTACGTATTTGAGCTCACTCTGCGCTGCCTCTTGCAACTTATCAAGTGTTGATCACCCCTCCACAACCAGCTCTGGAGTGCCCTTACTTGCTAATAACTCCTCCAGCATTTTATGCTCGCCTTCAGGTTTGTGCAGCTGGGATCTCATGTCCCTGAGGACCTCAGCCTGTTTAGAGATGCTCAAGTCATGAACCTTGTATGCCTCTTGCAGTGTCCGAGCGGCTGTAAACCTAGTTATCATTTGTGTCAAAGAAGAGGGCCTTCTTCCTCCAGATCTCCTCCGTAATACAGCATCTCTCAGGGCATCCCATGGGAGTTGCCATGTCAACGCCCCTCGGGTCCTGTCTGGCACAGCTAGCTGCAGCACGATCTTTGTTGCTTTTTGCAAAAGTTGTCTTGAGGAGTTAAATGCAGTTTTAGTAAATGGTAAAGCTTCACATAGGTCGCATAGGTCTCTATCAGTTTTTAGGTCTCGCCTAGGCAGCGCTTGCACTGTCTCGTTGAGACAAGCAGTATACAATATAGTGTATATAAGCTCCGCCCCCTGTCCACCCCTCTCCACCCATCATTTTCATTGGCTGGTGTCTTCAATCGTGCCTTCCGATTGGTTGTAGGATTGTTAGTTCCTCCTTATGATGGACATGTCTTCATTGTGTCCTTCCAAGGCTATTGGCCCCTTTACTGCACAGACTACTACTCTCCCCACTCTCATCTGATATCTCTGTTTAATTATTTATGATAAATACAGCCCAAGCCTTGCTTTAATTATTAATCTATGATTAATAAAGCCCACGCTGCGGATCTTTTAATTATTTATAATTAATACAGCCCAAACCGAGGGATCGAACTCTGCTCTCCAGCTCCAACGTCGGCAGCTTTATATGTTATGCCACCTCTCCTCGCTTCAAGACAAGTCCCCTTACAGGGGTTTATCTTTGTTTCCATTGCGTGCACTTTACTGTGCCCCTGGGGCACAAGCAGGGACCTACTAGAGTGCTTCTCTATCAGAATGCACTTTGCGGTCCCCCCGGGGCACAAGCAAGCATCCACTTCAGCATGCCTAAGCAAGCGTGTGATGAGTGGATGCGTTGTTTTGAGCCATCCTACTACTCTTGTCCAGTGCATAGTATGAATCGAGTCGCATCCAGGTGTTTATAATGGGGCACAATTGAGTTGAGGATCAGGAGAGTGTGGGTTTCTCTGAGTTACTGCCAGGGGCAAAAAGGTGTTGACAATACGTGGTCAGCCAATATATGGCCTCTGTGCAAAGCGCACAGAGCACTGGCCACGTTTGACAATTGCAGGGTGAATTTATGCAAATGTGTGGGTAGGTTGCCACTCTACCTGAATTATAGTGTTAGTCGTTATGCCACACCGTTAATTACATAGCCCCCTTCCTTTCAGGGACCCCCCATACTCCCACATCCCCCCAACACACACACACACTTTTTTCATCCCACTTAAAGCCCTGGGCGAGAGAAAATTAAACTTAAGGCATTTTCGGCTTTTTGGCGTCCACCGCCTAAATTGGGTCTGTTGGCATGATGAGAAATCAATAAATCATCGGGTCACGTCTGGCACCGAAGCACAACTAAGAGGCGGACACAGACTGAAAGTCTCCGCTCATGTCGAGCCAGCTTGGTGGCAATGACGTTCACAGTGTCTCAAGGACATAACGCAGACCTCTGTAGCCCCCGCGGCGTAGGCGGCCCCACCTCTTTTGGGGAGAGGTACCAGGGGGGGCGGGGTCCCATTCTGTCGAAAGCTTGAGCCTATCTCTGAGTTATAGGGTTTGTGCGGGCCCCATACGCTTGTGTTACGGCACTCCTGGGTGTGTCCCATTAAAACAGACAACTAATGCACCACGCGCCTCCTTCCAGCTGCCAGGAACATGATCCTGCCCTGCACGAGTGCTGTAAAAGGGAGATGAGGACACTTTAGTAGAAGAAAGCTTGCTCTAGAAACCAAAAACACAAAAATGTGTAAATTGTTGGTTAAGAGGTAAAGGGAGATGAAAGTGCAAGAGAGGCTTCGGTAGGAAAGTGAATTGCTAAGTATTTACATTTGAATACAAACAATTTTGCAAAATTCCTGTAGCCAGTTGAAGACTCAGACTGTTTCTGCAACTCTGTTTTCGTCATGGGACCAGTCAGGGAGCATGTTGGGAGCAGGAACGTTTGCATGATAGGGCCTGTTACCTCTAGCACAAATCCAGTGAACACAGAAAGCTAGTGCTGGATTAAATGGAATGAAAGCGAAGCCAGTGATGAATGTGTTTTTTTTCTCAGTGTCTTTGGGTATAAGTTGGCAATAGGTTTGGTGTAGAGACAACTGAGCTGTCCATTGAACCCAGCGCCCTACCAAGCAGACAGCAGATACTAAGGGGGATGGGAGGGCATGTTACTACTCCCCACATTAGTGCTGAGAGGTGCTGACCCTCAGCACTATTAATCAGGACAGTAAAACCCTACTATGTTCTCGCCACTCCTCAGGGCCCCAGTGAATAGCAGGCAGCGCAGAGGTACATTGGAGAAGCATGTCATGCAAGATTCACCACAGGGTCGTGATAGAGATTCAAAAACAAACATGTTTTACACACTATATTAACCTGCACAAACACATGAATTCAATGTGCATTTTCCATGTTTAACTGACTGTAGTTAACACAGGTCGCATTTTAAGATTGCCAACGTTAGCCTGCCAGATTTCTTTTCCTTGTGTATTTTATTCTTCCTTTCATTGAATGTTTTATTTAGTAATTCTTATAGTATGTGTTAATGAGCACCTGATGAGTACGGTTCAAAATTAATGTATGTCATTATGAAGTACATTTAGAGAGAGGGCATTGTGTTTATGCTTGTGAAACTGATGAATATACCTTATCCTTCTGTTCCTTAAAACTAATTGGATCCCCTCCTGGAAATCATGTGTAGGTGTATCAAAATGTTAGAAAAAAAATATTTAATTAATACAATATAGACTTAGAGAGAAGATGTCCTTTCCTTCTTGTTCGAAGAAGTTACCTTACTGTTGGAGACAATTCCCATTCCATTTGCTTGTGAGCAGATACTTTCTTTCTACTGTCTTTCAGAGGCTTTCATCCTAAGACTTATTATCTTTATTTCTCCCCAACCTTCCAGGCTCTTTCCTAGCTTAGCGGTGTAGGGTGTTCCCTTATTGGGAAAATTAAATGTGCTCTGTTTAATTTGAGACAGTTTTATAAATTTTTTAAATTGCTTTGAAAGTGTAGGTGTTCATGTATTCACTAACTTGATTTGAATGTGTAACTTTACACATTTTTTAATTAACCTTCATTGTTCGCAAATCTAATTCTCTATGACGTTTTAGGGGACCCTAACATGCTTCAAGTTATAAAAATGAATTGATTGTGATGTCAGCCTCATTTGGAACTAAAGATCCATGAAGTGAACACAGCCTGAACCTGAGTTTGCACCAAAACATCCATGTTGCAAAGTGCTGCATCTGGCATAGCTTACCTTAGTGCAGCAGGAAATTTAACACAAAGGCCCAGCAGCTTGAGGGGGCCTGCTGAACCCTGATTATTGCTGTATTTCAAAATTCAATAGAAGTTGGGGGTCCATTTCGTTGCTGGCACTAGGGCCCATGGCACACTGGCTGCGCTACTGATTCAGGGAGCTGCAAAATCACCGGGCTTAAGAGCTATGTACCTATCTGTGGTGATGTCACATAGTTAGAGCATTCAGCAGAATGGCTCTATGTCACCTGGAATGTTAATGGTTGCCTAGCTGCGCCTGGGCTGTGAGGCAGTTGGAGGTTGTCTTTTGCCTTGCTCGGGTCTTGGGGCGGCTCTCTTAAGCATGTAATAAATCTCACCTGGAAAATGCCCAGCTGTGTGGCCTTCAATCTTTTCATTGGCGACAGAAGACGGGATTCTGTTTGATCCAGCGACGACTTGTGGTTCAAGATTTTTTTATTTTTTTTTTAAACGAAAGAACTGAAGGTATTTCTTCAACTCTGAACCCACGATACTACTGTGAGTACCTCTCTCATTATTTATTTGAACGTCAAAGCATCGTTTAAAAGAGCGTTTACCAGAGCGTCAAGGCATTACTACCTAATAAGAAATAAGAGAGCCGCACCCCACCGATTACATTGACGATCGCCACGCATATACCGTTTATTCAAGACTAACTTTGCTCGTTTCTGTGACAAGCTATCTCTAAGCTTTTTGAAACATTGACAGTAATTCGTAATGGGCATTAGTCGCTGCGTTAGAGTGTCTCACTTTATTCAAAGCTGTTGACTTTGCTCACGCTTCATTTCTCGAGCTGCATGTCTCGTGCGCGCTGCCCTCTCGCACTCGTTATTGTTTCGTCAAACTTCAAGACGTCAGATTCGAATTCCTGTGTTTGGAACGCATTCTTTGACTACGTACGACGATACATCGCGTCTGGAACGCATCAGCTTGCACAAGCAGAACATTGACGCTACATCGTGCCTGCACTAACGCTGACACGCTCAGCATTTGCGTGTCAATCCTTGTCATTTTGAATAATCGCTGACACGCACAGTTTTTAGACAATGCTGCCACCTTGTGATTTAAGTGAATATTACACTTCAGTTTCCAATAATTAATTTTTTTTTTTTTAAATCTCTGTTCTTTTCTTCTTCTTTCTTTCTCTCTCAATCTTTTCTTTATATACATATTTTTTTTTTGCTTCTTTTTCTCTCTTATTTATAAATACTTTCATCAAAAATACAGTGTCAACATGCAGAGTGTTACTGCACCAGCGCCCTTCTTACAAGATCCAGGAGATCCAGTACTAGAATGGAAATTATGGTTTAGATCATTTAAGGCATACTTAGGGGCAATAGATGGTCAGAGATACATACCGGATAGAAAAAAGAATTTAATGTACTATCATCTGGGAGTCGAGGGACAAAACGTGTTTGATCATTTACCCCCGTATGTACCACCTGAAGGCGAAAATATGGATGAATTTGAAATAGCAATAGCACAATTGGACAAACATTTTACCAAAACGAAGAACATTGTAGTGTACAGATATAAATTCTTTACTAGAATGCAAAAGTCGGATGAAAGCATCGACACTTTTATTACAGCCTTAACATTTTTAGCTTCCAAATGTGAATTTGAGAATTTTACTTCTCAACTAAAAAGGGATCAGCTGGTTGCACGTTGCTACTGCAAAAAAGTTCAAGAAAGGCTACCTACATGCAAGGATCCGACGTTAGACAAGGCGGTTGATATTGCCAAAAGTATAGAGAATTCTATTGATGATGCAAAACAGCTCGAATCAGCATTAGCGAATTCCTCAATTTCAGGTGCTGTTTCGACAAAACATCATGAATCAGCTTCGGGTGCTGGTTCGACAAGATTTACTGAGTCATCTTCTGTGAAACCTTATATTCCCGCGCAAGAAAATGTTTTCAGGGGTAATACTTTTCACTATAACACAAGAAGACTTCACGACAACACCAGAAGATTTGGTACCTTTAGAGGGGGAAGAACATCTATGCAGAATAGACAATTGAATTCCAGAATGTATTGTTATAGATGTGGTTCATCAACGCATGTCTCATCTTTTAGAAATTGTCCAGCGGTTAACCAACAATGTGGGCAATGTGGGAAAATGGGACATTTTGCGAAAGTTTGCTTGAGTGGTAGAAGAAGGAATGTCAGATGTGTAATTAATGAATTTGACAATGATGAGAATGTTACCAATCCGGAATATGTTGTAGTAGTAAAAAATTGTTATGAGGAAGAGTTACAATATATTCCTGATCCTGAGGTTGATGTTACTATAGGGGACAACAAAATTCAACTATTAGTTGACACAGGAGCCAGAATCACTATTGTCTCTCAAGAAAAGTATCAAAAGTTATGGTTTTAAAATAGCCTGCTACCTCCTGATATTTCCACGATAGCTTTTGAAGGCAGTCGCATTGAATTGTTAGGATATTTTTGGGCCACCATCAGTTTTCTAGGCGAGAGTATCAAAGGCAAAGTTTATGTGGCCAAGAGAGGTATTAATGTTCTTGGTCTTATTCATCAAGCTGAAATTGGTTTGACGATTAAACCTGGGTTGAGGATTCCATGTTTTTATCGATAAACAAAAGATGGATCATAATCACATTCACTCCACTCAGGACACTCTTTCCCTTTCTAGCACCATATCGATCAATAATTTGGAGACTAAATTTAGTAGAGTCTTTGAAAATCGATTAGGTAGAATTACAAATTTTCAGCATTTTATTAAACTAAAAGAAAATGTAATTCCTGTCAAACACAAGTTGTGCAATGTACCATTAAGTATTAGAAGTGACCTTTCTAAACATCTCCAAACCTTATGTGAACAAGGTATCATTGAGAAAGTCAAATCTACCCTCTGGCTTTCTCCCATTGTTTTGGCGAAAAAGAGGTCTGGGGACTTGAGGATGTGTGTGGACTTGAGAAGTCTCAACGAGGCTATCTGGGTTGATGGTTTTCCTCTTCCGCGTATTGGGGATCTTATTGCCAAAGTTGGGTCTTCTTCATTTTTCACTAAACTTGATCTCAAAGCGGCTTATCACCAGGTCGAACTTCATCCTCAGTCTCGACACCTCACAGCATTTGTCACTCCTGATGGTGTTTTTCAGTTCTGCAGACTACCTTTTGGCCTGGCTTCTGCGGCTGCGGCCTTTCAAAGACTTATGACAGAAATGTTCAGAGATATTTCCAATGTCGTAGTGTTTCAAGATGACATTCTTATTTTTACCAAGAAAGAGGCTGAACATGATTTAGTTCTTGAACAAGTTTTTGAAATTCTAGAAAGTAGAGGTGTGACTCTACAAAAAAGCAAATGTTCTTTTAAGGTGAGGGAAATCGAATATTTAGGTCACATAATTTCAGAACAAGGCACCAAGCCTAAACCAGGATTGGTTAAAAGTATTATAGAAGCACCTGCTCCACAGAATAAGGAACAACTTATGTCCTTTCTAGGTCTCTGTGAGTTTTATGCAAAATTCATGAAGGATTTTGCAAAAACAACTGAGTGTTTTAGAGCGCTACTCAAAAAGGGGGCACATTTTATTTGGTCAGAAGAGTGTGAGAAGGGATTTCAGTGTATAAAGAATCACATTGTCCAAGCTCCAGCTTTGCAAGCCTTTGTAGAAGGTAGAGAGACTGTGGTTACGGTTGATGCTTGTGAGTATGGTTTGGGCGCTGTACTTTCGCAATGTGTTGAAGGTAGAGAGTACACAGTAGGATTTTCATCCAGGACTCTTCGTCCGGTTGAACGGAAGTATTCCGTAATTGAAAAAGAGTTACTAGCTTGTACTTGGAGCGTTGAAAAATTCAAATATTATTTGTGGGGAAGATCCTTTATTTTAAGAACTGATCACCGGCCTTTAGTTGATATTCTGTCAGGGAAGAATCCTAAACGCACCACTGCCCGTTTGGCCAGGTTATCAACAAAATTGTTAGAATTTTCATTCTCTGTGGAATACATTGCAGGAGGAAAGAATAGCAGGGCGGACTGTCTTTCTCGGTTACCGATCAAAGATGTAGAGGAACAAGATTGGGAAAATGATGTAGAAGAGTGTTTTGTAGCTTGCGTTGGTCATGAAACTGTGTCTTTTGCGGAGGATGACTGGGTCATTGAAACTGAAAAAGATACCATTCTTAGTGAAGTGATTTCATTGATAAAAAAAGGTTGGCCAAAAGAGAAATGTCTTTCTCCAGATCTTCAAATGTTCTGGAAGGTTAACAGTGATCTCTCTATCGAGAGTGGAAAGGTTGTCAGAGGCGACAAATTGGTACCACCCACTTGTTATCGAGAAAAAATTATATTGAATGCTCATTCTGGTCATCTGGGTTCTACCATTATGAAAAGGAAAGTTAGATCAGATTTCTGGTTGCCTAGAATGGATATCCAGGTAGATGAGTTGGTTAGACAATGTGCACGATGTAGTGCTAGTGATAAGGTTCTTGTATTAGAGGGTTCCGTTGAACATCCCGTATCTCCTCCTGCAAGGGCTTGGCAAAAATTGGGCATGGATTTTCTTGGGCCATTTCATGTTCTTCCTGCAAATTCAAAGTATTTTTTAGTTCTTGTAGACCATCTATCTAGATGGGTTGAGGTTGAACCAATTGGTGTACCGAATTCAAAAAGCGTCATCAACTGTCTTAATAAGATTTTTCTCAGGGAGGGTTTTCCAGAGGAAGTCCAATTTATTTCAAAAGAAATGAATTCTTTTTTGCATCATTGTGGTATCAAACTTATAAGGGCCTCTCTTTATCATCCACAGAGTAATGGCAAAACGGAGAGATTCAATAGAGTTATTGTGGAATGTGTTCAAGCTGCTTACAGAGCTAAAACATGTGTTTTTCAAGCAGTTAAGGATCTTGTATGGTCATACCGTACTGCTCCTCATGTGACTACCAATTTCAGTCTGTTTGAACTCATGAGAGGTAGAAAAGCTTCTTCACAAGTGTATCCTTTTTGGATGGTGAGGTCTTTTCATCAAGGCTGTGACATGAAGAGTATTTGGGATTCTGCGAATAAGAAATCTTATGAAATCAGTAAAAAGAAAGGTAAATTAATTGTTAAGAATGAAGATCACAAAATTAATGTTGGGGACTGGGTGAGAATAAAGAATCCTGTGTCTGTTAGGAAAGGCTTATCAAAGTTTTTGGATCCTCAACAAGTGGTCGAAGTCAGAAAAAATGCTGTTAAGTTAAGCAATGGTAATTGGTGGAATACATCTCGGGTGGCTAAAGATCCTGTCTTTTCACAAAGAAAGGTAACAAGTGACAAAAATGTTTCAGGAGGGGATGGTGGTGTTTGGAGAAGTTCTAGAGATCATGTCAAACCAAGTTGGTTACGAGAATATGTATAAGTGGGGCTGTTTAGTGTCTATTTCATTTCAACTGTTGATCTCGTATTTCTTTGATCTGTTTATTCTTTTATTCTAAGTTATGAGTGTTATTTTATTAAAAGAAGGGAGGTGTGTGGTTTTGTCACATAGTTAGAGCATTCAGCAGAATGGCTCTATGTAACCTGGAATGTTAATGGTTGCCTAGCTGCGCCTGGGCTGTGAGGCAGTTGGAGGTTGTCTTTTGCCTTGCTCGGGTCTTGGGGCAACTCTCTTAAGCATGTAATAAATCTCACCTGGAAAATGTGCAGCTGTGTGGCCTTCAATCTTTTCACTATCTCTTTGTTGCTGCCAGTGCAGGGACAAGCCACCATGACACACATTGCAGTGGGAGTCTGCCTCTGCCTGATGGAAAGCATACAGCAGACAGCATGTCTATATTGAAGACACAGACTGCCCCTTGTCTTAGTGTGCAGATTTGCTGTCATCAGTTACTTCTGCAACCATGCAAAGAAACACCTGGGCGTGGGCCGGACAGGGGAAGGCAGTGCACCTGATAGGAATGGCGGGACCGCCACCCCCGGGAGGGAAGAAAAGAGTTCCAGTCGCCATAAATAAGAGCTGGTGGGGCCCGCCAGCACTGAGTGATTACTGTGTGTGCCCCTCTAAACCATGGACCCCAGCTCCGTGTTTCAATACATTTCCATGCAATCCTTCAGCGTACTTGTGTTATTATCATGTGCACTGAGGCTAGAAATCAAAAATATTCAAGAAAACTTGGGGCAGGGTTGCAGACTCTCTAGAGCCATGCAGGGGACATTTCCATCCCAACTTCCCTGTACGTATTTACTTTGATGATATGTTGGTTGTCGCTGTTCTGGAAACAACAGTATTGCAGGTCGATAAAAGCACTTGATATAAAGGTAGAATGCATTTTAGTCATGGAAGGTTCCCCTCCATTCTTTAAATGCTATATTAAAATCGTCCTTGGTTAACACCAATTTGGTCTTCATGTACAAAGCAAGGAAGAAGAGGTAAAAGTATTATTGCAATAAGATTAACATAGATACAAGTTAGAGTTCAGCTTGTCTTTTGCCCTATTGTAAATTCTACATTCATTCAAAAAAGGTTGACGGAGTGCACACCAGTTGCTTTCTTTTATCAATTTTTAGCACACTTTGAGCACTGGATTAACTTGCCGTATTATTGGTATAAATTATCGCTAGAAAGCGCTATGGCCTTTATCCCCCAAGCGAAGGCAGCTGGCATGCCACTCCCGGACTCAACCGGCGCCAACAGCTCTACCCTTTAGCCACTGTGATATTCCCAACAGGATCCTTTACTAACTGAGTGCACACCAATTCACAACTCCTAACCTTAATCGGGTGCAAATTACCCCCCTTGGACCTCGGCTTCACCAGCGCGCACTGCCCCTCATCCTTCAGCCCTATCACTGTGAAATCCACTTATTTGCGCTTGTGAACACAGAGGCAAGCACTTGTGAAAGCATATTGTTCAAATTGGGGATATTCCCTTGAGAAGCAGGAGTCAGGCAGCCACATCATGTAGATACACAGGTCGTAGGTTTATTTTAGAAGCAAATTTATAAGCAGGGCCACTGGAGTTATGTGGCAAAGGACAACCAAATTATGCAGCAGATTGATTACACAGCAAGAAAAGGCAAATATAAGGAATAATGTGGCATATTCCATAGTAGTATCATTTATCTATTTTATCATTTTAATGCACATTAATATTTTCAAAGTAAAGGTTTAACAGCAGTAGAACCACTCTGGCTATAAATATGATGATCAGCAACGGAATAAAACGAGGGTGTAAGTGTTCTCGTTTATTTGGAAACTTTTCATTGGTGTGAGCTAAAATTTGTATTTGTTGACAATTAGCAAATGGAGGGTTATGTGTCAATGTGGTAAATCCATTATCCAGAATTATGTGGAAAATTTTGCATTTACAAAATTACATAATTCCAGTGGCGCTGGTTGTAACTTACTTGTTTTTGGCTTTTCTTGTCGCATAATTTAGTCAACCCTGATGCATGCTTTGTTGCTTATAATGAAGGCAAAAGTAGGATGTCCCGTCTGGAACAGCATTCGCCCTATGCAGCTCATTAACACTACATGCCAACCCAGCTACACAGTGGCACACCAACATCCCAACAGAGTTATTTACAGTGGCTTTGCATGGTGTTCTCATGGCGCAAAGCAACAAAAAGCATTTAGTCGATATACTGACCATTAAAAAGGCCTAAAAATGCAGCGTTAGTTGTGTATCAGTGCACAAGTGCTTGCGCAATCTTAGTATATCTAGGTGCATGACCTAAGAAGCTTGGCCGAGCAGAACAAGAAAGGCTTGGGAGAGACAGGTGATTATACTGCACCTACTCACCTGTGAACGGACAGCTTTGCAATTAGGAATGCAAACCTGTTTGCTATATGGTAGTAATTCATCACAGCTTTAGTCTTATAACGTGACTGATGACGGATGTGTTATTTCATAGAGCCATTTTGTTTGTTTAAGGCTTTTAATGGTCTTAAGCAAATAGCTACGTGTGAGGTTATGTCAGCACTGTGGACGTCAGTGTAATAACCTAATGTTGAATTTTCAGCAGTGGCATAGCAATGGGTCAATGGGCTCTCCTGCAGACAGTGAAAATACTCCCTCCAACCACCCACTCCGCACAGTTTGTCGTAACACAGCCCTAGTTGGGGTCGATAGCCAACATTCCTGGTCTCCGGAGCCACTGCACCTGCTGCACTGTTCGTAGATGCGCCCCAGATTCTTAGCTCAATCAAGGTAAGAATGGTGGAAGGGAAGTTAAGCCGGACATTTCAAGCACAACAAAAATTGGATCAAATTAGTGGGTGAGAATTAAAACCCAGCCCTGTCACTATGCTGCATAGTTAAATACATATAAGATCCTAATGGCGAGACCGATTGGCATTGCCAATGCTTGTTTGTAGCAGGTGTAGCTTCGCAGGTGGCTTACCACGGGTTTAGTTTCATACGCGCTGTATCCAGCAGCTGTGTGAAGTACCGTATTAACTGTCTCAGTATGCGCTATAAAAACTTGATTAGCAAACAGCTGAATGTTTTATTTTTATGGTTTGATTGCCGATCATTTTGTTTTGAGATGTAAAAACAGTAGGTGAGATAACACAGATTTAACTACTTGTTCATTTTCTATGCATGTGACATCAGTATTTACCTACTAAAAGGCTGCCCTCTGGCTCAGTTTCATATTGCGCTTCACGTAGCAGCTTACTTTGTGACTTACTAAACTAATTTTTATTGTCTGTGCTAGAGTTATTGTTGAACATGACTTTGTGGGCGTTGTCAGTCTACATGGTCCAATAAATGTACTTTCATAGTGTGTGCTTCAGTGATTCAGTTTTTATCTTCTCACAATAAGTGCTAAAAACATTATCAAATAACACTCCGATATAGTGGACCGCAATGCATTATAATTTGGCTTTCGGACTGCTGCCCCAGCCTGTGATAATAAGAATTATGTTTTGTCTCAAATACCATGTATTTACATATCAGACTCGTGCAGTATTGTGCCTCATTGAAATGGGCATTTTACATTACTGAAAAACAGTACCAAAAACACGATATACTTAACTATGTGTGCTACCGTTGTTTTGTAAACTTGCGTTTACTTCCTGCCTGTGGTCTTTTATGCAGTACAGCACAGCAGCTGCATTACCACTAGCTGGTGAAGTGCCTCATTCCACACTCACTCTTAGAATTATTGGTTAGTGCTTGGAAGGAGGCCACGGTATTTATAATGGCTTATACGTATAGCAATTAAATTCCGCAGATTGTAAGAAACTGAGTTACTGGTTGACTGAGGTAAAACCTTACGCAACAATCCTTGTCAACGTGAAGTTACAAGCAATCCCCAAATTGGCCTGTGTTTACCCCCTGGTAGCTTGGCACTCAGCAGTCAGGCTTAACTTAGTTTTTAAAGTATTTCTGTAGCACTTCAAAGATAAAGGCAAAACACAATACAAGAAAAATCTCACACCAATTTAGAAACATGGAGTAAAAAATTCAAAAAATCCAATCAGTAGAACTGGAGATATGCAGTTTTGAATATTTAAATGAAAACCGCACCGAAAAGCACAAATCAAAAACTGTAGATATCTGGTCGTGCTTGACAGGAACAAAGCTCGGGTCAGCTACAGGGACCCATTAAGGCCTGCTGAACAAGAGTACCTTAAATTCTGGTTGAAAAGTGTTGTGGAGCCCAGTGTCGCACAGCTGAGGTGATGCGATGCAATGCTAAGGCTGAAGATGCATCGTGCAGCGTCGCTTCTGAGGAGCTGAAAAGCTGCGATACAAAGTCCTGCGTCATTGTCAAGGACACCATTGAAGAGGGGGCTTGCAATGCAATTTCCTGCATCACGGATCCGTCCCACGCCATCTGGTTCATCGGTGAGGCTGCCATCAATGAGAGGCTTTTTATGTGAGGCCCTGCATCAGGGGTGCATTGCTCAGCAGCAGTTCTGATGAGACTGTGATGTAAAGTCCCTGCACTGGGAAAGTCCATGTAGCAGAGTCAATGCATTGGTTCTGCTCGGCACAGCAGACGAGAGACGTCAGTTCTGCTGAGTCTACAGGTGGGCTGGCAGAGCTCCTCCAAGCCCATTTCCAAGTGACCAAGACAGGGGTACCCCTTTAGTAGGGTAGGACCCACAGATGGCAGAGTCCAGATGCTGGGTTCAAGGTTGTGGGAAGCCTGTTATGTACCTGAGGCTTCTCATCAGGAGTCCAGCAAACTAGCCCTGGTAGTCACCCCGGAGCATCTAGGGTTTAGAGATGCATGTTCATTCCTCCTCACTCAGGCAAGAGCGCAGCAGGGCAACAGCAGAGCAGCAATCCTTCAGAGTGGGAGTCCTTTCAGCTGCACAGACGTCCTTCCTGGTAGAGTCCACATGTCCAGAAGTGTATTGAAGAGGTGGTTTCAAAGGTGCAATATTTACACCTGGTGCCCTCTTTGAAGTGGAAGAAGCTTTCAGAGTATTTCACCCCCAGAGGAGCTTGCAATTTCCTGACTCCCTAGCCTTATCGCAAATTGTCTGTGGTTTTAATAGACTAGTGTCAAACTGCTTTGCAAGAGTGTTAGTGAAGGGTATTTGTGATGTGCAAGTGTGGTAGGTGACACCTCCTCCCCCTTGTTTACTCAAAGTGGCCCATCCTACCAACACATAGCTTCCTTTTGTTTGTCTATCTGGGAGTAATACACTTAGAGCAACTGCCAACTACACCTAGTTATGTGGCCCAGAATACAGACAGCAGACACCAAATGGTTAGGTCAAGAACATGCCATCTTTCTAAATGTAGAAACCACAAGATTGGGTCCATTAATTCAGCATGGTTAGACCATGTGAAAAGCTACAAAATCCAAAGTACCTTGTTTTGAAATTATTTACACACAAACTGCTTCATTGTGATCAAGAAATGTAATTAGCATGAAACTTCTTCATTGGTGAAACTCATTTTACAATTTATAGGTTCATTTTACATGGCAAATCATAACCATTGGATGATATTACCATCTCTTAAATATCATATAAACTTGAATGACCCACATCTTATTCATGAGTGCTTAAAAAACAACAGAAAAAAGTGGGAAAAATTAACAAATTTGAAAAACACTTTAAAATGTACCATTTCACAACTTTGTTACAGAAGGAGGTTTTTTGTCTCAATTACTAATACTCCTTAAATAAATATATAACATCAGAGGTTAGAACACCTTATTATTTTAGCCTATATGTCATCCAGTGGTTATGATTATTCATGTTAAATTAACCTATAAATTGTAAAATGTATAAAACGCAATAAAGAAGTGGTCATGAAGATTATATTTCTTGATCAAGACACAGCAATTTGTGTGTAAATAATTTCAGAAAAGATACTTTCTGTTTGTATCTTTCTAAAAGTGGCATATTCATAATTGTGATTGATAATCTGTCTTTACTATTAAAAAGGACTATTTATTGGAATTCTTAAACACCAAACTCAAACTATTAACCTGCTCTCACTTGAAAGTTACAGCATTTTATATGTAATAACATAACCTCAATGTTATCCTATGAGGAGGTAGGCCTTGCTGTAATGAAAAATGAATTTTGGATTTTCTTCCTAACAGGACATATGCAACTTAAAAGTACTTGCCCTACTTTTTAAATACACTGTACCCTCCCCTCTGAGCTGTTGAGAACCTGCTCTATGAGTAACATATATGCATTAAAAATAAGTTTTGGGCTTGGCAAGAGGTTTATGTTGCCAGGTCAAAATGGCAGTTAAAAAAGTGAACACATAGGCTACAATTGTAGACCTGAGATATGTTTGGAAATGCCACTTAGGTTGGTGGCACAATCAATTCTGCAGGCCCACCAGTAGCATTTAATTTACAGACCATGGGTACACGTGTTACCACTCAACTAGCAACTCACAAGTAAATTAATTGTGCCAATTGGTAGAAGCCAATTTCACCACGCTTTAAGGATAGAGCACAATCACTGGTTAGCGGTAGTAAAATGTGCAATGTCCAAAAGACCAGCAAAAACGAGATCAGGAAATATAGGAAGGGTGAAGGCAAAAGTGTGATTCTTAACCGGTGGTCAATGGACCCTTAAGATCCGCAACTGCTTGGAAAATAAAATAATATGAAAAGATCATTAGCATCTATATGAATGAGTAAAATAATTAGCTGTCCTCATATTGATTTGGTAGGAGTATGGTAAATGCATCAAACAGAGCATGATATGAACGATAGATGGCCTATTTGAATTTAGAAAAACCTCAACTTTCTCAGTAAAATGAAACCTAATATTTGTATGTTTGTTTCGTGAAAAATAAATAAAATATTTCATAATTTGTGCATTTGTTTGATGAATGTTTGTTTCTGTATTTTTGTTTATCATTTTGGGACCGAGTCCGATTCCGGCCGCAAAACGAACCGACCGACACGGACCCGGACCGAATACCGACCAACACGGACCAGCGCCGTACGACCCATGCAGTACGATGCAACGCGTGTGAATTACAACCGACACGTATGGAATGCAAGCCGTACGACCGAGCCGTAGGGAAAATAGTGATCCGGCCGGAAAACCGACGCGATTTTCACTGACCGACATGAACCCGGAATGAACCCGACCGATCCGTACCCGTGATGTACGATTAGCGCAGTACGATGCAATGCGTGCAAAACCAGATCGACTCGCACAGAGACCAAGCCGCACGACCGACATGCACAGACAACTGGGCACACAAGCAATAGAGACCGCTGCGACCAACGCGTACCAAACACAGAAGAAAGGCAGCGTGAACGAGGCAAAGAAGCCTGCACGAGACAACAGAAGCATCCGTTTCCGTCACATGAACGTCTCCTTCATACCTACAAAACACAAAGGAAAAAAAGACAAAAAAAGGACCAAATAAGTAATGACAAAGCCAATAAATACCCCCAAAAAAAACATGGGACAAAGACACACCCACATCTCCAACTATATAAAGGACTACAATCACTACCATCATCCCTTGCAAACAGGAGACACAGCCAGCAGCAAACACAAGTACACAGCAACCACAGACACACTCACAACTCACCCATCACACAACTCACACATCGGCACCTCATACAAAAGCACACACACATACACACAGCAAAACCAACACCAACCCAACATCACTTGCACCCTCACACACACATCCCCCACCACCACCACCCATCACCATGCCTCCAAAGAACAATCTAAAGTTCACAGATAGTGAGTTAGAAGTGCTGGTAGACGAGATCATCAGAGTAGAGCCACATTTGTTTGGTACATTGGTTCAAAGGACCCCCATCTCACAGAAAACCAAGATGTGGGCAAGGATTGTGGACAAGGTGAACACACAAGCACAAACGTTGCGCACAAAGGACGATATCCAGAACAGGTGGTATGACGTGCGCAGGAGGGTCAAGAAACTCATCGAGAAAGATCACGCTTTAAGTCAGCGCACCGGCGGTGGCCCTCCTGCCAAACCAGTCTACTTCAGGACCTGGGAGGAGAAGGTGTGGGACATCCTACCACCAGAGAGCGTCCATGGCCTAACACACATCCCAGAGCCTGGTGAGTACACAAACAACATACCCAAGATTGTGTGGCAAGGAGACATTGAAACCATGCACCACAAGCAAAGCTACACTAACCAATTGATAAACATACCACGATGTGTATGCCAGTCAGACACACACAATAACTGCCATATCATAGTGACTGGGGACTGTGTCATGACATGCACCAACCTACAAACAAATAGAGCAAGTTAGTGGCACTAAGCCAAATAGACACTGCCAGACAGTTTGCCACCACAAACACACCACCTCACAGTGCAGCTGATTGTCAGGAAGGAATAGTGGGGATGCAGGTGAAGTGAGTGTAGCCAAAAGCATGATGGGGCCTGTAGTCACAGATAATGCTCCCCCTCCTGATTGGCCCATAAAGACCTCTCAGAAACATGCCCACATCACAGGGAGTGGAAAATGACTGACAAGATGGCTGACACTGGGTCCTGCTGTGGGGAGCACAAGGCCCTGCTAGGGCTTGTGTGCAAATCACAAGCAGGACACCACTGACTGACATCCTGAAAGACAACTTGCATGCCCTACAATGCAAGAACGTTTCATGATGGGAAGGAGGACTGACAGCCCTGACCAGACTACTCAGCATGGGGAGTGTTGGACAGGCCACACGAAGGGCTTGCTCCCTCCCCGCACGATAGGGCCCAAGCTCCGGCCCGCCAGGCGTGACCCACGAAAAGCACCTGCACCCCGTCTCCCGACGGAACTTCTGCCCTCGGACCTCCATGCATCACGGGCCCCAGCCCCACCGGCTTCCCCGGCCGGGTCAAGCCGCCATCTTGGGCCCTGCACCACGAGGCCGCGTGGCCTCCCCCCGACCCTAACCCTGGGCCTGGCCGGCCCCGACATCCCGGCACCACCATCCACCCAGGAGGTGAGCGGACCACTTGGCAGGTCAATGGGAGAACGAAGCGTCAAGAGCTCTTCCCCCGCCAGGTGCCGATCGCCTCCAGCTCCCCCAGGCGCTGGCTCCACCCCCTGCTGGGTGTCTGGACACCTTCATCCCGGACCCTCCGACCTCCAAGTGCGAGGACCCGGACATCAAAGGGCGCCTGCCCTATAACTGGAGCAGCTCCGGAGCAGGAGGGGAGTTGTATCCTGGAGTCGAGAGACACCGAGAGAACTCAGCCTTGACGGACTACTGGCGCTGCCGTAGCCCTATCTTGCGAACTATCGTCCTGCCTGCTGGCGCTGCCGCGGCCTTCTGCAACCTCCATCCTCGTCGGGACCTGCTGGCGCTGCCGCGGCCCGTTGTAAACGACCATCTTCACCGGGACCTGCTGGCGCTGCCGCGGACCGTACCTCGACCATCTTCACCGGGACCTGCTGGCGCTGCCGCGGACCGTACCTCGACCATCTTCACTGGGACCTGCTGGCGCTGCCGCGGACCGTGTATCGACCATCTCTACCGGGACCTGCTGGCGCTGCCGCGGCCCGTACCAGCTACACCACCAAGCTCGAGGATTGTGGGCTAACCATCATCTCATCCGAACTACCTGACTGGTAAACAGACTGTCCCGCTTCCCCTTCCCTATCCTAAGAGACCTAAATCGAGGGGACCCCTGAGTCCAGACCTCCTTGTACTATTTCATCGTACCTTAAGAAGTGCATATAAAGAACACTAAATCTTATCCTTGTGTGGTGTCTGTCTGTGGGGGGGAAGTCACTTGTCTGTACGATCGCAGGAGACGGCTCTCCCCGGAGACCTCTCCCTCTGACCTCAGCCGACCCTCCCGGTCCGTCTAACATTGGTGGCCAGCGGCGCGATCCGAATCAACGCGTAATCGTACAGAGAGTAGCTTACCCCACGACAAAACCACGATGTCGGCCAAAGATAGCGGTTCCACTGAAAAATTCCAAATGGATAAGTTAGAAGAATACAGCCACCGCGAACTGAAACAATTCTGCATGGAACTAGGCATTGCTACCACCGGCCTGATTACCAAAGATGATTTGAAGCACGCCCTTGAGTCGTGGACAGAAACTGGGATCGCCGGGCCCTCCGACCGAAACAGTGTCGCACCAGAGGGGAACGCCACGGCTCCCGAGGAGCGGGGAACGGGCCTCTCACAGGAGGAGATCCAGGAAAGGGAAAGAACCAGATTACACGAGTTGGAAATGGCACGGCTCAAGATGGACGGTGAACTCAAGTTAGCCGAGCAGAAACTAAATCTAGAGCATCTGCGGCTCCGAGAGGAGCGTGAAGAAAAGCAGAGACAGAGAGAGCTTGAGGAAAAAAGAATAACACTCGATCACGAGCGCAAACTGGCGGAAATAGAACTTCGGAACGAGAATAAAGAATCGGGGGTGCCTGAGAGACCGCACACCCCGGGGCCAACCGAGAAGAAAGTACACATCCCCAAGGATGTTGTCCGCGAGTATGTCCGAGAAGACGACATACAACAGTGGTTCAAAGCCTACGAGATCGCCATGACCTCCCACCGGATCGACCGGAGTGATTGGGGAGCCGGACTATGGGGGAGGTTCGTCAACGAAGGTCGCGATGCCCTGCTACAGCTCCCAGATCACCAAATGTCATCCTACGACCACATGAAGGCTGCCCTCCTCACCCGCTACGGCCTCACACCCGAGATGTACCGCCAGAGGTTCAGAGATTGCACCCGGATCCCGGGTACAACTTGGGTGGAGTACGTTAACTATTTCAGCCGTGCCTTCGAGGGTTGGATCAAGGGGAGCCATGTCACGACCTACGAGCAACTCTTTAACCTTATGGTATGGGAGCACCTGTCGAACAACTGTTTCGTCGAGCTCAGGCAGCACCTCCTCGACAGCAAGCTGACTGACCCCCGGCAGCTCGCCGCCGAAGCTGACCGATGGGAAAGCACCCGAGTGGGCCGGAGAGGGCCACACGAGCAGAACCGAAGCAACCAAGGCCAGCACCGTCCTCGGGGAGGAGGAGGAGGCCAGGGGCGAGGGAGAGAAGCCTTGCCGGCAACCCCCGTGGCCAGCACCCCGCCTCCGGCCGGCCGGGGCAACCCCCCGATGCGTCCTGGGTTCCGAGCCAACGTCACGTGCCACCGATGCCAGCGAGTCGGCCACTACGCCAATGACCCGAGCTGCCCGCAGAACCAAACACCCAAGCCCCGCCAGGTAGCTGCCGCCGCCCTGGGGGAAGAGCGACTATCAGAGGAACAGGAAGAGTATGAGCCGGCCCAGCAAGAGTGGGAACCGGCCGCCATGGTCCTGGCGTGCCTAGGGGGAAGAGACATGGTCCCGCGGGCTCCCCTACCCGCTAACACCAGGAAATACGGTCAGTGGGTGACCATTAATGGACATCGGGCTGAGGCCTTGCGTGACACAGGCGCCAGTGTGACGGCCGTCCGCTGTCACCTGGTGAAGCCCGAGCAGATCCTGCCGAACATTCTCTGCCCCGTCCGCTCAGCCGACAATTCTGAAAGTATGTGTCAAATGGCCTGCGTCCCATTCGAATGGGGAGGGGTCTCCGGCCTGTTGAAGGTGACGGTCCGGGACGATGCCCCCGTGGACTGCCTCCTGGGGAATGACCTCGAAAGTTCCCCGTGGGCCACCGTCGAGAGAAGAGAGCACCTGGGGATGCTGGGCCTCCCGGACTGGGCCTGCATAACCACCCGGTCCATGGCCGCCCATGCCGTCCCCCGATCAGAAGAACCGGAATGGCCAGCACCTCCGCCCCCGGTCGCCCCAGTAGAAGACAACGACGAGGCCAGCCCCCCAGAGCCAACGACCGAAGGGGACGCACAACCCCAGGACTTTCCCGGCCTGGCTCAGTGGCGTCAAGAAGGGGGGCCCACCCAAGAACAGTTCCGCCAGGAACAAAAGACCTGCCACTCCCTCGAGGGACTCCGCCAACAAGCCAGCGCCCAGAACGCAGGGGACCCCACCGGATCTCACTGGGTCTACTGGGATAACGACCTGCTATACAGCGAACAAAGAATCGCAGAGCTAGGGGCCGGTCGAGTGCTGGTAGTACCTCTCCGCTTCAGAGACTTCCTACTCAACCTGGCCCACGATGTCCCCCTGGCTGGACACCTGGGCCAGGACAAAACTTACAGTCGCCTAGTGACCCACTTTTTCTGGCCGAAAATGAGGAACGACGTCCTGAACCACTGCCGGTCCTGCCCCACATGCCAAGCCAGCGGGAAGAGTGGTCGGAAGCTGAAAGCCCCTCTGCAACCCTTCCCTGTGGTCACCACCCCGTTCGAAAGGGTAGGAATAGACATTGTGGGGCCCCTGGACCCCCGCACGGCACAAGGACACAGGTTCATCCTGGTACTAGTGGACCATGCCACCCGCTACCCCGAGGCGGTGCCCCTACGGACCGTGACAGCTCCGGTGGTTGGCCGGGCCCTAATGGGGATCTTCTCCCGGGTGGGCTTCCCCCGAGAAGTCGTCAGCGACCGAGGCACGAACTTTATCTCCAAATACATGAAGTCCGTCTGGCAACAATGCGGGGTCACCTACAGATTCACGACCCCCTATCACCCCCAAGGGAACGGACTAGTGGAGCGTTTTAACCGCACTCTCAAAGGGATGATTGGGGGATTGGAAGAGCCCCTCCGTCGCCAGTGGGATGTACTACTCCCGTGCCTCCTCTTCGCCTACCGAGAAGTCCCCCAGAAGTCCCTCGGCTTTAGCCCTTTCGAACTCCTGTACGGGCACCCTGTGCGAGGGCCCCTCAGCCTAGTCAAGGAAGGTTGGGAGATGGCCCCCCTAAAGACCCCTCCAGACGTCTTCAAATACCTCCTGGCCCTACGCAATCAGACCCGGCGCTTCAGAGAGATGGCCAAGGCGAACCTCGAGGCCAGCCAGGAGGACATGAAGAGATGGTATGATCACAATGCCTCCTCCGTTGAGTTCGAGCCTGGTCAACAAGTGTGGGTGATGTCCCCCACCGAACCATGTGCCTTGCAAGATAAGTGGACGGGGCCCTTCAAAGTGGTCGAGCGCAAAAGCCCCGTCACTTACCTCATCGACATGGGGACCTCCCGAAACCCCCTTCGGGTCCTCCACACCAACCGACTCAAACCGCACTTTGTGCGCTCAGAACTCAGCCTCCTGATGGCTACGGACAGTGGGGCAGAGGAAGACTCCGAACCCCTCCCGGATCTCCTGAAGACTCAGGAGAATGACGGCTCCGTGGACGGGGTCCGACTCTCTGACGCCCTCACCTCGGAGCAACGCCAGGGCTGCCGAAACCTCCTGCTGCGGTTCGCTGCACTGTTCCCCCTCACCCCCGGGGTCACCCCGTGGTGTTTGCACGACGTAGACACCGGGGACAGTCCCCCTATTCGACACCGGGCCTACCGCGTACCAGATCGGGTACGGGCCTGCATACAGGAGGAAGTGGCCAAAATGCTCACGATCGGGGTCATCGAGCCCTCGGACAGTCCCTGGGCCAGCCCGGTTGTATTGGTTCCCAAAGCCGCTGCCCCCGGCACCACACCTGAACTGAGATTCTGCGTCGACTACCGGGGCTTGAACGCTGTCACCCGGACCGACGCTCATCCGATCCCCCGAGCGGACGAACTGATCGACCGGCTGGGGGCCGCCCGCTACCTCAGTATCTTCGACCTAACAGCGGGCTACTGGCAGATCGGTCTCACACCCCGGGCCCAGGAACGGTCAGCCTTCTCTACCCCCAATGGCCACTACCAATTCAAGGTCATGCCCTTCGGCATGAAGAATGCCCCCGCCACGTTTCAACGCCTTGTGAACCAGGTCTTGGCGGGGCTCGAAGAGTTCAGCGCTGCCTACCTGGACGATATCGCTGTATACAGCCGCCACTGGTCCGACCACCTCCTCCACCTCCAAGAGGTCCTACAGGCCCTCCAGCGGGCCGGCCTCACAATTAAGGCCGGCAAATGCCAAATTGGCCAAGGGTCCGTGACCTACCTTGGGCACCAAGTGGGAAGCGGGCTGGTGGCCCCGCTGCAACTTAAGATTGCTGCCATCCAGTCCTGGCAGCCCCCCGTCACCCAGACCGAGGTCCGAGCCTTCTTGGGGCTCACCGGCTACTACCGGCGGTTCGTGAAGGACTACGGCAGCATCGTGGGGCCCCTCACGGGTCTCACGTCCAAGAACCAACCAAAGCGGATTAACTGGACCCCCGATTGTCAAGCGGCCTTCGAGAGGCTGAAGGCCGCCCTGTGCACCGCCCCTGTGCTCCAGGCCCCCGATTACAGTCGGGAATTCGTGGTACAGACAGACGCCTCCGACCACGGCATCGGGGCCGTTCTTTCTCAACTAAACCCCGAGGGTCATGACCAGCCGGTGGCCTTCATCAGTCGGCGTCTCCTGGCCCGAGAACAGCGCTGGAGCACCATCGAGAGGGAGGCCTTCGCAGTGGTATGGGCCCTCAAAAAGCTCCGGCCTTACCTCTTCGGTACCCACTTCCGGGTACAAACCGACCATCGACCCCTGCAGTGGCTGATGCAGATGCGGGGGGAGAATCCAAAACTATTGCGCTGGTCCATTTCCCTGCAGGGAATGGACTTCACCGTGGAGCACCGACCGGGCCAAGATCACGCCAACGCGGATGGCCTGTCACGATTTTTCCGCCTCGACGAGGAGAGTCCCCAAGAAGATGGGTGACTCTCCCCGCCTTCAGCTGGGGGGGACGCATGTTGGACAGGCCACACGAAGGGCTTGCTCCCTCCCCGCATGATAGGGCCCAAGCTCCGGCCCGCCAGGCGTGACCCACGAAAAGCACCTGCACCCCGTCTCCCGACGGAACTTCTGCCCTCGGACCTCCATGCATCACGGGCCCCAGCCCCACCGGCTTCCCCGGCCGGGTCAAGCCGCCATCTTGGGCCCTGCACCACGAGGCCGCGTGGCCTCCCCCCGACCCTAACCCTGGGCCTGGCCGGCCCCGACATCCCGGCACCACCATCCACCCAGGAGGTGAGCGGACCACTTGGCAGGTCAATGGGAGAACGAAGCGTCAAGAGCACTTCCCCCGCCAGGTGCCGATCGCCTCCAGCTCCCCCAGGCGCTGGCTCCACCCCCTGCTGGGTGTCTGGACACCTTCATCCCGGACCCTCCGACCTCCAAGTGCGAGGACCCGGACATCAAAGGGCGCCTGCCCTATAACTGGAGCAGCTCCGGAGCAGGAGGGGAGTTGTATCCTGGAGTCGAGAGACACCGAGAGAACTCAGCCTTGACGGACTACTGGCGCTGCCGTAGCCCTATCTTGCGAACTATCGTCCTGCCTGCTGGCGCTGCCGCGGCCTTCTGCAACCTCCATCCTCGTCGGGACCTGCTGGCGCTGCCGCGGCCCGTTGTAAACGACCATCTTCACCGGGACCTGCTGGCGCTGCCGCGGACCGTACCTCGACCATCTTCACCGGGACCTGCTGGCGCTGCCGCGGACCGTACCTCGACCATCTTCACTGGGACCTGCTGGCGCTGCCGCGGACCGTGTATCGACCATCTCTACCGGGACCTGCTGGCGCTGCCGCGGCCCGTACCAGCTACACCACCAAGCTCGAGGATTGTGGGCTAACCATCATCTCATCCGAACTACCTGACTGGTAAACAGACTGTCCCGCTTCCCCTTCCCTATCCTAAGAGACCTAAATCGAGGGGACCCCTGAGTCCAGACCTCCTTGTACTATTTCATCGTACCTTAAGAAGTGCATATAAAGAACACTAAATCTTATCCTTGTGTGGTGTCTGTCTGTGGGGGGGAAGTCACTTGTCTGTACGATCGCTGGAGACGGCTCTCCCCGGAGACCTCTCCCCCTGACCTCGGCCGACCCTCCCGGTCCGTCTAACAGGGAGACACCCCCCTTGACACAAACTCCACAGAAGTCACCGGGTACAATACATTGACACACACCTCATTGAAATATCAGCAAAAGTAACCCCGTACTGGGTGCTGCTGTGTGAAGCACAGGGGCGCACTTGGGACTTGTAGCCAAACAAACACCAGGATATCACAGTCAGCAATCTTGCCATTGCTGTCACACCCCCTCACAGGGAAGCAGAGTCAAGAGGGAGAAAGTATGGGCATGCTGGGAAGGGGGATGTAGCCAAGAGTATGATGGGAGTCACAGTCACAGACAACCTACACTCACCCACATGGCCCAGCAAGATCAAACTGAAACATACTCGCCTCACAGGGAGTGGGAAGGGACTGACAAGATGCCTGACACTGGGCTCTGTCGTGAGGAGCACAAGGCCTTGCTGGGAAATGGCCAACATCATACATCAGGACTACACAGTCAGCCATCTTGCCATTGCTGTCACACTCACTCACAGGGAAGCAGAGTCAAGAGGGAGGAAGCATGGGCATGCTGGGAAGTGGGGTGTAGCCAAGAGTATGATGGGAGTCACAGTCACAGACAACCTACACCCACCCACATGGCCCAGAAAGATCAAACTGAATCATACTCGCCTCACAGGGAGTGGGAAGGGACTGACAAGATGTCTGACACTGGGCTCTGTTGTGGGGAGCACAAGGCCATGCTGGGAAATGGCCAACAACAATATCAAACTCTGTCCGTGACAAGCTGGGAAAAAGCAGTGTACAGGCAGGCATCTGTTTGAAAAGTAGAAAATGTCATGTTTGTGAACCAACGATGCATGTAGAAACATAAATCACATTGTGTGTCTCTTCCAAACACAGGTGGTGCTGGGCACCCAGCACCAAATGATGAGGATACCCAGGTCCAGACTCAGGTGGACACTGAGCTCTCTGGTCTGACTCTCTCACTGTCCTCTTCGGATGACGACTTCGGATGACGACGACCTACCTGGCCCTCTGAGAGCCATCTTACAGCACCAGCAGCATCAACATCTGCCCCCCCTGTACCCACGCCTCCAGCAACTGGACACCGACCGGACAACCCTGCCAACACGGACAGACCAAGGACAATCAACACCCACAACACAGGGACACAGGACCCCCCGGAAGCTACAGACAACACCACCAGCAACACCACCCAAGGGGTCCCAGTGTCACCTGTGCATACCACCGCTGGTCCTACCCGTGTGGAGAGGGGTGCTGGGAGGGGTGGGAGGCACAGGGCACGCCTTGCAGAGGGGTCTGGACTGCATGATGACCCCCAACTGGCACGCATCTTAGATGCATACCAGGATAGCACCGGAGGATTTGGCCAGGTAGTGGGGATCCTCAAGGACAGGCAACACTAGCAGGTCGCCCACCATGCCCGCATAGAGGCCAAGTGGGATGACATCACTGTGGTGCATCGGGACATACTACAATGCCTCCGCCAGATCAACATCAACCTGTCCACATCCCCCTGTGTGCTCACAACATCTGTCGCAACACCATCTGCCAGCGCCACAGGGAGGGAGGAGGACTCTGACGGAGAGTCCCCTGCACCTCACAGGCCTGCACATGAGTATCCCCCCCCGGAAAAAGAGGGGTCATCCGAAGAAGGACATGTGAGAGGCAGATGTCCCAGCACATCCCCCAGGGCCTCAAACCTGTTCTGGACAATGTTCTTTGTGCGCAACCGTTCACCTTGTCCAATCGCACACAACTCGTCCACATGACACGGAGGGTTCATGTTGGGCCAATGTATCAGATGACTGTGGACTTTACTCTGGACATTTCATCTACCAGCACTTCCAACTCCAATGTGAACTTTGGATTCCCAAACCACTGTACAGCACCCACCATCCTGTGCACTTCCCTCACACATGTTTTAAATAAACTCACCAGTACACCATACTTGCCTCTGTTGTGATTCCAACTTGTCATGTTCAGGGAGATGTCGATCTGCTACACAACACAGTGCATGCCAAATACTGCAACAATGTGACCAACGTAAGTTGAGTCATGGGGATGTGAAACATGTGAGGGAGACACACCACTAGGGCAACACAAACATACTCACCATGGCCATGTTACTCATCACACACAATGATGTTGACCTGAAACACATTGGCATGCACAGACACAACACCAAGCCCAGTCAGTGGTAACAAGTCCACAGGTGAGGTAAGCAGATGTCACTCAGATGTGGGAAGACCGACAATGCACATAACAAAGTGTAGCACAGGTTCATTACACATCAGCAACACGTTTATTCCACACTAGTTGCATGGTAATTCCACGTAACAGTGGACACACGCTCACAATGTGTTGGAGAATGGAAGTCCAGGGATGTGGGGTGCATCAGTTGATGGGAATTGTCAACTTCCACACTGGTGTTGGCTTCTGTGGTGTTGGGGGTCAGTGTTGATCGCACAACAGGCAAAGTACCCTGGGAAGGACAGACAATATACAGTCAAAAGCACAGAAGAACAGGAGAGAAAGCAATACACATGCACAAAACATGTTGCAAAACACCTACACAAACACTAGTTAGCAGTACTACCCTATTGTGGAGTACACACCAGCTGAATGGATACATCACAGCACGCATCCAGTCTAGTGGCACACAGACACACTCAGACAGCACCAGAGCTGGCTCAACACATTCCAGGCTACCTCCATACATTCACATAACAACCCTGGAAACTCACATTCAGGTGAAGAAGTTGTTGATGAGCTGGGAGCAGATGTCACCATCATCTTCATCATCACTGGCATCTTGGCCCAGGCCGGGATCCTCCACAGGTGCCGGAGGTTGGTCGTCGTCATCGTCATCCTGGATGAGAGGCACCTCCTTCTGCACCACCATGTTGTGTAGCATGCAGCAGACCAGTATTATTTTGCACACCTTTGCTGGCTCATATGGGAGGGCCTCTCTGGTCTTGTCCAGGCAGTGAAAGCGGCTTTTCAGGAGGCCGAATGTCCGCTCAATAACCCTCCCGCTCCGACCATGTGCCTCATTGTAGCGCAGCTCGGCTGGTGTTACAGGGTTCTTGAGGGGTGTCAGCAACCGCGGCATGTTGGGGTATCCGGAGTCACCTACACACACATAAATGAACAAGTAGCTGAGTTTTGTAGGAGTGCGGAATACAACACTGACAAACACACACAATGAGAAACAGTCAGTACATACCGACAAGCCAGGCACGCTGAGCTGGCATTGGTGACATCAGCGTTGCAATGCGACTACTCCTCATAATGTAGGCATCGTGCGCCGAACCAGGGAACCATGCACACACATGTGTGATCGACATGTCAGCAAGACAGACCACCAGAGCATTGATCACATGGTAGTGCTTCCTGTTCCGGTATGCCTGCTCATGTGCCTGTGGTGGTATCAGGGCAACATGTGTCCCATCAATAGATCCAATGACGTTCCGCATCCTCCCCTGTGTATAAAAAGCATCCTTAATTTCAGGGAGTTCATCTGGGCTCGGGAACTTGATATACAGGTCGAGGAAGTGCAACATCCCCTCCAAGACACCGCGGAGCACCCGACTAAACATCGTTTGCGACATACCACCAGCAGTAGCCACAGTGTACTGGAAGGTACCGGTAGCAAAGAAGTGCAGGGCTGCCATCACCTTCACCTCTGGGGTCAGTGCTGAAGGGTATGTCTGGCCAGATAGCAGATGTGGCGCCAACTGCTCCGCCAACTACGCAGTGGCCTGGTAAAGCGGTACCATCTGATGCTGTCGCGTTCCTGCATGGTTGCAAGGTCTGGGAACGGGGAACAACCTTTACAACGCAACTTTTACAATGCACTACACTTACAACGCATTTTTTACAACGCAACATCCACTACAACGCATTCCATTACATAGCATGACACTACAACGCATTTTTAAAAACTACCTTTACAACGCATTCCATTACATCGCATACTACCTTTACAACGCATACCATTACAACGCATAATATTACACTATACTATCCAACACTTACCCTACTGTTGCACCCCCTGGAGTTAGAATAGTAATTTTTACCCCTATACTATCCAACACTTACCCTACTATTGCACCCCCTGGAGTTAGAATAGTAATTTTTACCCCTATACTATCCAACACTTACCCTACTGTTGCACCCCCTGGAGTTAGAATAGTAATTTTTACCCCTATACTATCCAACACTTACCCTACTGTTGCACCCCCTGGAGTTAGAATAGTAATTTTTACCCCTATACTATCCAACACTTACCCTACTGTTGCACCCCCTGGAGTTAGAATCGTAATTTTTACCCCTATACTATCCAACACTTACCCTACTGTTGCACCCCCTGGAGTTAGAATAGTAATTTTTACCCCTATACTATCCAACACTTACCCTACTGTTGCACCCCCTGGAGTTAGAATAGCAATTTTTACCCCTATACTATCCAACACTTACCCTACTGTTGCACCCCCTGGAGTTAGAATAGTAATTTTTACCCCTATACTATCCAACACTTACCCTACTGTTGCACCCCCTGGAGTTGGAATAGTAATTTTTACCCCTATACTATCCAACACTTACCCTACTGTTGCACCCCCTGGAGTTAGAATTGTAATTTTTACCCCTATACTATCCAACACTTACCCTACTGTTGCACCCCCTGGAGTTAGAATAGCAATTTTTACCCCTATACTATCCAACACTTACCTTAAATGCAATTTAATATTATGCGTTGTAATGGTATGCGTTGTAAAGGTAGTATGCGATGTAATGGAATGCGTTGTAAAGGTAGATTTTAAAAATGCGTTGTAGTGTCATGCTATGTAATGCAATGCGTTGTAGTGGATGTTGCGTTGTAAAAAATGCGTTGTAAGTGCATGCGTTGTAAAAGTGTGCGTTGTAACGACATACATCCTCTGGGAACGGATGATGGACAGCTGGTGCCCTGCAGTACAGAGATGCACAAAGGAAGATTGTCAGTACATCCACCCATGTGGCCATGACCACCATCACTATCACATGCTAGTTCATGACATTACACAATGTACTGAGGTGTGTGCTGTTGGGCATGGACACATATGTCACCTACAAGACCACCACCTCACATCTCAATTCCACATGTCCACATGAGTGCCATGTAGTGCAATGGGCTAATCATCTGGCTGTGTCACCCAACCTATGTGCTGCTGCAACGTTCAAACAACACACCCCAGTGACAATGGAGGCCTCATGTCTCCCATGCATCACAGATCTTTGCCATGCAGAAACCCAGGCTCCCTGTATTGCCATATCAACACAGCAATGGACATGGCGCAGCGCGTACACACCACAAGGCAAGCGTAAGTCCCACAGGTAGTGGCCACTGTTGTTCCTGCCAGCCCTACATGTACGTCTCTTAGACACAAACCCCATCACGGTTGATGCATATACCACATGGATGTGGAGACTGTCACCCATTGGTAACATGTGGTCAGACACATCTGAGACACAACATGCACACAGACTGTGGGGGCACATCCGTATTGGGGCTACAGGTCTAACTGTGACGTACATGCCATCACCCCCAGGAATCAGGGTGTATGTGACATGTCTTAAACATATCCAACCTGACACTGTGGCCTTGACTCATGCCCATTACTGTCCAATTGCACATCACAGTGGTAATGTGCACAACACACAAGGGATTCTGCCCCCATGTACAAGAACCCAGCCTGGGAATGGCTGCACAAAGTGCCAGCCAAAAAAACAGATGTGGCCCCCACAAACACCCAGGGAATGCAACCTTACATGCCATGGGACACTGTGTGGCCAATGCTATAGTGTGGCAGCTGTGCGCAGGTGTCCATGGCCAGTATATGTGTGTTGCATCTGTATAATAGTCACACTAATGAGGTCCGACGCGGGTGACAATGCGTACGCATTGCACGGTTCCTGACTGAGCCGTGCGTACGCTTTGTCATTGAATGCAATGAGGTCCAAAACGGGTGACAATGAGTACGCATTGCACGGTTCATGACCGAGCTGTGCATACGCTTTGTCATTGAATGCAATGAGGTCCGACGCGGGTGACAATGCGTACGCATTGCACGGTTCATGACCGAGCCGTGCGTGCGCTTTGTCATTGAATGCAATGAGGTCCGACGCGGGTGACTATCATGCATACGCGTCGGACAGGAATGGTCCGAGACAGGCGTACGCCTTGGCCATTGAATCGTATGGAGACGGGTGCATGTGTCTATTCAAAATACGCGTTGTACAGTCAGTTGAACGAGCCGGGCGCACCCATTGGCTCAGGACTGTCATGGAGACGGATGCGGATTCAAAACTTGTACGAGTTTTTGCACTGGAAATTCAGTTGGATGCCTACAACAATGATGCAATTTCAAGTGTTCCATGAAGGTGAAGATTTGAACGATGTGGAAGGCGTGTACGAGTTGTACTTTTGAATGGATTGGCCAGATTCATAGAATGCAACCGTGTTGGACCTATCACTTGGGACACATGGCACAGAGTCTGCTTCTGCAGCACAGATATAAGGCTGGCTGGCCCCCAGGGAGCTCACTTGCCTGCACTACATGCTACTGGACCACATCCCTGCTACCACTGCTGCTGTCTATGCATCCTCTGGTTCCTGCTATGGCACGTACTCTGGAGAGGGCCTCAGCCTTCACTGAGTAGGAGAACCAGGCCCTTCTGGATGGGCTCCTCCCAGAGTACAGAAAGCTCTATGGGACACCAGGGGAGCAGGTGAGTGTGCTGTCCACTGCCTTCCTAATTATGCATGTTGTCTGACTAGCAGTACTAGCAGTGTGTACAGCAGTGGCAAGCATTCTCACTTACTACTTTCATCCCCAAAAGTCTGTAGGTACATGTAATGAATAGTTTTCCTGCTGCTAAAGTGCATTATTGCAAGGTTAAACTATCCAGGCATTGTTAACATGTCAGACATGCATGTGAGTTTTCATTCCCCATGGTTGCACTACCTGTGTAATTTATTTCCCTTTGGGATGATGACATGTATATCCAAATGTATGCTGCACAAATCTGAGCATGTGTGTTAATGTACTTTTCACTTTGTCATCCTCACAGGTTGATGCCCACCAGAAGCAGAAGATCTGGCTGACCATCGCCCGGGCTGGTCGTTCTGTGGGGGTCTACAAGCGCCGCATCCGCAACTGCCAGAAGAGGTGGCAGGACATTCGGGGCTGGACCCGGAGGATAGCTAGAGTCCAGCTGAAGCTCTCACCTCCACGCAGGAGGGACGGACACTGGACCCTGACTCCCCACATGCTCCGTATCTGGGCGGTGGTCTTCCCAGACCTGGATAGGCAGCTGAAGGCCAGACAGCAGCAGGAAGAGGGTAAGTCCATGCCCGATCTGTGTACTATGTCTGACATGCAAATAGCAGTCTTTTGTCCTGGTCACAGTTCCACATAACGTAGGTCTTGTAGTCCCAAACTCAGGTCCCTCATTTGTGTGATGCACCCACCTCATCTGTTACACAGGTGTGGCCACTCCAGTCTGTTGCTTGTGTCACTAGGGCACAGTGTCCCTGCAGTCAGCTATGCTTCAGATACCGGTCAGCATCAGTTCCCGTGAATCTGTTGTCTGTTTCATGGGTGGGTAAATTGTTTACACAATGCCTGAGATATGACATGTGATCTGTGTGTGCCCTTGAGATGTGTACCAATTGCTGGTCTGACTCGCTATATGTGGCTGGGGTATTCCAAACAAACCCATGCAGCAGGGGACTCCAATTTTTGAGCATCAGGAGTATGTATATCAAGTATGTCACACTTGCTTAGCCACCTGACTACTGTCCGGGGCAAAACACTGTTTCACTTAGTCCTGGCCAGTCATGCCCCCTCAAGGGCATTCAGAAACACTCTGTAATCCCACTCCTGTGTAGGAAATTGTAGGTTGTGCTTAGTGACATGTGCCCTCAGGTGTCTGCCTCTGTGTCATTAGAGTGTGGCTTGTTGCTACGTACAACTGGGGTGTCCATGATTCAGAGGGTCAGCATGACATCTGCAATGTGACTGTGAGAGACAAGACCTGTGTGACATATAGGTGTGTGATCATCTGACAGCGCACAATGGTGTATGCAACTGTGTCCTTCAGGCAGCTGGGTTACATGCATGGCAGACTGTGATGTGTTAATGTACAGGAATTTGTGTTTGCTGAGACTCATATGAATGATTTGCATGATGTGGGGTCTTCTGGGTCCTGGATATGTTGTTTGCATGGGATGTGCAAATGCGCCGTCATCTACAGAGTCAGCTTTACCCCTGAGCTAGGATTGTGAGTCAGTGCATATTGTTGTTGTCTGGATGCCCTGCTCCTGTGACAGGCGACAGTGTTGACTGACTTTCAGGGCATCCCAGTGCCATGGCATTTAACTTGCTATGAGTGAGCCTGCGTTGTGTTCAAGTGTGCACCATGCACCCCATTGTGGCCTTGCCCATCAGGACATGAGTACATCATAGTGTGTGTTGCTGGCATGCACCCCAAGCATGTGAAATGAGTCTCTGCCCATCCCTTCATCCGGACACCTGTACTGAGTCAGTCGTAAGAGATGTGCTGTGTGTATAGTGACATACTCCTACATGTTCACTTGCATGTACAACTAATGTGTGGGTGGTGCATGTTGGCACATTGGTGTGTTAGCATCCAACATGCAATGGACATATGTGTGAAAGTCAAGGAGGGATATGTGTACCATGGTTGATGTTGAGAATGACAACTGTCTTATCCTAAACAGTGTTGGCACTTTGAATTGTGTTCAGCTGATGATGCCAGGGTTTGCCCTGTGATGTGATGTACTCACTGTGGTGTGTGCAGTTGGAGCAGGTGACTGATGTAGTTCTGTTACTTTCTATTCCTATCCAGATACATCCACGGCCACAGGAGGGGACAGCTCCACGGACCAGGAGGAGTCACAGAGCCTTACAGGGACAGAAGGAGAGGAGTCGGTGGACCCAGTGGCACAGAGGGCGAGTTAAGCCACACAGATGAGTCGTCAGCACCATCCCCCCCAGCTGAAGGCCACAGCAGCTCTGAGGATGACTCCCTTGTGGAGGCGGGTGTCAGCAGCCACCAAACCCCAGCTAGTGAGGCTGTCTCCGCCCCCGCCACCGCCACCACCACCACCACCACTCCCCTCCCATCGGCTCCCATCCCAGAGGTCCCTGTGGGCTCCCGTGTTCGTGAGCATGTCTCCTTCGTGCCAGGCACTGCACCCCCTGCCCCTGTGTCCCCTGCTGCCCTGAGTGAGGAGTCTGTGGACTTACTTAGACAGATCCATGTAGGGCAAACGTCGATGCTGAAGGTCCTCCATGCACACACAGGTCTGTTGACACAACTGGTGTCATTCATGGAGGGCATTTCCTCAGGCATGTCTGCCCTACAGAGGACCAATCAGTCCGTGGCCTCCTCCCTGACGGCAGCAGTGTCCCTCCTCCAACAGTCCCACACCCCTCCTACCCCTGCACCACCCACGATTCCTAGCACCCTACCTGTCCCAAGCACAGAAACCCCCAAACCAAGGGCCAGATGTGCACACAAGCAAGCGCAGTGGACTGATTCCACACTCACAGGGGCTGGTTTTCTGACACACACACAGTCATCCACAACCACTCCGCAGTCCTCCGAGACCTCTCCCTCCCAGCCCCCTTCCCTTGCCTCACCTGCAACCCCATCCCCCAGAAGCTCTTCCTCTGTGACCTTGGCCTCTTCCCCACTGACCCTGCAGATCCTGGTTACAAGGGGAAGAGGAAGTCCCCACACACAGAAGGGAGTGCCCCTCACACCCGGACACCCTGCCCCAGGTGCAGTCAGACCGAGACGCCTACCCGCAAGTCCCCCCGGCGCAAGAAGAGCAAGACCATCCCCTGCCACCACGCAGCTCCAAGGCAAAGTCTCCGTCCTCCATCCACCAGGCCACCACTCCAGAGGTTTCCCCGCCACTCCCTCCCCGGGTTCCCCCACACACAGATACACCATCCCCAAAATGCTAAGTTAATCCCCCCTAGCACTTTCTCCTCCACACCTGGTCAGACAGTTGGTGCCACTGATGTGGGGACCGTTCCCCCCCCTGCCCTGCCGACCTCACCTGTCCCCCATTCCACTTCCATGGATGTAGGCACTGCTTTGGAGTCCACGGCGACCCTGTCTGACTTGGGCTCTGCAGTGGTTTGCCAATCTACTCCATCTGACCTGCCCACTGGAGTTGTTCCGGCACCCACCCCATCTGACTTGTGCCCCACAGTTGTGACAGCACCCACCACTTCAGTCAGCTCCACTGCAGTTGCAAGAGTCTCGACTGCATCCACCACCTCATCACTGCCTCCTTCTGCTGTGCCCTGATCCTGTCCCTGCGGTGCCTGGCCTGCCCCCATGTATGCCCCTCCGAGGGGATGACCCGGTCCTTAGCAGTGCAGGCAAGCAAGGTGTGACAGTTGTCACTCTACTTCACTCCTTGGCATTTGGACATGGACAGGCCATTGGCCTTTTGTTTGCACAGACGTTTAGATTTTCATATACTGAATTTGTCACTCTAGTTCACTCCTTGGCATTTGTACATGGACTGGCCATTGGCCTTTTGTTAGAACAGACATTTCACTTTTAATATGCGGAATAAAGCTTTTTTCTTTGTCCCTGTGAACTTGATTTAGCTGTACATCATGTTTATGTTGTTTTACATGCCCTTGCACCTGTAATGCTTGGTTTACAATGTTGCATACTGATGTGTTGATGTTAGGTACTCGCTGTGTTCCATGAGATATGTATCCTATTCTGGTGGGTATCCATGTCATCCTTTGCAGCTACCTGGGTGTGTCAGGATCAACTATTTGTGTACATCTCTCTGTGAGCATTTCATTGGCATGGTCACATCTGTGGCTTGCACCCCTGCACATATGATGTGCTTCCCATTGTCCAAATTGTCACTTCCACATACTTTGTGCTCATCAAGACTAGACCTACAGGTGTGGGCATCATTGTAATAGGAGCAACTGGGGCCTCTGTGCAACTTGCTAGATATATGTTTTGGGAATGTGCAGATGACTTAGGGGAGACTCCCATACCCAGGCTGTTGTGAACAGAGCCTTCATTGTGTGGTAACTGATGGCTGACTGACCAAGTGTTCTGCAGACATGAGTGGGACTTGCGGTGAATATGTTTGGCACAGCTGGGCTCCCACTGGAGTTGTGTCCCCTCAAATTAGTGTGTTGTCCAGTGACATGGCCTGGGCCCATGGTGTGTATTGTATGTGCATGTGTGTGTGTCCACATCACTGTTCATACAAAGACAGTGTTCCCTTGATATGTTCCTGTTGTTGATGCTTGCTAAGTGGTACTGGGTTCATCCCACTACTTTTCCAATGGGCTACCAGATGTGTGGGTGCATGACACACTACTGTTAATTGGTGTATCATCATTGTGATTTGTCAGTTCTGAATGGTGATGATGTTGTCAGACACAGATGGGACACAGTCAGGGTTCCTCAAGGCACTTGTTTGTTCGCCCATATCATATAGTTGTCCCTAGGTGGTAGTTTTCAGTGATTGAGACATTTGTATGTGTGTGTGACTGCTCCCACTTGTCGGGTTCACGGCTGCGATGCTGGCAGGTGTCTGCATGGGTGCCTTGTGTTTCTCCTTGGCATCTGCATTGTCCTGGGACTGTGGCAGGGATTCTGCAGGGATTCTGCAGTTTACATGAGCTTTGAGGTCATGGCCATGTACCGCATACTGTGCAGTATGTCTGTCATTCCCCGGGGTTGTAAACAGTCCTTGTGTTATGTGTCTGTGCACCTTAGTTCCTCCCAACATTTCTGTGTTTGTCATGGGTGCATGTGCAATGTCACCTGTCCATGTGGACTTCACAGATACCATTGTTGCAGTTCAGCTGTGTGGTGTTGAGGGTGGACTGATGTGAATGTTTGCATGGATGGTCCCCTAGCTCCCGTTTGTCCATGGATGAGGGGCCATGCTGAGTGATTTGTGTATGTGTGATGTACGTTTGTGGCACAGGACACATGTCTGGGTTTCCCAGTTTGTACGACATCTGCCTTTGTCATCACAGTGGAGGTGTCATGAATGCTTGTGTCACCCCAGTGTCTGGTCCCTGGGAGTAGTGGTGTTGTGTGTCAGTCTCTTGCTGTGTTAGTTGGTGTTCATTACAGCTTGTGTCACATGTGTCTGTTGTGCTTCCTGTCATCTCCCAACGCCTGATTGCCCACTGAGGGTGTTCTAATGATGGTTTCCTTTTGTATGGCACTGTGTCCACATCTGTGTCACAGTGGTTCAGCCCCCCTCATGTGTTATGTAGTTGTCTGGGGATACTGTGACACACACACACACATGTTGTGTCCGATGTGCAGTGTGAGTTTGCCTGTTTGTGCATCTGCACCAGTGCATTGGTATTGCTGTTGTGGGCCTTTGTCTGGATGCTGTTTATGTGATTTTGCATGCTGTCCCTGTGAGTCATTTCACATCATTGTGCACATTCATCCTGGTTGTTGGGTGCCATTGCTGGCATGGAATGTGAGTTTGTGAGCTGACACCTACAGTCTACACATGTTGTTTTGATTGGTGTGTCTATTTTCGAGATGTGTGCATACTTGTTGATGGTCACTTCTGCTGTTGTGTCATTGTACGCTGTATGCATTGTCAGTCCCCATGTATGGTGCTTGTCTGCACATGGCCGAGAGTGTTATGTTTTCACAGCACTGTTAGCCTCACAACATCTCTGTGTGTATGGGACAAAACCACTAGTTTGCCCCAGAAGTGTTTGATGTGTTGGGAGCATGGATCATACATGCTGTTTGTTATTTGCAGCTTTGACCATGATGACACTTACCTTTTGGTCACTGTGATGAGGGGGGTTTGGTCCCCATCACCACAATGCTCCACATCTGCTGCATTTTGTGAGCCCCCACTTAACTTCTGTTCTACACAGTGAGTAGGTGTTCTTTTTACATTGCCACAGTGATATGGTGATGCTTGCTTTGTGTATGTCACACTCATGTGTTGGTCACACATGTGCTGTTACTTACATTGTATGCTTGTAGCCATAATCACTGTTGTGGGCATTTGTCACAGACTACACACTGTTGTCATGATGTTATGGGGGATGTATTTTGCAGACATACCTGATGTTTGCGTATGCTGGATGTGTTGCGCATCACCCATCCTATAGCTGGGGGTGGCAGGGGTGATGGGCAAAATAAGCCCTATGGCTGGGGGTGGCAGGGGTGATGGGCAACAGGTCCCCTGTGAGTGGTGGTGGCAGGGGTTATGGGCAACTGGTCCCCTATGGCTGGGGGTGGCAGTAGTGATGGGCAACAGGTCCCCTATGGGTGTGGGTGGCAGGGGTGGTGGGCAACAGGTCCCCTAAGGGTGTGGGTGGCAGTAGCGATGGGCAACATAAGCCCTATGGCTGGGGGTAGCAGGGGTGATGGGCAACAGGTCCCCTGTGAGTGGGGGTGGCAGGGGTGATGGGCAACAGGACCCCTGGGAGTGGGGGTGGCAGGGGTGATGGGCAACATAAGCCCTATGGCTGGGAGTGGCAGTAGTGATGGGCAACAGGTCCCCTATGGGTGTGGGTGGCAGGAGTGATGGGTAACAGGTCCCCTATGGGTGGGGGTGGCATTAGTGATGGGCAACATAAGCCCTATGGCTGGGGGTGGCAGTAGTGATGGGCAACATAAGGCCTATGGCTGGGGGTGGCAGGGGTGATGGGCAACAGGTCCCTTGTGAGTGGGTGTGGCAGGGGTGCTGGGCAACAGGTCCCCTGTGAGTGGGGGTGGCAGGGGTGATGGGCAACATAGGCTCTATGTCTGGGGGTGGCAGGGGTGATGGGCAACAGGTCTCCTGTGAGTGGGGGTGGCAGGGGTGATGGGCAATTGGTCCCCTATGGGTGGGGGTGGCAGTACTGATGGGCAACACGTCCCCTGTGAGTGGGGGTGGCAGTGGTGATGGGCAACAAAAGCCCTATGGCTGGGGGTGGCAGTAGTGATGGGCAACATAAGCCCTATGGCTGGGGGTGGCAGTAGTGATGGGCAACATAAGCCCTATGGCTGGGGGTGGCAGGGGTGATGGGCAACCGGTCCCCTGTGAGTGGGGGTGGCAGGGGTGCTGGGCAACAGGTCCCCTGTGAGTGGGGGTGGCAGGGGTGATGGGCAACATAAGCCCTATGGCTGGGGGTGGCAGGGGTGATGGGCAACAGGTCTCCTGTGAGTGGGGGTGGCAGGGGTGATGGGCAACTGGTCCCCTATGGGTGGAGGTGGCAGTAGTGATGGGCAACAGGTACCCTGTGAGTGGGGGTGGCAGGGGTGATGGGCAACATAAGCCCTGTGAGTGGGGGTGGCAGGGGTGATGGGAAACAGGTCCCCTATGGGTGGGGGTGGCAGTAGTGATGGGCAACAGGTCCCCTGTGAGTGGGGGTGGCAGTGGTGATGGGCAAACTAAGCCCTATGGCTGGGGGTGGCAGTGGTGATGGGCAACAGGTCCCCTATGGGTGTGGGTGGCAGGGGTGATGGCCAACAGGTCCCCTATGGGTGGGGGTGGAAGTAGTGATGGGCAACATAAGCCCTATGGCTGGGGGTGGCAGTAGTGACGGGCAACATAAGACCTATGGCTGGGGGTGGCAGGGATGATGGGCAATAGGTCCCCTGTGAGTGGGGGTGGCAGGGGTGCTGGGCAACAGGTCCCCTTTGAGTGGGGGTGGCAGGGGTGATGGACAACATAAGCCCTATGGCTGGGGGTGGCAGGGGTGATGGGCAACAGGTCCCCTGTGAGTGGGGGTGGCAGGGGTGATGGGCAACTGGTCCCCTATGGGTGGAGGTGGCAGTACTGATGGGCAGCAGGTCCCCTGTGAGTGGGGGTGGCAGGGGTGATGCACAACATAAGCCCTGTGAGTGGGGGTGGCAGGGGTGATGGGCAACATAAGCCCTGTGAGTGGGGGTGGCAGTGGTGATGGGCAACATAAGCCCTATGGCTGGGGGTGGCAGTAGTGATGGGCAACAGGTCCCCTATGGGTGTGGGTGGCAGGGGTGATGGGTAACAGGTCCCCTATGGGTGGGGGTGGCAGTAGTGATGGGCAACATAGGCCCTATGGCTGGGGGTGGCAGTAGTGATGGGCAACATAAGCCCTATGGCTGGGGGTGGCAGGGGTGATGGGCAACAGGTCCCCTGTGAGTGGGGGTGGCAGGGGTGCTGGGCAACAGGTCCCCTGTGAGTGGGGGTGGCAGGGGTTATGGGCAACATAAGCTCTAAGGCTGGGGGTGGCAGGGGTGATGGGCAACAGGTCTCCTGTGAGTGGGGGTGGCAGGGGTGATGGGCAACATAAGCCCTGTGAGTGGGGGTGGCAGGGGTGATGGGCAACAGGTCCCCCTATGGGTGGGGGTGGCAGTAGTGATGGGCAACAGGTCCCCTGTGAGTGGGGGTGGCAGTGGTGATGGGCAACATAAGGCCTATGGCTGGGGGTGGCAGTAGTGATGGGCAACAGGTCCCCTATGGGTGTGGGTGGCAGGGGTGATGGGCAACAGGTCCCCTATGGGTGGGGGTGGCAGTAGTGATGGGCAACATACGCCCTATGGCTGGGGGTGGCAGTAGTGATAGGCAACATAAGCCTTATGGCTGGGGGTGGCAGGGGTAATGGGCAACAGGTCCCCTGTGAGTGGGGGTGGCAGGGGTGCTGGGCAACATGTCCCCTGTGAGTGGGGGTGGCAGGGGTGATGGACAACATAAGCCCTATGGCTGGGGGTGGCAGGGGTGATGGGCAACAGGTCGCCTGTGAGTGGGGGTGGCAGGGGTGATGGGCAACTGGCCCCCTATGGGTGGGGGTGGCAGTAGTGATGGGCAGCAGGTCCCCTGTGAGTGGGGGTGGCAGGGTTGATGCACAACATAAGCCCTGTGAGTGGGGGTGGCAGGGATGATGGGCAACATAAGCCCTGTGAGTGGGGATGGCAGGGGTGATGGGCAACATAAGCCCTATGGCTGGGGGTGGCAGGGGTGATGGGCAACAGGTCCCCTGTGAGTGGTGGTGGCAGGGATGATGGGAAACAAAAGCCCTATGGCTGGGGGTGGCAGGGGTGATGGGCAACAGGTCCCCTGTGAGTGGGGGTGGCAGGGGTGCTTGGCAACAGGTCCCCTGTGAGTGGTGGTGGCAGGGGTGATGGGCAACATAAGCCCTATGGCTGGGGGTGGCAGCAGTGATGGGCAACAGGTCCCCTATGGGTGGGGGTGTTAGTGGTGCTGGCCATGCAACCCCTATGGTGGGCTGTGCTTAGTGGGCAGGATGTGGATCCCCTGTGTGTGTGTGCCATTTTGCGGGTACATGTAGTTTGTTTGTGCTGTAGGTGTCTGACTTACTGCCTGCGCCGTCGGCGTCGGTCCCTGATCCTGTCATAGATGTAGAGTACTGGTATGACCTGCACGATGGGTTCATGATGTGGTCGTGTCGTACACGCTGCTTGTTGCTCCGTCTCGTACCCCCTGCAAGCTGGTACGTCTCGTAGCCGTGTATTGAGTTGTGGCGCAAATCGTAGCTGATATGCTTGTTTTCCGGATGCTGTGATGTCCCGTGCGTGACGACCCGTCCAGCGCGTAGGAAGTACTCATCGTACTTGTCATGCCGGAAACTGCTATGGATACTGCTTCCGGACGACTCGGTTCCTCTTTAGTAGTTACGGCTCGGACGGAGAATGGGGCTTGAATCACAGCCTACGTGTCGGTCGTGTTTTTGGCAGTTATGTACATCGTACTTACTCTACAGGATGCACCGGCTCCGGGTACGTGTTGGTCGCACGGTAAGGCTACGGACATCTGTCCGACCGGCCATCGGAATCGGCCCCTTTGTGGTTAAAATTATCTACATTTCTTAAGGCATGGTCCTCGGGTTCTAAGATCGACTCATGGGGATCCCTGGATTCCAGTAATGTTTACGTGAATCTCCACAGAAGTGAAAAAGTTAAGAATCTAAGTTACAATATTTTTCCATTTTGCAGGTCAGAGCACTGGTTTAATTTAGTACTTTCAAGTCGACCTCAACCTAGTATTCCACTGTGATTTCAGAGTATGTTAAAATCCCTTGCGAACTACCTTCTTCGCAATTAACATTCACTTAAAAGACACACAGTCTCATCCCACTCTGCAACAGCATTTTCAAATAGGGTGGCTGCCGCCACAATAATCTGATATCCTACTTCATATATAGTTGTACATCTGTTGTCTGTGTAACTTATTAAGTTTACTATTATAGTGCGCACTGTGAATATTACTCTACAATATTTTGTGTATGATAAATCTTCAAAGCTCAATATTAAGTTCCCAGTCAATACAATCTGTGATCTCCAAAATGCAAACATATCTGTCTGATGTATTAAATGAACTTTGATGGTCTGCAATATAATTATTTCTGAAACAACACTTTGTTGTCCTAAGTAAATTTAAAACACAATTGTGCGCAGTCAGAGGTTTGAATCATGGAACGTCTGTTGTACTTTTCACACTGATGAGATTCATAAAATTAACCACATGGAGTCATAGTAAACATCAATTAACAGTGAGAAAAATATATTTTGTGGCCTGCAAGTTTGATATAAAATAAATTCTATGTTAATCAATTCAACATGAAAATAGGAGATCTGATTTGAAGGGTTGACTCCCACTTCAGTAAAGTATGTTACTGTTGGTTTATATGACTACGCTCATATATGTATTGTGAGCTTTTTAATGAGGAACCACTTACATAAACCAAAAAGTGAAGTGAACAATGTTTGAACTAATATTAACTGCTGGCAATTACTTGGGTTGCATTCTACTCCATATTTTTCCCCACAATGCTACTCTGTACAGAGAACAACCATATGCAAATCAGTCATGGCCCTATTCTAAATGCCTGTGAAAGTCCATACAATTTCATTTGGAATAGGCCAGTCTTCCTAGCTCAAGAAGAGCGTGTGTGTGTGTGGGGGGGGTTAAAGGCATTCTGAAAATAAGTATTGGCAAAGCAAATAGCTCTGACATGACTTAGGTGCATGTCTTTTGTTGTAATGCCCATATTTTGTTGTATTTGTGCGCTCTATCAAAAGACAGGATCAGGACTGATTTGAAAATGGATGGGTCTAAACTGGAATGCCATGGTGTGCAAAACAATTCTAGATTTAGGCCCAGATCTCTGTACTGGGGGTGGATGTTTGACATTGGTTCAGCATTCTGTCCATCAATTGTTCTTTTCACATTTCTTGCCATTAGTGGTAAAGTTACGCCAAGACATGGGTCCTGTGCTCACCGTGCCACTGGAGTCAAGCTAACCCGACTGATGAGGGGTGATACCCTGAAACTGGTCCTAGGATGCTTGTTTCCAGTCCAGGGAGGACCTGGACTGGCAATTTGGGCTGGACTGGTCCCTTAAGGAGCAAGGTCAGGACTGATTTGCATATGACTGGGTCTAACCTGGAATGGTATGGTGTGCAAATAAACAATGGATTTAGGCCCAGTTCTGTGTACAGTAGGTGAATGTTTGACATTGTTTCAGCATTCTGTTCATCAATTGTTCTTTTTGCATTTGTTGCCCTAAGTAGAAAGGGTATGCCCGGATGTTGGTCCCATGTTCACCATGCCATTGGAATCCCGCTTGCCTGGCTGATGAGGGTGATACCCTGAAACCGGTCCTAGGATGATTGTTTCTGGTCCAGGGGAGAACCTGGCCTGGCAGTTTGGGCTTGACTTCCCTCTTAAAGAGCAGGGTTAGGACTGATTTGCAAGTGCCTGGGACTAAAGTGGAATTGCATGTTGTGCAAAAAAACGATGGATTTAGGCCCAGATCTCTGTACTGGGGGTAAATGTTTGACATTGTTTCAGCATTCTGTCCATCAATTGTTCTTCCATCCATCAAAATACACAACATACATATTCAGACAATACCCAACTGAAGCAGACATGTGCACCAGACTAAAAACATAAAGGTAAATGGTTGTCTCAGGACAGTTGCGATTGTGTGGTTTTGGCACTAAATAACTCTGAAAACTAAGGAAGAAAGTGTCCACAATTGCATATTATTTCATCTATTTGAAAAACTGTTAAAGTTACATCTCTGAGAGTAAGCCTTTGTGAAGGAAAGAGAACACCTTTAAGAACCCTCCTATTACTATATACTGCTTATGTTAGCAGCTTAGACACAATTACTTTTAAAGATTTTAAAAATAGCTCTATTGAAACCACTGTGTCTAAAGGCAGCCTCTTGTATGCATAATGCAAAATGTCCCCGGTTCCCCCGATTTCCAACACGTCGCAATGTAAAAAAAAATATGCTGTGGTTTATTCAGAGCATTTTCCATTCATTATATTTGAAATATGAAAAGAAACATTGCATTATTTATGCAGCCATTTATATTGTGTGCTTTTGAGTAGTTTATGTAGACTTGTTTAAAGGCTGAATATTCACCATAATATGAAACATATAACCAGTTTTTCCCGATGCTGAAACGTTTATACTATCAGCGCATTGTTAAGCTGAGCTCAAACAAGCAATGTAATCAAAAGAGCACGCTTTTTGCACGTGGATGAGGAGTTTTAATATATTTTAATGGTATATATTGGTTATGGTTATTGCTTAAAATTGGCAACATAGAACTGAAAAAAATGCATGTAAGGGAGAGATGAAAGGAATGGCATATTAATAGAAATGTGTTCACTCTCTATTCTGAATATTTCTTTAAAAATCTGGATCCTCTTTTTGAACACATTGCATTAGCAGATTTAAGATATCCTATCGAACACAGGTGTTATCAAAAAGAGTAAGACGATAATGTCTTCATCACAAGTAGTGAACGTAAAAACTACAAACAGCAAAATATAGATAAAAGTTAACTTAGGAATATGATTTTTGTATTATCGTTACAGCAACAAAACAAAAAAGTGCACTTGAAAGGGTTATTATTCAAAATGATTGTACTTTTATGACAAAGACATCCAAATACAACCCACATCCTAAACAAGAAAATATAAATCAGCAATTACAATGTCATTGTGGCAGAAAAGTGAAAACCTCAAAGAATTTCCACGGGCTACTTAATGCCTAATCACCAAAACTTAGTAGGAATGCAAGTAGGACAATGTAGCCGTCACTGAAATGACATAACCTTGATGAAAAGATAGTTCTAGCGTTGACAAACTATGAAAAACACATGGAAGCCAAAAGGCGAAGAAGGCTGATAAAAATTCCGCTCCCTGTACTTCTTCTTACTGTAGGGCATATCAACAACAAGTGGCGATAAATATTGCTAAACTAGCTTAGCGCGTTTTTCAATATCGCCGTGTATCGCTGGCTGACATTGCTGTGTTAGCGTCGTATTAGCAACGCTTAGCGCACAGGCGATGTAATTTCCAGCGATACACAGCGAGAATCGGCATTAGCGTGTGAAATCCGGTGAAGATTTCACAGCGCTACTGAAATGCTTGCTGATAGGGAAGTGTGGACCTAACCAGGCAATCCAACTCCCATTATCAGTATAGCTAAGTCGATTTGAAAGGCGATGTTAAACTACACCGATAACCGCGGTTAGCGTGGTTTTTTATATCGCTTCGCGGATCTGCTGCAGGGTTGTACATATTGCGAAACCATGTACGCGAGTATTTACATTGAGTTGTGGGCAGGAACACCCACTTTGCATGTCATTAGCGATGTTCATTGCTGACATGCAAAGTGGGGGAAAAAAGCAGCTAACTCAAGGAAACTCGTGTTAGCGAGTCCTTGTAAATACTGATTTACTGAAATCGCCGCTTTTCCAGCACTATGTGCCGGAAAAGCGGCGATATGTTTGTTGATAATATGCCCCTATATGTGTTAGATGTGTCACTCAAAATGCAACTGTAAAGTTACAAATAGTAAGGTTGCTAGTGTATTTGAAGCATTTTCAGTCGGCGAAATATATTTCTACATAGCACTGCTGAAGGTCTTGACCTATGTTTCGTAGAGCTATGAATTGTAAAGAATAGGGAAATATGCATCTCCTGAGGAAAATAAAACATGCCTGTCAAACATTACTACAGAGAGCACATGAATGGAGCCCATAAGCTGAGTTCTGCTCTCTTTTCATTCTGATGTATTGTGGGCTCTGGCCAGAAGAGAGAAAGAGAAGGAGAAAAAGAAAAACAATAGAAGGAGGAATAGAAAGACAAAGACAAAGCGATGGAGTTTGTAATGATGTGTGTTTCAGTATGTCTAAATGTAAGATGAGTAATTTTTAAAATAATTTGTTAACAATTTGCATGTTTTTCAATATTGTAAGTATCAGGATCCCAATCTTATTCTTATACTTTAATGATATGATTTCTAGAATTGTCTAATGTAAATGATTAATGATTATATGATAATTGTTTGCTATTAATTATATATTTAAATTGTATTTAATTTATATCTTTATTTTTTACAATTGTACATTGTCAGGTGTATTGGAGTCTGCAATGCGTATAGTCAAGTCAACTTGTTTTTACATTCATTTATTTGTTTTATTTCATTTATATTATTTTTAGGTATTACACTTCATGCTGGTAGTGCTGTATACTGCCTATACTGCCAACGCTGATTACTTGGAGATTTCACTACCTGTGAGTAGCCATGTGTATAGGTGACTTATTATAATGATTGGCTGAATTAGGTTTGAGTCTTTTTAGGCTGCAGTGCTACTGGAATAGATGTGGGCATAGGTTAGGTAGAATGTTACTGACATCCCTTTGTAGGTATGTTTTTGTGCTTGCATTTACCCCACTGTGCCCTTCTTTTCTCTTTACTCTTCCTATTTTGTAGTAGATATTTCCCATCCCACCTCACCCTCAACACAATCAGAGTTGTCCCTAAAATGTAGAACTATTTGTGGAAATGTTCTACGCACTCTCGGCAGAGAAATCTGCATAAAGAGAAAGACAGATGTAGGCCTCCATATAGGCCTGTACCTTTATCAATTGCATTTATCAGCATGTGAAGTATGTGTAATCTGGGTCCAAAGACCTTGTGGAGCAGTATTTGTGCATTTATCACTATGGTAGTTACTCATTTTGCAGTGGAAGCCTAATTCAATCAGCTACTTTAGGCAGGAAAGACTTCAGCATTTGTAGAAGCAACAAAACACAGCAATAACTGCAAAACAATACCCTAATATAACACATCATAGCAAACAAAAACAGCACACAGGTGCAGAACATTAACATAACAGCACACCATGACAGCACAATCTGTCATGGTGATATTGTGTAATTTTTTGTTGTTGGCCACAGTAGTTTTTTTGTGGTGTATTGTTGTGTCATTGTGTTTTCTGTTAGTTTTTACGATATTGTTCTATTCTGTTGGGGTGTTCTGTATTTATTGTTGTTGCACTGATTTACTATGTTGCTTATTTGGCACTGATTGTTGCATGATAGATTTGTAGTTGCAATTTGTTTTTGTAGTGATGTACTGTGCTTGTGTGTTTTCTATTATTGATGCACTGTGATGTTGTTGTGGAGTGTGTGTGGTGTAGAGGTATTTTTTGATGTCAGGTTAATTAATTTATTTTGCAATTGTCTATACAGCTACTTTATATGTGTTTCCCAGAGTGCATTACAGAAAAAAAAACAAATAGACAGGTCTCTAAGGTCACATTGAGTAGTTTGAATTAAACAAAATGAAAGATTTGAAAGAGGGAGGACATCAACATTGGGGTTGACTGTCAAGTTTCACACCAACCTTGTGTGCAAGGTGCAATGGAAGTGTTGTTCCTTTCCATCTCTCATCATTCAAACCAATGACCACAAACATTGAAACACAGAGACACATGAACTGCACTCTTACTCATCACTTCTGGCTCACTCTCGGACTTATGACTTCTTAGGTCTACAAGGTCTGCAGGTTGTAGTGGGTCTTTCTGTGACAAAGAGATGCCTTACGTAACTTGTCTTTGGAACATTGAGCTTAACTTATACTTGTGAAGAGCTATATAGCAGTATATCTGTATGACTAGCTCTCTATGCTTTGTAAGCTAACTGGATTGTCCTGAAAGATAAACATAATAAAAACATAAATATCTTGCTGCATACATAGTCACTTAAAAATCTTCCTATTTTTAAAATGACTACTGTTATTATACATCTGTGTCATTATACAGTCTTTTAAGGAAGATTAGTTTTGTTTCTACTTGACTTCTATAGAGCTAGACAATGTGGAACATCCTTAATATCCTATAATTCCTCAAACTTATTGACGCATATATACACACACACCCTGGAATCTAATATCTCACACTCTAGATTCATTAACCTTTATAAACATGAACAATGTTCTCTTAAGAATCAGTCCTTGTCCCTCACATGAACTCTTAGCAGAACATACAATCACAGTGTTTCAAATTCGAAAACGTTTGTGCAGGAAATATTTCAAAGTTTCCTATTTCAGGGTACTTCTTTGTAAGCCAAAATGTCCATAAACCAATCCTATAAGAATTTGTGGTTTATTACATTGGAATACCAACATCCATATAGGGATGTCCAGCTACAGCAAGACCACAGCATATTTGCTTAGCAATAATGCTGAGCGGCATAAGAAATATTATACCTGAAAATCCTAAATATTCACCATTTCTTTAGGCATACAAGAGTCTGTGGCCTACTGAGAAACGTAGTTCACTACCTGTGTTCTACTATGCACTGCGTTGCGAAGATGCAAGCAGCCTGAACCCAGTCAGCACTCATGTTCTCTAATGCCCATCAGCTGATACTTTGCTGAAAGGCACTCATGGATCCATTAAGGAATGCTGCCATACGCTTGAACTTCACTTGATGGGTAAGCAGTATCTCCAGCCCCCCTTTTTATGGTCTGACTGGAGAAGATTTTGTCACTGATTTTTGAGGAATTTCTATACTACATTAAGGGGAACAAGGAAATCTTTACTGGTACCTTCAGTGTCTTTTGATTTGTAAGGTACTAAGACTTAGGAAGATAAATAGAATATACTGGGGATACTGAATATTTTTAAGAAGCTTTTACTGGAGTGTGTGATAAAGAACACTCATGCTGGATTATCTAGGAGAAATCTTTAACTTCTCTGGTCACAAGGTATTTTTCCCGCCAGCATGACAATCTATTTATATATATGCTTACAAATCTTCCTGATTGCAATCCAGCAGACTTTGAGCAGAATTGTGGGTGGTTCTGTGCTTTTCAAATCCAAGTGATGTGTAGTCTGCAACACACTTTCCTTCTTGCTTCGTCATTTGCTATCTCAAGGCATTACTTGTTCTGCCTGTCTTAGCCCAGAGATACCCTATAAATTGGATTGTCGGCTTGTTCAAGTGCAATTGTGATCATTTGCAATAACCAGCCCTCTACATTCTATGTCAGCAAATTATTTTAAACTTTGAAACCCTTTGCACTTGAGGACTGGAGACATATTAGGAGTGAGTACTAGCATCATCAGTCCAGCATCATGAGTCTAGAATGTGTTAGATCAGCCACCATCAGAAGAGGCAGACATAACCTTTTCTAAACATAATTCTTTTCATCAACAAAATAAAATTTGTAACAAATTTGTTTAACTAAGCCTTAATGAACAAGAACAAGATTTGTGAATTACAGTGTATATTTTCTGTCTTGCTACTGGAAATCTAAGACAGAACAACTGCAGTAAGGTACTTTGGGTATAAGGCCTGAGCAGCCCATGTAATTCAAGTCTAGGTCCAGAAGAAGAGACAAATACTCATACAAAAAAGATCAAAGTTATTTGAAAAGGCAGTTCCAGCTTCCATTGCATCACATTAACCTAAGCTATGACAAAAGAACAATATACTTTGGCAGCAAAACATTTTATTGCTTTTTTGATAAACAAAGGAAGAAAGGAACATATTAAACATAAAACACATAGCAAATAACATCCCTAGTAATCCAGCTATTGTGGTATAGGAGTTTGTATGTCTACTGCAAATGGTTGGTGCCTTTTAAATATTCTCTACTCTCTCCTCCCAACATGGCCTGCCAAAATGCAGCCAATAAGGTCTCCATTCCTAGTCCATGGTGATATACTGAACTCTGCTTTTGTAGTCTGGTCACCATGTCCAAACCCCTCCTCCCCCCTTATTGATCCCCCTTTCCCTGCCAAGGTCCCCATATCTATATGAATTTGCATGGGGCAGCCCCCGGATTTATAGTTGAACTCCTCAGTTGTTTGGCACCAATCCATGTTTAGGGACCACTGAGCAATCATTGGTACTTCAGCTTTCCCCAAAAGGCATATCACATCCCAAAGGGCTACTGCTAGTGTGGTGTTGCAAAAGGTAAATGAGAGGCCTTTTAGGGTTGTGTCTACCCATAGGCCCACCAACACCAACTGTGGGGTCATTTACAAAAACTCCCTCATTGTCTGTGTAAGTACACAGTGTATCCCATTCCAGAGCCTACCAAACCTCAGATACCCAAGACTATATGTAGTAGTGCTCCTCACTGTACGCACCTCCTCTGGCACTTATCTGTTGGGATTCTATCCATGGCATAGAGGCGGGTCCTCGTAAAGTATGCTCTATGAAACAGTTTTAACTGTACCTGTGGGATGTGGATGCAGATTACCATCTCTCTAGGGTATTGCACGGGTGCCTCCCAGTCTACATTGTCAATGCTGTCCAAATTTGTTTCTCATTTGCCCCTTAGAGCAAAGAGTGAGGGATTGCAGTTGGTGAGCAGTTATAAGTAAATGAAGGATATTGCTTGTTTATGCAACTGGGTGACCAGGACTTTGTATTTTAGCGGATTTTCAACTGTCAGTGCCAGGCATGTACCCAGTGTTATCTACAGAATGGATCTGACCTGCTGGTAGCACAGGAATTAACTCCCTGCTAGCTGATAATGTTCCCATAGCTCCTCGAAGGGCATAGATCCCTCTGCAGTCGATACATGGCCCTGTTTAGAGATACCCACTAGGTTCCATTGTCTGTGGCCAAATATCTGTTGCAGCACCCCCAGGGATGCTGTGGCCCAGAGGGGTGGTTCGAGGGTTAGCTTGCCCTCCTATTCCATCCTGTGTATTGCTGTAGCCCACAGTCGAATTACCTTTGCCGTCAGATGTGGGAAATCCGTTAGACGGCCTGTACCATACAAGTACCTCGGGTATTCCCTTGGGTCCATAGCATGCTAGTCCGCCATCAGGTATTGTTCCCTTTGGTCTGCGAACAATCAGTCCTTTGCTGCCAGTAATTGCAATCCCCGATCAAAAAGTCTATGAGTCCGAGAGAGCAATGCCCCCCTCTGGCAGCGTTCTAGTCAGGGTTGAAAGGGCTATCCTCACCGTCCCAAAGCTACAGTCGAACATCTGCTTAAACCTGAATAAATGTTCTGTCTGGTATTTCAAAGGGTGAAGGTTGTAGCACATAAAGGATTGTTGGGCGGTGTATCATCTTATAGAGTGCCACTCTCCGAATTAAGGACAGGGGAAGACAGCGCCCATGCCCGAATTTTGAAATCATGAACCCTAAGTTATGGTCGTAGAATAGTTGTGGGTCTGTTTCAACATATATCCCCAAATACCGGAAGTCCCTCTCCTCCCATATCAGTGGGTCTATCTCCGCAACTTTGGGCCACCACTCTGTGAGTGGGTATGCAATAGATTTTCTTCAATTTATATGGATGCGTGTAAATCGACTGAAGACTCAGATGATTTTGAGCGTTCATGGGATAGACTCCATTGGGTTCGCAAGCTAAAGCAGTACTTTATCTGAATATAGCTAGATTACATTCTCCCGGTCAGGGTCCCAGCGCAGACCTCATATCAGAATGTCACAATGGAATACATTTGCCAAGGGCTACATTGCCAGCGCAGACATCAGAGATGAGAGAGGCTATCCCTATCGGGTGCAATACCTAACCTGAACTTGTCTGAGAGTGTACCATTCACCAGCACTCTGGCAGACTGACTGATCTACATTTACCAGCCCATCGATCACCTGCATCAAGTGGTTCGCTAAAACATTGATCAAAATATTTGTCTTAAAATTAAGGAGGGATATCAGCCTGTAAGATGCACATTCATCTATGGGTTTCCCGGCTTTGTGGCTTAAGACAGCATGGTTTGTCAGAGGTCTCTAGGGAGTATTCCCTCAGCCCTAGAGTCATGTAAAATATCTCTGATAGATTGCCTCACCCATGTTCGTATACATCTAAAGATTTTTGATGGCAAGCCATTAGTCCCTGGAGATTTCCCACTCTTGAGTTGGATGAGGGCCTCAGCAATCTCATTCTCGATTAGGCCTGGGCGAAGCACTACGCTACGCTCGTGTAGTTTGCGAAGTTCGCACTACTTCGCACTACGCGAACTGCACGTAGCACAGTGCGAACACGCGTAGCGTAGTGTTGCGTAGTGCTGCGGTCATTTTTTGCTTGCTCGCGGTCCTCAACGTCAAGTTGGCGACCGCGAGCAAGCAAAATGACATCCCGGCGAGACTTTTTCCTTGTTCGCGATCAGCAACATCAAGTTGGCGATCGCGAGCATGGAAAATAAACCTACCGGCGAGATTCCCAACGCGAGGTTTCTCACTGCAAGGGGTCGCGTATGCTCGCGACCGCTCGCGATGAGAAACTACCAGTTCGCGTTGAGAAAGCTGCTGCTCGAGTAAAAATCTACTCGAGCAGCAGAAAACTACAGCTCGCACCGTGCAAGATGCCATTTTCAATGATTGCACAGTGCCGGTTGCTTGTCCGCACTGTGCAATCATTGAAAACGACATCTTGCACAGTGCGAACATGTTACTACGCAGTTCGCGAAGTGCTACGCGTAGCTCGCGTAGTGCAAACTTCACTTGTGTAGCTTCGCGAAGTGCTACTTCGCGAACTACGCCCACCCTTATTCTCGATGACAGATCCTCATCAAAGCTCTTTCTGACCTCCCTGTGTAGGACAGTGACCATGATGGCCTTTATAAAACCATTCAGGCTTTCCAGGTCCCCAGGTCCTGTACAGGATGCATATTAATTACCCGAGTAGCCTGCAAAGACCTGAGCAATCTCCTGGATGGAGTCTACCCTAGTACCATCTTCTGTATTTATCCCATGAATCCACCTCTGGCTCCCCCACCCCCTCCTGGCCAACAAGGCTAACATGATCCCGCCTTGTTCCCAGTTTTGTAAATCCTACTCTGTTTTTGCCTTGTATAGTGTTCTCACTTCATTATACTGCACATTTTGGTATTCCTCCTTCAATTGTTCTAGTCTTATGGACAGCATGAGGGCCAATCTCCAGGCATATTTGGACTAATAATGTAGGATCTTTGTCTTCAGGCCATTCAGTTTATCCTCTCTCGTTTGATTTTTCTCCTGCACGTGGTTTTACTAGATGACCTATGACAACTGCTTTGTATGCCTCCCACAGAGTCATCCTTGATTTTACAGAGCCTCTATTCTCCTTCATATACTAGTCATTGATCTCCTGGATGTGAATCCATGCATCCCAATCTGTCAGTTCCCAGGGGGAATAGCCTCCGCCAAGTGTTAACCCGGTGCAACAGTTTCCATAGGTTCGTCTCCAGTGGGAAGTGCTCTGAAATACCTCAGCAGGTATTCAGTATTTTGATATTTGTCTTGCTAACTCACCGGGACCAGGAATCAGTCACGTATGGAAAAGAAAAGTGAAGAGCTTGACGAGTATTACCTCCATAAAGGACTTCAGTCTGGTGACCCCCTTAATTGGCCCCTACTCATTGTCACTCTGTTCAGGTCTCCATCAAGGGTGATATTGAACCCCCCCACAATGAAGGTGGCATCAGGCAATGTTGCTCTCTAGTCCCCCATCTTCACATGCCCATTTTTCTGTAGGACGGCCGGGAGATACCAGGAGGCCGCTACCACTTCCTCTCTATTCCATGTGCCTTTCACTGCCAAACAACAGCCCTTCTTGTCCGTCCATGTCTCTGTCACTTTTAGCGATTATGACGTATGGACCAAAATGCTTGTTCCCCTCGACACCATTGAGAAACCGGCGGCTACCAGCAATATGTATTTCCCCCTCCCCAGGAAACCGCAATGAATGCCTGTGAGGTGGATTTCTTGCAGGAGGATTAAGTCCGGGGAATGACATGCCAGGTATCTGGTCACCACCCCCATTTCAATTTGTTCCTCATGCCATTGGTATTCCAGGAGAGAAGCTTAAGAGAGGTGCCCCTCCCTGTGTCGTTTAGAGTCCCCTGTCCCAACCCTGAGTAGTGGGTTGGGTGAGCAGACTCAAAGAAATTCACTCCGCAAAATTCGGAGGCGTTACATAAAAAGTCAGAGAGACACCATGTTGCCCATACTTTATCGATTTTCATGCAAACATCCTGACATGTCAAAAGAATGCAGCTTTAGGGTTCACACCATTAATCCAGACTGGAAGAACCAGCCACAATATCTTGTATATACAGAGGTAGGTGTAACAGCAATGGAGCACATGGTTATAGGTATAGATATCACAATAACAGTACTCAATTAGTGCATATAATAACAATCTGCATACTGAAATAACATTCCCCGCCCCACCTCCCTAGCTCTATCGGCTCTACTCCCTCCCCTTCCCTCCACACCTGATTCACTCTTGCCCTCATGTACGGTGATAGGGTGCACCTTTCTGTTATAATTGCACATGCATTCCAGACTACATGGCATGCAGTTTTGCATGTTATTTCAGTGGCATGTCTTGGGGGGATCGGTCCCTGTCCATCTAGTTTTAACATGTTCTATGTAGTTATATCCTACAGCGTACCATGTTGTGGGGGTTCTGTAGTTATGGATAGTTCTAGCATTGCATCACATTCCAGAGAGATTGGCGTCTTCTGTAGGCCCCTACTTTCTTTACTCCTAATTGACATGCTTTCAACCCTCCCCATCTGACCACCTCCCAATGCCAGCTAACCATCGCAAAGGGGACAGCAGACTTCCACCTCCTGGTAATTGATCGTTTTGCTATTATCAAGGCTTAATTAGCGTATTGGATTTGCACTTTCTGCTTCTTGTGGTCGTGTCGCAGACCCAGTGTGCAGTATTCCAACGTATCTCCCCAAGCAATACTTGTTACAGTCCCGAGGACCCTTATAATGGTAGCCTAGAAGATAGCCAGACGTGGGCAGGCTCACAGCATGCTTCAGGTCAGCAGCATGTGCAAGACATTATGGGCAAAGATCTTCAGCCACCGGATACATTTTACTTAATCAGTGCAGTGTGAGATAGGACCCGTGCAGTACCATGTATTGAATGAATTCAAATTTAGCATTACGGGATACCCTCTTGGGATTCTCAAGGAGGGAGTCCCATTCCTTGTCTGACACTTCTCTCCCGATGTCGGCATTCCATTTTTCTCTAAGCGCTGCCAGGGAGGATGCCGCATGGGACCGAATACCCCTATACAGCCACTGAATCAAGTGACGCCCATTAACCATGAGGTGTAGTGTATGTACTAATTTGTGTTTGAGGGGGCTCTTTACTGTCTGGTGCCCAATTCTGTTTGATGTATCTCGTGATGCTTGCATGCAGAATACAAAGGGATCATAGGAAACCCTGTTCCCTGGCAAAGTTCTCATGATCCAGTAACATACTTTCCCCGAACATCATCCCCACTGTGTTCTCACCTTCCCGCATCCACTTGGAAATGCTTCGGGCAGTGATTATTGCAGTGGGTGTGGGAATCCTGATTAGTGGGACATTGGGGGTGTAGGGGAGTAACTGAATATTGTAGTTCAATCCTCTCTTCTAGTAGGTAAGGGCTACTTTCAGTAGTGTGGGAGCTGTGGATGTGTCCCGCCCCCTGGGCAGCAACATGGTATGAAGGGTACCTCAACCTAATGTATGCTGCGCCATCCCTATCTCATGAAGGTTATGACCTGCAAACCAGTATGATAACCATTGCAGTTGACTAGCATAGCAGTATGCCCTGAAACCTGAGACACCCATGCCCCATTTGTATGTTCCCAGCTGGAATTTTGAGAGCCCCACCCTCCTGTGACCCTTCCCCCATATTAGTTCCAGCAGGAGTGTATTCAGGGTCTTAAAAATAGCAGTCTGGATCATTATTGGTAAGTTAGTATAGTAGGAGAGCATTCTCGGAAGCATGACCATTTTTGTGATGGCGAATCTACCAGCCACCGAGTGTGGTAGTGAAGTCCAAAAGGTTATATGAGCTTTCAGTGACCGACCGCCTCATTAGGATGCAACTGAACACTGTTTAGTCGTATTCCTACATATTACTATGGAAGCATGCTTTCCAGACGTAAATCGGAATGGGAAGTGCAGTTCATTCCTGCACCCAGTGGCAGGCACCTCAAGATGCCTGCAACAGGGTGCAGGGATCAACAAGGGGGTACCATAGGTGCTTGTTGGCCTCCAACCAAAGGCCTTGCACCCAGGGGGGCCCTGCTGGGGGCCCCAAAAGGCGCTTTCTGACATGGTTTCCATGTCAGACAGACCGGCATGGAAACCATGTCGGAAACTGTCATCGTAATCTCAAGGGCGAAATGCCCGCACTTGATATTACTTGCCGCATTCCAACTGGTAGACATGATCTCCAAGCCCATCAGAAGCCAGCCGGAATGACTGGTAAGATTTTTTTCCGACTGTCGCAATCAAAATGAGGCAGTTGGAAAGGAATCCGACTGGCACATTACGATGCACCTCAGAAGGCTCCGACCATCTGTCGAAGCCTTCCCAGCTGCATCGTAATTGGCCCCTAAATGTTTTTCTTGCTTTTAGGTGCACAAGAGAAGAAGAGACATCACCCATTGTATTCCCAAACAGAAGGTCTGTATAGTGATGTCAATCCTCTAATCTGTTTTTCTTGTGCAGTTTAGTGCCAATGCCAACTAGGAGCTTTAGGATAGTCCCAAAGAAAGTTGCCCCCAAAAAAGTGGTTAGTGAGAAGAAGCAGCGTACCACCCATGGTGTACCGACCACAACCTTTTCCTGGAGATATATGCCTGCCAGACCACCCTCTGTGAAGGAACCTGGGAGCAGCACTCCCGCGTCAACACCCCCTCCCAACCCAAGCCCAAGACCATCTCTGTCAGTGAGGCGGCCACTGCAATCATGGTGATGCCGACAAGCAGTGATGCTGAATTGGATTTTTTCCTTTCACAAAGTAGTTCCCAATTGTTTCAGGAACCAAAGCAAAGTTGACAGTAGCTGCAGCGAGCAATAGTACAACTTCCTGATGCTGGATCAGAACAGAAGGCCAAGCTTCCTGCTGAGCAAGAACCTCCACTTTTAGAATTATTGGCTCCCAGATCTCCTTCAAGGAACCACCAAGCACCACTTCTGATGATAATGATAAGGAAAATGCCAGTAATGGCAAGGGAAAATAAAATTTCCGAAAGCCTTAGAATTATGAAAGTGGAGCATGAGGAGAAAGATGATGATAAGCTAGTCATTGTGGAAAGTGATACAGCGGAGTCCAACGTTACTATTTAACCTTCTACAAGGGATTTGGCACAGGTAGCACCACCAGCTCCCATATTTCCAAAGCTCCAGCTGAGATCTGCACCATCCCCTACATAGGTCGAAGTATGCAGTGCAGAGAGGCAATGGACATCACACCCACCTACCTCGAGTCCATCTTCAGGCAGTGGCAGTGGTCCAATAAAAAGTACTCATCCCCAGTTTAGAATGTTTTTACGGTTAGCACACAGGGGAAGCACATTGCAATATGCACCATTTGCCACATGCTTGTTCGTCGTGGTAAGCCTGGTTCTCATTATGGTATTGTAGGCCAAACGACCCTAATCAAAAAATATAATGCAATCCAGTGGGAGGAGCACCTTAAAAACATTGCTGAACATGGTCATGGTGGTAAAGGTGAGAAGATCCGGGGAACATCAGCTTCATGTCGAATTATGGTGGGAGGTGATGATGAGGAAGAAGAGGGTGACATCCTCTTGCAATCAGCCCTGTCTGCAGCAGTGCACCAGCAGAATCATCTGCATCAGTAACTTCACAATGTCACAAGAAGACGCAGAGTCAGATGGAAACACCACGGCATACAATGACTGCCCCACCACAACACACGCTGAGTCTACCAACACCTACTTCTCACAGGTTGCCTGCATCAATGGCCACAGAAAAGAGGAAAATGCAGGCTAATATTACAGGTATGTTTAGGCAGGGGGGGCCCTACAACCACAGCCACCCAATGGCACGTTTTTACAATGGGAAGCTGGAACAAATCTTAGTGCTGGACCTCCTCCCTTTTACTTTTGTGGAAAGAGTGACATTCTCAGAATTTGGGGCAGCCATCTTCCCAAAATGGAAGGTTCCAAGTTGGACCTATTTTGCCAGAGTTGCTGTTTCAGGGCTGCATCACGATGTGGTGCAATTGGTTGGACAAGCTTTGCAGCAAAGTGTTGTTCACACTATCCACCTGATGACAGACATGTGGAGCAATGATCAGGTGATTATGTGTGCATCACTGCACATTTGATCTCTTTTGTGGGTGGTAAAGCAAAAGCTATCCAAGGGTCTTGCAGGGTCCACACCTTTTGTTCTGATTCTTCTGATACCAGGAAAATAACTTTATAGTGGGACAGTATAAGTACATTTGCTGGTCCCCTAGAGCCATTGGAACTTTTGATGTGATTAGGAAAGTCAGTCACAGGGACATATTTGAACAACACATGCCTTACATAAAAGCACTGACTGACTGAAAGGAGGCAGCATAAGATTACAAAAACATTCATATTTTTCATGTAAAGGACTTCCTAAAAAAAGTTAACTACACAGACACATTGTCTCGAACAAAGAAAAATAACTCTGTTGGATGAGTAAGGCATCCTCTGCTATGGAGTACAAGTATTCTATTCTTGTTGTGCTAAATTACTGGAAGCATGCTAGCCTGTGCATAGGGTACAAATTTGCTACTCTCTGCAGTCTGCAGCTGGGGCAGCTGCAATGGGCAAAAAATATTCTCTGATTCCATTGGCTGTGCACTTCTCCAAATTCCTTTCAATTCTACCCTAACTTGAAAGAGGCGGATGATTAATAATATGCCACACACATTATGTATAACAGGCCGATAATAGATATCCTGTATGCCGTAGGTAGACAGTGGGTAAAATGATGCACTGCAGTACAGGGAAAGTAACAGGATATATATTTACTTTATTGGGCACTTTCATCACAGCATATTCCATGCACAAAATCACAGAAACTTAATCCCAAATTACTTCCTGGGCTCACCCTCCAACCAAAATGATTTAAATCAAATACATTTGCTTGGCAGTAAGGGAAGGAAACATGACTTTTTGACTGATTTAGACTAGAGTTTGGCGGAGGGGTTACTTTGTCTCAAACGTGACAGATAATCCATCCACCGTGTTATGATTCATAATACGGCAGACAGGCTATATGTTGAATTTGTGACAGAGTAACTCCCTCAGCCAAAATCTTAAAATGTCTCTCTTAGTCGGCTACATCAGGGTAAGGTACAGGGAGAAGGCCAGGCAGGTATGGTGGATATTTTGCTATAGAATAGTTGAGATTGGTGGTTTACTGATAATGTACTGTAGTTGAAACTGAAAGTTGATGATTGTTCAATTTGAACAGGCATAAATCCATTATGGAAGGCATATGAACCACTTGTCCTGGAACATGTGACTCATGCCAAAAATGTTTTTTCCAATGTTTCTGGTAGGCTGGGACAGAAGAACTTAGGAATTAATAAAGGCGTGTGATACTAGGATGTAAGTGACTAAGTGGGCACTGGGAGAGAAGAGAAAGACACCTTGTTTTTGTTTTGTTTTGCAATCCATTGAAAGCTTTGTAAATGCTACATTAACAGAAGTAGACGCACATTGCACAGCCAGCACTAAAGTTCTAGATTGAACCATGCTGAAGTTGGGTGGGGTCATGGCTCATAGGTTGTGACTCGATAAGTGCCATGGTCAAGGAAGTCATGGGTGACTGATGATGGGTTGGATGTGCCTCACTTAAGAAATAGAGTGGGTATACTAGTGTTTGTCAATAACCAAGCAATGTGATTTACCATAGCCTGCCCCTGCTGCCGCAGAGACTTCAGCTGCTGCTGGTGTTGTGGTGCTGCTGGCACCGTCACTTGTGGTATGTGTGGCTAGACAAAACATTACACATTTTATATGCTAGATAAAACCCCCTTTTTTTAAACAAAATACAACAGCAACACATGACTAGAGTTCAGTGCGCAGTATCTCATCTCTCATATAAAATATAACTTAGGACATTTTGCTGGTTGACAATGCTAGAAAACCAGTAGTCAAGCCAAACAGAATGGAGGGGCAGGGATATGATGACTGTGATTTAAAGTGCAATGAAGGGTAGAATACATTGGTCAATAGATGACATATGTTTTTTGTTGGCAAATGCAATGGGACTGTCCTCATACTACTCTCCTGCCATACTGCACTGTCATCAAAACTGCTGGGATTCTGAATAATAATACATACAGCACAGCATTGGTGGTTCACCATAACCATGGCCACTTTCTTACCATGAGTAAGAAATGGAAAGCCTTCTCAACAGACAAGCATAGAAGAGCTTGCTTGTGTCTACAAACTCTGCAATCTTCACAGTAGTCTACCTAATATAGGGGGATTTTATCAAGGGCAGTATCGCCGCTTTAGCAGCACTTTTTGTCGCTAAAGCGGCAATATTCTTATCTCCCTATTAACAAGGCGGCGCTAACATGCATTAGCGCATGTTAGAAGCTCAATTTCTAACGCTATGCATCTTAGCGATATACATCGCTAATGAGATGCAAAGTAGGCATGCCATCCTGAAACAACATGAGAAAGGTCGGTAACACAACATTGCGGTATTTACAATGCGGCCCCGCAACCACGTAGCGATGTAAAAAGTCCCACTAACTGCAGTTTTCGCCAGATTTTAACACCTCAAAAAAATCTGATTTAGCCATCTCGTCAATGGGAGGTGGATTGTGAGGCTAAGTCCACCATGGCGTATTATCAAGGATTTTCCTATCGCTTAGGTTTTATCACTTGATTTCCAGCGATATTCACGCATTTCGCCGTTATAGCTGGATTTTTTTATCGCCTTGGAGATAAGCGTTGCTGATAACACGCTAACTCAGCGATGGAATCAGCGATAGCTGTCGATAAATAAAACAGCGCTGATCGCGCTTTGAGATATTTATCGCAATTTCTTGATAATATGCCCCTTAGTGTCTTAGTCTTACGGTACCAGTCAACAGGGTATAACATCACGGGAGAGAGACAGCATAACAAAGCAGGAGAAAGTTTAAGCTACAGATCAGCACAGACACCGGAGGAAGTCAGCTACAGAAACAAGACATATAGAAAAAAGGATAATGAAGGGAGGGATATCAAGAATAAACATTAAATAGAATAACAAAAAAAATTGAGTGCCACGTAATAACAGAAAAGAGGAAAAATGTATCTAATGGGGAGAGGTAAAATTTAGAGAAATAAATAATATTAACGAGAACCTACAGAGGCCAGCAGGTTTGTCCACTGCGGCGCTGGTAGTGGAAATTCTATTTGCGGCGGCACTGGTGGTGGCACCCTCCTTGGCCCGACTCTCCAATACACAGCTCTTGCCCTTCAGTGTTGAAGAAATATTTGAATATAGTCAAAATAGTTTTGCAGTACAGTTAATCTCCTACAAAATATTTTGACAGGCAAACAGAATAACATGTTGACATTATACTTTCCTAAAACAGAATGCTTATTTTAATCAGTTGATCTACTCCTAATTCACGAAGCCTTACCCAAGTACTGTTCTGAATTTCCTGAACTTGGAAATACTTTATATGTGCTTCACCTATCTAACTTCCTTTGATGGGCCAACTAAATCAGCTTCAATTTTCAATGCATAGATGCATATTTTGCATACTACATCACTGAAAGATTGCTTGTGACTGTACAAGCTACATAAAACAAAAGACACAAATAATGTTAAGTCCCTGATAATATATAACTACTACTATCACAGTGCCGCTATCTTAGTGACAGGAGGACAGAAAAGTCAGCACAACTTCTTACATAAACATCCCAAGCTAGCGCCTACAGCAACGAGCAAAACTAGGTAGCACCAAGAACATGGCTTGCTTGAATTTGATCACTTAATATTCATAATGTTATGTTACATGAACTTAGCTTACCTTTTAGTGTGAGCAGAATGCTATTTGGAAAGGAAATTGTATTGTAGGATAGGACACAACAAACAAGTAATAATTAATTTCTAGTCCTACCAAGCCCCGCAACTTGGATGCCCATCAGGTTGAGCAGGTCCCTCTTCCAGTCCAGTATGTCAGCCTAGCAGTGCATCAGCTGCTGCTGGGTGCACAGAACCCCCATGCATTGGCAAAAGCAATGGCGCACCCTTCCCCACAGCACCAATGCTCCGGCAGGCCACACCACTTCCTTACCTGCCACCTGCTGCTAGCATGAAGGGAAGGTGCAGTTGCAATAAAAAATTAGTGCTGTCACCTCCTCCTTACTAAAAATTGTGCAAGGCTGTACCCCCTAGTGGCAACGGCACCCACAGGGTGTGTGGTTCGCTGCACCCCCTGAACTAGCACCACCTCTCTCACACTCTGGCATGGCCCTGTGTCAAAATGAAAAAAGAAAGACAGGAGGAAGAGAAGGAACAGATTAGAGAGGGAGAAATTAGGAAGTTTGGGAAAGTTAGGGGAAAATGAATAAAGGGACAAAAATGTTACAGAAAAAAAGAGGCAAATACATAAAATACACCAACACAAATACACACTCTAAGGAAATAAATGTAGAAGAGGGGAGTATAAGTTAGATAAAGTTAGATAAGTTAGATACAGTTAGGTTGGCAAAGATACAGTTTGGATTGAGAAGTTGGATCCAGCACCATGCGCAGAATAGGAAGATCAAAATGGCCGCAGGGGCGCCTCGTAGTGCCATTCACGCATGCGTTGCTATGCACAGTGCACACATTGCACCAATCAGTGTGAACCGGTGGCTGAGCACAACTCTGCAAGCTCATCCAGACTAAGGTGGAGTTTGCAGAGTTTTCTTTTCACTCCACGGAATTCTGCAGAGTGAATCTTTGTGTACTCCACCCACCCCTTGTTGAGTTACCTTAACTAATAGAGATGAAATGTGGACAGTGGGCTAAAAAGGAATATTATGGCAATGCACAGGAGCTTTGTCCCGGTGCCAGCAAGCATAAAGTTGACATGCACCACTGTGAGGTATACCCAATCTGTGCAAAGCTACAGCGCTACAAAACCATAAATTAGTAACAAGCAGGGCAAACTTTCAAGTCCTCCAAACAATTAGGCATGAGGTACCTCTTAAGCATTCTTGACAATGTAGAAAGCTCTGCAAGCAGTTAAAGACATGGGGGCTTATTTACAAGCCCATTGCGCCACTGGAACGTTACTTTTTGTGTGCCTGCCCATATTTACAAGGTCATGTAAAGCCATAGAAATAGTCAGACATAATTCTGCAAAGATCAAGAGAAGATCACATTCCAGTGTAGAAAGTGGAAGGGAGTAACCCTCAAAGGTGAGGTCTCATGGAAAGGTCGAGTCTAGTGGGAAGGGTCCACTCCACAATAAAAACAGTATTTCTGTGTATGTAGAAAAAGAAAACAAATATAGCAAGTCAGTTTGCATCCACAATATTTTTTTTCTTTTTAGTTGTACATATTTGTTTGTATATGTGTTGCATTCATAAATGAAATTCACAACTGTTTTCAAGGTCACTTTTGGAGAGGTGCAAATGTGACAGGTAAATTGGTGCAACCTGGAAAACTATTGTGAATTCAAAAAAGTAGGAAGTCAGTATCTGCGTGAGGTGGAGGACCGACAGTTGTGGATAAATTAGTTATTTAAGACTATGTATGTGATGACTCAATTTTAAGCTGTTTAACACTAAAACTCAATCATCACACAGAGCCAAAACAGCTTTTCCCCAACCCGCTGTTAAGGAATGCAAAAGGGCATGTCTGGAGCAGATCAGCAAAAAGCAACAGTTTCTGGCAAATTATCAGGTCCACTAAAATAGTGTGATCTAGTTTTGCACCAAATCCTAATGCCAGGAGAAACCAGGTGCAAGTAAGGAGGTGCAAGTAAGATTACCAGACTGTCATATGTGATATAACTAAGTGTAGCATATGTGCTTTTCCCAAAAACATACATCTTACAGGTCTGACCCTTCTGCAATTTTCATAGGAATTTGTACTGAAGGGTACAACTCAAGCAAAAAACCTACACCAGAAAGCTCAGACTCAACTTTGTGCCTTGGTGGATGGTGCTATGTCACGTGTCGCACAAAGCAGCTGTTTTAGTGTGAGCACTCCCCATAACATCATTAGCAGACAACTGTATTTAGGTTACTTGTTATAATTACATGCGTGTTCCTTTAAGCTTTGCTCATCAACAGCTTGTGCTAGGATTGTTCTTGGTCTCCATGGTGAAAATCCTTGGAGTTCAGTTGGAGACTGGGAGCTGACTGGTTGGCAGCTGATGTTGGTGGTGTACCAAACTGCAATAAATACTTCTACAAAGGAACCAGTGTCCAGCATCTTAACACTGGCGACGAGTGACGCTTGATTGGGAACATGCTCACCACCAATTCCGTTGGGAATCCACGCATTTCGACAAAAGCACCTGTGCGGACAAGAGCGACATCTTAAAAATACATAAAGCCTAATCTCAACTATCGATGCAACAGTCATTTATCAGCAACAGTCTACGGAAAAGTAAATGGTAACTTTTAATCTTATTTAAGACGTCTAGCAAAGCTTTCCAATGACCATCCTGTAATCAACTTGCAACAGCGCTCGTGCACCCATTTTTAACGCGTGCATACGTACTCGAGGAAAACACACCGATCTCTGGGATGACGCGGCATGAGCAAAGCAGTCTACGTTGCAGATGACGTCTCCCCTCATACCTAAGACGCCATCTTTAATCTTTTGCATTTTTCCTGTTTCCTTGGGAACCTTCACCAATTAGGGTGTTAATTTTCAGCATTTTACACAGAGAAAACCCCCCAAAAATAAATAAACAAATTAAGAGGATATGCTGGGAACTACTATCGTTTAGGGAGAAGGTATTATTTTTATTAACACTCTGTTGCCATCATGTCAGCTACTTCTATGTCTCAGCCACCTGCCTTTCTGTGTGAGAAAGGATAACCCCTGCTTCCTTGGAAAAGGTGGAAAAAACTGTTAGTGGCTATTTGAGGTGAGAAATTTGTGCACATAACTTGGGTATTGAGGGCGGCAAGCAACATCTATGAAAGTATAGATGAGTTACCAATTGATGAGGGAGATGGTGAACCCCCAGACGTTTTTGAGATGTCTATAAAAATGCTAGAGACCTACTTTGGTTCACGTATCAATGTGGTATTGGAATTTCACAAATTTGTTACAAGGGTCCAACAGTCTAATGAAAAAGTTGGCAGCTATATGGCATCTTTAAAAACACTTTCAAGCACTTGAAAATTTGGAGATTTACAAGACTCCTTTATTCGTGATCAGTTGGTAAGATGCACCAAAATTCCAGAGTGCAAGAGAATCTCTTGTCAAGAAATCCATCATTAAAGGAAGCAACTGCTATTGTGGAAGGAGTGGAGAATACTTCAGGCAGGGTCAAAGAAATGAAAATTCATATGACTGAGACTGATAGTGTTCCTACTCCTAGCATATACATGAAGTGACAGACAAGGAGGTACAACACGATTCAGTTAGGAACATTTGTAAAGTTTGTCTGGGTGCAAGGGCTAAGGTTTCCACTGAATCTTCAAAAATGAAATGCTATCTTTGTGGCAGCCTTGGTCATACTTCTGGCAATATCTAACTGTTATGCTAGAAATTCCATTTGTTACAAGTGTGGACTAAAGGTCACTATGCCAGGGTTTGCAGATCTGGTGGGAAGGTACGCACTATGGAGAATGTGAACAATATAAAAAACAATCCGAGAACAGTAATGTTGAATGTGAGAAATGATGGTGTGGTGGATGCTGATTCTATAAGCATGAGAGAATGTTGATATTGGGGATAAGAAATGTAAAGTTTTAGCGGACTCAGGTTCTCCATTTACGATAGTTGGTAATGAACTATGGGACAACACATTTCCCAATATGCAACTCTCTCCTCCTGACATCAACCCAGTAAGCTATGAAGGTGCACACATTGGATGTTGTTGGTTATGCAGTAATAAGAATTACATTTAAACATAGAGAAACGATTGGAAAAGTGTATATGGCCAAGCAAGGTGACAACCTCTTACATTGGAGGCAACAAAGAGATTTGGGGATTATACTGAACACAAATGCATGTAATGCGTCAGATCAAGTGATGATTGTGGGAATAAGAGTCAATTCTTCAGTGAGTTTCCACAAGTGTTCAGTAAGAAATTGGGTTTGGTTAAAGACTTTGAACATCGGATTGTGGTAAAAGAGGATGCTGAGCCTTGTGTACGAAAGGTGAGAAAAGTTCCCAATATGATGTTGGGGCCTCTGAGAAGTGAACTTGACAGGCTGATAGCCTTTAATGTTATCGAGGAAACTGATTCCTCAGAGTGGTTGGTGCCAGTGGTTTTGGCACCCAAGGATGGAGGAAAAAGCATCAGATTATGTGTGGACTTGAAGAGTTTGAATAAGTGGATTTGGGTAGATCGACAACCACTCCCCAATATTGAAGAATCCTTTACCATGCTAGAAGGTGAAAAGATTTTTAGCATGCTAGATTTATCTTCGCCGTATCACCAAGTGCAACTGCACCAAGATTCAAGGCACTTAAAAAAGTTTGTGACGCTTCTGGGTGCATATTGTTTTGTCAGAATGCCGTTTGGGCTGGCCTTGGTAGCTGCTTGTTTTAAGAGAATTATTAAAATGGTTCTGGGGGATATGTCTAATGTGTTACTCTTTGAAGACAATATCCTGATATATGGAAAGGATGAAATGGAGCACGATAGTATGTTGAGAAGAGTTTTAATTAAGTAATCTGACAAAGGTCTCACTGGGAACAAATTGAAATGCAAAATTGGAGTAACATCTGTCACATACCTGGGCCATGTTGTTTCAGGGGAGGGTATCAAACCAAACTTGAGTTAGCAAAGAGCATTGTCCATGCCCCTGCTCCCTCTGACAAGGAGCAAGTAAGATCCTTTCTGACACTTGCAAGTACTACTCAAGGTTCATTAAGGGTTTTGCCAGTATCGTTGAACCCATTAGGATTTTGCTCAAAAAGGGGACCCAGTTCACTTAGTCTGAAAAATGTGATGTATCTTTCAAGACAGTGAAGGACACGATTGGTGAGATGCCAACCCTTGGTCATTTTGATTGAAAAAAAACTGTTCTCATCACTGATGCCAGTCTTAGTTGACTAGGAGCGGTTCTTACTCAATTGGATGGGGGTGAAGAGAAGGTAGTTGCATTTTTAGGTAGGGCATTGAATAAAGCTGAACAACAATATTCCTGCATTGAGAGGGAGGATCTTGCCATAACTTGGGTGGTCAATCACTTCAAATTCTATCTATGGGGCATTCCCTTTTTAGTAAGGACTGATCATCATCCCTTAGTGCAAGTATTTTCTTGTAATGAAAGTGAAAGATTGATACCCAGACTGGAATGGTGGAGTGAGGGCTTGAAAGAGTTCAATTTTCAAGTGCAATATCTTCCTGGTGTAGCGAACAAGGCAGCGGACTGTTTGTCTAACCTGCCAATTGAAGGTAGTTGTGAAGTTGTTGATGTCGAACCGACTGGAGTGAGTTGGGTTAAAGAACCTGCCTTCACAAAAGATGAATGAGAAAAGGGAAGAGAAGAAGACGTGTTATTTCCTGTGGTTGTTGACCATGTTGTTAAATGCTGGCCTGATTGCAAGAAATTATGTTCCGACTTGAAACTGTTCTGGTCAGTAAGGGACAAGCTTGCATTGCTTCAAAGTGAACTCATGATGCGGAGAGAGTTGTTCCTCCCAGTTATCTGAGGTCCAAGATTATAAACCTTGGTCATGAGGGACATTTAGGAAGAAGCCTGACCAAAGCTTGTGTACGTGAGAGGTATTGGTGGCACAGCATGGATCGTCAGGTGGAGGATGTTGTCAAGAAATGGTATCAATGTGCCTCTAATGATAAGCCTTGTGTTATTAATTCTACTCCTTTTTCTCCAGTGGACATTCCACGTGAGCCATGGTCTAAGCTAGGATTGGACCTGATGGGCCCATTTGAACTGTTGGGGCCAATAGAGAGGTTTGTGTTGTTGCTTGTGGATTACACTTCCAAGTGGGTTTCTACAAGATGTGTGAGCACTGTAAACACCAGGGTGGTGCAGGAATTTCTTAAAGATGAGTTTGTGAGTGAAGGTGTATCTAAATTCCCAGTCACTGATAATGGGGTACAATTCATATCACAAGAAATGCAAGAAGATTTGATGGATTTTGGTATTCACCCATCAGAAGACCGCACTTTATGCACTGCAGTCCAATGATATTGCAGAACGCATGAACAGAGTGGTTAAGGCCTGTATCCAAGGAGCACAGTGTGGCCTCATCCCACTACTCTCATTTGTGTCACGCAAAGTTCCCCCTTTGAAGTATTGAGGGGTAGAATGGCCAAGTCCAAATTGTATCTTGGTTGGTTGGCATTAGAAAAAGGTGTTAGTTTGAAAAGAGAGGAGGTGCATGCTCGGATTGAGTTATATCAGCAAAAGTACAAGGATACGTATGACTTGAAGAAGTCAGTGAAGAACAGAAAATGGTGTGTCGGAGAATGGGTTTTGATAACTAAACCAAGGTGGGAGAGGAAGGGTGTTACAGAGTTTATTGGTCCATTTGCCATAACTCCTATTAGGAAGAGTATGGTTACGGTCCACACTGGTAGCATGTGGAGTATGTCCCGCTTGGTGAAGTATTGTGGAGACAGGTTACCACATTCATCAGAGCATGATCTTCCTTCGGCTTCTGAGAGGCAGAGTTGCAGGACAAATTTGCCTAGTGATTCTCTCATGAGAGGTTCTTCTTTGAGACCTCGACGTGCTCCTGAACACTTCAAAGAATATGTGATGTCCTAATGAGGAGATACTGTAGTTCTTGTTTTGTAGTTCTTGTTTTGTATCTTTATTATTGCTTTAGTTTTGAGCTCATGTTCTTCCATCTTCCATGACTTTTCATGTTCATTATTCGTTGCATAACAACATTTTTTATTGTATTTATTAAGTTCACTTTATCCTCCAATTTCCTCTGTATTATGAGTAAGGGGGATGTTTTATAATTACATGCATGTTTCTTTTAGCTTTGCTTATCAACAGCTTGTGCCAGTATTGTTTGTGGTCTCGATGTTGAACGGTCTTGGAATTCAGTTGGAGACTGGGAGCTGACTGGTTGGCAGCTGACGTGGGTGGTGTACCTAAACTGCAATAAATACTTCTACAAAATAACTGGTGTCCAGCTTCTTAACATTACTCCAACCTTTAATTAAAGATAAAATAATTTAGACACAAGGTTAATGTTGCCATAATCAATCAATTACACAAATTGAAGAAAGGTGACTATCTGAACCAAGTACAGTTTACAATACCCTGGTACCACACAGGCCATCTTCATGCCATTTTGTTTCAGCTAGTGTGGAAGCAAACCAGGCCCTGGACCCCTGCACAACATACCTGTTATAATAGACCCACAAAGTGGCTTGGGGACACTGTGTCTGACATAAATCCTACTTTATTTGGTAAGTGCCTGTGCTCTCTCCAGGTCTGAAATACAGTGATGTAAACAGTCAAAAAGCAAATCTTTGGCATAGGGAGTTAGTATGCCCATTAAGCAGATTGACCCACTCAACTCGCGTGCATCTATGAGCTACGTATTATTGGGCATGCCTCCTATACTCTCTGATGAGGGGTAGAGAGGGTAACAGCATTATGTGCTCACATTCCTGCAATCTTTGAGCTGATTGGATTTTCCATGATGGCTGGGTCAGCAGCAGCAGGGGCAGGACAGCAGAGTTTCAGTTGACCATGGGGGGAGGGGCAGTCCAAGCCTTGAAGAAATAAGCAAAAACAACATTTGATGGACAGAATGCTGAACAATGTCATACATTCACCCCAGTACCGAGATCTGGGCCTAAATCCATTGTTTTTTGCTCACCATGCTGTTCCAGTTTGAACCCAGCCATAGGCAAATCAGTCTTGACCCTGTGCCTCATGGGAACAATCCAGCCCAACTGCCAATCCAGGTCCTCCCTGGTCTGGAAACAAGCATCCTAGGACCGGTTTCGGGGTTTCACCCCTATTCAGCCAGGATAGCTTGATTCCAGTGACATGGTGAGCACGGGACCCACTTCTGGGCATACCCTTCCCACTCGGGGTGACAAATGCAAAAACAACAGTTGATGGACAGAATGCAGAACAATGTCATACATTCACCCCAGTACAGAGATCTGGGCCTAAATCCATCGTCTTTTTGCTCACCATGCCGTTCCAGTTTAAACCCAGCCATATGCATATCAGTCTTGACCCTGTGCCTCATGGGAACAGTCCAGCCCGAACTGCCAAGCCAGGTCCTCCCTGGTCTGGAACCAAGCATCCTAGGACCAGTTTCGGGGTTTCACCCCTCTTCAGCCAGGATAGCTTGATTCCAGTGGCATGGTGAGCACGGGAGCCACGTCTGGGCAGACCCTTCCCACTTGGGGTGACAAATGCAAAAACAACAGTTGATAGACAGAATGCAGAACAATGTCATACATTCACCCCAGTACAGAGATCTGGGCCTAAATCCATCGTTTTTTTGCTCACCATGCCTTTCCAGTTTGAACCCAGCCATATGCAAATCAGTCTTGACCCTGTGCCTCATGGGAACAGCCCAGCCTGAACTGCCAAGCCAGGTCCTCCCTGGTCTGGAATCAAGCATCCTAGGACCGGGTTCGGGGTTTCACCCCTCTTCAGCCAGGATAGCTTGATTCTAGTGGCATGGTGAGCACGGGACCCACGTCTGGGAGTACCCTTCCCACTCGGGGTGACAAATGCAAAAACAACATTTGATGGACAGAATGCAGAACAATGTCATACATTCACCCAAGTACAGAGATCTGGGCCTAAATCCATCGCTTTTTTTGCTCACCATGCCGTTCCAGTTTGAACCCAGCCATATGCAAATCAGTCTTGACCCTGTGCCTCATGGGAACAGTCCAACCCAAACTGCCAAGCCAGGTCCTCCCTGGTATGGAAACAAGCATCCTAGGACCGGTTTCAGGGTTTCGCCCCTCTTCAGCCAGGATAGCTTGATTCCAGTGGCATGGTGAGCACGGGACCCACGTCTGGGCATACCCTTCCCTCTCGGGGTGACAAATGCAAAAACAACAGTTGATGGACAGAATGCAGAACAATGTCATAAATTCACCCCAGTACAGAGATCTGGGCCGAAATCCATTGTTTTTTTGCTCACCATCCCGTTCCAGTTTGAACCCAGCCATATGCAAATCAGTCTTGACCCTGTGCCTCATGGGAACAGTCCAGCCCGAACTGCCAAGCCAAGTCCTCCCTGGTCTGGAAACAAGCATCCTAGGACTGGTTTTGGGGTTTCACCCCTCTTCAGCCAGGATAGCTTGATTCCAGTGGCATGGTGAGCACGGGACCCACGTCTTGGCATACCCTTCCCACTCGGGTGACAAATGCAAAAACAACAGTTGATGGACCGACTGCAGAACAATGTCATACATTCACCCCAGTACAGAGATCTGGGCCTAAATCCATCATGTTTTTGCTCACCATGCCATTCCGGTTTCAACCCAGCCATATGCAAATCAGTCTTTACCCTTTGTCTCCATCCATCATCCCCTTTGGTATCGCTTTGTTCCCCCTAAGTTGGCAGGGTATGCCCAGACGTGGGTCCTTTGCTCACTTTGCCACTGGATTCGAGATAGCCTGGCTGATGAGGGTTATGAACCTGAAACCAGTCCCAGGATGCTTGTTTCCGGTCCAGGGAAGACAGGGCTTGGCAGTCGGGCTGGACTGTTCCCATGAGGCACAGGGTCAGACTGATTTGCATATGGCCATGTCTGAATTGGGGTGGTGGAATGAGCTTAAGAATGATGCTGGATTAAACCCAGATCAGTTGACTGGGGGTGAGTGTTTGATTTGCTCAAACGCTCCGTCCATCATCTCCTTTGGTATCGCTTTGTTCGCCCTAAGTTGGCAGGGTATGCCCAGACGTGGGTCCCTTGCTCACTTTGCCACTGGATTTGAGATAGCCTGGCTGATGAGGGTTATGAACCCGAAACCGGTCCCAGGATGCTTGTTTCCGATCCAGGGAAGACATGGCTTGGCAGTTCGGGCTTGGCTGATCCCATGAGGCACAGGGTCAGACTGATTTGCATATGGCCATGTCTGAACTTGGGTGGTGGAGTGTGCTAAAGAATGATGTTGGATTAAACCCAGATAAGTTGACTGTCGGTGAGCATTTGATTTGCTAAAATGCTCCGTCCATCATCCTCTTTGGTATCGCTTTGAAGAAATAAGCAGCATGCACCTCCTTATTTAGGTAGCACAACAGCATTGCTCATGCAGCCGTGCAATACGCTGGAGTAGAGCTGAAGCATATTCAACGTCCATGGTAAATGGGTAGTAAATGGCCACCACTCAGGGTCAGTGCATATACAATGCTCAGAAACCCAACTTCCAACCCATCGGGTGGGGAAAGAGATTCACATTTCAGAGGGGATTTCACAGAAAGCATTATAGGAAGATATAATTCACATGGAACCTTGTGAATACAACTCACACAGAAACTGGAGATATTAAGAGCTTGACTTATGAGGAAGAGCTCAAGAATTGAACTGTTCCTGTTTCTCTGTGTGCAGCTGTAATCACCCAGCAAACTCTCATTATTATATACTAAAAAGATATTTCCAGCCAACTAGGGTATTACAAGGAACCATCACTGTAGTTTGAATGGAATGTGAGGGATATCAGTGGATGAACTGTAGGGAGATGTCTCTATATACCACCAATTGACATCTCTCTTATTCCATTCTATACCATAAGGTTGAAATAGAAAACAGTGACATTAATCACACTCAAAATCATATAGCACTTTAGGTTGTCTAATTATTCTTTTCGGTCAGGCTTGCAAATCACTTTTCATTACCTCAAGGGGGAAAGGACAAGAACACATTCCATTGGGAATACTCACTTTACTATTCCATGCAGGTCCCCTTTTATCCAATGGGGGAACTCCTTCTTCCATTATCAGCAGAGTTACCTGAGCTGCATTTAAGTAATGTATCTATGGAGCATGAGGTCATATATTCAGCTGATCTACTGTTTCCACAACCATCTGAGACCATTGGTTTTGATGATTTACTGTTTGCACACTCATCCTGGACATTTGGTTACCATCTGAGATCATAGGCTTAAATGATCCACTGTTCACACACTCCTCCTGCACATTTAGTTATTATTGTGGTATGCTAAATTAATATTATTTTATATGCTCTTGTGGAAGTCATTAGCGGTTAGGCGATAACATGTTATGTTTTGAATAAGAAGGATGATGTTTAATATATAGGTTTATGCTCACACCAGGACACCATAGAATGGAAATGAGGATGTCACCAAAGAATGGAATGTGAGGCATGTCAGTGGGTGGACTGTAGAGAGAGACCAGAGGTTTTGGGGTGGAGAGACTGCATAGTCGTTGAATAAAGAGCTTACCTGTAGCCTGAGTGGTATGTCTTTATTACGGTAGCACTTACCCAGAGGTAGAAACCCCATTTAATTTCCCCAGCAGCTTCAGGACAACACAGCACCTGGGAAAAAAGAAAAAGGATTTTAATAGAGCTGTAAGGGGAAACAGAGTAAGGGCAATGGGAAGAGGAGACAGGAAAGAATGTAAAAAAAAAGACAGACTCAAATACCCACCTTTAGAGACCAAAGAGAAGCCAAAAGAAACGGAGGCAAATGAGAAGCACCAAGCTCATGAAGGAGGAGAGGAGGCAAAAAAAGACCTAGTGGAATGGTGGTGCCATGACAGCATTGCCCCAAAAAAGGTAGAGGAAAGCAGCAGTAGCACAAAACTAGGAGCTGACATTTCTTGCATGAGCAAATGTGCCACTGGGGTTGAGAGAGCATCCCAGGCATAGAGAGATGCATGTCTGGCATCACTCCCTGGCCACAGTTACTCAGGTAGGTCAAATGAATTTAGAAGGAGATTGTATTTAAAAGGAGAGTACAGGAGAGGGGAAGGCAAGTGACGCTTCATGCACTGTGTTGATTTAGGGATGTTAAAAGGGTCTCAATAAATGAACGTGAAGTATGCTACTCTCTCTTCACTTAGAAAACCAATTCAGTGCCATGTGACTACATTAAACCACATGACAATGTGACTAGATAAGCACAGGGGGGCAGGTAAACAGGAAAGAATGTCAAATTAAAAGACAGACTTGAATACCCACCCTTCTGGAGTCCATACAGAAGCCAAAAGAAGCTGAGCCAAAGGTGAAGCAGGTTGCTGCATCTGCCTCACAAAGGAGAAGAGGAGGCAAAGAAGACATAGTGGAATGGTGGTGCCATGCCAGCAACACCCAAAAAAGGTGGAGGAAAACAGAGGCAGCACAGAACCAGGACCTGAATTTTGTTGCAACAGCAAGTGTGCCGCTGGGCCTGAGATTGCAGACCAGGCAAAGAGAGATGCCTTCCTGACAACACTCTCCCTGGGCACTATGGTCCAGGAGGACCACGACCCCCTCAGGTGGGTCAAATTAATGTTGGAGGGGATTGTATTTAAAAATGGAGTACAGGGTTCGGGGGAGGCAAGTTAGGCAACATGCACTGTGGTGATTTAGGGACTTTAAAAGGGTCTGAATAAATGAACATGAAGGAGGCTACTCTCTCTTCACTTAGAACACTAATTTAGTACAACATGTCTACATTAAACCACATGAAAAGGTGAAGGGGAATGGATTAGCAAAGGGTGGCAGGGAGTCCAAAGAGGATCTCTTCTAGGAATGATACTTTGGGAAAGAAACCAGGGGTTACAAGGAAAGAAGAGAGATGAAAAAAGACAAGAGAAGAAGAAATAGTTAATCTAGTTATTTTACTAACCAGAGGTTTTCTGTTCTGTCTGAGGGGCTGATGTTTGAAACCCTATGCCCAATAGATTGTGACCAGGGACCACTATAAATGTCTGCAAGAAAAAAGAAGCAAAGATTTCTGCTTATAGAGACAATAAAAGTGAGGCCTCGTGTTGGAAATGACCATCTTTTGTGTGATACCTCCCCAGGGTTTTGCCCTGAGTGGTATTGCTGGCTTTAGAACTCTCTGCAATTTAGCCCTGCAACCCACCCTACAGTGCCTGTGCTTCCCATTTCTTTTACTTATCTATAGGTCCCTAGTATATAGTACCAGAGTATACCCAGTACTTGTTAGTTAAATATCACAAGTGGACTGTAGCACTCTTAGTTCAATACACTATAGTGTCAATGCAAACAAAATGTGACCAGTCAAAATAACCCTCTTTTGGCAGGCCTAAACCTTCCTTTTTAAATAATAATAAGTCATGCCTAAGTTGGCTTATAGGCCCATAAGGCAGGGTGCCTATTATTTAAAGGTAGGACTTGCAAAGCTTTAATGCTAAGCATTCTCTTACAGTAAAAAAAGCCCTCAGAGCTACGTTCACTGTAGTGGGGTAGCTGCGCCATAGGAAAGCACTGTGATACAAAATTATATTTGATATTTGCTGTCTACACTTAGCTTAGCAGCTACAACATTCATATATGAACTTTTAAACTATTTATTACAAGCCAAATTCATTGGTAATGTTGGATTTAGAAAACATATTTTAGAACAGGTACTTTTTGAAAAGTTGTCTGTTGCCTGCCTAAATCATCTACAAGCCCATTTGCATGAAATAATAACTGTCAACCAGGAGCTGAATAGTTCCCCTGATGAGGTGTAAGCTTGCTCCCAGAGCTGAGATAAAGGCCTTGAGTGTGGGGAGAACTTATGTTTCTCTGGCAGGCTGACCTTCTGGGACGTGCCCAGCAACTTAATTAACTTCAAAGGGTCCTATCCTGTCACAGGCAAATGTAGCTAACACCTGGATCTGCACCCTTCCTTTGTCCAGCTACCTAGTCAAATACCATGCTCAGTAGGAGATGAGCTGCCCCTAGAGCTAGTTTTGAGTGACCACAGAGGAAGGGTGCTCATTTCCATACCTCTGCAAAGGGAAGAAAAGGTTCTGCCATGTTGGTTTTGGATAGAGAGAGATTCTGTTAGATTGTTCACAGTTAAATACACAGGAAGTGTGGCAAAAGTGGGCTTGGTTCCCCCTGAGAAACCTTTACCCCATTGACTAGTGGCCAGGATTTGCCCCATCTGTGGCAGTCACTGGTAATAAAGGTGGTACCCACAGTACCCTCCTGCGAAAACGTCTGGACCTGTGGAAGAAATGGACCGCACCTGTTGTCTGTGACCTGAAAGAAGCCTTGCAGAACGACACTCTTCTCGCTCTTGTACACAGCACAAAGAAATGGGCTTCAATGGACATAATTAGGCTGATTTCCTGTTTGGGCTACAGGGACACAATAAGCTTCAAGGTTTTCCATCCCCTGCATTTCCAGCCAACCTGTTCCAGCTAAACCTGCCCTAGACTTTGTTGCTGGCGTTTTCTGGAGTGAGTCTTAACCCCCAAGTTCTGCTCCCAAGATCCCTGAAACCTGGGACTTAAAAACTTGTTGCCAACTTTTGCTTTGAGAATTGATGTGAGACTAGGACCAACCTACCAACCTGATTCCAAAATTCAGCTTGTTTCCACTCTTTCCTTCTCAACAGCAGCACATCCAATTCAGAAGTGCCACATGGAGAACGTATCCAGATTTGTAGAAATCTCTATGGCCACAGCTTCCATACTTGCACTGCTGGAAGAGTGCGAGCTCTAAATAGGGGACTGAATCCAAAGATAGAAATCTTCACTGGCTTGAAAATTATCTGGCCAGCAAGGGACCTTCTCTGGGCACCAAATTCAAATGTCGCCCTCTCTGAGTGTTCTGGTCAAAACTCAGTGGTTTCACTGAGATCTTGTTCAATGGTTATTCAAAAATGTGGAGCATTCTTTGACCACATACTACTGCCTTTCCCAGCTGAGGATTTTTGACTTCCATTTCAATGTAGGAAGGTAAATCTTTTCACTAGGGCAAACTTGATCCCTGTATTTGACCTGTACTCTATCTCAGTTGACCTTAACCATTACGCTGTCCAAGTCAAGTGCAACCAGAGAACCACCCCTTAATGCTTTATGGAGCTATTGTGACCCTTATATTTACAAAATTCAGAACTCTGGTTCTTCTTCTTGGATTTCTTTTTCATTTGGGTGTATTTTTATTTATGTACATTTTTCTAAATTTGTTAGGGATATTTTTTGTGTTATGGTTCAACTTTATTACTGTTTGAGTATTACTGTTTGAGTACTGCAAAAAAACGTTGCACATTGCCTTTAAGTTAAGTTGACTGTTTTTGCTGTGCTATAGCTACTAAGGATTTTAACTCACATAAATTTGGTGACTTTAGTGGTTAACCCTGAAAAGGATTGTGGTTCTTATTTAAGGTGGTATTCATCTTCTCAAATAAAATCCCCAAATTCTCACACCTTGAGATTTAGGGGCTTACTACGAGTTTGGAGGTCCGTGGACCGCCGCACCAGTGGTGGTGGTCTAACCAAGGTGAGCTCTGTGGTCCAACAGGCATATTCTAGCTTTCTGAAGACTGCTGCCAAACTGCTGACACCGCCTGTCAACTCCAAGTGTGGCAATGGTGGAGGGGGCCTATGAGGCTGTTGGATGTTTAGACTGTCAGTAAAAGCGCCCGCCCAATTACGAGTTGCTTTACAACCGGCGTGACTGTGGCAGTCAAACCACTACGTCTGAGATGGTGGAAAGGGAGGAATATAGGGGCAAAACTCACCTCTACTCGTCTTCCAGCATCATGGAGCCCATTGTACACTTCATGCTGTTGCTGTTCTACCTCCTCCCTGATGATCAAAACCCAGTCTGTCGTGGACAAAATCAGCTCTTTCTCACTCGTCTGCCATGTCACTACTGATATTCACTAGTCAGGCAGCTTAACACTTGTCATGTATTGCTAAGGTGACATTGAAGTGACTGCAACTACCATGAGGCCTGTAACTGCAACTCCAACCAAGATGCTACACTCCTTTTGTCCTTTGTCACTTGTCTGGCATGTCACTACTAACCTTCACTAGTCAGGCAGCTTGCCATGTGTCAAGTGTTGCTAAAGTACCATTGGAGAGCCTCCAACTACCATGAGGCCTTGTGATTTTAAATCTGACCAAGATGCTATAGTGAATGTGACACACTCACATTTTAGTTGTTTTTTTTTTTTGGTGCTCATAGCACTAGGAGGTCATTTGGGATGAGTAAAATGGGAGGGTGAGGTGGGAAGAGTTCGAGGGAAGGGTTTAGAAAGGCTTGTTCTGGAGATGTGAATAGTAAAAGAGGTATGATATGATGCAAGGCAGAGGAGGGGAGATTCTAGAAAGGGTTATTTTGGGGATCATAGTGGTAGAATGAGGTTTTGGATGAGACACAGAGTGCAGTAGAGGATATATGGAGAGAGATACAGGGTTAGAAAGAGGGCAGTGCATTGGAGAGAGCAGTAGAATGAGGTTTGAGAGGAGTCAGAGAGTGGAGGTAGAGATTATATTGAGACAGGTATAGGGTGAAATATAGGGTAGTGCATTGGAGATGCTGAATTAGAAGTAAAATGATAAACTTAAAGATACATAAGTACATGGAAGGTAAATATGTATAAGCAAGGTAATATATGTAGATTTTGTGTGTATTTAATAAATCAGACTTTCAAGTGTAGCTGTACTTCAAGTTAATGTATTTGTTTTTAAATAATTTTTATAATTCAATGGTGAAGCAATTGTAGCTAAATAGGTATGAAAAAGATGTAATTATTTATGCAGGCTCCTATATACATGTTAAATATAGAATAATATACGTAATATGTACCTTTGTTAAGCAGACTAACGAATATCTATATATTTATAAACATAATTGTTATACACATTAATACAAAGCAATACACATATGTAGGTACACATATATATTCCAAATAAATGCTTATATACACAGAGATATGCTGTATATGTATGTATGAGTATGGTGGTTGTGTGGAGAAGAGCCAACTCTTGCATAGCCTTCTGAAGATATGATAGTTATACAAGGATCTTGGGGGTAAAGAGTTCCATAGTCTGGCTGCATGCACAGAGAAGGATGTGTCACCTATGGTTGTTTTCTTGTATGGTGGAATTTTGAGGCAAGGTGTCAATCTAGAGCAGCTTGAATGTGGATATTCTGGCAACCAGTAACCAATGTAGGGCCTTCAAGGCAGAGGAGATGTGGGCTTGTGGTTTTATATGTAGGGGTAGTCTGGCATCAGAGTTATAAATCCACTATAGTCGTTTGATAGTTGTTAAAGATGGTTCGTGGTAGAAACTATTGGCGTAATTGAGTTTACACAGAACAAGAGAGATAGTAGCCTGGACCTTGTGTGGAAATCCCAGAGGGGAGAAGGTACGATGCAGAGTTTTTATAGTAATGAAGCTTGCACAGAGATTGGGTGAGAGTTCAGAGGAATCCATTGGACTTGTTGCTTGTCATGTGTTGGACTTAATGTAGTAAGTGTGCCATCATAAACTCCAACCACAAGTGGTAGTGGAACCTATTCGTGCAAAGTGCTCTTTGTAGGTAACGTGTATTTAGCTGTTGATGTGTCTCATCATTGTAGGACATGGCTCCAGTGGCACACATTGACATTTGGTTGTGACATACTACCAGATTCTGGAACAGTGTATTAGAATGAGGGGTTGGTATCAAAAGTGTAGCACTGCCATGTGTTTGTCTATCGGTGTAATTGATGTGGAATTTCTTCTGTGAGGTAGGTTATATGGCTCCAGCTGATGACATGACATTGATCAATGCTATGTGGACTAATCAATTGTAATTTGTCAGATGTATACCTTTCTTCCATGTATGTGTGGTCTAGGAGTTAAAATGTGTTCACTATCACATCCCTTTGTTTTTTAGATGGATTATAGATGGTATCAGACAACTCATAGAGTTTGTATATTTTGGTGAGGCATGGTTGTTAACCCAAGCTAAACATTGTGCACATGCAAAATATCCTTTCTTATACAAGCAAAAGTTGTGGAATTGAAAGTTTAGCTGGAAGTACATATATGATGTTTTAGATTTGAAACATACTACAGGAGTCAATGAATTCAGACTTGTGCATGTATTTAAGTGAACAAGAAGAAATAAACATTGTGCAAAAATAAAACAGGGAAACCAAAAAGTGGTAGAGTCAGTCATGGGGGATGAAACCATAGTTGTAGAGGCCAAATTGTTTGGAGTCCATTGTCCAAGATACTACTGCCATTCGAAAGGGCCCAGAAAGAGTCCACAAAGTGAAAGTGTGTCACACACCGCAACAAATGTGGTCTGACGGATCTTGCTGGTGGTGGTATTGGTCTTGCCATCCGTACAGACTGGAAATTTGCGTGGACGTCCCGGCTTGCCAGTACGGCGGGGATCTTCAAGTGCGGGCCTGGGTGTGTTTGCTGTTGGTTCTTCCTCTGGCAGGGTATCCTTTCCTGTGGCTGCAGCAGATGTTGAGGGGTCTGATGGTGAGACACCACAGGAGGAGGTGGATGGTGGTGGAAAAGCCCTGGCCAAAGTTCCTTTAATGTCCAGCAGCACCCCAATGAGAACATTGTTATTGTTGGAAGTGTGATATCTACTCCCAACTCTTGTGACACAGTTAGTATAACATAGAAGGAGAAAAGTAGTAGGTAGAGATTAATGTGTTATTTCAGTGGTAATGCACATGTTAAGCAGACATTTTCAGATTCCATAGACATGTACTTCTGATACTCCGCATACCATGTCCTGATTTGTAGCCATTTAGATTAGTAAGTATACGTGACATCTATAAACCATTATGTCCAACACAGTGGAAATGCGACATGTAAATGTAAACATTCCATGGTCCAGCTGTGTGCAAAACAGTAGATGACACAACTTGTGTCCTTGCCACTAATGATCATGTGAGCAGTGCAAAGTCAAAGGGTTACCTCAAATATTTAGATTTCGGTTCATGGCTTTCTATGTTGGACAAACACAATTGTTGTGGGGTCACTCATGCCATCAATTGTTTCAGTTGCTGTGACCATGGCTACATACATGACATTATAGCGACATGTCTTGTAGATTGCTTCACTCCATGAGAGCTGAACATGAGTTGCTGTTTGTGAGACATGCGGCAATCTGAAAAAGCACATTTTATTCTTGTTATGGGTAACTGAAATAGGGCATCATGGTAGTTGTACTCATTTTTAACCCGACCTTTCTACACTATCTAGCTGGTTAGGTTGACTTACCTGTTGACAATACGCTGTTGGTATGGCCCATACCTTTACATTGGGGCAGATAAGATGTATCAGGGGATATTATATTTTATAAAGTTACAGACATCATTCCATCATGTGCCACGGTGTGGGGATTGATGCAACAAACACTATATGGAATACTAAACCTTCTACAAACAATTTCCGAATTTGATGCTGGTACTTTCCTGATTGGATCTTAGGGAAATATGTGGAAATCACACTGTTAAAAGCCGGTTTGTGAACAAACAAGGAATTTAGGTTTCATGTGAGTTTGTTAAGTGTCACTTACCATAGTTTGCTCCTCCAGGGATTCCAAGCAAGCCTTCAGTGTGTAGGATGGCCAAAACCTTCACCTCCCAAGCGAAAAAATGTGCGGGTATGCTGGGAGGAAGGCCAACTGTCCTCCGAGCCTCCAAGTATTGCTTGCAGGTCTGGTTACATACCTTCAACCTCATGTCGTTCCACCACTTCCTAATTTCCTTCTGTGTGTGTGGTATGGTAGTTACAGCATTCACTTTGAAGGTTATTCTGTCCCACATTTTGCTTTTGTGAATGATAGTAGTATTTTGGACATAGGCTCCAAGCAGATGTGGATTTACTCTAATAATTTCATCCACCATATCTGACAACTCTTGCTCACAAAACCTTGGAATTTTGGGTATAGCCATTATCAAAAAATGAAGGAACTGACAGTACAACAACTAATTACACCCAGAAGAAAAAGTAAAAGAGCAGGAAACGTTTGTGGAGAGTGACAAGTGATGAAAAACAATTGCCCGCCTTCTCTGTCACACATTTGCCTCACAAATGCTCTGGAGCTGTGGCATGGCAAAGGATCATAGTCTGAAATGGGGTGTGTTTTATAGCGTGGAGATGTTTCTAATTGGCCAAGGAGTACAAGGTGTGTTGTATATTTGGCCAACCCATGGCCACTGCTCAGTTGCTTTGCTAAGCGTGATCCATAACTGTTTCCTTCCATCAAGGAACACCACAAGGGGCCAGTCAATACTAATGTATTTCCATAATTTGCTTGGCAGCAATACTCTACCCTGACGGCATTGGCATTCTAATCGTAAGCATTGCAGTCTGCTGCATCGCTGTCAAGGAGCACTTCGGTGTGGTTGTCTGCGGCTGAACCTCCTGTTATGTGCCCATGTTAGGACAATGTAATGAAGCGGCTCATTTCTTCCATTATCCTATTTTTCATAATAACATTTCTGCTGTGACCTTTTGCTCATGTTTGCATGCATGACAATGTTGGATTACTTTCCCTGAAACTACTTCATTTGCACATCTAGCTTTGCACAAAATTGTCACAATGTCTTGAACATCATGTAAACGGCCCTTTTACTCACTATATACAAATGTTGTTCTATCTTCATCCATGGGGTGACAGGGCTATCTACATATCCATAACATCGCAAATCTATATGTAAATTTCAAGGCTGCTTTTTATTATAAATAACAAGCATCCCAAAAGATTAGCAGAGAAGGCGCTTCAGCTGACACCGAGGGTCCCTGCATGCTGAGACTTCACCATGCAGCGGTCTGACATCTCCATGAGGGGTTTCCAGTTCATGACCAAGATGGTCTCCTACATTCTCTCCCGTTAAGGTAACAGGGTTGAATCATCCCTTGATGGGATTCTTGGCTTCACACCTGCACACACTCTAGGTACACTTAGAGTAGCGTTCACATAGTAGGAGTATGCCTGAGTACTGCCTTGTTTATATGCCTGCCTATATGCATTTTTAGTACTATGATAGCATTAGATCGACTATTTACCTATTGGTCACTTTCATCTGCTTCTGTCTACTGATTATTGCAGCACATATATTCTATACAAGAATTCTGTTGGTTCAATAAATATATTGAAACCGTCCCACTGTGTATTCTGTATGTTTCTCTGCTCTCGAGTAAGCATGAGTGACTGAGAGAAAGGTTCTGATCTGTTTCCACAATCTCTGAAGGGTCAGGGTTGTCATGTTCAGTGTTACCAGAAACTGTTCACTCTCTGGTAAGGTTGGGGGGGCTTATGGTGGAACGATGAGCTGCTGGTCTCTAGGCCAACATATCCTGCGGGGGTACCCTGAATCAGTCTAGGCAACTCACCCAAAGTTTATGTCGTCCAACAAACACACAGGATAAGTAAGAATTACATGACACTCCATGCATTGTAATAGGGCAGGTGGAACACAGAAGACTTGCCTGTTTGTTTTAGACTGATGCCATGGCAGTTTAGCAGTAATACTGTCCATCTCGTGATCAGCCCCAAAGTGTTAAAATGCATAGAATGCATCTTACTTAACTTGAATTGAAGCGGCATTATGTTTGTGAGGAAACATTAAAATCTCTGAAATTCCTCAAATATGGACAACGACTCAAACGTAATCCTTACCCCGAATGCCCTACTCATGACCTCACACAGAATCAAATGTTGCTAAAAATAAATGTTTTGCAATGCTGTGAACTTTGAATGTGTTTCACAAGTTTACAAGACATTTTTCACACAAAGTTAAAATTCAGCAAAGTTTGTATTTAAAATGTCATGCTTTTATAGGCATGATGTAATGTGCAGCATCAGGACTTGACGTGAGTTGTAGCTATCTTGTATAATTATTAATGAACAAATGCATGCCATGGCCTGAATAATATACTTACCTTATTTAATTATTTAAATGATTTGGAGAACATTCAGTTTGAGGGGTTGGTTTGCCACCCTAGTATGAAGAGCTAAACACAAAGTGGGCTCTCATGCTTTCATTCATTAGAGTACAGAAGAATGACATGTTTGCTTGTGGGTTTGCACTAATCAATTCCATGATTAATAATCTAGTAAGTCGAAAGCGTACAGTAGTACTGTTCAGTTCATTCTTACTGTACTGCTGGCACAGCTTTCTCTGAATGGCTATGACATTTGTAAAGGTCCTTTGTGCCGAAGACTAAAAATGTGTGTCAGTATATTATCTTCGTTTATGAAGGGAGAGCACTCCAGTAAGTGTAGTACAAAATTTTTGCAAAGTTCTGAGGGAATCTAGAACAGCGGTGCTACAGTTATGTAGAAGTTTGTCCTCTCCTACTGCGCAAAAGTACAAATACTGACAGGGTGAGAGCCTGTATGTAACTGTGCACTGTTCACAAAGTCTGACACTATAACATTTTTTGAAATCATGTTGTACTTTTAATTTGCAAAGATACAACCATCACATTATCTGAAACATTTCGCGTTTGGTGCGAGACAAAAAAAAGGGTATACGACTTGTTTCAATAAGCAATTCAGTCAGTATTTACATGAAGAAAAACAGTCTCATACAAAGAGACTGAAAGAAAGAAAGAAAGTTAAGAGACTGAGCTCTTGAGGCGGAAGCCGAGAGCAAGAGAAACGCTACTTGTTAAGATTACTTGAATTTGTGTTTGTGTTAATACTGTGATTGCTGCAACTTTTAAAGACCACTTTTAAAATTTTTGTGAATGTGTTAAAACTGTATTCAACAAAATCCTACCTACTGGCCCCTTGGTGATTGACCCCTCGCGCAGCCGAGTCAGGCGCTGACGCGGGTTGAGGACAGCCGCCGTGAACCCCCGGGCAACGCCCACTGAGTTAGGCCACGCCCCCTGCTCGCGCTACAAATACGCGCGCTTTTCTCACCAGCGCTTGTTAAGAGACTGAGCTCTTGAGGCGGAAGCCGAGAGCAAGAGAAACGCTACTTGTTAAGATTACTTGAATTTGTGTTTGTGTGAATACTGTGATTGCTGCAACTTTTAAAGACCACTTTTAAAATTTTTGTGAATGTGTTAAAACTGTATTCAACAAAATCCTACCTACTGGCCCCTTGGTGATTGACCCCTCGCGCAGCCGAGTCAGGCGCTGACGCGGGTTGAGGACAGCCGCCGTGAACCCCCGGGCAACGCCCACTGAGTTAGGCCACACCCCTCCACCTACCACATTTAAGAATGTGCTGCTTCCGGAGGCGCAGCGGACGGTCGCAGCGGGCGCGCCGGCGGTGCGCCGAAGGCGCGCCAAAGGCAAGCCCGTCTGCGCCCGTCCGCGACCTGCCGGGACCAGGGGCCACTCCCCCTGCCCCTCACACCACCCAGGTCAGGACCTATAGCTCGGCCGCTTTAAAAAAGTTAATGCCCTCCACCATGGCGCAATGCCCGCTTTCCTTCTTCCCAGTCGAACTTCCCAGTCAATGCCCTGGCTGCAAACACTCCTTTGATACCATCGAGCCATCAGCCACGTCCCAGGAATATCAGATGTATTTGCTAAATTGCCGATCTCTCCCTTGGCACAGCACACAAATATGCCTATTACTAGAAAACTATAATCCAGACGCGATCTTCCTGACCGAGACAATGCTCCGGCCTCATTCGGAGCCAGACATAGTCTCCGCCCTACCCCCCGGGTTCCAAATCTACAGAATAGACCGAACCAAGGGAAGAGGTGGAGGCCTGGCTATTATTCTAAAAGATAAGTACTGTTGTCGTACCTCTATTGAAGCTATACCTGAGTGCGAGAGCCTAGCTTTCAGCATAGACTTCTCTGCGAACAGTTCCTTCTCTGGTACTCTGATATACCGCCCCCCAGACCCAGGGAAGCTGCTCCAAAAATCTCTCCCAGATATCATCGCGAACCGACTTCTAACCTCGGCCAATTATACTGTTCTAGGAGATCTCAATTTGCACTTCAACTCCCCTACAGACCTTGTTGCCAGGGAACTGACAGAGGACCTTACAGCCTTACAACTGATTCAGTTGGTCAGATCCCCCACCCATGAAAAAGGGAACTTATTGGATCCCATCTTTAGCAACTGCACGAATCTGATGATCGGGCAACCTATTTGCCTCCCCTGGTCAGACCACTTTCTTGTTCCACTCACCTGGTCGACCGCCAAGCCTCCCTCACCGACCCCTCAGCCCATAACTAAGAGAAACTGGAAAAAACTCCCCATAGAGCCATGGACAAACAATCTCGAAGGATCCCGCCCACCTCCCTGCATAAACCCCAACCAAGAAAACATCAACTATGAGGGCTGGATCAGGGAATCACTGGACACGATCCTCCCGTTACGGAAATCTATTCCTAAGAGGTCACACAAATCTGCCCCCTGGTTCTCAGATTCCCTGAGAGACCTAAAACGCCTCTGCAGAAAAAAAGAGAGAGCCTGGCGAATGCACTATCTCCCGGAAAAAAAAACCCAATACAGAGAGGCTATTAAGAACTACAAAAATGGGGTTAGGGCGGCCCAGGCCTCCTACTTCGCAGACCAAATAATGACAGCAAAATCAAAATCCAAGGAAATCTTCCATCTGGTTAAAAAATGCATCACCGTTAATACTGCCCCCCCAGTTCCCAAAACACTAGATCAATGCAATGAACTTGCAGACTTTTTCCATAATAAAGTAACCCAGATTTACTCCGCATTCCCGGCAACAGCCAACAAGTCAATAACACCCAATCTGATCTTTTCGAGCGACGTCCCCTCCCCAGGACAGCCTACGCTGGACCACTTCTCTCCATTAAACCTGGAAACACTGCAACAACTAGCAGGCCAAGTCAAATCTGGCTCTCCCCTCGACCCTGCCCCACCAGAAATATTGCTGCAGGCAAGCCAAACCATCCTTCCAGTGGTGCTAGAGCTTCTCAATTCATCTATATCCTCCTGCTCAGTACCCATTGGATGGAAGAGAGCGATGGTACGGGCTTTGCTAAAAAAAAACACCCTAAACCCAGAAGATCACTCCAACTACCGCCCAATCTCTTTACTTCCTTGGGTAAGTAAGGTGTTGGAGAAGCACATAAATACGCAGTTGACACAATTCCTGGAAAGCCATGCACTTCTTGATCCATCCCAGACAGGTTTCAGGCCTAAACATGGTACCGAAACCGCATTGCTGGCAGTTGTCGAAGAGTCGCGAAGGATATTGGATCAGGGAGGATCAGTGGCAGTGATCCTCCTTGATCTAAGTGCGGCCTTCGACACTGTCAACCATGCCACCCTGTTGAACCGTCTGCACAACATCGGGGTCGGAGGCAATGCTCTAAAATGGCTGGAATCATTCCTGTACAACAGATCCTTTCAGATCTTCGACGGGGACATAATATCAGCCAGAAAACCCCTGAACTGTGGAGTTCCACAGGGCTCCTCATTGAGCCCGGTGCTCTTCAATGTATATATGAAACCATTGGCCGGGCTCGTTGAACCGTCAGGAATAAAAATCGTATCATATGCTGACGATACCCAGCTAGTGGTTTCACTGACCCAGGAAGGCGCCGATCATACCCCAGGAAGTCTGATGAACTGCCTAGAGGACATAAAAATGTGGATGACAGGCTCCTCCTTAAAACTGAATGGAGATAAGACCGAGCTTATGCTCTTAGGCCCCGCAATACCCACATTAATTCCTTCCATGTGGCCTGGATGTCTGGGCTCCCCTCCCACCCCCAGGAAGAGCGTTAAAAGCCTAGGGGTATGGCTGGATAAAAACCTTTCTTTCTCCACCCAGGCTACTAAATTATCCGCCATCTGCTTTGGCCTTCTGAGAATGTTAAGGAAAGTCCTCCCCCTTCTCCCTTTGGAAGCCAGACAAGTGGCAGTTCAGGGCCTCATTCAGTCCCGGTTGGACTCAAACAACGCCCTGTATGTAGGGGCTCCCGAGATGTCCATGCGAAAATTACAGGTGGTCCAGAACTGTGCAGCCCGCATCCTGCTACAGACCCCAAGGACGCAGTCTGCTAAATCCGCACTAAGCAGCCTACACTGGCTTCCAGTGAAACAGAGAGTGGCTTTTAAGGCACTATGTATCGCGCACCGAGCTTTCTGGAAGTCAGGTCCAGCGCTCATTAACAAATTGGTTACTCAATACCATCCCAACAGAACCCTTCGGTCTACGGAGGCCTTCCTGGCCGTAGTCCCGAGAGTAAGGAGAGCCAGGACCGGAGGAAGGTCGTTTTCCTTAAATGCCGCAAAGATGTGGAACACACTCCCGTTACAAATCAGGTCCAATTCTAACCTACTCTCATTCCGTAAACAACTGAAGACCTATCTATTTGCCAGGCCCACCTAAATCTTATTCTCTGTTACCCCCCTAGCTCTGTTCTCTGCACTCTAGCGCTTGGACGCCCTTGGGCAGCAATCGCGCTTTACAAATTACAATTAAAAAAAAAAAAAAAAAAAAAAAGATAATGTATAATATACTGACAATCACTTGATACAAACATGTAATAGTACATCAATAATTCATAACAACAGAAGTGTCAATGCCCAATGCATTTCGGAACCAGCCGGTTCCTTCGTCAGGGGCCAATCTGAAAAATATAAGATAAACCATTTTCTAATGATTAAAACGTATTGTGGCTCAATCTCTTCTGATCTGAAGGTGTGCAAACATAATTCTGTAAGTTACCTGTTTGAATGTTCAGTTTGATATTCTCTGAAAAAAACAACAATGTGCTGATGTGAGCAACAGCTAAGACAGAGAGATGTACGTGAATGAGGGCGGTGAGTGACTGAGAGACTCACGCTTACCTGAAATAATGAAAGAATCACTCTAAGAACCATTGCAAACAACCCTGACATCACTATTCAACCTGCTGACAAGGGAGGAGCAATTGTCATAATGGACACAGGGTTCTACTTCCAACAAGTTAACAATCACGTGAATGACCAATCTATATACCTACCACTACAAACAGACCCAACGATGCAACTTGAAACCATCCTGCAAGACATTTTGCAAAAAGCTTACGACTTGGGGTGGATTGATGAATCGACTAAACAGTTTCTTACCACACCGGATCCTCGCAGACCCCATCTATATATGTTACCCAAAATACATAAGAATCTGCAGCAACCACCTTTCAGACCTATTGTTTCAGGATGTGGGTCTATCTTTGACACCATCGGCAAATACTTGGACCATTACCTCCAGAAGTTTGTGCAAAACTGGTGGTCATACACCAGAGATACAACGGATTTTCTCAAAAAACTTGAGCTAATTCAACCCAACATCCAACCATCCTGGTTACTGTGCACCATAGATGTGGTGGCACTATATACTTCTATTCCACACTCTACAGACATGGAGGCAGTTGAATGGGCCATCCTGCAATGTGAAGACATTGAGACAGAAAAAGTGTTTATATTACAACTCTTACACTTTTGCCTTCACCATAGCTATTTTAAATGGAACGAAAAATTCTACGCCCAGCTCTCGGGAACCTCTATGGGTTTTCCGGGGGCGCCGTCGTACGCCAACGTCTTCATGGCAATGTTTGAACAGGAACACATCATGGACATCCCCCAGTGGTGGTCAAACATTTACACATATTGTCGTTACATCGATGACATTTTTTTGGTTTGGACCAATTCACAACAACTTCTTGAACAAATGTTAACCACTCTCAACTCACACAATCCTAGGATCCAATTCACCCATAAAATTGACATACAGTCTATACAATACCTCGATGTCACCATCAACAAAAATCCAGATGGACATGGGTTGACTACAACAGTCTACACTAAACCCACGGATCGCAACAATGCATTACAATACTCAAGTTTCCACCCCAGCAATCTTATCAACAACCTACCTTACTCCCAATTCATTAGGATCAAACGGATTTGCTCAGAAACACAGGACTGTACAATAAAAATTAATGAATACAAGGAGAAATACCAGGAGCGAGGTTATCCCCCCGCCATTCTTGACTCATGTGCGCAAAGAGCAATGACAAAATCCCGTGGAGAACTACTTACATCCGTCAAGAAACCAAATAAAACAAACATAGTGTTCATCTCCAAATATTCCACTAGCTCCATTGCCATTAAAAAGATTATCAACAAACGATGGGAACTACTAGCCAATGAAACTGATTTCAACAATATTTTTCAGGAATTTCCTCTGCATGCCTACACCAGGGGTCAAAACCTCCGGGAATTAATAGCTCCCACGAAAAAACCTAACATGACAATCACCAGCAAAGGAACTTTGAAATGTCAAAACTGCTCACATTGCAATAACAGCATTCCAGGGAACATCTTAACACACCCAACTACAGGCAAAGACGTTTTGCTCAGACACACTAGTGATTGTAACACCACGAATGTGATATATGGGATCAAATGCCCATGTGGTAAACTGTATATTGGCAAAACCGAACGAAAAATGAAAATACGCCTCACAGAGCACAAAAGTCGGATAAGGACCAAGAATAAAAACTCACCTCTGGCGACCCATTGGCACGAAGCAAGTCATTCCATATCCCAACTTAGATTTCAAATTATCGAACATGTTGCGCCACAACATGGAGTCAACACTCATCTTAAACTTCTGCAGAGGGAGGTTTATTGGATCAAATTTCTGGATACTATGATACCAAGAGGTCTCAATGACAGGCTTGACATGTCATGCTTTATCTAATTCCACTTAGCGTTTCCCTGCACACAAGCCCCATGTGGCTTCTCTAAGTATTGATGAAACACTATGCACTTCAGCACCACTGGATTGATACATTGGGTTACACACACACAGATCACCAGCACTCTATTGTTCTATCCTAAAATCTTTATTACAGTACTCATTGTCCCTTGTTCACCATTTTATCCTGTCTACTCTTCATTATTTTCCGGATTACACCCACACACCCATATGTTCATGTGGATTCTCACCTTTCTCAGATGCTGTTCATTTGGACTCAATTGGTATAGTTTTCTCTTCGAGTCCCTCCCCCTGGTCTATCTCTTCTCTCCTACTCCGTGATCCGTTTCTCTCCCTTAGCCTCCTTTATCCGTTATACAGCCTTTTGGGCTTTTGTTTACATTTCCCACAGCGTTCTCTCTTTCTTTCCATTGCCCAACATAACGTTCATACCGTTTTCCTTCTCTACTGGTTTGCTTCCCACCATTTTTCAGACTTTATTTCTTAAGCTTTACGCATTCACAGACCCATCTGTACGTTCACGTATCACCTTTCCAAGATGGCGCCTATCTTCAGTTCGCCTTTTGTATTCGTCTACCTTTGAGTCCCTTGTTCCTGTTTAGTACTTCCGGTTTCCTTCCGGTTTTTTACACTAGAAATAGTTTCCACGGTTCGTTATCTCTTACTCGCTTATTCTGTGTGGAGCTTGTCGGTTTCTCTCTCCTTCGGTCATTTTTTCAGGTAAGGGTCCCTACACGTTTTTTCGTCGTAGTCGAATACTAGTGTTTATTCCTGCCGTAATTCACTCTGACTCCTCGTTCTGCTTATTTTTCTCCCCAGCATTTCACGTACCTCCTTTTTGAGGTAAGATTCCCATTCTGTTTACCTCTCTCTACATGAGTTCACGTAAGCCATATATTTCCAGTTTACGTTCTAAACACTTGCTCAATACAGCCCGGTATTCTATCTTTTCAGAGACACGAGTTTCCATTATTTCAGGTAAGCGTGAGTCTCTCAGTCACTCACCGCCCTCATTCACGTACATCTCTCTGTCTTAGCTGTTGCTCACATCAGCACATTGTTGTTTTTTTCAGAGAATATCAAACTGAACATTCAAACAGGTAACTTACAGAATTATGTTTGCACACCTTCAGATCAGAAGAGATTGAGCCACAATACGTTTTAATCATTAGAAAATGGTTTATCTTATATTTTTCAGATTGGCCCCTGACGAAGGAACCGGCTGGTTCCGAAATGCATTGGGCATTGACACTTCTGTTGTTATGAATTATTGATGTACTATTACATGTTTGTATCAAGTGATTGTCAGTATATTATACATTATCTTTGTATGAGACTGTTTTTCTTCATGTAAATACTGACTGAATTGCTTATTGAAACCAGTCGTATACACATTTTTGTTGTCTCGCACCAAACGCAAAATGTTTCAGATAATGTGATGGTTGTATCTATGCAAATTAAAAGTACAACATGATTTCAAAAAATGTTATAGTGTCAGACTAGACACTTTGTGAACAGTGCACAGTTACATACAGGCTCTCACCCTGTCAGTATTTGTAGTATATTATCTTCGCCATGATATAGACCTCTAAAATATTGCACATTTGCTATTTAATACATTCTTTTACGTTTCCAAAATGTGTCACCTAGGAGGATCATGCTACTGCAGCTCTCTGCACCATTTAGGTTAAGTTCTCAATTGTATAATTTTCCAGCAGAAAATTCATACCATGAAGTGGAAAGACATTGCGTTTACATTAGCCTTTCATCAGACTTCCATATCCCCGGACCTTACAATTGAGTGAGGGTCCTCAGTCTGGGATAGAGTTCACCGGTGGCTGCCAACAGTCATTTTTATTTTGATTACTAAAACACACCTATTTTCAGACTAAATCTGCCCATTTCCCAACAAACTTCCTGCTGTTCTTTCTGTCCAAGCTCAATATGAAGATCCAGAAGGCACTCCCCTACTGTAAATACAGGAAAGTGTGCACTCTGCTGAGTGAGTACACTTGTAAGCAGTAATTACAGGTGTTGTTTTCAAGCCACCAAAACTAGCACAATTAAGAATATTTCAGGCAGTTCCACATAAAGGCGATCAATAAAAACCAGAGTACGCTCCTGTATTTAAATAGATGTACGACAATATATTGAAAACAACATTATCGAATATCATAAATAGTGTGTTAAAGTGTAAACTCTCAAAATACAAAAAATATGGTGGAACAGATTATCATCCTATCGCCAGTAGGTAGTTATAGTTAGGACCTTGTTTCTATTCAAAAAGCGTTTTTTCTTTTGCCAAAATATCTATGGCGCCGTTTGAAGAATCTTCGCAAATTTCTCCAAACCAATGGTTCACTCATGTCAGCTCCTGTCTTGAAAGTTTTGGGGTGATTCGTAAAGGGGGGCTGAGAAAAAAGGGGGTCCCAAAATGCATTTCCCTATGTTAATTTCCATAGGGACTTTAGAAACGGCTACAGCCCGAAATGCTGAATGGAATTACACCAAATTTGGCAAAAAGGTAGCCCTTGTTTCAGAAAACGATCTTTTTTTTTAAATGGTGTAAATCCATTCAGTAGTTCCTGAGAAAGTCAAAAATAAAAATTCAATATCTGAGGGCTGAGGAGGAACCCTCCCGAGCATGAGCTTCATTGTTATTGGCTGCCAACACTCCAAACCAGGCATTGTTGGCAGCCATCTTGTGACACGGTAAAACTGAGTCACAAGACAGTAAAAAAAGGATAAAAAACAAGAAAAGGGGGCAGGGTAGAAACACACCCTGACCTCCCTAGGCCTGCTCAGGGAGTCCCACAAGGACTCCCATGGCCCAAGAAAACATTTTTTTTTATATTTTCAGACGAATTCTCGCTGGGTGCACAAATCCGACTGGAAAAAAAACGAAGCGTGGGCTCTTGAACTTTCTTATTTTGTGCCCCCGGGTGGACCAGGTCTCGGGACAATCCAAATTTATCCCCAGGGACCGCCATCTCCCAGGGCTTTGCTGATAATGTGCAGGGACCGCCACCTCCCTGGGGCTATTTGTGAAACAATTGATGGGGGCTATTGCCCCCCCACCCTGCCCCAGGGACTGCCACCTCGCCGGGGCATTTCCTAATATGGGGCCCCAGCCCTAGAAACGCCACCTCCCCAGGGCTTTTTTTTTAATGTGTGGGGGCCTCGCAGGCCCTCCCAAGCCCTGGGGACCGCCAACTCTCTGGGGCTTTTTTCTTTAATGTGCTTGGGGCCTCGTGGGCCCCAAGCCCCAGGGACCACCACCTCCCCGGGGCTATTGTAGAAAGTAAGTGTGAGGGACACTGCCCAGGGGACCACCATCTCCCCGGGGCACTGTTGATTAAAATGAAGGGGTCTGCTGCCCCGAGGACCACCGCCTCCTGTAGTGTGGGTTAACCACGCCCTATGTACAACGCTAAGTTAGCATAACCTCGATGGCTGTTAGAAAGCCAGCTTGCTGCTTCTGCTGCTTTTGCATGCGACACTGTTGTTACATGTTATTCATTCGAGAACTGCTGACTCGACTTTGCTTCACATGAGAACCGTCTGTTGTTTAACATCTTTAACAGCGAGCAGTGACCTTGGTCTGTACACCGTGTAATGAACGAGTCTGGGTCACTAGACGGGGCAGGTTGTTGTGTTCAGGTTGATCGTACCATTTTTTAGCCATAACATACATACAGCTGCCAATACCTGAAAGACGAGCCCTTTAATATTACAGAGCAGCATGTTTTTTGTTGCATTCGAAACGAAGAGCTGATGCAGGAGAGAGCCTAGCTGATCCTGTGATGTGATTCCACTAAGCTTATCTATAAGGTATGGGGTCCCCCATGCAAGCCTAAGAGACCTTCTATTAGTCTAATAATACCTTATTAGTTGCTAGAGAAAGGAGGGTGGTTGTGTTCCACGGTCATTATTATTATGATTGCTCCTTTAATTTTCAATGGTATTGTAACAATGCTGATGGTGCTGATCCTAACCATTTGTCTGCTTGTGTTAGCCAAAGTACTGCATCTTAGGATGCGAGGTTTATAAAATAAACTCTTTAAACTTTTACCGTGTCTTTGTTATTCTGTTGTGGACTGATATATAGCTACCAACGGGTATTTCGGATTCCCACCACTCCTGAGAGTATCTAAGTCGCTTGTTCTGGGTTGTGTATATATTGGGACCGCCGAGCTAAATCTCGGATAACGAATGTGACACTAAGCTAATCGGATAGGGGTTCTTAGTTCTGAGGGGAGTTTCTGGTACACCACAATTCTCTGAGGTCCTGGTTTCCTGCGCATAGTTCTGTGCATAAGCAGAATCCCTGCAACATGGCGCACCTAACGTTTGGTCTTTTGATCTAAAACGCCTTAGTAGTGCTTTTATGAGTCCACAACGCCCTCACTCTAGGTTCCGGATAACGTGAGTGACAGCTTACCCTACCTAGGTTTCAACTAAAGGTTCTTTCAAGCTTGATAATTAAAAAGGTTTTCTTTTTCTGAACCCCAGTGCTACAGTATAGCTTTTCGTTGTTATTTCAAGTGTCCCGATGGCAGTCAACGTTGCCGCACATAGTAGGGTTCCCCTGACTGCACATTTGAGGGTCTATGGGGTCCCGGATGATGGCTTGGCTGTTATTTTAGTAGTAGGCGCTGACGCGGCGTTCCCGTATGAGTTGTTTTACTCTTGGGTGACGTTTGACAAAGTGGATGCAAATGACAATTTGTTCCACGATTATACTCACACCGCGATGCCTGCTGCCTATGCCCCTTATCGGACACTTGAAATTCCCATTAGTGACTGGCAGCATACTATTTGGTTTAATGGCGCCCTTCCCCATGTGGTAGCGCCGGCGAGAATGGGTCCGTTGTCAATTGCAGGGGCCACATGGCCGGTGCTAGCCGGTTATACACCCCATCCCCGCTACATGACTGTGGCGGTGGCGGAGTTACGCGTGCTACACACTGCCCTGATTACGGTCCATAGGGCGTTAGTGCAGTACGTGTCCCGCAATGTGCAGGTGGGGGCACCTGCGGTTGCGGGACACACGACTGACCATCATGCGACGGTCATAAGTCCAGTTATGGTTAATTCGACTTTCGGCAAGCGCCCCCAGCAGAGGGATGAATTCCCTTACTGGCTTGCTGAAAAATTCGATCAATTTGAAGCCGTGTTTCCCAATACTTCTCCTGTGGATAAACACAGGATCCTCACTATAACATTACGTAAGGACCTGGTCCCGGATATTGTCGACTGTGACAATTGGGGCAAGTTCTTTGCTGCGACCTATGCGAAGTGCTACGACATTCCGTCTATGTCTGTACTGCCCTCGGTCATCAAGAAGGTCCAAGACAATCATGGTGCCGAGGCAGCGATTGAGTTGGGATTGAGGCTTGTCGATAGCTTCGATGTGGTTAGTTCCATGGTCATGGGCAACCTCAAAGGAGATGCCATACAATTCCAGGTGTGCAATATGATGGCACTTGTGGAGCCAGACGACAGGCCAAAGGAGTTCGCTAAAGTTATAGCGAAAGCCTACAGAATGGTGAGTCGTAGCGCCTTGGGTGTGAAACCCACCGTGGTCATTCCGACTGCAGTACAGCAGCCTAAAGTGAGTTCGTCTACAAAAGACGAAAAGCCCAACTTTCCAAAACAAAGTTGGCGAGCTAAGAAACAGGGGAAGCAGCAAGAGAAACGGAGGTCTCGTTCTGCATCATCGGTGCAGACACAGAGTGAACGCACTTATGATTTGCGCGATCGTTCTAATATAAAGTCACCTGATAGATTTCAGGTTCCTGAACAACGCTCTCCTCGTTCTTCACAGGAAACATCGGCTTATCAATCCGGTGGCGGAGATCGTGGAAAGGGAAAGGGTGCTCAAGGTCGTGAGCAGCCCCGTCAGACTGACGGTAAAGGCAAACAGGACGAGTCTGCACGACAGAGACCCCCTTTTCAAAAGAAGAAAGTTGCTGGACACAGCTTCTGAACCAGACATGGGCACTAACGCTGCTAGACAGCGCGGCGGAAGTTACAATACTGCGACATGCGCTGCATCCGTTTCTGGCGGCGACAGCAACTGATACATTTGTAAGTGTTGAAACTGCTGATACTCGCGTGGCTCCCCCTGAAAGAATGTTTAAAATTACCCTTTTAATTGAAGGTGACATACAACGTAAAATTAAGGTGGTATTTTGGGATCATCTAACCTCCACCTATGATATACTTTTGGCAGAGGCTGATTGGCCCCCGGCTTTCGTGTTGGAGGCTCCTAGAGGGGAGGTGGTAATCCTCCCTTCCTTTGGGCACACAGTGCCATTGGAACATTCCAACAGGTTAGCCGGGGAGTGGGCTTAGGTGCTTGTGCCTGCGTTGTACCGTACTCAGGTTGGCTGGGACAAATTTTCTCCCAATCATAAGATTCCGTTGCGGTCAGAACCCCAGCCACAACCACAATACCCCATGCGTTGCGAAGCCCGTTCTCACGTCGCGTCCATCCAAGAGCAATTGGAATATCAGGGAGTAATTGAAACATGTGTGTCACCCATGAATAATCCTTTATTTACTGTGGCGAAGCCTGATGGATCGCCCCGCCTAGTTTTGGATTACCAGCACTTAAATTCGCACTGGCGGACATGTGCGGGACAGAATACACACAGTTCGGCTCTCGTCGATAGTCTTGTGAGAAAACGTTTTAAAACTACTCTTGACATCTCCAATGGCTTTTATAGCCACAACCTGTCTCCTCATAGCTATGAGTGGACGGTGTTTACATCGGGTGGCAAACAAAAATGGGTCAAGAGGCTCCCAATGGGCTATAAAAACAGCCCCGGGGTCTTTGCTGCTCGTGTGGTCTCACTCTTGTAGATGATTGACCCAGAAGCATATTCGTATGTAGATGACATCTACCTAATGGACGACGAGTTGCTTCCACACCTTGCTCGTGTGGATAACATAATAACTATGTTTGCAGACTATGGTTACAAGTTCAACTTTGCCAAGTCCCACATTGCTGAGTTCACAGTGTTGTTTTTGGGGTACGAACTCAATAATGAGGGTCGAGGCTTGGCTCCGCAATTCCTTAAGAAATGCGCACGCCTCAGTACTCCTTCGACACTGAAGAAATTACAATCTTTGCTGGGTTTTCTGAATTTCGGTCGTATCTACATTCCTGATTATGCCCAGCGTATCAAGTCGCTTTATGCCTTGGTACAACCTACTTTTACCAAATCTTGCTGGCTGCCTGAGCATTCAGCTGCATTGCAATCATTGCAGTCTGATCTTCTAGCTTCGAAAACTCGTGATAACCACACTAACCTGGTCATTAGAATCGTACCGGGTGCAGTGGGTTTCACCTACTTGACGTTTAATGAGGGCGACACAGTCCCCATTGCATAGAAATCTCATCTGTACACTTCGGCTGAGCTGCGCTTTTCCGCTGTCGAGAAAGTACTGACGGCAGTTCAGATGGAGATCTTGAAAGAGCGAGCGCTATCACAGGGAAAGCACATGCTGGTGGTAACACCGTACCCTGCCCTTGAGGCGGTTACTAAAGCCAGTGTACCTAATTCTAAGGCTTTGCATCCAAGGTGGATACAATGGGCAACATCCTTGACTTCGCCTGACGTCACATATATCTTTGACGCGGCATTACAGACACAGGAGTTCTTGGAGTATGAATTTGTTCATCCGGCTCCTCTGACTTTGCGCCCGCTCGAGGAGTACCATTGTGTCATTTACACTGATGGGTCTGTGCAACCGGCAACTGGATCAAAGCACGCCTATTCAGCGGCCTGCGCAATTGTAGTAGGTACTTTCGTAAGCGGAGAGTTCCAGTCTGATGTCGTGTATACGCAGTCATTGGGTGATTGTACCACGCAGTTGGCAGAGCTGAAAGCTCTGTTGCTTGCACGGGAGTTTGCTGATGCTCGGGTCACCACTCTTACAGTGAGTGACTCGTTTTATTGTGTTCAATCATACAACGAGAATTTACACTTTTGGAGTCAGAATGACTTTCATGATTCGAAAGGTAGCACAGTTAAGCACAAGATGCTTTGGGTTCGAGTGGTAGAACTTAAAGAAGGCCTGCCCCTCGTGAATGTAGTTCACACTCTTGGTCACCAGCGTGTTGGTGTCCATGCTGTCGGTAACAGTTTGGCTGACGAGGCAGCAAAAACCGCAGTGGCGACATATTTAGTAGCAGCAGTTACAAGATCCAAAACTAGGATTGATGATGACATCTTGGCAGCTATTGCTGTGTCCGAGACAGGGACGGGCTTTCCGTAAGGATTCCCTTCCCGCTACCATTATCGTTTAAGTCCTGATAACGTCCCGTTAGTGAGGATTAACAACGTTGGTGACAGATTGATTCCCAACGCGGACTGCAGACCATCTCTGATTACAGCTGCCCACGAAGGTGTTGCGTCAGCGCACGCCGGCGTTTCGGCGACTGTATCTCTTTTACAGCAACGTTACTGGTGGTACGGTTTGTACAAACAAGTGCAAGCTTATGTCCTTTTATGTGACATTTGCCAGCAGACAAAGCCTTCTACTGTCGCGCGTCCACCACAAACGCAGCTGTTGATATCTAATCAACCACTTGGGTGTGTTTATTTAGATCACTGCGGTCCTTTTTCCTCTGATACTGCGTACAAGTACATCTTGGTTGCAGTGGATTCGTGCACGCGTTTTCTGTGGGTGTGGCCGCAAAGGAGTACTGATGCCCGGACGGTCATCAAGGATTTGCGTGTCTTTATTGGGAGTTTTGCATGCGGTACCCTTCATTCTGATCAGGGCCCTGCGTTTGCCTCTAGGGCTTACAAAGAAGCCATGAGAAGTTTGGGGGTCCAAGTCAAATTTTCGTCTCCATACCGGCCTGAGGGCAATAGTGTTGTGGAGCGAATGAACCGTGACCTAAAGCAGTCTTTGACAGCAAGGGTATTAGGTACAGGCCGAAGCTGGCTGACCCACTTGTATGACGTGCAACGTACACTTAATAATCTCCCTAGAAGGTCTCTGGGTGGGCGCACCCCATACATGATGCTCTTTGGAGTACGAATGTTTGTTCCGGACCTTGAGGGTCTAGACATGGCGGCGGCTGCAGTGCCTTTTGACCTAGGTGATCACTGTGCTGTATTACAGAATCTACAAGCAGCAAGAGACATTCTGGCGAAGGAACACGTACCCTCTACATGCGAAGCTGAGCTCCAGATTCCGGTAGTCGGCTGGCTACCTCGAGTTGGTGATCTGGTCCGTGAGAAGGTGGAGAACAAGAAAGAGTTTGGCCCATCTTATCGTGCACCAGTCCCGGTGCTTGGAGTCCAGGGTACCTGTACAGTCATTTTACCACCACTTCCTGGTCGCAAGGAAAACAGGTACATCTCGATTGACAATGTCAAGCTGCAGCGAGTGGCCGATACTTCGTAGTATGACACCTTCAGTTTCTTGCCCTTCCATTCTGCGAAATTCTGTAGTGCTGCCGCCCTCGACCATCATGCCTGAGGTTGCCGTTGAGATGCATGCTGTTGCTTCCCCTCTTATACCACCCGTTGATGGTGGTTTGCCTGATGATCCTGAGTATGCTTATCCGGCAAGTGTCCCATTGCCTCTTTTACATTCAACTGCGATTGACCAGTCCCGTTCTTCCTTTGACACTGAATCAATGACTTCCACTGCCCCATCCAAAATTGCTATATTATTTGCCTGGTTCAAGAGACATTTTTAGTGGCACCATGGACTTACATCTGGCTGGTGCTAATCTGTGTTTTTTTGTTCATGGCAATTGGCTTTGTGGTAGTGTTTTTTAAAATTATAAATGGACACTACCTTAATGAGCGATCTTCGATTGAATCCATTGCTGTAACTTTGGCCCCCCATTCCTCATCACACATTATGAAAAGGGACCAGACTTTTGTGAACATTACTGCCTGGCCTGTGCATGATGGCATCGCTTGGGATGCTGTTAAATTTCAAATTCATGGACCTACAGAAGTGATTAATGTGCCTAATGTATTTCGTGTGTCTATGGGTGATGTCGTTAAACAGGCTATTAGATCTGATGATTGGGATGTACACGCAATAGAAGCACTGTTTTCTGATCTTAAATATTATGCTGCATTTGATGCTGAGGATTTATATTTAAATTCTGCTAATTATGGTGAACAGTTTTGTTATCAACATTATGGCACACATTTCCTACATAGAGCAAATACCTTTCTAAATGTTGTTAATTACACACAATGGGAACATTGTCCGGCCCCTCATCAGGGCAGTTCTTCAACGTTAGTGAACAAGTTCACATACTTTTCGGATTTTAGTGTGTCAAAACCGGCCTCCTTTTATTTTAAGATGGCACCTGAAACCGCCTCGAAGGTACGGTTGACACATACCAAATTATTATATTCCAAATCCTTTATGGACGAATTGGCAGTCGGAGGCTATGAGCTATGGAAAGCTACTATCGATCTTAAATCGGTTTGGGGTACTAAACCGTGGCAGGTTCAGGGGACAGAAGCTTTGCATCGTGCCTGTCTTATCCCTAACCATATGTTATTTTTAAATTCATCTATTTTTCAGACGACTTGCTTTGGCTTGTCTACGTCTAAAAGAATGAATTCCCCTGCAATCCCGAATCTGGGTGCTTATCCCGGCTGGGGTAATTACACAGATCTTTCCCTTACCAAGTTGCAGTCCCTTATTTTCAACACCACCTTTAATGTTTCGGCATTTAATCCTGAGGGTTGGTTGGTTTGGCAGACTGGTTCATATTCTTGTCAACGTCGATTTTTATCACTGACACCTGGGTACACTCAAGTCAGGGTAGATCCTCGTTTTGAATCATCACACACTGTAACTACCTTCTCGGTGGGTAAGTTATGCCAGTCATGGTTGCAACATTCCACATTAGCGTCTGTTAAGCTTCATTTGTCACGTTTAGACGACAAAATTGATTTGAATGATTTTGTTAAAGGTCCTGCAGTAGGCAGGTCCAAAAGATGGGTATATGCTATTTACAACGAAGTTTGGAAATTGTCGCAAATTGAGGCTTCCTCCAGATTACGTGCTATTAACCAGGCCAATATGGAAAAAGTGTTGGCTGTGATTGATGATAGTATAAATACCTTGTCTTCTAGAATTTACACTTTAGATAATATTGTTTCATCTGTCGTCGATATTGTGCAGGATGATTTGTCTGTGTTGTACCCTGGCCAGAATCAGTAGCGTTCTGTTATGCAATTTGCATGGACTTTGCAAACGTTAAAGGCAGGGAAAGTTCCATGGGATTACATGAATGTTTCCTCTTTGTTCCTCCCTTTTAATTTGACTGCAAAGCAACAGTTTATGTCTATGAAGGATGCACATTGAGAAATTAGAACCTTTGCCTTTCTCTATTGCCGAGTTAAATTCGGCCACGTGGCTTATTCACGGCGTAGTCACTTTACCTTTTTCGCTTTTTAAATTTAGTTCCTGCATGAAACATTATGCTCTTGGCAGGTATGAACAACTTGGTAGTGCGTTCCTGCACGAAGTTTGGTCGCTCCTGTTTACATATAGATGCATGAGGGAGGGCACAGAGGTTTATCTGAAAGGTGAGGCATGCACTTCTGCTCCTGATCATTATGTAGTGTGTAGACATATACAATTACATGGTGCTTGCAATGTACACGCTCCTAATTTAGCTTGCGTTTTGAAAGGTGTACCTGTACCAGTTATAATCCCTTCATCACACTGCTTGCTAACGGTAGTTATTTGCTTTTAAATAATGAAAATTGCTGTGGGATGCTAAAGTGCATTCCGTACATAGTCACTGTTTCACAGCGTGTAGTTTGCTGTAATAATGTCCTTTTCCCACCCCCGCATGGCCGGCTCGATGTTTCTATCTGGCCTTCGATTCCAACCTTGAGCGCAGAGTTCAACCAGATGAGCAGAATAAGGGCTCTTTTGTCTCAATGGGAGGTCGCTTTAACTTCTTCCCGTGAAACCTTTCTTCTTCACGTGGCGAACACCCGCACGGAGGTGCAGGCGCTTTTGAATACTGACCTCCCCTTCCATTTTGGAACGTTGATACAGACTATCTTTAATGCCTCGTCTACGACCGGCATAGTCAATTTTTTTAAACTGGTGGGCTCCGGCCTCGTGACCTCCTTTCAGACTATTTTTGGTGTGAATCCCACAGTTTTTCATTCTATTTTTTCCAGCGTCTTCGGAGGTCTTCCTTTGCTTCTTGCCCTTATTGCTGGAATACTTTTGCTGGTTTGCGTCCTACGCAATGGCTGCGCAACTTGCGTACAGAGACAACATGCCCCAGCTGTTTCATCTGCGCAACCGGATGCTTGAAAACTATGGCACTTTGCCCCTGGCGACTTTAAGTGTCGTGTATGGATTGTCCTTCCGGTTTCTGTTCTTTACTTGTGTACAACCCGTCTTTCACTGCCTGGATTGTCCTTTCCAGTGGGCTCTGGATTTGTGCCTTTCAACCTCGGTGTCACCTGTACCGGATTTTGGTCAACTGATGGGCCCCTTAATGGCTCATGAGTCTGAATGTTCTGGTGTTGGGTTTATGGCCTTGGGTGCGGCACATGGAGTCCTTGGTAATTGGGCCATCGAAGAGGCTGCGATTGACTTTCTGGAACTAAGTTATATTGAGGAATCTTCCTGTTGTCCCCGTGTGGTGCTGGATGCTCCAATTGTGAGTGAACACATGTGTTCCTTTCCCCTGTTAAACTGGATGGCAGATACTTTTGCGGAACGCTCCAATGATTTCCTCTTGGAGGCTGTTGCAACTTATTGTGCCTATACTTTTATGGATTGACTTTTTATCTTGGTCGCCCCTTGTTGTATCGATTGATGTCGTTTTTTTTTGGTTTTTTTCCCCATTTCTTTTCATGGTTTTTTCCACCAGACGACATATATTTTTTCTTTTTTCTCTGTTTTTTTTTTCTTTTCGAACTTACACTTACCTTATATGGACTGATAGTTCATGCTCTTGGTTCCGTTCTTTCTAACTTGAACTCTGCGTTCTTGATAAGTGCGCCCCTAGTGGTTAGTAGTCCGATCAAAGGGGGATGTAGTACCTGAAAGACAAGCCCTTTAATAATACAGAGCGGCATGTTTTCTGTTACATTCGAAACGAAGAGCTGATGCAGGAGTGAGCATAGCTGATCCTGTGATGTGATTCCACTAAGCTGATCTATAAGGTATGGGGTCCCCCATGCAAGCCTAAGAGACCTTCTATTAGTCTAATAATACCTTATTAGTTGCTAGAGAAAGGAGGGTGGTTGTGTTCCACGGTCATTATTATTATGATTGCTCCTTTCATTTTCTATGGTATTGTAATAATGCTGATGGTGCTGATCCTAACCATTTGTCTGCTTGTGTTAGCCAAAGTACTGCATCTTAGGACGCGAGGTTTATAAAATAAACTCTTTAAACTTTTACCGTGTCTTTGTTATTCTGTTGTGGACTGATATATAGCTACCAACGGGTATTTCGGATTCCCACCACTCCTGAGAGTATCTAAGTCGCTTGTTCTGGGTTGTCTATACATTGGGACCGCCGAGCTAAATCTCGGATAACGAATGTGACACTAAGCTAGTCGGATAGGGGTTCTTAGTTCTGAGGGGAGTTTCTGGTACACCACAATTCTCTGAGGTCCTGGTTTCCTGCGCATAGTTCTGTGCATAAGCAGAATCCCTGCAACACTCCCTGACTCCCACCCTGTCATTGCAAAAACTGCTTTGCTTCTTGGATGCGAGAGCAGGAAACCTGCTCTCGCTTCCAAGAAGCAAAGCAGAATTACTTTTGGACAAGGGGTGCTACATGTTAGAAATTCACTGAAAAATCCATAGGTTTCAGGGATGTTATAGTTAGACATTAGCATTTAAAAGAACATAGAAATTCACTGAAAAAAACACAGGTTTCAGGAAAGTTATAGTTCGTTGAACATTTCACTCATACAAAACCAGAGAAATTCAGCTGTTATAGTTAGTTGAGCTAACTTTATCTCGTGCCCCTGCAATGAACTGCTGATGACATCACATATTACATCACTCATGACATGGTCAGTGACATACTCATGACATCTGGGGGGCACGGTGCCAGAAGCAAATAAAAATAGTGATGCAAGAGCCCGCATGGGCCACCGCTGCCCCAGGCACCGCCAACTCCCTCGGGCTTATATTTTTTAACGGCAGGGAGGCCACGTGGACCCCACAGCCCTGGGGGTCATCACCTCCCTGGGGCTTTATTATATTTATAATGTATGGGAGGCTCAAGCCCCTCCACACAGCCCATGGCACCGCCACCTCCCTGGGGCTAATTTAAAAAAATGTGGGGGCATGTTGCCCCCCACAGCCCCAGGGACTACCACTTCAATGGAGCTATAATAAAAAAAGATGTGTGGGGGCAACTTCTCCCATCCAGCCATGGGGACCAGCACCTCCCCAGGGAACATATACAAAAATGCAGGGGCCATGTGCCCCCCACTGCCCTGGGGACCACCTCCTCCCTGGGGATAATTTGCAAATGGGAGTGGGGCCTTGCGACCCCCTTCCTGGAGCCGTAAATGGCCCTCCCATGGCCAGGGCCACTCCCAGGGCCAGATCCAGAAATGTCCCGGGGTGCATAACCCTGGGACATTGCAGCTTGCCATGGCTTGGTGAAAGCGTTTCTCTCGCCAAGCCATAGCAAACTCTGGTCTGCTTCATGAAAGCGAGAGCAGGAAAAATGCTCTTGCTTCCATAAAGCGGAGCAGAATTGCTTTTGGGCAGATGGGGCTGCATGTTAGCAGCTCTCTCTGCCCAATAGTAGTGCCAGCTCCCGCAGGAGATGGGGAGCCAGCAGAGACTGCAGGGGCTTTAAGTTTTCCCCACGGTCCCCAACGACCTAGCCTTGTCAATATTGGCCCAGGTCAGGGGGCTATTTTTTAAAAATGTTAAGGATTGGCCCTGGGGATAGGGTCCCTGGGCCGGAATAGGCCTGGAGAGGGGAGTTGTGCGCCCCCCTCTTTTTAAACAAATAAATAAATAAAGGGCAGGGTCTGGGGCATGGGGTCCCCAGGGTAAAAATGTGGCACCATTAATAATGATATTATTTTTTTCTCACGTGGTAGAGTCGTGACCCCATTGCGGTGCTCAGCACTGCTCTCCGGTGTAACTTCACGGTGGAGTCACAGATCTACCTCGAAGAAATAAATAAATATAAAATAATTGCACAGGCACTCTTAGAGTTTTTAAGTTTGTAATGGAGGTACTGACAGTGAAGTACATATTCCCATTCAAATGAACAGTGTTAAAAACATTTTAAAATACATAAATTAAAAACATATACTTATAAAAGTGAAATGTGTTACTGTTCATTGAATTCATGCATTTGTTATGTGGATTAGTGATGGGTTCACAAATCAGGCACAGAGCTAACGTGTTAAAAATATATACCTTTTATTGTTGGGTTATGGGGTGGCTCTAAGAAGAGCAATTGGGTTCATTATGAGTTTGTTCAAGCTACATGTGAGTGTGGATTCACAGCTTGAGGTTGTTGAGCAACTCCCTGTTCCCTTCATCTGTGAAGTGAACTGCATCAGTTCTGTAGATGTCATCCATGTCTAAATGTGGGTTGTTGTTGTAGATACAGCCCATGGTATAGTCTCTGACTTATGCAGAAACAGCTTTATTATCATGCTTTCTGGCTTTGTCAATCTGTGGACAGAACTGATTTGACTGCTTCCATTTCTGTCTTTGGCATGTATTAGAGTATAGAAAGACAGTGTGAGGGAAAAGTGACATAAATTATGCCACGGTATGCTTCCTTAGGATTTCCAATCATACCCTAGTCAGTGTGCTTAGGTCATTGCCACCACAGTACACAATCATGAGGCCAGGGGGTTGACAATTCAAAAAGGTTTTAACCAAGGGTACGAATTGTTTCCACTTTTGTCCCCGCCATGCAAACCATTTAATATCCACATTTTGCATACCCAGGTCTTTGTGAATTCCTCTGTGCTCAGCATACCTTTTGCCCAACAAAATGTAGCTTTGCCCTACAATCTATACTGTACACAGGGATGTGTGCCAGGTATCAAAAGAAGTCTGTAGCTGAGTAAGTCAGTTGGCATAATGAGAGGTATTTAAAACGGTAGACAAAATGTTGTTTGACAAAAAGAAGATAAGTCATTGGCTGTCTATAAGCATTGTGTACCTCAAAAATAGGTTGCATATTATTTTGGAATACATGTATCTTTCAGATTGGTTATGGAGAAAAGTTTGAAAGGAACTGTGGACTGGCTAAGCTAGTATTTTGCAAATGTCAAGCAATCCGTTATTTGGGTTTTGAAGCTAGTATGCTCCATTTAATAATATGGTGAACTTCTGACCTACTGGTACAGTAGAATGTTGCAGAAACTGTTACTATTAAAACTAATAGGAACCACTATAGGGGAAGGGTTTAAAGTAAACTATGGTTTTAAAATATAGAATGGGATGTTATGTATATATTAAAGGTTTGTAAATTAAGTTATCCTAAATCACTACTATGTTTAGAAGAGGTGTGTTCTTAACAAAATGTACTAGTATTAGTGGAAATGGGTTTTTGAACTCCCTTAAGGGTTCGCTATTCCATCCCGATGTCACACTGCAGCACCGCAGCGGTGTCGCGACTCCAATGAGTTACAGAACCATATTGGTCTCTTTTAGAGGAGAGTAATAAAGGGTTAATGTGACTATCCAATAGAAAGTGGTTTAAGATCTTGAAAAAATGAAGGGAGTATTTTGATTTGTTACTTACATTCATTTCTGTGGAAAATGAGAGGGAAGATTTGTCATCACTGGTTTTTCCTTTTTGAGAGTTGTGTTTCCCATTTATTGTGTAAGAAAGAAAAATGTTTTAAGAGTTTCTGATATTTTCATATTCTACAACAGGATTTCAGAGGTAAGTTACAAATGTGTAAGGCGTGTGAAGTATGGTGTAGCACTGCTTCTGTGATTGTAATTATATTTTTAACCTTAGATGCTGTATTTATAAAAGTTGAGAAGTATTAGAGAAATGTGAGGTTTAAAACATGTTACAAAATGCACTCTATATGATTGCAAATAGGTTGTACATAATAATACCTGTGCCTGAAACTAAAAGTGTATTATGTGAAATGTGTATAATTAACTGGTACCAAGTCTTTGGTTTGTTTGTACTTTTCTGTGTTAATTCACAGATTTGATACAGGTATTGATCATAAGTTAAAAAATATTCATTCTATCATGCCAGTAGAGAACTATTTTCAGAGCTTCTTTAGAATTGTAAGATTAGTTAGGGAGATAGGAATTCTGAAACCAATTTAACACATGGTGTCTTCTCTGACTGTTCTCTATAGTAAGTAAAAACAGATACCTGAAATTTCTTCTAGCTACATATTTGTACAGAGTATAGTGTGAAATAGAGGTAGTAATTTGTTTATACCATACTTTACATGTGTTATCTCACGCTTAGAAGGCCTTCAGACAATCATTGGTGTGTCTAGAAACATGGTGACATTAATGTGAGTCCTATGGGGAGAGATGCTTTTCTATTTTGTAAGCTAGGCAGGCATAATGAAATAATTTGAACACACACCTTTGTATCCGAGTGGACTGTGAAATGAGTAGAAAGTGATTTATGCAGGTTATTCTACAAATATTTGCAAAGCATGTGGTGTCAAAAGGGGGCACTTCAGCACATATAGGCTTGTTTTAATGTATCATCTTGTCTCTACAAAAGCACTGACAGATTCATTGAGGTCTCTAGAAAGAAGCTAATATTCACAAGACTGGCGTGACAGGAAACAGCCTTACATTTTGGCTTAGGTCTGATTTTGTGACTTCTCTCTCTCTGAAACTAGTAGAGGATAGTGAGGAATAAAGTATGTTCCCAGATGTATTAATCTCTATCCTAGTCCATTTAAGTCTCTTCATAGGTGAACTGGGAGTTGGCCCTAGATACTGTGGTGCAGGCTTTAAAGTGAAAGCGTAGTCTCTCAAGTTTGAATATCTGACCTGTATCAAGTATCAGGTATGTCTGCACTTGAACATGTAGTTTGATATGTGTGGTGCAGCTCATCAGCCTAACTTAAAAGCTATACAGGCAATAATCCCCTGCACAAATCTTGTGAGACCTACTTCAGCTGTGAGTCCCAAAAACAAAGATGTCTTAGCTAGGTAGAGATCAGGAAATCAGTAGAACACATACCTTCATACATGGATGTCCTCTGTAATGAGTAGAAAGTGATTCATGCAGCATTATGCACAGACATTTAGAAAGCATTCAGTGTGAAACTAAGGTACTGTTTCACCTATAATGTTCTTTACATATGTTGTCTCACCTCTAAAAGGCATACAGACACTTAGTAAGCTGTTTAGAAAGATGCCGAGACTCACAAGAGTGCATGACAGGAGTCAGCCTTTCATTTTGGTGTAGGCCTGGCATTGTGAGCTCTGATTCTCTAATGAAAGTGGTAGAGGAAAATTAGGTTTAAAGGTTGTTGGCAGATGTATTAACCTGTATCCCACTCTATATAAGTATTTACAAATGTACATTGCAAGTAGGCCACAGATACTAAAGTGTGTACTATAAACTGAAAGCATGCTGTCACAAATTTGAATATCTGACTGCTATCATGTCTCACGTATGCGTGCACATCAACGTATATGTGGTGCAGCTGATGGGACTAACTTAAAAAATATACAGCCTATTCTAACCCTACACAAATCTTCTCACAGCTTCTTCGGTATTCACTCACAGAAACAGAGATCTAGCTAGGCTGGGATCCCAAATCACTTGAAGATACACTTTCATACCTAGTTGCCATGTGTAATGAGCAGAAAGTGATTGATTGAGCTTCTTCTAATACAAATTTCGAAAGCATGCAGTGTGAAATAAGGGCAGTCTATTATGTATACAGCTGTTTGAATATATCATCCTGTCTCTAAAAAGGCACCGATACAGTTATTGAGATCTCTAGATAGACGATGACACTAAGAAGATTGGCATGATGGCAGTTGGCGTATGTTTAGTTTGATATGTATGTACAGCTGATGATGCTAAATTAAAAAGTATGCAGCCCATCATAACCCTGAGAAACTATTATAAGAAGTATTTCACATTTTAGTAGCACAAACACAGATTTGAGTTCTGATGTAAGCATTTGATTACACAGGTTCTTACCTGTCTATGTGGTATGATAAGTACAAACTCATCGATGTAGAATATGAAAGGGTATACCGATTTAAAAAACAAAAATTGTGCCAGGCTTTCAACCATTTACAGGTTTCCTAACGTGCATTGTTAGATATCCTACATACTTATTTCTGAAGACAATGCTAATATAATTTAAATAGCTTATTAGTAATTATTAAGTATAATATTAACTAATTATTTGAAATTATTAATTGATGCAACATACTATTAGCATTGTTCTTTGTTTTTTAGATAATTACTTTACTTAATGACAAAAGTTAAGGAGACCAAAAAAACATTAAAAGAGAGGAGCACAAATAAAAGAGTACTATTTGAAGAAGAGTAAAAAGAAGAAATTAGATGATGCACACAGTAATATAGAGGAAAGAACATCTTCTGGTAAGAGAACTAAACAGTTTCTTAAACCACTATTACAAACACTGAAAACTGTGGAAAATGAAAAAGAAAAGTTTAACAACAAATTAGAAACAACAGAGAATTAGTTATTTTGAAAGTATTAAGGAATTCAAAGCAATATAAAAAAAGTTCAGCAGCATATTAAAAAAAGCTACAGATTGAAAGTGTAGCAGATAAAGCTTTTGAGGTGAAACAAGTGAAACAAAAGTTATTTATATTAATATTGAAGAGAATGAGAAAACTGGATAAAACATTGGTGTTTATGTAGGAGAAAAGCAAGAGAAAAAGACTGGTTAATAGAACTAACTTTTGCAAAGCTTTTATTGGAGAATAGAAGCACACTTCCAGTACTGAGCCTTTCTTTAATGAAGCAAGCTCTTTTCAAGAGAACACATTAGGACATGCAGTTGATACTAGTGGTGAATTTTATGAGGGCAAAGATGGCTCTCCCATGCCAAATGAAAAATGGTTCCTGGGAATGTAGATGAAGTAATAGCTGAAGAAGTTCAAGGAAGGCGTATACAGTCCCTGTAGTATGTGCAGTATTCAACAAGAGTGTATTGAAATATTACCAATTTGTTTACAGAAATATGCAAAATAAAGTGTTAAACGGAAGACTAAGATGTTGCAAGGACTAGATCCATGTACAATAAGAAAATATACTGAGTTGCAGGGTCATTCTCTGGCTTTCCTTTCGAGGAAAGTGTGCCAAAACACTTTTCATCACTTAAGAATGTTAGCGATACACATCACTCTGAAATACAGAAGTTAGTAAGGAGACTTTACTATGTAAAAACTCCTGCATTATGTTTAAGTAAAATTAATGCAGCTCTTTTGCATGGTTCTATAGTAGATGTACAGAAAGTTTGTGATGATGTACAGTTTCGTTTTTTTAGTTTCCGAGGAGGACTTGATAACTTTATGTGTAGTAGAACAGGACAAAGAGATTAGTATGTATGATTTTGCAGAAGAAATTACTAAGTTTAACACAGCTTCCTCTGAGAAACCAAACTATGTTTGTATTTGTTGGCAACGTACTCACTATAGAAGTCAAACTAGGAATGTTGATTTATATTTAAAAAGTGGAAACGAAAACAATAATAAGTGGCAGAAATTTTACAACAGGTTAGAAGAAAACAAAATGCCAGCTAGAGCAGTGCATAACAACTTATAGTTGGTACCTACTACTCAGTAACAGACAGATTATTTAAATGTATATGAGTCTATTCTTATCTAATCTGTACACCTATTTCAGGCCATAGTTCATATGAAGCCTAAAACAGGTAAGCTGCCACCAAAAATTTACAAAAAGGTGTCAAAGGTAGAGTTGTGTACTTACTTTTAGAATTTAAGAAAAATATTAAAACTGTTGGTGTACACAGAGTGGAAAATGAGCCAGTAGATATTCCAGTAAATGGTGTACCAACAAAGAGTAAAAAAATCTGGCAAGAGTTTGTAGATATTATTAAATTTTGAAATGCTACATTATACCTGGTACAGAATAATATTAATTATAAGAATGCACATTTTAGATCATGGCCAAGGAGCCGAGTATGGCGGACACGTGAGCTCGAAGCTCCGTGCCGGCCCGATAATTATTAGCACTCCTCTGGACGCCAGAGACAGGGGAGCACCTACAAACTGTGCCCGATGGTGCTCTGATGCCGGGGGATTTTTAGGGTGACTGGGTGATCCCCCAAGCTGCTCTGGCAGGTTGGAGCTTCCGACAGGTGCTGAGGTACGCGGCAGGCAAGATGGGGGCCTGAGAGCGTCTAACATTGGAGGACAAGCGGAGTCTCTTCCTCTCTGCGGACCCCGTTCCAGATGCAGGCCTGAACTTGCCGACCTGGTGTTTGCGGTGTGGGACAGCAGAGGACCGGTGGCTCCCAGCGGGGGCACTGGTGCTGCCACAGTGGGTAGAGCGTGCTGTGGTGAGGTTGCACTGTGCGAGGAGCCCGGTCGTGGCTTGTGACTCTGGTTGGCGCACGACGCCACTGGCCCAAATTACTGAGGCTGCCCACAACACTTCCGTAGAAGGAGGCGGCCCCTCTATGTGATCGAGGAGCTGCACGGGCCCGGACTGGGCCCTGAGAGGTGAGCGTGACAGTTACTGTGGGGGCCAAAGCTCTCCATGGGCCAGTGAGCTGCCTGGGCCCAACCCACTGTGGCTGATTTGGTGAGGAAGTGGCGGCGACCATCCGGGCCATGCGTCTTACCTGCCTGGGGTGATTGCTGGGAGCTGGCGCAGATGCTCGGGCCTATATGGGGCTCAAGGACTGGCACACAGCTGCTGCCCATTGGCTTCCCCCATTAATGTGGCTGCGCCTGGAGTACCTGCTTGCTGAGCTAGGGTGACGTGCATTGGAGATCCTACCGGCTCCTGAGTCCAGGCGGAGGAGACCTCTGGTGAGTGCGTGCGGCCCGGGGAGCTTTGCAGAATGCCCTTGCTTGTGGTGACTACCCAGGGCCTCCTGAATTGTCCACTTACCTTGTGGGGCGTGGGGGTCCTCCTGCCTACACATTGTGGTAGTTTTTGGAATTAAGGGGTAAAGAGGTCCCAATCCCTTACTAACCAGATATTAAGCGTAGATTATTCTTTTTCTGGTTCTTGCCCTTGACAGGGGGAGAAACCCCTAGCCCCCTAGTTTAAGCAAGATTCGATAGGTTTGTCTGGGCAAGATTAGTTTTATCTGATTTTTTCTGGAAAAAATTCTGATTCCGTATTAGTTTTTCATAAGTTGTTTATCAGTTTATGTGCACTCTATTTGTAAGAGTGGGTGAAGGAAAGCAAGGAAAGACAGCCAGCACGTGTTTCGCCCCCTTACACGGACATCCGGCATGGGGCTTCCTCAGGGCTGTACATACATAATTAAGTAAAGCGAATGTAGTAACAATCGATAGGAGTCGCAAAGTATGTAAGGGGAAGGTGGGGAGGACAAGTGGGTCGGGGTGTTGAGAAGAGAAGAGGAAAAGGAAAGAGAGAGAGAGAGAAAAAGAGAGAAAAAAATGGAGAAGTGGGTTAGGAGGGGAGGGTGCATAATTGACAAGAGTGTGTTAGTATGGGGATGGTCGGTATATGAGGGATGATATTTAGGGTGGGAGGGGTATGAGTAGAAGGTCGGATAGAGAGTTGTAAGAAAAAGGAGAGTGAGCGAGAGGGGGATCGGGAGGAGGTGAGGTTATTAGTAGTAGGAATGGTAATATACCCGATTTTGATGAGGTTATGAATAAGTGCGCGTACGTAAAAAGAAATAAAGACAAATAATGAAAAATAATAATAAAAAGGTAATAAGGGCCAATAAGCATTCAGCGTATCGCAATGGGGATTTTTTTTGTAGGGTTTGTAATACGGTAGCGCATGTATATTGGCCATGATGAGACAACCATGAAAGTATTAAGGACAGGGCATTGATTTAAGTATTGTTATACAAATTTATACAGTCAGATAGATTAGTGGACTGAAAAAGGAGATGTATATTTACAGTAGTATATTGTTGGGCATCCGATGCAGCGGGTACCGAGTTTTTCAGGAGAGAAGAAGAAAGCGAGAGTAAATATAAAAATCTTATGTATCAATTGGCAAAGAAGTGAACCATGCCGTGGTTGTGATAATCGTAGGTAAAAAGGTTTTAGGTGCCAAGTAGGTAGGCTAATAAAGTTTTTAACCCCTTCGCTGCCAGGCCTTTTCCCCCTCCAGTGCCAAGCCTTTTTTGACCACATAAGGTATCCACGCCAAATTTGTGTCCTTTTCTTCCAACATCATGGGGATTCTAAAGGTACTCAGGGTTTGTGGATTCCCCTGGAGGGGTCACAGAAATGAGCCAAAATACAGCAAAATTTTGTTTTTTTTCGGAAAAATGGGAAAAACGGACTTCAAATGAAAGCATCTGGGTTTTTCCCTGCAAATGTTATCAAAAAAGGGTTTGTGGGGTTGAAATCACCATTTTCCCAGCTTTTCGGGGATGCCAGACTTTTGTCAGAAACCCAACATTTTTTTACACCGTTTTGGCATTTTTCTGGGACATAGCCTATTTTTGCTATTTTTTGTGCTTTTGACCTCCTTCCAATTAATGGCAGAAATCGGTACAAAAGCAATAATGGATCCTGAAAAGCTATACATTTTCGAGAAGTAGACACAATTCTGAATTCAGCAAGGGGTCATTTGTGTAGATCCATCAAGTTAAATGTAGGATAAATTGAAAATTAGTTGAAAAAAACAGCCTTTTGTGTCAACGTTTTCACCTGTAACTTCTTCTAATTATGACAGCTCTTTGAAAGCAATATACCATTACATCCGCTGGACATTACTGGTTGTGGGGATATATAGGACTTGTAGGTTCACCAAGAACCCGACGAACCCAGAGCCAAAAACTGAGCAGCAACTTGCAATGGTTGTTCATTATGTACCGGGTATATAGTAATTATTCTGTAAAAATGTGTACATGGAAAAATCGGTATGAAAGACACCTATGTATTTCTGAAAAGGGAACAAAATATAGAGTTTAGAAACAGTAGATATTTGCACATTTCTGAAATTGGAAATACTCATACTAGCATGAGAATTATCAGTCATTTTTTAGAATGACTTATTTTTTACACAATATCTTTCATTTGGAAGGCAGAAATGCATTGAAAGTCAATAGATAATAACAGTTCCTTTACAAATCTGAATTACCCCAAGTCTCCCGATAAAAATGGTACCTCACTTGTGTGGATAGGCATAGTGCACGCGACAGGAAACGGCGCAAAACGCAACGTGGTCACAACTCAATATCGCAGTGAAAATTGACCCTTTTTTACAAAATGTCTAGCTGTAGTTTTTAAACCCTAGCTCTGCGGGCACCTTGGGAAACCTAGCAAACCTATACATTTTTGACAACTAGACACCCAGGGGAATCCAGGATGGGGTGACTTGACTGCCTCCCACCAGGGTCTGTTACCCAGAATCCCTTGCAAACCTAAAAAATTGTCCAAAAAAACACATTTTCCCCACATTTCTGTGGTGGAAAGTTCTGGAATCTGCGTGGATCCACAAATTTCCACCCACCCTGCGTCGCCCAAAGTCTCATGAGAAAAACGGTACCTCACTTGTGTGGGTCGGCCTAGTGCCCGCGACAGGAAACGGCGCAAAACGCAACGTGGTCACACCTCAATTTCGCAGTGAAAAATGACCCTTTTTTGGCAAAATGTCTAGCTGTAGTTTTTGAACCCTAGCTCTGTGGGCACCTTGGGAAACCTAGCAAACCTATACATTTTTGAAAACTAGACACCCAGGGAAATCCAGGATAGGGTGACTTGACTGCCTCCCACCAGGGTCTGTTACCCAGAATCCCTTGCAAACCTAAAACATTGTCAAACAAACCACATTTTCCCCACATTTCTGTGGTGGAAAGTTCCGGAATCTGCGTGGATCCACAAATTTCCAACCACCCCGCATTCCCCAAAGTCTTACGAGAAAAATGGTACCTCACTTGTGTGGGTCGGCCTAGTGCCCGTGACAGGAAACGGCGCAAAACGCAACGTGGTCACACCTCAATTTCGCAGTGAAAAATGACCCTTTTTTGGCAAAATGTCTAGCTGTAGTTTTTGAACCCTAGCTCTGCGGGCACCTTGGGAAACCTAGCAAACCTATACATTTTTGAAAACTAGACACCCAGGGGAATCCAGGATGGGGTGACTTGACTGCCTCCCACCAGGGTCTGTTACCCAGAATCCCTTGCAAACCTAAAAAATTGTCAAAAAAAACACATTTTCCCCACATTTCTGTGCTGAAAAGTTCCGGAATCTGCGTGGATCCACAAATTTCCACCCACCCCGCGTTCCCCAAAGTCTTACGAGAAAAACGGTACCTCACTTGTGTGGGTCGACCTAGTGCCCGCGACAGGAAACGGCGCAAAACGCAACGTGGTCACACCTCAATTTCGCAGTGAATATTGACCCTTTTTATTTCAAAATGTCTAGCTGTAGTTTTTGAACCCTAGCTCTGCGGGCACCTTGGGAAACCTAGCAACCCTATACATTTTTGAAAACTAGACACCCAGGGGAATCCAGGATGGGGTGACCTGACTGCCTCCCACCAGGGTCTGTTACCCGGAATCCCTTGCAAACCTAAAACATTGTCCAAAAAAACACATTTTCCCCACATTTCTGTTGTGGAAAGTTCCGGAATCTGCTTGGATCCACAAATTTCCACCCACCCCGCATTCCCCAAAGTCTTACGAGAAAAACGGTACCTCACTTGTCTGGGTCGGCCTAGTGCCTGCGACAGGAAACGGCGCAAAACGCAACGTGGTCACACCTCAATTTCTCAGTGAAAAATTACCCTTTTTCGGGCACCTTGGGAAACCTAGCAAAGCCATACATTTCTGAAAACTAGACACCCGTGTGCCTGTCGCGGGTACTTGGGCCTCCCACACAAGTGAGGCACCATTTTTACCGGGAGACCCGGGGGGACGCTGGGTGGTGGGAAATTTTAGTGAGCCCGGTGATGCCACAACTTTCCCACACAAAAATGTGTGAAAAATGTGATTTTTTCAGCTAAAATTGAGGTTTGCAGGGGATTCTGGGTAAGGAAACTTTGGGGGATCCACGCAAGCCATACCTCCCTGGAAGCCCCCGGGAGTCTAGTTTTCAGAAATGTATGGGTTTGGTAGGTTTCCCTAGATGGCCGCCGAGCACCGGGCCAAAAACCCAAGTGACCCCCCCTTGCAAAACCAGGTGGTTTTGAGATAGGCAATTTTGATGTCGCCTCATTGCGTTTTGGGCCCTTGCCTGTCGCGGGTACTTGGGCCTCCCACACAAGTGAGGCACCATTTTTACCGGGAGACCCGGGGGAACGCTGGGTGGTGGGCATTTTGATTGAGCCCGGTGATGCCACAACTTTCCCACACAAAAATGTGTGAAAAATGTGATTTTTTCAGCTAAAATGGAGGTTTGCAGGGGATTCTGGGTAAGGAAACATGGGGGGATCCACCCAAGCCATACCTCCCTGGAAGCCCCCGTGTGTCTAGTTTTTAGAGATGTATGGGTTTGGTAGGTTTCCCTAGATGGCTGCCAAGCACGGGCCAAAAAGACGGTTGACCCACTTGCAGAACCAGATCGTTTTGACATAATTAGTTGTTTGTTTCTACAGCGTGAGAATTTCGGCACAATATTGCAAGGAAAATGTGACAGACATTTTGAGGTTTGCAGGACATTGTGGATAAAATAACTTTTTGAAATTCACAAGAGAGACATCACCATGAACTCCCGTGGGTTTACGACAATATCTACAGTTGGTGGGTTATTCTTACATGGAACATACACCTTGGCAGAGAAACTAAAAAGACAAAGATTCCTGCACAGCCATCTATTCCTCAAACGTACACACATACTGGTTGGATTTGTCACAAGGGCGAATGATGGTTCAGTATATTAAATTTTATTAACAAGAGATTTCACAAAAATGAAATGCACTGTCAATAATTAAATGGAGAAAAAACTGAACCAATGACTCGCAGCTCTTGAGCTGTAAAGCCACGGCATGGCACCAACCGCTTTACAGGCCATTCACAAACCTTTCATATGTGATACACACAAGACCATTCACACCACCAGGCACAAAAACAACACATTACAAAATTCACAAAAAGGGACAAGGTACACCCTGCTTCAGAAAGGCAAATATTACTGCACAGCCATCTAATCCTCAAGCACACACACATTCTGGTTGGATTTGGCACGAGGGTGAGTGATGGTTCAGTATATACAATTGTATTAGCAAGTGATTTCACAAAAATGAAATGCACAGTTAATAATTGAAAGGGCGAGAAACTGAACGATTGGCTCACAGCTCGTGAGCTGTAAAGCCACGACAAGGCACCAACCTCTTTACAGGCCATTCATACACCTTTCAGACGTGTGAGACATACAAAACCATTCACACTGCCAGCCGCGGGCCCATCACATAACAAAACTCACACCAGCACACAGCGCCATTCAAGGGCCCATCACTTTCACACACCCACATTCCTGACACAGCAACTACACAAGCTGATGGATTGCGTGGAGTGGCACTCAGCTAGCAGTGTGTGTAGTGACCAGCAGCAAGTCACTACTCACACACAGCCAGCCGAGCGCCAGTCCACGCACACCGCTAGCCGAGCGCCAGTCCACGCACACTGCTAGCCAAACACCAGTCCACGCACACCGCTAGCCAAGCGCCAGTCCAGGCACACCGCCAGCCAATCGCCAGTCCAGGCCCACTGGCAGCCAATCGCCAATCCACGCACACCGCCAGCCAAGCGCCAGTCCATGCACACCATCAGCCAAGCGCCAGTCCATGCACACCGCGAGTCCACACACACCACCAGCCAAGTACCAGTCCACGCACACCGCCAGCCAAGCATCATTCCACGCTCACCGCCAACCAAGTGCCAGTCCACACACACCGCCAACACATTTAGGATTTTTTTAGACAAAAATAAAAACACAAACAAATCGCAAATAGATACAAATCTACAAACACAAAATCAGAAACTAAATACATTGCACTAACGCCAACCTTGAAACAGAATCAAATTTTTCAAAGAATACAGACCAGGCAGTTCACTTTACCACTCATGAATGCTCCCAAAAATTATTTTGCGTGCGGTACGCTCTAAAACAAGCAGGGACAAACAGCCCAGGTTTAGAAGGACAGTCGGGGCAGTACATATGAATCTCCTTCCGCGTACCTCTTCGCCAACAGACTCTGCATCTCCTACTGGGAAAATCTTTTGACGGTGTAGGAGGGATGAAATCAGGAAAGTGGCGATCTTTCAATCAAACCACATCCTCCACCACTCCAAATCTAGGAACACTTGCCTGTTTCACAACAACAAGGCTAGCTATCACAGAGTGCTGAAACTGAAGAAATGTCAACTTTGACGCAGGAAAACACTCCTTGAACACAATAAAAGCATTGAAATTTGCTAATTCGAATACATGGATGGCCAACTTCTTATATCAAACATAAGCCTTCCGAATAGCAGAGTAAGGTTCCATCCTCTGATCTACTCTGTCAACACCACCCATATGCTTATTGTAGTCTAGAATGCACACAGGTTTGCGCACTTCAGCAACCTGACCCCAAACAGCCACAGGTAAAGTACTCTCATCATGGATGGTAGTCAGCATGTACACATCCCTCCTTTCCACAAATGTTACAGCTAGTAGTTCATCACTACGCAAGGAACTGCACTGTCCCCTCTGAAGTTTTTTGCAAACAAGCTCTTTCGGATAACCTTTACGCTTAGAGCGGATTGTGCCACATGCAAAAGTGTCCACTTTATACAATTCCTTAAATAATTGCACAGCAGTATAGAAGTTATCAATGTACAAATGGTGGCCTCCATTAAACAGTCTTCTAGCAAGATCCCACACAATTTTCTCTGAAACTCCAAAAGTGGACGGACAACCTGGGGGGTCAATAGTAGAATCTCTACCAGTGTACACACGAAAATTAAAAACATATTCTGTCCTACTCTCAGACAACATATACAGCTTAATTCCATAGCGTGCCCATAGCGTGCCCTATTGCTAGGGATGTACTGCCTAAAAACCAAACGGCCCTTGAACAAGACCAAAGACTCATCAATAGATATTTCTTTCCCTGGAGTATAGATCTCAGAAATTCGATCTACAAAGTGATCAAGAACGGGCTGAATCTTAAAAAGACGGTCACAGTCAGGGTGATCTGGTGGCAACGCCATAGAATTATCAACAAAATGCAGCATACGTAGCAAAAGTAAATACCGATTACGAGTCATAACTGCAGGAAATATGGCAGTTGCCAACAAGGGGCTAGTAGACCAATATGAAGCCAAGGTTGGCTTCCTTACCACACCCATCAATAAAGTCAAACCCAAAAACTTTTTAATCTCTTCCAGATATGTGGGAGTCCACCGGGTAGCTCTAGACTGGGGCCTAAGTTTGTCACTGTTGTCCCTCAAAAACTGTTCAGCATACAAATTTGTCTGCTCAACAAGCTCACCCAAAAATACATCATCCATAAACAACTGAAAAAACTGTATAGGCAAAAAGTGTTCACAATCCACTGTACACTCTGCATCACCACTAAAGGCAGGCAACACCGGCTGCACCATGTTTGGATCAACCCAAAGTCCAGCACTTCCAGTAGGAAGCCTAGCAGCCTCAGACTGCAATCCAGATGCCTCTTGCACCATCGGCACAGCAGTTTCCTCCTGTAAGACAGGCACTTCATCCGCACTGAGAGTTGCTTCATCCACACCAAGAGTACCTTCATCTGCACTGAGAGTACCTTCATCATCCGATGATTCCATGTTGAGAGAAAACTCACTGCCAGAATCTTCCCCTCCCTCCTGTCCCTCAGACGCACTGTCAGTCTCATAATCATGCTCAGAGGAAGATTCAAGAAGCATACCAACCACCTGTTGAGCAGTCATTCTACAGCTAGCCATATTGCTTACTAATAAAGGTAACTTGTCAAACAAGTCAACAACAAAAAACACTTTGTAAAATAAGTAATAAACAAAAAGCACCTTTATCAAAAACTCATATATACTCCAAAACAATACCACTCACTTGCCAGAGGCAGCTAAACTACTCACCACCACCTACTCTGTACAGACACTGTATGGATCAACAATATCCCACTAAAATAGAAAGAGAAAATAAATTACACATAAGACTATGCAAAACACATCGCAAAGAATTTCATGCGCAAACCACTAACTAAATATGCCGCCATTATGACATCACTTACAAAAAAATTCATTCAAACATTACAATACTACTCATTTGGAGTAAATACAACAAAAATAAAATTCTTACCAAAACAATGCAACTACACAAAACTGCAGAAAAACCACTGTCGAAACCGGAAACAGGAATCAAAAGCTTTAGACTAGAATAAAAAGGAGAAAAAAACATTAATGTCACATATGCATATAATGCTCTAGACCATCACTTACTGCGCAAAATTTATTGCTTGAACCTCCCACTTTCAAGAAGGAAAGATCGATGGCCCAATCCTTTACAAGCAACGCTGCGAGAATCTGGAACTTAGCCTCAGCTCCGGACCACCCCCTCCCTCTTCCCAGTCCTTCAAAAGGACCTCAAAGTTCTCCTCCTGCAAAGACACTTCCAAACTTAATTCACACCCTCTCTATTGTCTGAAGGAAGTCTTTACATTATAGGAAATTCTGTTCTCCATGCCCGTAGAAGTGCCTTCCCAGTGTATTCCTGTGTTTTGAGTGTCTGCCATTTATTGCACTTTTATACCTCTACTTGCATTTTGTACTCTTTTGTAACATGCACACATCACTTTTTCCTTTTGTAACGTATCGTCTGCTACCTCTTTGATTTTGTTTGCACTTTAAAATATTTAAAAAATAATGTGGCCATAAAGGGAGCGACCCTTGCCTAAAAAACGGAAAAAAAAAACTGGCGCTGGTGGCCATTCCTGCTGCATGATCGTGCAGCAGGAATGCATAAAAGTGACATTGGGGGCAGAGGTGTAGCTAGAGCTTGTGGCGCCCGGGGCTATCTCTCAGATTGCCGCCCCTGGGGAGGGGGTGTTGCTGGGGAAAAAAGACAGCGACCGCTCGAAAGAGGTCTGAGAGACAAGTAGTATCGCCACTAATAGTTACCTCGATCATGTAAGTTACATGCACATACATGACACGGTCCAAGGCTACACAGTTGAATACACCAGGTGCTGGCAGTACAAAAGAGAACACACAGACTGCATGATCTATCTGGGGACTCAGAAAAACCACATGTGACATCCATCAGAGAGCTGCGTGAATAATTACCTGGTAATCCCCTCAGCACAATGCAAACATGCACATACATGACACAGTTCAGGGATCTATCATCTACAGCTGACATTAAATGACCATTCATCATGGTCCCCCCATTAAAGCAGTGCACTTTGTGATCTGCATGGTACATGTTCTTTGCAGCAGGCACATTAACCCTCTGTGCTACCTTTCCAGGAGTCAACCCTTCCACTAGACAAAACTCCATCTCTCTCTAGGAAGAACATTAATCACCAAAGTTATCATGACATTTTAATTGTTTCTGAAAATTGCTGGAGGCCAGGAAGGAGGCAGCAAGTTTTTTTCAAACCGTAATATACTTGCAAACACTACGCACCCACCCGAAATAGGTACCCAGTGAGGTCACACCGGTCGCATCGCCCTAACCTGCTCAAGGTTCATGTGACCTCAGTGACAGAGGCACAGCGACTGGATCACTGTTGCTCTAGGGTGTGCTGCTTCGTAGGCCTACCAGCAACACTGGAGATGAACTTCAGTATGGATTGTGGTGGACAGGCCTTTAAGGTTAACCCACAATTGACACCACTAGGGTACACCTGCTTGTGCTAAGACATCAAGCCTTCTAAGGTCTAGTGGGGCCTTCTACGGTCTAGCATGGGAATGTGCTCCCTCAGTACAGTGGTGTGGTGGACTGGTCATGAATGCTGAACCCGGTTCCCCAGTTCCAAATTCGACAGCTCTGGCCATAGTGCCACATCCCCACTGAACACCATACTTGCCCACTGAGAGAATTCGCACTGCCTTCAGCTAAAACCAAATTGTGCCCGCTATAAACACTTGGATGTGGCTCAATTCAAATTATGCACTCGATAAGAGTAATAAGCTGCCTAAAAGAAAAAAAAACAACCACTCATAGGGAATGAAAAGCATGTGAAATGTAAGCAGAAACAACATGGTTACCTAAACGATCTCTCACTAACTATTCAGAAATCAGCGAGTGGTTTCACCTGAAAAGTTATGGACATGACTAGAGAGCCCTGAAGGGAACCGTTTCACTGTCCATTGCTTACATCCTTACAAAACGTAAGCAGTATGGTATAAAAAGACCACATCCATAAACACAGAGCCATGGTACACATTGTGTTTTCCAATCCACCCATCAACCAGGTATTGCAGTACCTCCAGGAATGGTACACTCTCCCAACCTGGGAACAACAATGCTGTTCAAAGAAAGTCGAGAAACGAAAGTAGCACTTCACTGGCAAACTCTGTAAAGTGGTGCTGGTGTATTGGATGTAAATAAAACCAATCTGGCCACTTTGCAACCCCTCTGTCTTGCTTTATTTAGTTAGGTATTTAATTCTCATATAATACATTCAATTTCTCTCCATCCTGCTGCACTTTGGAATTGAAAATTTCAGAAGAAGGGCATTTCTCGGCAGAGTGTTTTTCTTTTTTGGATCCATTTCACAGGGAAGCAACTACAAAAAAAACATGAACGAAGCCGAGCCTTGTGGCATGCCTTCGACCTCCCCCAACATAGTGCCCCCACCCTAACCAAACCCACCGATTGCCAAAATCCCCCCTCCCCAGCCCCAAAACTCACCTTCACTCTCCGACGCGCAGGAAGCAAATGGCTTCCTGCGCCTCGGAGAACAAAGGGGAAACCTCCAATGACGTCAGAGCGGCTCGCGCGCTGACGTCATTGATGACGCAGGGGTGGGGGGCAGGGGGAGGTAGGGAAAGGTCTTCCCCTGCCTTCCCAGTAAAAAAAAAAAAGATCGACCACTCACGGGGGGAGCGCCAGCGCTTCCCCCGTGGGTGGGTGTCATGACGAGCTGGACTCATCATGGGCACAGCGCGACTGTGCTCCATGACGAGTCCAGCTCGTCATGGGCACAGAACGGGTTAAAGGGTTTTGTTGATGTGACATTTATTTCGTAATGAAGCGATGGTGGTTAAGGATTGTGCTCATGCGCGATCCAACTCAATGCGGATGTGGCTAAATTATGTTAAGAGCATACCTACAGGAGCGGTGTCACTCGCTAAAAAGCCGCATTGGTTTCAAGTGGGTAATGTTCTAGAATGAAGCGGCGGTGATTTAATTAGGAAGAGTGCTCGTATGTGATCAATCAAGGCGGAGGTAGCTATAGTGTCGAAAGTCAAAAAAGGATATTACTCGCTTGCCGCCTTACTGCAAACGAGGGAGGGGTGCTAGAATGTGCTGGTGCACTTCTATTGACTATATTAAACAGTGTTGTGATAGTGTCATTCTTGAGGCAGACAGCCGCCATGGTCAAACCCCAGGGTCGGAAGGCTAGAGCCACACAGGACACGGATGGCAGTGCCCAGGAACAGTCGCAAACTGCTATGGAAGTTCCAATACAGCAGCAATTGGGCAAGATATTGGAGGCTATAGGAGACACGAAGGCCACCCTCCACCAGGACATCAGCACAGTGGCGGTGGGTCTGGGTCTTTTGCGAGAGGAGCATAAGAAGCTCTCTGAGAGTGTGAAGGAAACTGAGGCCAGCATTTCTGAGATAGCCCCAGCCCAAAAGGCCTTGGAGCAGCAGGTGGGTGCCCTCACGGACAGGGTGGGTGTCCTGGAATGGAGAGCCAAAGATGCGGAGGGATGCAACCGACTGAACAATGTCAAGATTTTGGGCCTGCCGGAGGGAATCGAGGGCAACAACATGGTGGCCCACCTGGAGCAACGGCTGTCGCCCTTCTAAACTCTTAAAAGGGCCCAGAGGGTTCTGGCCAGGCCCCCGGCGCCCAAGAGTCCCCGGCGGCTGGTGGTGGCCCGCTTGCTCCATTTCCGTGTTGTAAATGGCCCTTTTTGCAGGATTATCCCAAAACTTTTTGCTCCTTCCTCATTTGTTTTTCCTGACCTGTGGTTGTTGTTATTGTGATTGGCTATCCATGATTGGCATATTTGTATTACCAGTAGGTGCCAAGTAAAGTGTACTAAGTGTGCAAGGGCTTGTATTTAAATGCTACTAGTGGGCCTGCAGCACTGATTGTGCCACCCACATGAGTAACGTTGAAAAGAGGTCTCAGGCCTGCCACCGCAGTGCCTGTGCGCAGTTTGTTAACTGCCATGTTGACCTGGCCAGTGCACCCACTTGCCAGGCCTTACCCTTCCTTTTTCTTACACATTGGACACCCCTATGGTAGGCCCAAGTAACCCCCTGGGCAGGGTGCAGTGTATGTGAAAAGTAGGACATGTACTAGTGTGGGTAACATGTCCTGATAGTGAAATACTGCCAACTCCGTTTTTCACTATTGAAAGGCTATCTTGCCCATATGACAGAATGGGGAATGCTGTGTAACATGTTTACCTGCATATCTTCCCATAGGAGCATGATAGAAATTTGGAATCTGGTATCACTGCACTCAGAATTTAATAACACATCTTTTAGGAGGGATGGTTTTTAAATTCTGTGTGTCTCTGCCTGTTTGTGGATTGACTGTCTGGTTTGAGAGTGAGAGGGGCTGTGGTGGCTCCAGGTGTCTGGGTGAGTCAGCACTAGGCTATATAGGCCTATCTGCATTTGGAGTGGTGTGAGGAGTCGCACCTGGGCCTGAATAGGGCTGTGCCTGCCTTTCACAATGCTGGCTCCACCTCCAGTGGTGCGTCTGATGACCCTGGCCCACACCGACAAAGGAAGAAGTTGTGCACTGGCAGAATGCACCCAGAACTGGTTTGGACTGGATCCAGGACCCCTCACACATAGAGAACAAAGACTTTTGAGGTATAAATATGAGAGCTGAAACCCCTGAAAGTTAGACTACTTCGTGATCGAAAGGAATCCCTGCCAAAGATGATCAGCTGAAGAGACCAAGGAGAAGTACTGCCCTTGCTGTGTGTCTGGGGCTGACCTGCAGTTTGGTGTTTCTTCTAAGGAGAGATCTAAAGGACTTTGCTGTGTGCTGTGTCCCCTGTTCGAAGAAGGACTTTGCTATGTGCTGTGTCCCCCTGAAGAAAAGTCTCCAAGGGCCTGAGAAGAGCTGGCACCCTGTTTGTGAAGTCCCAGGCACAAAAGGACTTTGTTGGACTTGGCCCTTCTGGCAGGTTCACCCCTAAACTTTTTGCAATTATCCTAGCTTTTCCCCTATGGAGTGTTAGTGGTTTTAGACCCCTAGGCACTTTAACACAGTGTCCCCGTGTCAAGTGCATGTGCTCTGTGTTACATTTAGTGAGACTGACCTGCCCTCCCATAGGAATGGATGGAGAATGTATGTGTCCAATGTCATGGTAGTTCCTGGTGCGTGGGGAGTGCAAGGTCGAGTTTGGTATGTGCGAACTCATGAGATTGAATGCTGCACGATGATGTGTGTGGCGTTAGTGTGTCTAGTGTGGAAGTGCCACTTCTAGAAGCTGGCACGTCTGTGGAATAAATGTGAAGTGACTGTCTGGCGTGTGATTGGCTGGTGTGCCTAGCTCCAGGAGTCAGGATGGGTCTGCCCCAGTGGTGAGTGGAGAGATCTGCATGTTGAGTGGGAGGAGTACACCTGGGACCTGAATAGGGCTGGGCTTTCCCCACACAATGCCGGCTCCGCCCCCTGTGGTGCGACTGATGACCCTGGCCTGGCCAATACAAAGTGCTCAGGAACCAGTTGCATCTGGTTCGCCCCTTCCCTGCACCTTGAGACAAAGGTAACTTGTGTATAAAAAGGGGCTGTGACCCCATGTAAAATGTTCTTCTTCTGATCCTAACTCGGGGGGCCTGCTGCTGCTGGGCGCCAGGAGAGACAGCCACTGGGGACTGCCTCCCTGCCTGGAGGGCCTGTGAGCTGGCCCCTGGGCCCAGCCCTAGCCCCCCTGCTTTCCTGAAGATTTTCCATGGCTGGTTGCTGGAGAGGCTCTCCACCTGTTCACCCTCTTGACTTGGTGTTCGCCGCCCTGAGGAGCGCCTTCGTGAGAGAAGCAGCGCTGAGCCGTGATCATTTACGAGGAAATCCCGACGTAGGGATTCCCCCGCTTTTTGCCCTTGTTTTATAGCGGGTGCCCACCCCGCATTGTGGTGCTCGTTGGCGGGTGCCCACCCCGCTTATTTAATTATTTTTATAGCGGGTGCCCACCCTGTGTTGCGGTGCTCGTTGGCGGGTGCCCACCCCACTTATTTCCTCCTATTTTAACTTTAAAACGAAGGCGGGAGCCCACCCTGCGCTTCGGTTAAAGCAGAAGGAAAAATCATACTGCAGCCCGGTCCGGACCGGAAGTCAGGCACCCTCTGGGGGCGGGCTGTAAGACGGAAGCCGTGCTGAAAGCAGGAAGCAGGCGGGAGCCTACCCCGCGCTCCTGCGTATGCCCCGGGTGAGGTGAGGTGTACTGCAGCACAGGACTCCCCTCCGTACTGAGAGTCCCGCAGGTGCCAGTGGAGGGGGCTCGAGGCACATTGCCAGTGCCTGAAAGCAGGAAGCAGGCGGGAGCCTACCCCGCGCTCCTGCGTATGCCCCGGGTGAGGTGAGGTGTACTGCAGCACAGGACTCCCCTCTGTACTGAGAGTCCCGCAGGTGCCAGTGGAGGGGGCTCGAGGCACATTGCCAGTGCCTGCCCCCGCCACAAGGGAAGAGGCCCCCGTGTGCAGCCCAGCAGCTGCCGCCACATCGAGAGCCAAGGAGGAGCAGCGTGCTCACTACAAAGGTCCCGGTGAGTGGGGCTGTGTTGGGTGTCTGGGGGGGTGAGATCGAGTCCCCCTGTCAGTGCCTCCCCCTAGGCTACCGAAGCCCCGAGAGTGCCAGTGAAGGCACCGTGTGGTTCTGCCTTCAGGGCGGCCCTGGATGGCAGCGGGCCGCCCCACCCCAACGTCGGGCCCATTGTATGTGAAGGCTCGCGAGTCCCCCGAGTGGGACTCCAACGAAGGGGGCAGTAGTAATCAAGAGAGCCAGTGCGCTCCAGCGTGTGGCATCGTTATTCCCCGAGCCTAGGTGGCTCCAGCACAGCATACTGTGTTTTAGAGCTTGCATGCTCCAACGTTGGGGGCATTTTGTCTTGCTGAGTCCTAGCACGGGACTCCAACATTTTGGGGGCATATTGGTGTTGTCGAGCCCACGAGGCTCCAACGTGACTGGGGCACATTTCTTTTGCTGATCTAGAGCCCACGAGGCTCCCACGTTGTTTTGGGCATTCCAGAGCCCAGAGAGGGCTCAAGAGGCACGCCGGTGCCAGGTTCATTCACAGCTGCCCAGCACTTAGTGGGCAGCTGCAACATTTAGGTGGTGCCCTGCACCCTGTGCGTTGCTGCATTCGCAGCTAGCCCTGACTCTGCTGGACAAAGGGCGTTTGAGCCCCTGAGAGGCCAGGTTGGCCTAGGGGACAGGTCTAAGTGATCTGTGCGCTATTTGTCATTATTGCCTAATGTGAGTTATGCAATGCTTTGTGTATCCCTCTAGATGTATTTTTATACCTAGGAGGTTGTGTTACCTAGTATAGTGATACTAGGGAGTTCATGGTCCCCTGCGTAATATTTTCCTAAGGTGGTTAGGGTTGCGGAGGTGGTACTTACCTACTACCAGTGGCTACTGGTTGTGCGCTACATTTTCTAATTGGTGCTACAGTGATTATATGTGCTATGTTCTAAAGTGTTATTCCTACAAAGTGCTAATTCTACAACGTGCTAGTTCTAAAAGTGCTTATTCCTGACAGTGGTCCATGAGGCCCTTTCCCATGTAGATAATTCCCCTGTAAATTCTGCTCGTGCCAGTGGCACATTGTAAAGTGTGTATTTATTATCTAATGTGTTTGGTATAATACAAAGGCTATTTTTATATATAACCTTGTATGGAGTTTCTTTTGTGGTGGGCCTTGGGTGTTGTTGCTGGGTGCGCGCGCAAACGCTTTACACATTGCCTCCGGGATAAGCCTGACTGCTCGTGCCAAGCTACCAAGGGGGTGAGCAGGGGTTATCTTTGGTGTGTAACTCCCCAGCCCTGACTAGAGTGGTGGTTTCTGCCTGGCTTTGGCGCAAGCCCTAGCCAACCAGAAATCCCATTTCTAACAGACTTCAACCCCAACTCCTTGCTGGGAGTTCCAGTCTGCCAGGAGGGCCTGTAACTGTGTGTGAGGCCTTTTTGCTGTTGGGAGCTGGAAGCGCGACTCAACGAGAGGGAAGCGTGACGCAGCAGTCGCTGTCGCATCACCGAGGAAGCGTGACGTCTCTGCCGCTGTTCTCCGTCGCATCACTTGAGAATCGTGCTGCCGCACAGAGGGTGCCGCTGCATCACCTGAGAAGCGTGTCGCATGGCTTGTCGCGGTTTAGAAAATCACTGAGTTTGCCACATGGATGTCGGGCGTGCACACATCGTCTCCATCTTGTGACACCATTTTCTTGCATCGCACCAGATCATCGCAACGCATCGAGGCACCATCTTGTCGCACAGGAACCGGAGTGCAGCAAGAACCAATGCACCGCCTTCTCTGCAACCCTTTTGTTTGTTTTGAGTTATGCATCCCAGGTACTTTGTTAGTTAAGTGTCGCATTTCATCATCTACAAGTTTATTTTTGCAACAACCTTTTTAAAGACATTCTACTGAGTTTTTGTATGCTGGATTTTTGTCGTTTTGGTCTTGTTTAGATTAGATAATGATATATTTTTTTTTAAAGTGGTGTGGTCCATTTGTGGTGTTTCGCTGTGTTACTGTGAGTGTTGGTACAAATACTTTACACATTGTCTCTGGGATCAGCCTGTCTGCTCGTGCCAAGCTACTAAGGGCATGAACAGGAGTTATCTAAAGTGTGTATCCCCTTACCCTGACTAGAAGCAAGGGTCCCTATTTGGTCAAAGGTACCTATCTCTTCCAACTAGAGACCCCCAGATCTAACACCGGCACAGAGATTTTCTCTCACAGAAGGCACGTGCAGAGGGTCCCTATGCAGTTGACAACAGTGAGGTTTCCCTCTATTCCGGAGGTTAAAAGGGCGCTGAGGGAGGAGGGCCAACAGTATTCCCTGATGTTCCCAGTTTTGTTGCGGATTGTGTTGGATGGCACCACCCCGTTTTGTGGCAGCCCAGGTGAGGCCTGGGACTGGATTGAGACCTATAAGACTGGGGCCTCCCAATCTGTGGGGCCTAAAGCTGAATTGAGGAAACCGGTGGAGCTTGGGAAGTGTTCCCAGTGACGCTCCCAGGCGGGAACTCTCAAGAAACCGACCTCTTCCCAAACCGAAAGGGAGAGGGCAAAAGCTCTGCAAGCAGTTGAGGAACTTCGATTTTCGATCACGATCGAATCGACCCGCCATTTTGTGACCCGCCTCCATTTTGTGTTGACATCACTCAGGCAGCACGGCGAACGAAGTCTATTCTGCTTTTCCCGTAGCTTGGTGTCGAAATACGTCCTTGGCCTTTATTTGCGAAGCTGGTGTTTGGACTAGCCGAGTACACTAATCCTTGTCTGGCTTTCCTAATCCCTGTTTCAACTATCTGTAGGCTCGCACTATTCTTTCCCGATCATATCTTATCGACTGGCCTTCACTGTCTCCTGCTAGCATTCTCTTGTGTCATGACTGTCCTCCAATACACACAAACGTATCTCACTACCTGCAAGTTAGTTGTAATCTGTTAATGAATTAGTTCGGGGTGGGATGACAAACACAGTTGGAGGAGAGGTCTCTTCGAGTCATCTGCTATTTCTATTTTCGAACCTTTCTTACTGGTTCCACTTTGTTTTCCACTTACCCTATTGGCTCTTTTCTTCTATGCGTGTGTCTTGTTAATAATTATGTATTGTATGATATTTAATCTGATGCGCCACAGAGTGAAGTGGCAGTCTCCTGAGAACCTACTCTGTGTACTTCTAGGATAACTGTACTAGCTGCAGCTAAATAAATCCAATCTTCTAACGCCGACAGATTGTCCTGTGTCTCTGTGTAGCGAAGCAGGTGAACTCTGAAGACAGAGGGTGTACCCTGCGCCGCCAGGTCCAAAAGGTTCTGGTTCTTCAATTGGCGCCCAACGTCGGGCGGCTTCAGTGGTACCGGTTCTGCTCGAAGGTTGTGAGGAACCTCGCAAGAAAATTCCGGAGGGTTCGCGAGCCACACTAAGCGACCCCTGTATGTCGAAAGTGGTCCGAAGGTCTTTTGCAGCGCGGTTACTCCTTCCTGACGGCTACTGGCGACCGCTGCCCTGACTGCCGCCCTGCTTTGGCCCATTCCTTTGGTGATGTATGGTAAAGCGAGACGATAGACGGGCCTCTGTTGGTGGAAGAAGACGTCCTTAGTTAAGTTAAGTATTTTCGTGGGTCACACCCACAATTTTGGTTCTTTGTTTGATGTCCTTAGGTTTCTTAGATTTAGTCATTGCAAAGACTAAAGCCGAGGGTAAGTGCATTTGTGCTGCGTAAACTGAGTTTTACTCCCTTGAAGTTTGTGAACAGTCCAGAGACATTGCGAAATGCCTGGTCTGACTAAGTTTGGAAGAATTTGTTGTCTTGGTTGTAATAGGGACTCCCGACTTGAGGACTCTTGTCCGATTCCTTCGGTTGGAACTCCCACATATGAGCTCTATTCGAAACATGGTATCAGCCCCATTGTCTTTAACGAGACATGGACTTGATACACGAAGAAAGATGGTGCTCTCAAATGGCCAGAAAACGGTAGTTTTGACCCTGATGTGCTAGATAATTTGGAAGCAGTTCTGTTCAAAAGAAAAGCCCGGCCGGCAATGTTTGACTCTTTCCGCCTTTGGCGTAAGGAAGCCAAACAGAAAGAAATTAAACAAGCAAAACGAGATAGGAAAGCACAGGGTATGACAATTATACAGGCTGCCCAACAGTTCAAGAATGATGAAATTGACAATGGCGATAGATAAATGCTATCCGGTGTTGCCTGTTTCTCCTTCTGATAATAAGAAAGATATAGAAGAAGATCCCCTAATGTCCCATTTATTGAGGTTGCCTCCGCCCTCTGCGCAAAATGCCAATGTACCTCAGCCGTTACAGCCTGCTCAGCTGCTAGTGGTACCTCCGCCGGTTCTGGCTCTTCAGCAATTGCCTCCTCCAGTATTACCGCCCTTGCCAGTTTTACCATTAGTCTCAACTTCTTTGCCTTCATCTCCTGATCTTAGCTCTCCTTTTCCTTCTGCTCCTCCTGTAATTTCTAGTTCTTCTCCTGTTAGTTCTCCTAATACTCTGTCTCCAGTTCTAATGTCTAATTCACCGTCTGTGCGTAAGCATCTCACAGAATCTGTCACTAGTATTCTATCTCCTTTCTTTGGAGCTTTTAATGTGTCTCCGGCTTTTGCTCGAAGACAATCTCGCAGCCAGTTTCCAGATTTTGAGGAACGAGAGAAGCTAGATTCTCTTGCACGAAGATGGATCAAGAAGGGTCCACAATATAGTGTGTCTGATATTATGCCTACCTTATTGCAATGGAATGCGCCTACGCAAAGGTATGTTTTTAATCTAATGTGCGATATTCTCATTAAAGAATGGGAAGATGTGAGTTCGAGTCCGATCTCACAAGATTTGTTAGATTTTCAAACCGATTTTGAGAAGGGACTTATTGTAGGTTCCAAAGTCGAGGAAGCTGTAAGGACACTTATCTCTTATAGATCCTTATTGTTCTCTCAGATTTTTCTTGATTCCGATCCGTCGGTTAAACTGACGTCGAAAAATTATACTATGAGGGAGGTTCCTCCAGTATGGAAGGAGGAAGTTGCGGCTGTAGGTGCTAATCCAGCTATTCCTGCTCATTTTCAACGTATATAGGTACATGTGCCATGGAAGAGGTCTGAAGTTTTGGCCCTTAAGCAGACTCTACCAGATCCTCGTAAGAACCCTGCAGGTTATTACAAAGAATTATCGCATACAATCGATGTTTGTATTATGAATCTAGCAGATATTGATATGCTAATGGGTAATGTAGTCTCACAGACAATATGGGCTAAGATTCGTAGAGAGGATCACGCACAGGAACTAGGTGCTACTTGGAATGTTATAGCTGATACAGATAGAGACCAAGTGGGTGGCGCAAAGCCTGACGCTTTAATCTCGGAGCTTCCTGGTAGAATCATTACGTTAATGAAAACTATGATGCCTGCATTGAGAGTAAATGGGGATAAGCTAGCAGCATGCAAACAAAAGAAAGATGAAAGTGTCTCTGATTTCTTTACTCGTTTTGATGAGACATTTATCGATCACAGTGGTCAGGATATGGCTACCGAGGGTGGACAGCGATTATTCGTGGACAAATTTGTATTCAATTTGCTTCCCGGGTTGTCTCACAAATTAAAAGACTCAGAAAGTTCTTGGGCTGTTTCTTCTTCTGCCCAGATATTGGCTACTGCACAATATTACGAGAATAGGGATAAAGAAGAAAAAGAAAAGCAAGAGAAAAAGACGAAAGATTTAAAAACGAAGGTTCTCTTGCAGCAAGCCTATCCTCCACGTTATGTTCAGCTTCAGACTCAGCAGCCACCGCAGTTTCAGAGATTGTATCAGAAACCTGAGCCATACATTCCGCGACCTTTGTTAGGTCCTAATCAATGTGCCTATTGTAGAGAGGAAGGTAATTTTAAGAGCAGTTGTCCAGTTTTATTGCAGCGCAATGGAGCGTTATCTGCTCCACGAGGTCGTGCTGGCCTCCAGTCAGCAAACAGAGATAGAGGTCGAGGTATGTTAACTCAAGAACAGCGTGCCCTTCCTTCTCCCAATTCCATGAACTACTTTGATCAGCAGAATGTGAGATCTACTCAGTATTATAATGAAGACCACTATGTTGAAGGCGAGAATGAGAGTCTTCATGCTAACTAGGACAGCCATGGACAAAGTAAGGGAGTTGTGCCAATCCCAGTAGATCAAAATGGTCCTTATGTCAACGTCACTACAATGGGTGTATCAGAGCCATTTCTTCTAGATACTGGAGCAATGAGAAGTTCTATTATTCATTCTAAACTCCCTGGGGCACCTTTGTCTGGCTTAACGAATGTTTATGTAGGATTCTCTGGCGCCCCTGTTCGCAATCCGGTTTCTTGTCCTTTCCCTATTTCAGTTGGTCCTTATGATTTGGAAGCTCCACTTCTGTTGACGAATGGTTGTGGTGAGAATCTGTTGGGTCTAGACCCATTGAAAAGAATGCATGCTACAATATATTGTTCTCCTTCAGGCGTACATCTTACTCTAGGTCAGAAGTTGATCTCCCCAATGTATCTGTCTAAAGATCAGTTTCCTCCTGAGTTGCTTTCTCTTCCAACAGCACTTTGGGCCACGGGTCCGAACGATGTGGGTTGTCTTGAGATACCGCCTTATGTTGTCACTCTCAAGCCCAATGTTGAATTCCCACAATATAGAATCTCTGCTGAAGGTGAAAAAGCGCTTTTGGAAATCATTCATGACTTAATTCGGAAGGGTATGGTTGAAGAAACGAGAGGTAATAGATGCAATAGTCTTATTCTTCCTGTTCTTAAACATACTGATCCTTCTCAGCCTCCTGTGTACCGGTTTGTGATTGATCTGCGAGAAGTAAACAAAATTGTGATTCCACAATTTCCTGTTGTTCCAGATATCACAGCCTTGTTGACTATGATACCTTCCACAGTGACTTGGTTTTCTGTTATTGATCTAAAGAATGCATTCTTCAGTATTCCCATTGCAGAAGAAAGTAGGGACATTTTTGGTTTCTCCCTTGGAGGCCGAAACTTCCGGTTTAAGCGCGCACCCCAAGGGTACTGTGAAAGTCCCTCCATTTACAGCCAACCTTTGAAATGTCATCTGGATACTTTTCACTCGCCATTTGGTGCTGCCCTTATCCAATATCTGGACGACTTGTTAGTCGCCGCTGATTCAGAAGATATCTGCAACGATGTCACTGTTGCACTGTTACGTCACTTGTTTAAGCTGAATCACAAGGTTTCACCTTCCAAACTGCAATATGTTTGTCGAGAGGTTACCTACTCGGGTCATCTCCTATCAAAGGAGGGACGACGATTGACACCAAAACGAATTCAGGCGATTGCACAAATGGCTGTACCATCCACACAAAGGGATGTACGTGCCTTTCTGGGTATCACTTCTTATTGTAGACAGTGGATCCCTACCTTCTCCTTGATTGCCAAACCTTTGTTGGCACTCACTTTAAAAGATATGCCTCAGCCCCTTCCTTGGACTGATGAGTGCCAAAGGAGTTTCACTGATTTACGCACTGCTCTGTGTTCTGCTCCTGTACTGGGTACCCCAGATTACACTAAGCCTTTTACGCTGTATGTTCACGAGAGAGAAGGTTGTGCATTGTCAGTCTTGACACAGCAATTTGGAGATAGACAGCGGCCAAGTGGCTATTTTTCAGCTAGTTGTCTCAAAGCCACAGCAGCCGCAGCAATTTCTATCCGACAGTCTGCTGGAATGGTGTTAGATAACACTCTCATTGTCATGGTGCCACATGCAGTGGATACTTTGCTAAACACAACGAAGACACAGCATCTTACGAGTGCACGTTTAAATGGTTACGAGCTGACGCTTTTAGCTAGTCACCTACACATCAAACGATGTAATACCTTGAATCTAGCTACTTTGTTGCCCCTTCCAAATGAGAAAGTGTTAAGGATCAGCATGATTGTTTCTTCCGTACTGAGGAAGAGACAAAAGGAAGAATTGACCTGAGAGACACACCGTTAGAGAATCCGGATGGGACTCTATGGGTAGATGGTTCTTGTTTCAAGATGCCTAATGGAGATACGGTTTCAGCTTATGCTGTAACTACCTTACATACGATTGTGGAAACTGCACGCATTAGACACAATTCAGCGCAAGCAGCCGAGTTGATAGCACTGACGAGAGCTTGTGTATTATCAAAAGGGAAAAGAGTGAACGTGTACACTGACAGTCAATATGCCTTTGGTGTCGCGTTCAATTTTGGGCGTCTCTGGAGGGAGAGGGGTCTCCTAACTTCACATGGCACTAAGATACAGCATGGTCAGTTAGTGACTGATCTCCTTGAGTCACTTCCTTTACCCATCCAAATAGCGATAGTGAAGTGCAGTGCACACAAGAAGATTACGGATGATGTTGGACGGGGAAATGCATTTGCTGATGAAACAGCAAAGAAAACAGCGAGGTATTCAACGAGTCGAATGTATATGGCAGGTTCTGCGAATTGGGTCAGAGAGAGAGGAATGTGTGAGAATACAGTAGAAAGCGTGAAAGCGATTCAGAAAGAGGCTTCAGAAAGAGAGTTGAGCAAGTGGAGAGAAAGTACGGGAATGTTAGATGAGATGGGTTGTTGGGTAGAATTATCCGAACATCAACGTTGGTTGTTACCGGATGCTTATGTACTCCCAGTGGTTACTATGGCTCATGGTCCAGTTCACTTAAGTACAAAAGGCATTTGTAAACTTTTGGCCCCAGTTTGGCAAAACGAGAACATCCCAAAATGTGCAGACTACGTAGTAAAGCATTGTATTGTTTGTCTGATGTACAATCCAGGAAAGGGAACCCCCACTCCAGCAGGTCACTTTGCTCCTCCGACATACCCATTTGAAGTGTTGCAAATCGATTACATTCACATGGATCGATGCAACAACCTCAAATATGTTCTGGTGGTAGTATGTGCCTTTTCGAGGTGGATAGAAGCATACCCTTTGAAAGATAACACAGCTTTATCCACAGCTAAAATCCTTCTAAAAGAGTTCTTTCCCAGGTTTGGTTTGCCGCGCATTGTCTGGAGTGACAATGGGAGCAAATTTATTGGCCAAGTCATGCAGAAAGTTTGTGCAGGTCTTGGAATCAAGCAAAAGTTCCAAGCGGCAAATCATCCACAGTCAGCGGGTTTAGTAGAATGTTACAATGGAACCTTGAAGTTGAAATTAGCGAAGATTCAAGCAAGAACAGGACTTAATTGGCCTGATGCTTTACCGTTAGCTCTGCTATCCACCAGAACTGCAGTACACTCTCGTCTGGGACTTAGCCCTTACGAAGTGGTGTTTGGCCGACCGGCCAACGTATGGGGAGTACCTCGTCCTAAAAAGTTTTCAGACTTGCCCTATCCAATGTTGATTGACTATCTGCATGACCTTACAACTAAATTGCATGTCCTTCATCGACAGGTTCAGAGTGCCTTGCCGGAGGCTTCCACAGACCCAGGTCATTCCATCCGACCAGGTGACTGGGTCTGCACCTGAAACTTTCCGAAGAAAAAGAATTTGGAACCCATATGGCGGGTGCCCCGGATGGTCCTACTAACGACAAGGACAGCAGTTAAAGTTGAAGGAAAGAAAAATTGGATTCACGGTGTGCATTGCAAGAAAGTACCTTTGCCTTTGCCTTTTAATCAGTGGGTTCGTAGAGGGGTTGGTGACTGTGAAGGCGAAACAGTTCCACAATTTGTACCCTTTAGCGATGCACACCTGAATGGGACATTGTCTGAGAAAGAGGACGACGACATTTTACAAGAAGCAATTCCATCGCATCGTCGCTTGAATACGACTGAACCAAGAACATTGTTTCGAGACCAAAGTGTTCTGGGGAAGGAGCGTTATCACCTCAGGCCCAGACAAAAGAACAATTAAGACTTTCTTCTCCCTTGTGTAGTGTTCTGTTTAGGTTGCAGGGTCACGGTAGGAGTCTAGTTCACGACCTGAGTAGTGACAATAGGTCTGCAGGATCCTCAGTGTCATAGGACGGTAGAGCATCGTGACTTCAGTGATTGAGGAAGATTGCCGTGAGCATCCACTAGTGAAAATGGAAACTACACCAAGTAATAAAGAGAGAAGAAATGAAATGAAGAAAGCATTTTGTAAAATAATGTACAGTCGTTATAGTATAACTCTATGTGTTTTTATATCATTATGTATTGTTTTGGCGATTATTGGTTGGATAATTTATGCGTTGCAGCCAAGAAATATCTCCCCTTCTTCCTCTCTGCCTTCTTCTACTATCTCTCCACACCTCTTTCATACTTTTCCTTCACATGAACTTGTCAGAAGAACCGAGTATTACAACAATTCCTTTGTCCAACTATTGCACCAGCATCAATTAGTGGTTAACACAACTGATTGTTGGGTATGTGGTCTTATGCCACATACTACTGAGAAAGGAATACCATATCTAGTTCTTCCTTTTTCTTATGAGGGTTCTGCTTGGGCATTCTTTGTCATTTTCTCCAATGCATATCAAAGCAAATTTAGACAGTCCGTTGCTTCACAAATTAATTATCCGGATTTTAGTCATAGTTCCTTGATTAAGGGTATGGTAGTTATGGCTAAAATCATGGAGAACAGCAAGATTTCCATCGACGAAAGGAAAGCATACACCAATTGGAACGTCACCCAATATATGTCGAGTCTTAATAATAAAATGGGAAAGGAGAAATCCTCACCAATCTGGACTATACCGCATCAAGGTAATTTCTGTTTAAAAATAAACGATCGCTCTTCTGACACTGCACTAAAGAGTAACTGCTCCTACACATACATTTATTCCTCTCAAAACTCGCCTCCTCTAGTACCGTCTCAAGGCACCTATTTCATTTGCTATGATAGAGCTTATACTTGGTTACCAACAGGTTTCTCTGGTACCTGCTACATAGCTTTCCTTCTTCCTCCTACTTACACTGCTTCTGCCAATTATCACCGAACCCGTCTCGGCCGAGGAATCATTGACTCAAAAGACACCGCGGGACAAGAAGGAGGAGATTTCCTTAAAGGTTTTCTTCCCTTCTGGGGTCCAATGGCCAACAGCAGAAATATAAGGCAATTGGTCCGTGTCGTAGAGACTACAATAGACATCACTGTAGGAGCCTTAAGTAATATCACGGCGGAACTACAGGCGGATCGTCTTATGACCTTGCAAAATCGAGTTGCCTTAGTCTTGCCGATCGTGGTGGAGTATGTAAATTGATTGGGTCAAGCTGCTGTATTTTCATTCCTAATGACGCTCCGACAGTATACCAAGCTATCTCCAAGTTGCACATAATCTCCGAGTCTATTCATCCGGACGAAGGAGATTGGTCTTTAACGGAATGGTTTTGGGGACTACTGTCCAAATGGGGTTGGATGGCATTGACATTCCTTGGAATAATCTTGACTATTGTATTTTCTTGTTGCCTTTGTATGCACTGTGGTCCCACTATCTGTGATCTTTGTGCTACTATGTGCATCCCAAAACCCAAACCTCAAGTAACAGAAAACATAAGGATGATGTTACAGCAACAGCTCGATGATCTCATGGCTATTGATGTGGATTCAGATTAACATGAGTCTATCTTGCCTGAGTTCTGGCAGAAGGAGGGTCTGAGGAACTTCGATTTTCGATCACGATCGAATCGACCCGCCATTTTGTTGCCATCACTCAGGCAGCATGGCGAACGAAGTCTATTCAGCTTTTCCCGTAGCTTGGTGTCGAAATACGTCCTTGGCCTTTATTTGCGAAGCTGGTGTTTGGACTAGCCGAGTACACTAATCCTTGTCTGGCTTTCCTAATCCCTGTTTCAACTATCTGTAGGCTTGCACTATTCTTTCCCGATCATATCTTATTGACTGGCCTTCACTGTCTCCTGCTAGCATTCTCTTGTGTCATGACTGTCCTCCAATACACACCAACGTATCTCACCACCTGCAAGTTAGTTGTAATCTGTTAATGAATTAGTTCGGGGGTGGGATGACAAACACAGTTGGAGGAGAGGTCTCTTCGAGTCATCTGATATTTCTATTTTCAAACCTTTCTTACTGGTTCCACTTTGTTTTCCACTTACCCTATTGGCTCTTTTCTTCTATTCTTGGGGCATGTGTCTTGTTAATAATTATGTATTGTATGATATTTAATCTGATGCACCACAGAGTGAAGTGGCAGTCTCCTGAGAACCTACTCTGTGTACTTCTAGGATAACTGTACTAGCTGCAGCTAAATAAATCCAATCTTCTAACGCCGACAGAGCGTCCTGTGTCTCTGTGTAGCGAAGCAGGTGAACTCCGAAGACAGAGGGCGTACCCTGCGCCGCCAGGTCCAAAAGGTTCTGGTTCTTCACAGTGGCGTCGCTGATGCAGGGCAGGAGCCTCACCCCTAAGACGGCAGCTCATTGGTCGAAGAACACTGGGGATATTGACTCTGACACATCCCGCACCGACAGTGTGAGGATGCCGGTAGTGACACAACACACAGCTGACAAAGGTATCTGAGGCAACCTAGACTCCGTACTAGTTCAAACAATTGGGGAGTTGCTGATCTACCAGTGGTAGTCTCCGGTCCTGGTCTACAATGACTTGGTGGGGCCGGCGCGACCAGGACAGTTTGCGCGTAAGTCCTATGTTGTCTTCTGCTCCTACTGTCCACCCCCCTTGACAACCTTACCAGAGTAAGGCCTCACTAAGGGTCAAGTTCCACACACTGTTTGGATGACTGACCATTGTCAGGCTGTCCTGGGTTTGTGGAGTTGTTCATGATGAGGGATTTTGGTTGATGTTTTTTTGTTTATTTTGTTGTTTGCGGAGGAGGGTGGTGGTGCATGCACTGGGACATGGACGGGGGAGGTGTCCCCCCATGTTGCTATGGAGAGGGTTCCTGTGGAAATGGCAGGCACATTCAACACTGTGAGGTTCCTCACGTGGAAAATCTGCGGTATGGGAACAATAGCCAAATGTCATGACATATACTCCTACCTTCGGCGCAGGGATGTGCACATAGCCTTCCTACAGGAGACACATCTTAATAATAGGAGGCTGGGAGGGTACAGAAGAGGTGGTGGGGGCAGGTTTTCGCAACCACTTACTCGGCCTTTGCCAGAAGGGTCTTGATTTGGGTGAAGCCTGGGTCCCCTTCTCACCTGAACACACATGGTTGGATTCGGAGGGGAGGTACGCCCTGCTTGTGGGCCGACTGGTGGGACAGGACGTGACCCTAGGCAGTGTTTATGCTCTCAACCAGGACCAAGTCGGTTTCCTGGAGTCTTTCTCCACCTCTCTGCCCCAATTTCTAACAGGTTCTCTCATACTGAGGGGTGACTTTAACTGTGTGGCGGATCTTACCATTGATCGTTCACACGTTTCCATGCCTTGGACCCAGCCATTTAGTACTGCATCTGGTTTCCAGACTTGGATGTCCCACTGGGGTTTAGAAGACACCTGGAGACTGCAACATGCAAGGGATAGGGAATGCTCTTTCTTTTCTCCGGTACACCAAGTCCATACCAGGCTTGACATGTTCCTCTGTTACCCAGCCTTCAACAGCTCTGTGTCTCACACAGAGTACTTGGGGCGTACCCTGTCGGACCATAGCCCTTTACTCATGCTGCACCAACTGATTGGTCGATGCCCCCGATCCCTACTTGGAAATTGAACCCGCTCTTACTAATTGATGTCCCTTTCCAGTCCGCACTGGAAGAATTGGTTGACACCTACTTCCCTACCATGCCAACACTGCCTCATCTCCACAGGTAGAGTGGAGAGTGTTTAAAGTTGTGGTGCGAGGCCATTGCATGGCTCAAGCGTGTGGGGTGCGCAGGGAGATTAGGCGCGAACTTCTGGACTTGGAGGGGCCTATCTGCAGACTGGATAATTTGCAGGGTATGGATGTTGCAGCCCTGACGTCCTTGCAAGAAGTGAGAGCGCAGTACAACAAAGCGCTGGGTAGACTGAGGTGTTACAACTATAAGGACTATTTGGACAAAGTGCAAAGGGAGGAAAGAAGGGCAGGCCGCCTGTTAGCACGTTTAATTAAGACTGAGATGGGGGGTGCGCTTGTCACATGGCTTGGTCTGGAATCAGGGGAAACAGTGCATGACCCTGATGTCATTTATGACACTTTTTTGCAATATTATGAGGGGTTATATGAGGCCAGACTGCATCCCCCTTGTCGAATATATGAAATTTCCTGGCTCCTCTGCAGCTCCGCACATTGGAGGCAGATGATCAGGAAGACCTCGGAAGTCCGATCACATTGCAGGAAGTCAGGGCCACCATAGCTGCGCTGGCACACTGTAAGATGCCTGGGCCTGAAGGCCTTCTGGCCGAATTCTACCAGAGGTTTGTTGATATTTTGGCACCACATCTGGTTGTAATGTATGTGGAGGCATATGAGGGAGGGCTTGCCTGATTCCACCCAGGCGGCACTAGTGATCCCGCTCCCCAAGTCCAAAGAACCCGACGCAGGAGTGAGAGACTACCGACCGCTCTCCATGCTGAACTTAGACTTTAAGATCCTGAGTAAAGTTTTGGCCGGTAGGTCGCTCCCGTATATGAAGTCTGTGATTCACCCAGACCAAAACAGGTGTATCCCCACTCGTAGCCCCTCTTATACCCTTCGAAGGCTCTACTCCGTGCTCTATCATGCGGATGCTCCAGCTCTCCAGCAAGCGGTGGTTTAATTGGTCGATTTAGAGAAAGTGTTTGACACGGTGAGCTGGGAGTACCTATTTGAGGTGATGTGTTGCATGGGCTTGGGGGATGACTGGGTGCGGTGGGTACAGCTTCTTTATGCCTCGCCCACTGCGGGGGTCAAGACGGGATGAGCCATATCCAGACCTTACAAGATCTCTCATGGCTCCAGCTCATGTTTGCCCTGGCTCTGGAGCCGCTGGCAGAGCGGTTCCGACTGGTTGGGTGTGGGTTGGGATTGACCTTGGGTGGGGTTCGCCTGCCATGTATCTCTATATGCAGACGACTTGTTGCTGTACCTCATGGAGGCAGTTGGGGAGGCCGCCGTGGCCTTGCAAATTCTAGGCAACTTTCCTCTCCTTTCAGGCCTTAAGGTTAATAAAACCAAGACCTATTTGTTCCCAATAGCTGGACCTTTACCCAGACCAGAGGCGTTGCTGCCTGATACCCTCTGGGCACAGCGTACATTTAAATATCTGGGCATACACATTTATCATGACCTGGATGACCTTAAGGACAGGAATTTGGGGAAGACGTTGCGTTCCCTTTGCTCTTGTGTTCAGTTTTGGAACTTATTGCAATTGCCCATCATGGCCCGGATTACATTGTCCAAAATGGTTATGCTGCACTGGTTGCTCTACTTTTTTGTAAATCTCCCGGTACTGATGCAGAGAAGCTGGTTTACACCTCTGCACGCTCTCCTGCAGCAATTGATTTGGGGTGCTGGACGCCCGCGAGTGTCCCTGCAAATCCTACAGCGCCCTATGTCAGAAGGCGGACTTGGGGTGCCAAATTTCAAACTATATATATTTGCTGCCCAACTGCAATATTTGGCACAATGGGTGGAGGGAGTAAACAAGGAGAGAATGTGCCTAACGGATCTGGTATCTAGTTGAGGGTTAATGACGGCAAAACTCCTATTACCAGCTACGTCTATCCCCTCCTGCACCCTTTTGCAGTGCATGTCCTTCCAGGCGTGGAGACAATGGTGCGGAAGGCAACAACCTGTGAAGTACTCCCCCTTGATTCCTTTGGTCGATCTTTCTCACATGGTGACCCTCAATCTGTATTCATGGATGCCCAACTGGCCTGATGGTTGGATGCTGGACTGGAGACTGTAGGGGATTGTTACTTAGACAAGGCTCTGATCCGTTTCGCGGACTTGATGGAATATAGTGGACTCGCCCCGGGCCAGGTCCTGCGCTATGAAGCGTTAATGCTCACATTTGCACAACTATGGGGCCCTGGAAGGGAGGAACCCGATACACACCCAGTCCTCCATGCGTTATTCACTCTTGGTACGGCAGGGCATCTCGTGAAATCGCTCTATGCCAATTTAGTGGAGGCCTCCACTGGCCCGCTGGATAGATTACGAGCGCACTGGGTTACGATAGGGGGTAAAGTCCTTACTGACTCAGAGTGGCCTCAAGTTTTGAGATATTCAGGGAAGGTTTCCAGTAACGCACAAGTGAAATATATCCAATTTAACTATACGCATATGACTTATATGACACCACATCGCTTTAACATGACATATGGAGCGGAATTGAGACAATGCCCTAGGTGCGCACACCCAGATGCTGACTTTGGCCATATGACTTGGGATTGCCAGTGATTACGCCTCTATTGGGAGACGGTGTTGGTTAAGATCAAGGACGTGCTTGGTAGGGAGTTGACCTTAACAGTTCAGACGTGCCTGCTAGGTCTCTTTCCCAGACCGCCTAAACGCTAAGGGAATTGCTTGATTGATCTTGCGTTGGGCCTAGCTAAGTGCAGGATTGCAATGGAGTGGAAATCTGAAAGGGGTCACAGATTTCAGTTTGGAATAAGGGGGCAAGGGGGTGAGCATTGGCATGGGAGGAGGCCAGAGGGGTGAGGAAGCTCCTGATGGCTCAACAATGGAAGGAAGTATTAGCTGAATGGGAGAAACCAGCAGGATCGAGCAGTGAAGGGGGTGAGGCAGACTGTTTGTCACAAATAGATAACGAGATCCAGGGCTTCTTAAATCTGACATATGGAGAGGGGATGCGTAGACTTGGAATACACCCTGGAACTGCTAAGTATACGGAGGGTGGGAGAGTGCCGGCGAGGGGGGGTCCCCTACATCAGTCCAGTTTGGGGGTTGGGAATGTTCCAAACCCCGCTAGATATTAACACACAGATGTGTTCACACCACTCCTCTGCACCAGTTACTCGTTGCTTGTTTCCTGTCTGTTTCCTTTCTTTTTTTTCTCATTAGTTTGGATTTGTATAATGTCAATGCATACTATGACTCAAATTATAAACAAGCATGTATATGATGGACCTGTATTGGACGACTCTCTGTAAAATTGGCGAGATATATTTGTATTGGTGGAGCTAACACCCATGACTGTAGATAGAGATAGTAATTTTAATCAGTTTCACTTCTTTTCTTTTTGTTTTTTATTTCTTTTTTCTTCTCCTCATTGTATTCAAATTGTCGATTTCTATAAAATGCCAATACAAATATATATAAAGCAAAGAATGTAAATGTTGATGAAGAAGTAAGATGCCTACAAGATGAGACACTAATTTCAACTGGCCAAATTGAAAAGGTTGACAAATCCAGGAGTGAAGAGATTTATGAACACTATACTGTACAACCTCTCCAATCGAAAGAAATCATAGGAAACACTATTGAATTAGTTCAAATCAAAGATGCAAAAGGGGCTACCATGAGTATATGGGAAAAAAGTTTAGAATCTTGTTGTTTGCCACAGCTATTCCGTACTGGAGAAGGTGGATGATTTGATGAGTGAGCTGTCTGGATTCCAGCATCAGAATACTGAACAACAATATTGTACTCTGAAGATCCAAGATTTTGGCAGTGCATTCCACATATATTTATCTTCTGTTTGAGAGTGATTTGTCTGCACTTTCATATGCGGTGAACTATATATTGAAAACAGGAGTTCATCTTCAATATGTTTCTGCAAAAGAGTTCATGGAGAAGATGAAGAAAGAGATGAAAAATTGGATTCTCAGTTAATCAGTTTGATGGCATGCCAACATGGGACCAATGAATATTGTTATCACCGTCATGGTGAACTTAAATGCATGTTAAGAAACCTAGGTACAACTACATGGTTTCTAACACTTAGGGGCACATGCATCAACAATGCCATTTGCGATTCCTTATTAGCGAAAAATAAGGAATCGCTAATAAGGAATAGCAAAAGGCTATGCATGTAGGAATCGCTATTCAAATAGCGATTCCTTAACTTTCCTTAATTGCTACTAGCAAATAGCGAGTAGCAATTAAGGAATGCCATCCCAATCATTCCTATGGGCCTCCAGGCCCATAGGAATGAATTGGAGATTGCATGAGCAAATTGCGAGTACCAGTAGGTTCTCGCAAATTGCTCATGCAATTTCAAGGGTGCAAGGGTGTCAAAATGACACCCTATTGCACCCCTGAAATTGATATGTGCACATATGTTGCACACACACATGCTCTAAGGGCATGTGTGTGCGCAACATGAAACTTTGAAAAATGCACAAAAGTGCATTTTTCAAACTTTTAGCAAATTACCATGCAGTTCAACTTCATGGTAATTTGCTCCCCCTATTAGCGAATTCGCTAATTTTTTTACTTTCATGCATTGCATTTAAGGAATCCCAAATTGAGATTCCTTAAATTAAGGAATCTCAATTTGGGATTCCTTAAATGCTACCGCTATTTAAGGAATCGCTATTTAAGGATTCCTTAAATAGCGATTTTTGCTTTTGGGTTGATGCATTGGGATTGGGTATTTTTAACTCAATACCGGGAGCTATTAGCGAATCGGTATTTTACCGACTGGATTTTGGCTTGATGCATGAGGCTGTTAGTTGTGCTGAATATGCGTTGGATGATTTACTTGAATTCCTACGAGAAGCAAATTCAAATGTAAAAACATTGAATTGAAGACAGCCGGAGAACTCTGCTCTTTGGATCCTGTAAAGTCTGAAGATATTTTAACCATAGGTTTCAAGCTATGATGTCATTTATCTGCAATAAAACCTTTCCACTTCTTGGAGAGGTAACTGATTTCTTTTGGCGAAAAGAGTATCAAGCCAGAGGTGACCCTCATATACACATGCCATTCTAAGAGAAGGAGGAGAAAAGAGCTTGGCACAACAAGTTTTACAATGTCAAAGTCATAGATGTGGAAAATACTGCAGACGGAAATACAAATCTAAAGGAAACTTTTATACAAAATGTCATTTTGGATTCCCATGACCTATAATTTATAAAGGAAGTGTAAATTGTTTTTTTCTCAGCAGTGAGACATACAATACATTGGAAATCTCCCAAGAATATATACAACTTAAGAAGAACTGAAGCTTCAAAATAAATTAATTACTATAATCCAGTCATTTTAAAAATGTGGAATGCAAACATAGATATTCAGTTTGTTGCAGACAATTCAATTGCTGCTGCTCATTATGTCACATCATAGATTACAAAATCTGAAAACTCAGATGAAAAAAATGTGAAAAGAAATTTCAGCAAGAAATTGTACAGCTTCAGCTTGAAGATGCTTTGCCATGGGGTGATAGGCTCTTATGAATGTTTGTTCTGCTTGAGCTCAGCCAGTTTGTATTCAAAGTCAAGAGAAATAATTTGGATAAGTCTAGACCTTGCAATCCTACGAAATAGTATGGAGCTCTTTTCAAGAAATCCAATACTTAGCACAGTATGAGCCAGAAAACACTGGTATTGTCAAAACTAATATGATGGATACATACTATCCCAAAAGGAGTCTACATCTTGAAAACATATGTCTGTACTAAATACTTCAACAGTACAAGTTTTAAAAAGAATGGTACAGAAAATGTGATGGGTGTGTAGTAAAACATGCCAAAGGAAATCTTATTAATCACAGAAAACTCAGTTGTGAAACTCCTGATCAGAGAGAATTTCTTTATTTAGCAATTCTGCAACTGTTCAAACCCTGGCATATAATAACAGAATTACTTGGAGATTTTGACTGCTACAAAGATTCTTTCAATGCAAGTAAAGATAACATTCAGTGTTTGATTAATCAACTTACTTGAAAATGATAAATGATGAGAGTGAAAAAGAAGGAACTACTGCAGCTGAAATAGATAGAGAAAGTTCACAAAGCAGTCAACGTTCTGGTCCAATGACTGAAGATCCACTTGAACAACCAATTATTGAAAATTATGCAGCAATAGCCATGAATGAGGTAGAAACTGCAATGCAGCAAGCACAACAGGATATTATTCAGTTGGAAAAGTTAAATGAACAACTGAATATTGAACAAAAATAAATATATCTACAAGTGAAACACCAAGTATAACATGGTTTCCTTCACAAAAAAAGGAATGTCAATGTTCATCATTTTAACCTATTTTATTGTACATTAGAGGTCAAGCTGGAACAGCCAAATGTCTCTTAATTAAAGTACTGACAATTTATCTACATAGAACTACAGAATCACACTTATCTTGTGTCCTAACAGCTCCATCTGGATTAGCGGCACACAACATTAAAGGAATCACTTTACATCGATTACTTGTGCTACCTGTCCAACATGATAATAAATTGGAATATCAAAAGCTATCAGAAGAAGCTTGTTATGAAGTCTCAAGAGTACTGAAGAAACTAAAACTTTTAATCATAGATGTGAGCATGGTCTCAAACTTAATACTTGCCTTTGTACACTTGAGAATGCAACAGATTTTAAAAACAAGCTGTTTGGAGAAAAGCATTTAATTGTATTTGGAAACCTACTAAAACTTACTCCTGTTAAAGGACAACCTGTTTTTAAAACACTTCTTCATGATGACACAAAAATATCATTAGGAAGTATTGGGAATGTAAATATTTGGTTAGACTTTGAATATAAACAACTTGTTAAGAATATGCGACAAGCAGGTGATGAAGATTATGGAAATATTCTTAAAGACAATAAGAATAGGTATGTTGACAAAACATTGTAAACAAGTTTTAGAAAGTTGGCTAATAAGGAACTTGTTTACATCTGAAAAAAACAGTCGCAGAAGTAATGTATAATATGATTGTAGTAAACAAATCCATAGTTTACCTAATGCCTACACTGCAAGAGTGTTCTACATGTAATGAACAACTACTAAGATTGGAAAAACATCAAATTGTGGAAATTAAAGCTATTGACAAAATCAAACACCAAGGAGTAACAATTCTTCTTACTAAAAACTGCAGGCTAAATTGAATTCTTTGGAAAAGTCTGTGTCTAAAACTGCAGTATTAGAAAATTGTCAGTGGTTTCCAAACTGTGCGCCGCAGCATCGCGGTGTGCCTTTCCAACTAGCCAGGGGTGCCGTGCACGTCTTTGGAATGTGAGAAAGGTTGAAGAAGATTTTTGTAATGTGCAGAGTTTAAAAACAAAGAGTCTTTTGTGACCCCGAGCATTCACTCTGGTACTACTCATACACTCATCCATTCAATGAGGCAATACCCATGCACTCATCCAATCATCAGTCACTACTCTTGCACTCATCCAGTCACCCAGATAATACCCATGCACTCATCCAATCACCCAGACACTACCCTTGCACTCATCCATTCACTCAGGCACTACCCATGCACTCATCCATTCACTCAGGAACAAAAATGCAGTGATCCATTCTCTCAGGCACTACTAATGCACTCATGCATTCATGCAGGCAGTACACATGCAGGCATCCATTCACTCATGCACAACCATTGCACTCACCCAATCACTCATGTACCACCAGTGCAGTCATCCATTCAGCCAGACACTACCCATGCTCTCATCCAATATCCCAGCCACTACAGATACACTCATCTATTCACTCAGGCACTACTCAAGGAGTGATCCATTCACTGAGGAACTACTACTGAACTCATGCAATCATGCAGGCAGTAACCATGCAGTCATTCATTCACTCATGCACAATCATTGCACTCAGCCAATCACTCAGGCAATAGTCATACACTAACCCATTCACTCTGACACCACCCACGCATGGCTCCCTTTAGTCATGCTCTACTCTTGGAATCATCAAATCACACAGTCACTACCTGCACACTCATCCATTAACTCAGGCACTACTCATGGAGGGATCAATTTACTTAGGAACTACTAATGCACTCATGCAATCACGCAGGCAGTACCAATGCAGTCATCCAGTCACTCATGCACAACCATTTCACTCACCCAATCACTCAGGCAGTAATCATGCACTAACCCATTCACTCCGGCACCACCCACACACTGATCCATTTAGTCATGCTCTACTTATGGAATAATCAAATCACACAGTCACTATCTGTACACTCATCTATTCACTCAGGCACTACTCCTAAGTCATACATTCACTCCGACATTACCAATGCAATCATCCACTGACCCAGGCACTACCTATTTACCCATGCAATTACCCAGGCACTACCCATATACTCATCCATCCACTCATGCACTACCATTGCATTCATCCATTCAGCCAGTTACTGCCTAAGCACTCATTCAATCACCAAATTACTACCCATACACTCATGTAGTCACCCTGGCACTACCCATGCACTCATGTAATCACTCAGGCAGCATCTGTGCATTCACCCAGTATGTGAGTTTTTGTATGGACATGTGAGTGGATATGTCAATGGCTGTATTAGTCAGTGAGTAGGTGTATGAGTGGCTGTATGACTGAAAAAGTGTATGCATGTGTAGACCTATAAAACAGTGAACAGGTGTGTAAGTACTGGTATGGCTACATGAATGGGTTAGTTAATGGTTGTGTGGGTGTGGCAGTGGATGTATGAAAGATTCTACAGGGATGTGAGTAGGTTCGTCAGAGACACTGTGGATGAGGCCATCATTGATGTCATCAGTGATGTCATTTGAGAAGTCATCAGTGATGTCATCAGTGATGTCACTGACCATGTCATCAGTGATGTAATATGTGAGGTCATAAGCAGAGCATTCCGTGTGCGTGAGTTATAGGTAGCTCACCTAAATTTAACAGATGAATCTCTCTGGTTTTGTACAAGTGAAATGTTAACCTCACTATAACGGTCCTGTAACCATTGTTTTTTTAGGTGAATATATAGATAGATGTGTGTGTGTGTGTGGGTGTGTGTGTGTGTGTGTGTGTGCGTGTGTGTGTGTGTGTGTGTGTGTCAGCTAAACTTTGTGCATTCCCTTCAGACAGCCACAAATGCAGGAAGTCAAGGTGTGGTTGAGTACCCATCTACATGCATACGCACTCTGATGGCCCTTCCTGTACAGGAAGAGAGGATCAGGCTGACACAGTTCAAAAGCTAGTATTCTGACCCCCAAAGGGATGGTTACCCTCCACAGATAGCCTGGCAGACAGGACTGGTTTAATAGGATATGTGTGCCCTTCAAAGATCACTCTTTGAAGTCACCCCCCCACTTCAAAGGCACTTTTGTGTATAAGTACTGGGTCTATGTGTTAAACTAGAAATGTTCAGGTTCGCGCATTGCCCTATGTAAGTTAGCATTTGCTGTGCCATTTTCTTTGCAGGCGCCATTTTAGGTCGTTCAAAAGTAATCTAGTTTAATTCCGAGAAATACTCCACTATAAGTTTTGTTTTCTGCCATGTAGGGATGTTCCCGTAAGGAGTACAATGTTCCAATTAGCGCATACCTTTCTCACTAGAAAGAGGCCCCCTTCCACTTGTCTGGTGACAGGCCTGAATGGATCAACCTTGGAATTTGTAACTTTGTGTAAGATAGGAGCGCTGAAACAGTTTTTTCTGTATTCACTGCTTAGCTGCACCTGCCTGTATCTCTATGCTTGTTGATTTCAGTCCCTCTGCAGCACTCCTAGCATCTGGGCAGACTGGGCCACGCTCTGAGTGTATATGAATAAACAGCTATTGGTTTGTATTCTCTACTGTCTGACCAACTCTTCATTTGGTATGGAAGGCTGAGAGGTGGCTATTAGTAACCCGGGTGACCCTAATTGGGCCACTTCATTCATATGACCCGCTCAATCAGACACTGCTGAACTTGGAACTAAAGCTCTGTCAGAAGAACTGATATACTGCTGAAAGGACTCAACTGGACTGCTGATCAGCTAGGTCTGCATTTCTGTTTGTTGCCCTGCTGCCTGCTACTCTCTTTCTTTGCTGACGGAGAGCTGGACTCTGTCTTTTCTCCAAGTGTGCTCCAAAGGCCGTTGGCTTGTCTCCTGTTGCTTGAGACTCAGGGATATCAAACCTCTCTCTACCTCAGCTCCTGTGCCTGGTCCATTGGTAGTAGACCCAGATATTGCAACATGGAAATCAACGCATCTCATGCCTGTGTGTTGCAGCATGGGCTCATCAACCTGGTTGTAGTAGTAGAATTGGTGCATCACTCTTAGAACCAATGCATTGCCTTGAGGGCCCGACACATTAGAACTGCATATCGCCACCATAGCAGCTTGTAGAGATCGACACAGCCCCTTGACTGGGTGGATAAACCTGGTGCATCATACTTTGGAACCAACACATCGCGGATCAATGCCTCATCTTTGAAACCGATGCATCGCCATCCCTGCGGGATAACGCGCTAATTGCTTCTAAGTGCTATTTAACACTTTGCTAGGTAAAAATAACTAACTTTTTATTCCTGGTTTCAGTAAAGTCTTGTATTCATGTTGTTGTTGTTGTTCTGCAGATGCTCAATTGGAAGAAGCTCAGCCTGTGCCTACCGGAAGGCAGCCCTAATTTTGATATGTATGTGAAGCATGGTCTTGGCCCTATTATGTTTAGTACATTATGGCACTAATATATGAGGGACAATGCCAAGTTGCAGTGGCCGTTGATGGGCACTTTTGATGAACAAAATATATTTTTTTTACAGGAGACATTATTTATGAAAAGAAGTAGACAGTCTATTTTTGACTCCCTCAGAACTTGGCATAAGGAGGCTAGACAGAGATGGTTAAAAATGAAAAGAGATGCACGAAAGGAGAAAATGCAAACATCAATGCAAAAGGCTGTGGCATATGATAGAGAATAACAAGAGTCTGGAGTTGAATGTGAAAATATGAAATTTCAATTGCATATTGGTAAGTCTTATTTGGTTAAAGTAGAATATGATGCTTTTGGGGAGGAGTTGTTAGATACTCTGCCTTTGCCTCCTTACGCTCCGCAGAGGATACATCCCGTCGTTCCCTTACAGTCACAGCAGCCTGTTTCGTCTGCTCCGGCTGTTCCTGTATCTATGACTGTTGTTTTGATAGCTTTGGCTATGGCACCTCCTGCTTCTTCTTGGTTCCCGCAATCTTTGACCACTGGGACGCCTAGTACATCTGCTGTTTTAACTCCTATATCCTCTGTTCTTTCTCTTCCGTTGCAAGCACCAGCAATGATTGTACCTGTCACTTCTGTTGTTTCTCCAGCCACGTTTTTTCCTCCTCCGATACCTTTGAATGATGAGATGCCAGTACGTGGGTTTGAGGATAGAGATTGGACGAAATTTAGGGAGCGAATAGGCCCATTAGTGGGATCTGGGATAAGGGATGAAGAGAAGCAGGTAATACTGGATTAGGCTGTGCTGTGTATTCATAATGCGATTTATAGTGTGGAGGATGTTTATGAAGCTATGCGAAATTTTGAACCCTCTATACAGCAGCATGCCCTTAAGCATATGTCTGCTACATTGATGCGTCTTTGACAGAAACACATTGGGACAGAAGAGCCTCAAATTTTATTTGATATTAGAGATTGCGTATATGCTACTGACTTGGAGCCAGGCCAGGTATTTGGGAATGTTACAACTCTAGTTGCCTACAGGGGTAGACTACATGAAGGGAGCACAGATAACTCGGTTTCAGATAACTCAGGTTCCGATGTGGGAGGTCCATCCCATATATCACCCAGCAATACCTGAGTTGACAGATCAGCCCGGTACAGTCACTAGACAGGCCATGGCTGCTCATTTCCAGGAGCAATGGGTCTATATTCCGTGGAAAAGGAGAGAGGTTTTAGCCCTTAAGGCTCATTGAAAAATCCTACAGCTTATTATAAAGAATTGACAGAGGCTGCCTTTTCTTCTGTAATGACTCTTGCTGATATTGAAATGTTTTTGGACTCCTCATTCCGGGTGATGTTCAGAGACAGGTTCATACTCAAGACCATGTCGCATAGATGGGTGGTACCTGGAATGTGATGAAAGGATGGGATCAATAAAGGAAGCCAGGTGATAAACACTGAGCTGATATACTTGCTTTGTCAGGTCGTATTATTACATATATGCATTCCCTTATTCCACCTAAAAAGGTAAGCTGGGAAAAATTGACTGCTTGTTGGCAGAAGAAGGATGAAATTGTGTCTGATTTCTGTACCCGGTTTGAAGATACATTTTTGGACCATAGTGGGCAGGATATGTCTGTTGAGTGAGGAGTTTGATTATTCCTTGACAGATTTGTTTCCAATCTTCTTCCTGAAATCATGACACGTTTACAGGTGTCTGAGAGTACTTGGGCCACCTCTTCCCCTTCTGTTATTTTGAATATGGCCCAGTATTACGAACATCGAGATCAGGAGGAAAAGAATAGGACTGATAAGAAACATTAGGATTTAAAAACAATGGTGTTGGTGCAGCAAGCGTTTAGGGGAAATAGGGGATGGGGTGGTTCTTTTAGACAACTTCCTTGTACCAGCAGGCAGCGTTCAACGACACCTGTAGGACCAAATCAGTGTGCGTATTGTAAGGAGGAAGGTCATTGGCATAGTCAGTGCCCTGTGATTTTACAGAAAGTTGCAGCTCCTAGAGGGCAAGGTTCTGGTGGGAGAGGTAGGGGGACTGAGAGAGCTCAGAATGTTCCAGTTTCACAGGGTCACTCTGCCAGGGACGAGGAAAGGGACCAGTTCAGATACCTGTAGATCAGCGTGATCCTTATGTCACAGCGGAATTGCAAGACTTGACTAAGAAATTGTTGGTGGCTACAGGTACGACAAAGAGTTCTGTTTCTTGAAATATCGTCCCTGGGGCTCTGGCCACAATAATGTTTTGGTAGGTTTTTCAGGTGTACCGGTTGTAAGCCCCATTTTATGCCCCCTTGCATTGACTGTTGGTCCTTTTACTGTGGAATCTCATTTTTTGCTGTTGTGAGAATTTGATGGGTTTAGATTTGTTAAAGAAGTTGCATACTACTATCTATTGCTCTCCTGCAGGTGTCTATATCACTATGGGTCTGGATGTGAGTACTAAACAGTGTTTGTCTCAGGTTGCGCCCCTCCCTGCTGAATTTGCTGATGTCCCACCCACTCTATGGGCTACAGGAGACACGGATGTAGGGATTTTGCATATACAACCAGTTTCTACACAAGTTAAACAGAATTTTGTTTTGCCTCACATTCCTTCGTATAAGATACCGCAGACAGGAGAACAGGCTCTTCTTCGGGATTATTCAGGATTTTATGTAAAAGGGAGTAGTTGAGAAAACGTCTGCTAATATTTGTAATAGTCCTATTCTTCCGATTCTTAAAAGGGCCCCCTCAGGCTCCTCTGAGGTTCCTGATAATGTTTATTGTTTTGTGATTGATCTGCGCGAGGTTAATAAAATAGTGGTTCCACAGTTCCCTGTGGTTCCTAACATTACTACGCTTTTGACCATGATCCCTTCTACGGCTAAATTCTTTTCTATTATTGGCTTGAAAAATGCTTTCTTTAGTATTCCCATCCACACAGATAGCAGATATTTGTTTGGGTTCCCACTGGCTGGTAGGAGTTTCAGATTCTGGTGCGTTCCTCAGGGCTATACAGAGAGTCCTAGTATTTACTGTCAAGCATTAAATGGTCAATTAGATTCACTATTGCTTCTTCCAGGTAATGTATTAGTGCAGTATGTTGATTACCTCCTTATTGCTTCTGATATAGAGCCGGGTTGAAAAGATAGTACAGTCAAATTGTTGTTGCATTTGGCCCATCATGGACATAAGGTTTCCCTTTCTAAATGTCGGTATTGTTGACAGGAGGTCACCTATTTAGGTCACCTACTGTTGAAGGAGTGTAGGAGGCTGACCCCTGAGCGCATCACCACTATTGTTAAAATGCCCATTCCACAAACTCAGAAAGATGTGCATGCTTTATAGGTATCACTTCCTATTCTCATCAGTGGATACCAAACTATTCCTTACTAAATAAACCTTTGCTTGCATTAACAACTAAAACTGTGCATGAGATGTTGACTTGGACGCCCGAATGTCAGCAGTCTTTTGAGCAATTGAAAACTGCACTTTGTTCGGCTCCAGTGCTTGGGACACCTAACTATGGCAAACCATTTGTGCTCTATGTCCATGAGATGGCTGGCTGTGTGCTTTCTCTCCTAACACAAAGGTCTGGGGATAAGCAATGGCCGTATGCTTATTCCTCTGCTTGCCGTTGCAAGGGCCCTCCTGAGTTGTCTGAGAGCGGTCACGACTGTGGCCACTTCAGTCAGACAATCGGTTCAACTCATACTTGATACTGACCTCACAGTTATGGTGCCCCATGCTCTGGATATACTTTTGAATAAGACAAAGATACAGCACCTCACTAGTGCACGTCTGACTGGCTATGAATTGGCCCTCTTTGCTAAGCATATTACAATTGAAATTTGTACCACTCTGAATCCAGCCACGTTACTAACCCTCCTTTTGAGAACGATGCAGTCGATAAACATGACTGTATCTTCCGGACGGAAGAAGAGATGAAGGGACAGGTAGACCTGACTGATGTTTCCTTATCTGAACTCCAAGGAGAACTCTATGTCGATGGTTCTAGTTTTAAATTACCAGATGGTACCACAACGGCAGCCTATGCTGTCACAATGTTGCGACAGTGGTAGAAACATCACAAGTCCCTTATGAGCTGGCTCAAGCTGCTGAGCTCGCTGCTATTATTCGAGCTTGTGAATTGAGATATGGATTTGTTATCAACATCCTTACGGATAGCCAGTGTGCCTTCATGGTAGTGCATGATTTTCGGTGACTCTGGGCAGAGAGAAGGTTCCTCACTTCCCATGGTGCCTGACCCCTAATGAATCCGTTAAATGATATCCGTTAATTGATCAACGCTATATTGAAATGCTTGCAGACTACATTTAGTTATGTCTATATTCACATATCTGTAGATTCCCCTGATGAAGGGCTCATGTGGATAGCCCGAAATGCATTGGGATTTTTTGACGATTGATTTTTGAAGATCAAGAACTTTATAAACTGACTACAAGCAACTTTCTGTTGGTTTCTACTCACATGAGAAATTATCTGCGATCATCAATAATAAAGGCAGAAGATTTCATCCTCTTTTGTCCAAAGATGTGTTTCTGAAAGTGTGACACAGTTAACAAAGGACTGAGTACTGTCATTGTTTCAACAATAATGTTTATGATTGTATAATATTTGTTTGGAATTTTGAATACGGTCAGTACGCTTTCTAGCGACATTACGTAGTGCACCCGGTATCTCCAGGTACTTATCTGGAATCTCCATTTTTCAGTTCAAATCAGGTGGTTGGCAGAGCCCCTTACCTGGTGCACACATTATTGATTATTGTGTTTTTATATCATTGATTGCCTGAAAAGTTGACAAATTAGTGTAATTGAGTGCATTCCCAGCTGCTTTATTTTCTAAGATTCAGTATTGGCATTTTGTCTGCTTTAAAGCACCCCAAGAAATTGGCTACTATTAAATGTAGTACCCATAGGAAGGTTACTGATGACGTGGGAAGAGGAAATGGTTTTGCAGATCAGGCAGCTAAGGAAACTGCCCGAACAAAGATGAAACATATGTTTGCAGCAGGTCCAGCTAGGTGGGTACCTGAAGTTGTCATGTTCGAGAATACCCTTGAAAGTATAAAGGAGATACAAAGTGAAGCCACAATGGAAGAATTAGCGAAATGGCAGGAGAGTACAGCACAGTTGAATGAGGAAGGATGTTGGATTGATAAATAAGGGAAACAGAGATGGATGTTGCCAGATGCATATGTTCTTCCTGTGTTTACTAGGGCACATGGTCCAGCTCATATTAGTTCCAAGGGCTTTTGTAAGCTGTTAGCCATGTATGACAGATTGACAATATCTCAAAGACAGCTGCGCATTTAGTAAAATATTGCATGGTCTGTATGATGCATAATCCAGGGAAGAGTACCCTGATGATACCCAGTATGTTGATCCACCCACTTTTCCTTTTGAAGTCCTTCAGATGGACTATTTTGAATTAGAAGGATGCAATAATCTTAAGTATGCTTTGGTGGTTGTATATGCACTTAGTAAATAGGTTGAGGCTTACCCTACCAAAGATAATACAGCCATTACAGCTGCAAAAGTAGTCCTGAAGGAGTTCCTTCCTCATTATCTCTTGCCCTGAGTTATCTGGAGTGACAATGGGAGTCATTTTAATGCAAAAGTGATTCAATTGATTTTTGAGGGTCTCCATGTAAAGCAGAAATTCCATGCTGCCAATCATTCCCAGTCAGCGGGTTTGGTTGAGAAGTACAATGGTACTCTCAAACTGAAATTGGCAAAAATGCAGGAGACCACAGGTTAAAAATTAGATATTTTGTCAACAAGAACAACAGCTCATTCTAGGACAGGATTCTCTCCTTACGAGGTCTGGTTTGGGCGCCCGACAAATGTCTGGGGTGTCCCACGTCCTCATATCAATCAATCAATCAATCAGGGATTTATAAAGTGCACTACTCACCCTTAGGGGTCTCAAGGGGCTGGGGAGGGGGAGTGAAGCTCCGGTTCAGTCAAAGAGCCAGGTCTTGAGGTTCTTCCTGAAGGTGTGGAGGGTGGGGGAACATCTGATGTTGACAGGGAGCTCATTCCAGGCTTTGGCTGCGATATAGGAGAAAGCTCTTTCGCCTGCTCTAGTTCTGCGAATGCGGGGGGTTTCTGTAGTCCAGTCTGCTGGTTATGAGAGCGTGGGTGATGCTTTTTCTGCATTCTGGGGGTATACATTCGAAGGTCTTGTGGAGGATCTAAAGACAGCTGAAGCTGGTGGAGGTGATGGAGTTGATCTGGCGGGTCATGGTGAGGGAGGAGTCGAGGATGATGCTGAGGTTCCGTGCGTGGTCTGTCCGGGTGGGTTTACTCCCGAGGTTTTCTGATATTGAGTACCCTGTATTGCTCGATTACCTTGGCCAGTTAACAGAAAGTTTACATTATATTCACCAACAGGTGCAAGAGTCCTTACCTTCCACACCAGAGGGACCCAGCAACGATATCCAGCCCGGTGACTTATGGATATCACATCCTTTTGGCAGAAAAATATTGGCCACCTCAAATTGTTATGGATTGTTCAAAGGGAGAAACGGTCATTTTGCAGGCTTTTTCCGACCTCATTCCCATATACTTAAAACATACATATGCGCAGGAGTGGGCGATAGCACTTGCTTCAGCATTATATCGCAACCATGTTGGGTGGGATGCTGAGTCACCGAACCATGTAATGCCAGTAAAAACAACTCCAACTCCATTGAGACAGTAACCAATAAAACAAGAGGTGAAAAAACAGGTAAGGGAGATCGTAGATCAACTTGAATATCAGGGTGTAATTGAAACTTGCACCTCTTCAAAGAATAATCCTTTGTTTCCCCTTTTGAAAACCGATAATTCATACAGTCTAATTTTAGACTACAGACATCTGAACACATGCACTAAAACATTTGCAGTACAGAATGCACATAGTGCTGCATTGATGAATAAAATTGTGCGGAAAGAATACAAAACCACAATAGATATTTCAAATGGATTTTTCTGCCAAACTGTATCACCTGAGAGCAGATATTTGACAGCATTCTCAACGCTAGGTTCACAGCATCAATTTTGTCGTCTCCCCCAAGGGTATAGGAATAGCCCTGGGTAGTTCTTTGCAAGGGTAACAGAAATACTTCTGAATTTGGATGAAGAGGCATTGACCTAGGTAGATGATATTTATCGGAGGGATGATGATTTAAAGGAAAAGGAACACTTGACTAGGGTGAGTAACATAATTTTGGAGTTCGCCTCTGAGGGCTAAAAATATCAAAAATAGCCCACCCCAATGTCCTATTTTGGGGATATGAGCTTTCAAGTGAAGGGAAAAGCCTGGCAGCCAACTTTTCAGAAAAGTGTGTGCTGCTCCAACCTCCTAAATCGCTGAAAAACTTACAATCCATTATTGGGATTCTGAAATGTTGACAAAACTTACATTTTAGATTACATAGAAAAAGTAAAACCTTTCTACGACTTAATAAGATCTGATTTCTCAGTTAGGCATTGGACACAAGAACACACAGATAACCTTCATTCCTTACAAGCTGACATGATAGCATCAAAACACTTGCAGACACGTGTGGATGTTCACAACTTGGTGATCCATGTTATAGCAGGTCAATCTGGGTACACTTACCTAACCTTCATTGAAGGGGAAACAGTACCTATAGCATACATATCGCATTTGTACACAAACGCTGAAATGCGTTTGCTTCTACAGAAAAGATTCTCACAGCAGTACAGATCGCGGTAGTGGGAGAAAGAGCACTGGCTCAGGGGAAACAAATAATTGTCGTAACCCCAGTACCAGCCTTAGAATCTGTTACAAAGGCTAGCGTTCCTTATGCTAAAGCCTTACATCCAAGATGGATACAATGGGCTAATTCTCTCTCTGCCACAGATGTAGATTCTGCACTTAAAACACAAGCATTTCTGCAATATGAACCAGAATATCCTCTCCTAAATTAAATAATGCCTCTAGATCAGTCTGAATATATTATTTACACTTATGGTTCTGCTCAGCCGGCCATAGGAAGTAAACAGCAATACAGCACAGCTTATGTGATTGCGAATGGTCGTATGCAGGAAGGCAAGTTCCATCTTAACACTATGAAAACACAGTCTCTTGGAGACTGCACAGCACAGCTAATAGAACTAAAAGCCCTGTTACTGGCACTAATAAATACAGATCGATAATTTCCCACACTGATCGCGTGCGATTCTTTTTATTCATGCGATGAGTATCTTCACTACTGGGGTCAAAATCAGTTTAAAGACTAAATAGGTGACATCATTTACCATAGAATGCTATGGGAACAGGTAGCTGAGTTGAAAAACGAACTTCCAAGAGCTCACGTGATACACATGCTGAGTCATCAACGTGATGGCATTCATGTTAAATGTAATTCTTTGGCCGATGAAGCCACAAAGGGAGCAATACGAACTGCTGCCGTAGCTGCAATCACTCGTTCAAAAACAAGACTAGACGGACAGATAATGGTAGCTGTCATTGCTTCAATGAAAAACAGCCCAGCCTTACCTAAAGACTTTTCACTCAAGTACTCCTACAAGTTAGATGCAAACAACATTCTGTATGCTCAAATTCCAGGAGTGGGGGACAGAGTAAAACCAAACATGGATCGCAGATTAGGTTTAATTCTAGGGTCTAGATTTGGCATATGCAGGGATTACCGCAACGGTTAACTGAAACAACGCTATTGGTGGCCTGGTTTAACGAAACAAAGAATTCTGTCTTAAAATGCAACAACTATCAGCAGATGAAGGGTTCCATCAATAGTGGGTCCAGCGCAGACACCATTATTAATATCAGACAGATCACTTGCTTGTGTCTATTTGGAACACTGTGGCCCCTTACAATCAGGCAGGGCTTACAAGTATATCTTGGTGGCAGTGGATTCATGCTCTAGATTCCTATGAGTATGGCGTCAGCACTTGGCTGATGCTTAAACTGTTAGAAAAGATTTGCAAGCCTTCATAGGGACATAATCAGTTAGCACATTGCATTCAGACCACAGCCCCGCACTTAGCTCTAGGGCTTACAAGGAAACCATGGGAAGTTTGGGTGTTGCATTGCGGTACTCCTTTCCCTATCATCCCAAGGGAAATTCAGTGGTGGAGAAGAAAAATCGGACATAAAGCAATCTTTAACAGCAAGAGTATTAGGTCCGGGTGGTAGTTGGGTCAATGATTATACGGGGTCCGGAGGGTACGCAATAATATGCCAAGAAATTCCCTAGGAGGAGTCACTTCTTATGAGGTCCTACTCGGGACAAGAATGTGGGTACCTGATCTAGATTTTGAAAGCACAGTGGCGGATGAAAAACCATTTGACATCTATACACGTTTGTCTGTTTTACAGGACATCAATGAATTCAGGGCACTCCAAAGCAACGTGCAGGTAAAACGCACCGTCACTGGGGAAGTCAAATCAGTCACGGCAAGACCTGCCTGGATCCCAAGAATCGGGAATCTGGTCAGAGAAAAGATTGTGGACAAGAAAGAATTTGGGCCATCATACAGAAAGCCTGTACCTGTCCTGACAGTCAAAGGAACAAGAACAGTATTTCTTCCACATCTTGCCGGCAAAAAAGAAAAGAGATTTGTCTTTATTGATCTGATCAAACCACACTATGTGGCCGATGCTGAATGGTAGGCCTCATGGTTTCCTGGGTAGTCGGCGCTCTTCTGTCGCTACCATACAGAAAGTTTGGACCGAACGACTCAAGCATTTGAAGAGTCGCCAATACAAAATGATGGAATTTCTAACAATGAAATGGACCTCGTTCCTCTTGAAACAGAACTTCAAAACACAAATGAAAGACAAATATCAATTTGGCGTAACACCGATGTCTACATCAATATACCTCTACAAGACACGTCTGCCAGTTCATCAAAACCTGCTGAGTTACCAAAGATAAATTGAACTGCATCTGGCTACTTCATCGATTTTGATACCTTCTCTCTGGATCCTAGTGAACCTGAAACAATGCCAGCTCCAGTTTTCCGAAAGCAACAAATTCGTAAATTCTACGTTATTCTGAAAAAGACTTACCGAGTATCACTTTGGCTCTAGCTGTGGATAATAACTGGAATATAGTTTTTTCTGTTTTGGATTGGCCTAGTGACTGTCTTTTGCTTACTGATGAGTGGAAGCTATCTTCTAGAACACTCTGCAGTATCTAATGTGAACTTGGTCCTGAAACCTAACAATCTTCTCATCGTGAACAAAGAGACCTGTCCTTCGTGAACATTACAGCTGTTCCGATTCCTGATGGTATAGTTTGGGCCAAGGTTGATTATGATGTATTTGGTCCCACTGAACTTTTGAAAATACCACATTTATTTAAAATTTCTTCAAATTATATCTTTACCTCCAGTAAATTGGGATTTTGAAACTGTAAATAATATGTTGTCCGATTAGAACAATCTGCTACATTTTCAAGCATTGAAAGGTTAGAAGACACATCAGACTATAACACTATGTACTGTTACCATCATTATGGTCATCACTTCTCACACAAATCCAGTATCCCACTAAATGTTTTCACATACTACCAATGGGTACAATGCCCACCACCACCAAAAGGTAGCTCGAAAATGTTTTCACAGACATTTTCTTATTTTTCAGGGTTTAACACTTCAGGCCCGACCTCATATTATTATAAGTTTGCACCTACAATGGCACAGAAAAATATGCTAACTAACACCAAATGGATTTTTTCTGCATCCTTTATTGCCCAACTGTCTGAACTGCGTTTCAACTTTTGGAAGGACTCTATAGACATAACATCAGTCTGGTGTTCAAATGAATGGCAAGTCCAGGGAACAGAAGCACTATTTAGAGTATGCCTCATTCCACAACAGTTATTATTTCTGAATGACACTGTGCAACAGACTTCCTCCTGGAATTGCCAAGAACAAGGATTTGAACACACCTCGGATTACAACACCGTCACACATCAACCACGCCTTCCCACCATATATACGCTACCAAAGGTACATAAATATTTAGAAAAAACACCTGGTAGACCCATCATATCAGGTTGTGGTTCACTTTTAGAACCAGTTTATAAATATGTCGATTTCTTCTCGAAACCTCTGGCTGAAATGACCAAGACATACCTTCGAGACACCATGCAAGTCATAAACCCTGTTTATGGAATGAACTTTAACCCGGAATCACAACCCTAGACATTGTATCACTCTATACGAGTATACCTCAACAGCAAGCGCTGGATGTGATACGACAGGTTTTGGACAAGAGACCGCAACCATCTAATGTACCAACTGAATTCATTGTGAGCCTCCTGGAAGTGGTCATGATGGAAAACTGCTTCACTTTCCAAAACAACTTTTACATCCAGACGAAAGGAGTGGCGATGGGAGCAGCCTTCGCCCCGGACCTAGCCATCCTCTATATGGATAACTTTGAGGACCAATACATCTTCTCCAACAGTAGCCCATATAAGGCCAACGTCACACGATAGCAAAGATACATAGATGACATTCTATTGATCTGGTCGGGCGACGAAACTCAACTCAAATGTTTCTTCGAGTGGTTGAATACCTGTTCCATAGACATTAAGTTTACCATCCACTATGAAAGACACACAATTGACTTCCTTGATGTCACTATAAAAACATTGGATAACCACCTCTACACCACATTGTATAGGAAGCCAACAGAAAGGAACTCCCAGTTGAGATACAGCAGTCACCATAACAGGAGCCTCAAAGACAACCTCCCATTTGGCCAGTTCCTTCAGATCCGAAGGAACTGTACACTAAAAGATGACTACTTTTGCGAGTCAGACGACCTCATCAACCGACTATTGGAAAGAGGATATCCCAGAAGACTTGTTAAAAGAGCTAGAAAAAGAGTGTGGTACCAAAACAGAGAAACACTGTTGATGCCAAAAGAAAAATCAATCAACAACAGAATGATATGTGTCACAACATACTGCACACGGAGTAATGAGTTCAGGAAAATAATTAATGGACACTGGAAACTCATTTCAGATGACTTAGACATTCAGGCGCCACCAATGCATACGTTCAAGAAAGCGAACAATGTCCGTGACCATGTTGTTCGCTCACTTCTCGACACACGACCAAGTCCAACCATCCAGACCATGTGGAATCTACCGCAAATAATGGGCCATTTTAAATGTACACACTGTAAGGCCTGCAAAATGGTGATTTAGACCAAGTCCTACTTATACAAACCCCATGATATACAACTCAAAGCACACACCAACTGTAATTCAGGTGATGTCATGTATGCTATCCTATGCCCTTGTAATCTACTATACGTGGGACAAACCAGACAAAGAGTCAAGAACCGCATACTGCAACATTGCAGCAGGATCTGGTGCAACACTCCAGGTGCACCTCTGGTGGAACATTTCAAAACACACGCACACCAACTGGACTCTATCAAATGGCTGGTCCTTGAAAAGGTTACCTTAGGACCAAGGGGCGGCGATATTGGACCTATTCTCAACATCGGAGAGTGCAAAATGATGTACCTATTAGACACGGTTAACAATGGACTAAATGAACTGGACGTTACCAATGCCCAGCTGGCAGGCCTTTCAACTGACTAGGGTGCACTGATCATTGTGTCGCTCATCAGCCTTTTCCACGAACTGATATTGTATCTACCATTTATGTGTTCATCTTACAACCACACACTTAGATGCATTGTGGGGACATTCCGCACACCTTTGTATTATACGGTAATATAGTTGTGTAGTAACCTCTATAATTTAACAGGATATATACCACCTTATCATTGCTTTTGATCCAATGTATTGTGAGACTCATCGTCAGACAACATGTATGCACTATTTGACATGCCCTCAACATCGAGTAGATCCGTTTAGATTTCATTATTGTAACACGATGACTAGCAATTTATGTATTCACCTTCATTGCACCACTGTAATATGCTGTCATCTTTGTAACAACCTCTATAACCAACAGGATGTGCATTATCTTGTGATTGCTTTGATTCAATGTATTTTAACATGTACCCTCAGATTAATTGTATTTACTACTGGACATCAATACCTCTTTGGATCCATGACCGCTATCTCCGATTATAATATGATGAATAGCAACCCTTGTACCACTTCCCGGCTATTCACATGCAGCTCGGTTGAATCACTCCACACCCCTAAATAACTCTATTGCAGAGTAATTTTACCCTTTAGACCCGATCCCTCCCTTGCAGCAGTTTGGGCTTTTTTTACACACTCCATTCTGAGGTCTTTGGACATGCACTGTCTCTTCCCATGTCTCGATGACGCTCTCCGTCAGTGCGTCATTGGACACGCCTATTAGGCCCATCACATATCAAGGCATTCTGTGAGGGCTCATGTGTCTCGTTGAGCTCAGAGTCATTCTAATAAGGTAAGCCGTAAGTCCTTTTCCTTACTATTCATCCAGCTGGCCTAGTCAATGTAACGTGAGGTGGCACTGCTGTGTTTTGAGTTTTTAACTTTAGTTCACCGACCACGGAACCCCTGTTTGTTTCGCTATCGGTTCCAGCACTCATTTCCATCTTGCGCCCAGATCGCAGCGTTAGAATCCATTCTGCCCACATGCGCGATTACCCATTCGTATGTTCAGTTCAATCTTTGATTTAAGCAATCCCTGTCCCTTTCCATCATTCAGTGCTTGACCGCGCGCCCCGCTATCACGGCATTAGGTTGCCATCACCCACCTGGTTTTTCCTCGTTTACCGAGCTGTCCGCCTTTGGAGCTGCAGCTTTTCCCCATCCCAGCGGCGTCTCCACGCATGCCTCCCCAACCCCATGTCAACTCATCGGCACCCTTTTTAAATGTACCATGCTTGCTATGATTTTTTACTCATTCTTTGCTCGTACTCGTACTGGCACTTCGCACTGACCATTCACAGCGTTTTACATCAACGCTCTAAGTCCACTTGAATTGTCTGCTTGTTGTATTACCTAAGTTTCCTTTCTCGACTATGACTAATGAGAACCTCCCGTTCTCTTTTACCGTTCTAGAACTGATGCGATTTGTTCCCACGTTTGCAAGCCATTCATGCTGCATACCAAGGACATGAGTAAGTAATCTCATGCCCACCTCTGATATTAACGCTCTTGTTGCTGGTATTTGGTGACCAGCAGACATGTGACCCCTTTCCCTCTCCCCTTCTCCCGTAGGAGCTTCATCAAGCCCACATCTCTTATACACAAGGCTGAGGTCTCCCGTCGTTCCAAACATAGTAGGTATTTTCCAAACCTATTCATCTAGTAGCAAACATCACTCCAGACCTTTTGTCCTCACACCGATATTCTCCAATTATTCCTTAGGTGCTCTTCCTAGTCCTGAAGAAGACCCTACTGCAAGGACAACAGCAAATCCTGCCTATAGGGGTCGAAAATTTGACAACACATACCACACAAACTCCAGCGACATCATTTAAGAATAATTAATTGTCAAATTGAGTTATGTGTATCTTCTGGAACATTTGACCTCACTGAGGCTGGAAAAGAATCACACCATGAAATGTTGATGCACTTATGTCACTATTACCTTTACCCTGTCCCTCACCTTCACGTTACCACTGAACCCCTACCTCTCTTCGTTTTTCCTCTTTCACACTGAGAGCAGTGCAGCTTACTGTAGTGGAATTATATTGAGCAACAGCATTGCGTTTAAATGTTAATGCTTTGAATACAATCGCATTTGGGATTCCTTCCCTCTTTTCTAAATTAAATAATTTGGATTTATACTAGATAAACTAATGTTTTGTGTTTTGCTACTATTAACTCTCTTTGCTTAAAATAGTACGCTACCACAACCTTATGTTATATACTGTACTCCTTGACCCAGGTCAGGTAGTATTTATGGGCTACCCCTTTATACTCAACACATCAATTTTACATCACGAGGAGGGCATATAATAGATGACACCATGCAGTATAATACTTCAGACCTCAATTGGAAGGATGGTTAGTTTGGCCCACAGACACAAACAGATGTCAATCAAGATTCAAAGGACCAGCGCTATATACAATGAGAACATCCGTGGCTAGTGACATCATACAGTTTTGGGAATTTGTGCCTCGATTGTCTAAAAACCTCAACACTGTCCCAGGTGAAATAGCACTTATCCTTACTCACAGATGAGGTGGATCTAAGAGATTTTTTATTAGGTCCCTGAAAGCCATATATAATGAAATCTGGAAGATCTCTGAACAAGAAGCCACGGAGAGACTTTGTAAAATAGATAGAATTAACCTAGAAAAGTAGTTAGCTGTAGTTAATCATGGTATGACTACATTAACATCCAGGATTTATTCACTTGGCAACATTGTATCTTCTGCTATAGATAAACTAGAACAGGACTTGTCCATGCTACAACATGGACAATCTCAACTACGTTCTATTATGTTTTTAAGCTGGATGCTGCAATCATTGCAGCTTTCCTTTGGTTGATTATTCGTTGACAGTACCAGCGGGTGTTTGTTTTTGCCCCTTCTACCTCAAGTATCAGCTCACATCTTTCTCCTTTGGTTGACTGGGAAAGTCATGTGGTCTCACCCTTGTCAACGGATCCGGGGGGGACTGGTTCCCGCTTCCCGTCTCCCACTAGCTGTGTCACTGTCTCGAACCACTGCAAACCTCCTTGTGTGTGCTCACCTGAATCAGTATGGGTGCCTGTTCTACACACCACTGGGGTTATAATTGTCTGGTGTGACAATGGGGGGGTTGAACTTCTGGGAGCCCCTGCAAAAGCTTAGTGTGCTCTGTGACTGCTTAGACCTGTTGGCCTGTTAGTCTCTCATGTCGGGGCATATATGCTCGGTGTTCAGCGGGAGGACCACCAACCTCTTTAACTGGTAGATTAGAGTATCCTAATGTGGTTGGAGCGGACACCTCCATACCTGAATATGGTAGACAGGTGCAGTTGTCTTGTTTGCTATCAGCAGTGCAGGACTGTTGATCTGAGCCTACTCAAAGATTGCCCATAGTTCTAATTATGCCTCTTTCTAATCTTTCTTTTGACCTGTGTATTTGGTTTGTTTGTATGTTCTCATGTGTTCAATTATGTTAGTGTTGAAAGTTCCCTCCTTTGGCCAGAGAAATGTGTATGCCTTTGTGTGTGTGGCATTTATTTGCAAATCTTACTACGTTTTTTAGCCTGTGCATATGTTTTAATTGTATCTCCATGATAAGTTAGGTAGTTTTAGAGGACAAGATGCCTTCACTTCTTTGTTTAGGGACTTACTAGTTTCGATCTGAGTTGCGGGGAAAATATAGACAGGATTTACTGTTTCTAATTAGGTAACTACGAGCTCAGTGCTATGTACAGATGCATCAACTATTCAGCCTGAACATTACATAAACACAAATGACAATACATAAAAATTGTTATTTGTCAATAAAGCAGTATCAATAAAAGCAGTATCTGAACGATATTGACTTCTGGCATTCATTATGGTCATTGAAAAATAAGAGCATCTTCATATCATTGACAAAAAACAATACTTAAGACAAAGCACAGCCTGCAGCAATTTAACAGCACCAAAAAATCACACATATATTTCACATCAACAATCGCCCCCTGTATTAGACCCAGGGTCTAAGTGCACCATCTGTATCATGCTCCGCGGACCAAGCCACCAACAACAACAAAAAAACGAACTGAGAAAAATTATGACTTTGTAAGAAAAAAAATCCTTAGCCCTCTCCTAGCGCATGCTATCCTGTAATCAGGGGAATCTCTATGCGGTATACAAGACTAAGTGAGCCTGATAGTCTGTCATTATTGACTCCGGGACAAAAATAATAACAATAGTTTGGAGAAAGAAAAGGAATAACTCAAGAACCACAAGTCCTTCTTTAACATTAGTTATACCTAATCTCCCAAGTTCAATTTTTTCCCCAAAATGTCTGAATCGCACTCTGCATCACACCCAGGGGCTAAATGTACCATTTGTGACACACCCAGTGGTCCAAGTATACCGATTGTGCTACGCCCAGCAGAAAAAGCGTTCCATCTGATTTTTACGCCCAGCGGTCCAAGCTACCAACACATCTCACTTCTTTCAGATACCAACGGCTTTAAAAAACCGGTGGCACTGAGAAAACCTTTTATATTAAAAACGAGATTGAGGTGGCAACTCTGACAATAAATATTCACCTATCCTAGCATGTTGACTATTAAAAAAAGGTGACTTCTGTGGGATCGCATCTGAGGCTGAGAGTGAGGAGGGATCCAGTGTCAGTGGTGTGTCTGTACAGGAGCCTTGTACAACTATGCTTACATGCTGCCATCCCTCTGGGTCTGATGCCGCATCTGTCTTAGAACCCAGTGCCCAGGAAAAGCAACCTAACCGAAGGAAACAAAAAAGTGACTCACTTACAACTGAGGGTTATGAGTTGCCTTTGTTTGTTTGGCACATATTTTGCCCTGATACATTTATGGTTCTCCAGTTTTGGTGCCCACCTGAAATAAATGTGGTCACTCAGTTGTGCACCAAGCACTACCGCTTGTATGATGTTTCCTTTCCATTATGTCATGCTATCCCTTAATTCAGAAATAGTTGTTTGTAATCTTTGTGTATCATGCACAACCCTCAGTCGCACAGGTACTCTCCTACTGGCCCTGTAGTAGCTATAGGTCATTGTCTGAGTCATCGTCAGAGTTAGGTTCAGGGTCAATGACATGCAGTTCCCTCCTTTTTGCAATGGTGTGCAGGATGGCACAGGTCACTATGATTTTGCATTATGTGTCCAGTCTTTAGAGAAATAACCTGCCGGTCTTGTGGATGAAGCAACAATGGGACTTTAGCATGCCAAATGTCCACTCAGTTAGTGAGTGTGTTGTCTTGTGTGCCCTGTAGTATCGTCTCTCACTTGGGGGCCCATTAGGATGTCGGGCGGTGGCACCACCGCGGTGCTGGCGGTGCAGAAAAAAGCTATTTTCCACCCGTGAGCAGCGGGCCTCACTTCCGCCATATCAGTATGGCCAAACATAGCCCATTTCCCGACCGCCGCGGTGCGACGCGCACCACATCAAAGTATGCCTGCCACCGCGGCGGTGGGAGCCAATGGAGACTCACCACTGTGTGGAATGACGTCCGCCCAGCTCCACAAATTAGGATGCCTCAAACATGCAGACGCACCGCAGTGGAGATACCGCCCAACCAGAGACGGCGGAAGCTCGACAGCAGAGCGTGAACCCAGAGTCACGGTCACGACCGCCATAGACCCAGCGCTACACGTCTTTCCGGTGCTGTACCTGCTACATCACCAGCAACTCATGGACCGCCGTGGACGCCGCCGCAGGTACGCAACAACACAAACCCAATACAGAACACTCCGCAGGACTGTCAAACACCAGTAGGAATCTACACACATACCCCCTCACACCAGCAGCACACAACACCAGTGCCAAACACACTGAAGGCTGGCAATACTTGCCAGTCAATACACACACAAACAACCACACACCCTGGGGTCAGCCACAAACATCACAAACAGACACAGGGATGCCACCACAAATGTCGAAACAAATACAACAGACAAACACATAACCCAACAGAAACGCACACAGAGCCACAACAACAACAACAGACATGCCCTGGGCAGCTAAACTAGGGAAAGGCAATGGGAGCACAGACACAACAGGAGTGCACAACATCATCACTCAGGAACAATGCACAGACAACATACCACAACACAAACAAGAAGTGCACCATCACAGAACAACACAGCCACAGCAAACAAACAGCCGATGCACAGGCAGAACAATCACATAGCAAACACAGCAGGACATCAGGGGATGCACACCAGGCAATCACAAGGCAACAAACTCACACAGCACTGCACGCACAACAAGCTGTGTGTGCACACCAAGCATACCAGCCACACACAGACATCAGTGACAGAACAGCAACCCACACAACACCATACAGCACAGCACAAAGACCACAGCACACCCAGGAGGTGAAGCAAAAACACAGCCAACACACATACATCCAACACAACACCCAACAGATGCACAAGTCTGGGACACAAAGGTGGAAACAACTTGACCAGAGGACTGGGCAGCACACACAGTTGAACTGCATAGGAGCAACCATGACTGACAAACAGCACCAGAACATCACACATGACCCATTGAGGAAATGCCCTGAGTGACACATTGACCCTGGCCAAAGAACTGCACCACAAAGCACAGTGTCACACATGAAGTCATGGGGAGGCACACACACACATATAAACCAAGGGGACAGCTGACACCAACGTGAAGTGTACTGCATGTCAGTAGAGGACATGGCAGGAGTGTACCATACACAAAGAGAGGGAGTGCAGACCCACAATGGGTAGGAAGCTGAAGCACAGATAGGGGATGGAATGACAACACACACACCATGCCACACTGGAGGCAAGAAGGCACCATGTGAAAGCAATGCTTGAGAAAACACAACCACAATGACAGTGTGGAGCAGCAGGTCTGCACAGTCTTCACAAACAGCAACAAGACACATGGATGTGCAACAAAACACAACACCGACTTGCCAGTACCACTCCCTGCATACTCACAAGTGACAAAAACAACAAGTACGAGTCAGACAGAACTGCAAGGACACACCAACACACTGCACAGTGCACAACATACAACTCACACATGGGCATACAACCACATCCACAGGGATGAACAATCAAAGCAACAGGCACACAACTCCTCGGTGACACATGTGTGCATTTGACAGTGCAGAGGCATGTACACCTCAACACTCCCCACAAACTCACCCCCTTCACACTGCACACTGGAACAAATGGAAAGTAAGTCATTGGACTAGGATGACTGGCCATCACAAGATGACTACACACATACACCACTGGGCACACATTAAGGAAGAACACACATACATGGTGACCCTGGCCAGCCTGCCTGCAATACTGTGTGCAGAAACCCACTCTGTGCTGGCAGTGCCCCCCAACCTGACATGTGTACAATATAGCCAACATGAACAAATTAAGTAAATGACTACTGCTATCCATTGTAAATTGACACCATTGCCCACACAAGTATCTGGGTCAAGAAGTACTGAATACCCTGTCACCCCTGAAATAAAAGAGAGTAAGTGAGCCCAAAAATTGACTATGTTAAAGAGGCACACAGACCATGTGGCACAGTAAACCATTTACACACAGCATATGAACTGTATTCAGTAAGGACACTGACAAAATAGACAACAGGAGCAACTGTCTTCATTCACATATTGCACAGATAGGTACCATGTGAAGAGAAGAGCAAGGCACAAGATGCAAAGCATGTCCATGAGAAGCTGCACAGGCAGGGGGCACACAACAGTGAACGACAAGGCCAGTGGCAGGACAAAGTGCAGAGTGAATCCATGAGAAGCTGCACAGGCAGGGGCAAAACAGCAAGGCCAGTGGCTAGTCTGAGGTGCACAGTGAGTCCATGAGAAGCTGCACTGGCAGGGGGCAACAATGTGCAGTACAGGCCCACCTGTGTGAGAGACAGGTGAGTGAGGATGACAACCACTCAGACTTGGCTATCAGATGGGCTGGGAGCTGGCTGTGTCTTTGGGACTGTCGGGGCACTTGACCGGGGAGAGAGCAGAACAGCTGAGGTAGAGCTATCAGTGGCTTGGCAAGCCGGAGGACTGCTTGGACCAGGTGGTGTAGTGGCACCTGGAGGTGGAGTCATGCAGACGGAAGACACGGTGTGGTTGGGAGATTGTGGAGGGGTGCGCTTCCACTTCTTGGGGATCCTAAATGGCTTGACTGACTGTGGATCAACGGAAAGTGGTGTGGGCACAACAGGCACACTCACCACCACAGCTACATCAGGTGCAGGCGCTGGCAGCCCCTCTGGTGATGTGCTGGACCCAGCGGAACGCTTTGCCTGGCTTCGCCTCTGCCCCCCCTTCCCCTGTTTACTAGGAGTTACCGCTACAGTGCCCTCCGGCCCCTGCTTCACTGGGGCTTGGAATGGGAGTTGAGGTGGTTGGTGATTCTGCCTTGGAACCCTTCCTAGGTGTACCCTTGGCATGCACCACCACCTTGGTGGGCACAGACACTGTATGCTTCTCTTTGCTCGATGCTTTAGGGGGAGGAGAGTCCTTGGATGGGGATGCCACTGAGGCATGTGTGCCTGAGGTCTGCTGCTTTGCTTTTGGTCCACTGGTGTCACCTGACGGGCTTTTCTCCCTGTGCTCTGGGGTGGCTTTGGTCTACTGTGGGGATGGTGTCTGCGACTGGGACCGCTTGAGTTGCTGCTGCTGTGTGCTTCGTGTGCTGTATCGTGACTTCGACATATGTGGCCCGTGGTCACTATCGTCAGACGTAGCCACTGCCAGGGGGGTGGACAAAGGGACCGGAGCTGGACTGTGAGTATGTGTCAGGGCAGACGTCACTGTTGATGACAAAGCCTGGACTGTCCGGTGCAGCCCACCCACATCTGAATGTATGCCCTCCATGAAAGCAAGCACTTGGGCCAACTTCTTGTCGTGGTCAATGAAGGCATTGAGGAGAGCTGTCTGGCCTACACACAGCTGGCGCAAAAGGTCCACAGACTCAGCACTGATAGCAGCAGGGGGGGCAGGGGCAGCAGTGCCAGGGGTGAAGGACACTCTTCCCCTCTTACTGAGGTGGACACGGGCAGCACCAGAGGAAGTGGCTGGGAGGGTGGGCACTGGCCGCTGTGTGGTGGAAGTCGATGCAGACTCCCCGTTCCCTGTGCCCTCCAACATGGATGCATCCCCGCTGACATTGGATGATGTGATGCTTTGCGTCTCAGGCTGAGATTCCACCAGCAGACTCCTGTCCCCCTATGAGGCGCTGGTGACATCTGTGTCACTGGGCTCCTATGCAGCTGTTGTGCTAGTATCACCCCCACTGGTGTCTGTCTCCTGTCCCTCCGTGACCACAGGTGATGCTGCATGAGAGAGAGAGATGTAGGGTCAGGTCAGTGACAGCAAGAGAACAAACATATGCAAGCAATGCCTCACAAAAGATTACCAAATCTACATGTTGCACACCACCCTGTGCAATCACATTGTGCCAACTCACTATATTGACTCAAGCAGTGCGTGGAAACTGGAAACTTAGGCATGAGTGAGCCATGTGAACCACTCAGCACAACACCCTGCTTGTGACTCTGTTCAAACAGACACATAACTAGCTCTGAGCACACCTAGGGACATGATGGGGGCACACTACGTGTTGCCAATGACAGATCTGGATGGAACAGGAGAGGACAACACAAACCCAGACTACAACATGACAAATGCTCACCCCTGGCTAGCTGCTGATGCTTCTTTAACCGTGCATCCAGCTCAGGCTGTGTCACCGCCAAGATGCGCCCCATTAGTGGTGTCATGCTTCGCCGTGCCAAATGCCCAGTGTGAGGAAGCAGCCCCAAGGTAATCTCCGCCACATTCTTTGCCAGCCAGCTGATGTCGTCCCATCTCTTGTGGCAGTGGGTGTGCCGTCGGTTTGATACCCCCAGAGCTCGCACCTTCTCTGCAATGGCCCTCCACACGGCCTTACACTGGTGTACCTTGAGCTGCAGGCATAGGAGACAAGAGGGGAAATGATCAGTGACACAGTGTCATGTACCGACATCTATCAGTATAGCAGCAAGATACAAAATCATCACATATCCAACGATATTTCAATCAGAGACTATAGTACAGCTCACATGGGACACCTGCATGGGAAAAGCTGATGTTAAAGCATGCAGGTGTGATGGGGAGCACAGTACCTGCACAACTCACGCACTTGCAGGATGCCAGCACTGAAACACCTATGTAGCCTGCCAACATCTCCAGTCCATTGTTGGCTTGAGCAACACATACATCACATGTCAACCTGTGTTTGGGGGTGGACTTACTGTGTCCAAGACTGCGCAGCCATCAATGTCCCTGTCCTGTGAATAGATGAATGTGTGATGGTGGTCACGTTGAGGGACATGATCTCACAAATACAAAATGCCATTCACAAGGGCAGTTGTGTGCTAAATACAGTGCTGAGATGGCCCATAGATGGAGTGCAATGTGAAAAGACTGATGTCATACCCTGTAAGTTAAGTGAGGTGTCCTTGTCTTTGTAGGCGGTGACTGTGCAGGCCAGCTGGGCTTACACTGAGATGGACTACATGGGCACACACAGCCATCCAGCCAAGCAATCACTGTCCTGACTACAGCATGAACAACCTCCTGTGTCACTGTATGGCTGACAGCACAACACAGGTCACTCATACATACATGTGCTTCAGTAAGGCTGCACTCTGCCGATTACCCATTTTAAATTGTTTTTTTGCTCTGCTTTCTGTGTGTTCGTTTGTTTAATTGAGGGAATTTATGGGGGGGAAATTGAATTTTTAATTGTGGGAACTTGCCTTTGTGTCAACTTCTTGGAACGTGCCTCGTACACTGGGTGTTCGTTTGGCAGACGTTTGTCTTGCATTCTAGCGGCCATCTTGAGTGCGACGCGCGTTTTTCGCGTTCAGCACTCTAGATGTTGCACGCTGTTCCCCGGGCCCAGGCAAAACCATTTTAAGCTGACCAGTCCTGTGGCGCGCTGCTTCAGTAAGGCTGCACTCTGCCGATTACCCATTTTAAATAGTTTTTTTGCTCTGCTTTCTGTGTGTTCGTTTGTTTAATTGAGGGAATTTATGGGGGGAGAAATTGAATTTTTAATTGTGGGAACTTGCCTTTGTGTCAACTTCTTGGAACGTGCCTCGTGCACTGGGCGTTCGTTTGGGAGACGTTTTTCTTGCATTCTAGTGGCCATCTCGAGTGCGACGCGCGTTTTTCGCGGTCAGCACTCTAGATGTTGCACGCTGTTCCTCGGGCCCAGCCACGCCCTTTAAGTAGGATGCCTGACAGGAAGCGCAGCGGGCGCGCCGACAGCGCCCCGAAGGCGCGCCAAAGGCAAGCCCGTCTGCGCCCGTCAGCGCACTGTCAGGGCGCAGGGCATGTCATTCTGCCCGTCCTACCTCTGAGGCCCTCAGCCCACTTATTCTGTTGGCTGAGTGGCTTAAATCTTTACAGCCACCTCGGTGCTCTATTGATAATGTCTGCCCTAACCTCCCCTCCTCAGACTTTGTATGTGGTAGCTGTGCATTTCGCTTTTCCCCAGAGCTTATACCATCTGATTCAGTTGTTGTCTCTTCTAGTCCCGTTTCCATTAGCCCCTGCATCATCAATGCAAGATCCGTGAAAAAGCACTATTTGGATGTGTTTGACTTGATCATAGATAATAATCTGGATATCTTGTTTGTGACCGAAACTTGGCTTGATGCCGCTTCTAATCCCTTAGTGAACATGGCCACACCCATAGGATTTAAAGTTCACCGGATGGATCGCGGCACCGGTAGAGGTGGTGGCTTGGCCATCTGGTATAGGGACAATTGGATCTTTCGAAGTGAAACTTCTACTCTTTGGGGCAATTGCGAGGCCTTGCATTTCAGTTTGCAACTTTCGGCCCATTTCACTCTCGGTGGCTCTCTGATTTATCGCCCCCCTGGCTCAGCTGTGAACTTCTTAGCACTCTGCAGCGAGGCGCTAGCTGAGCGAGCTTTGAGGTTTTCGAAATTTATTCTCCTTGGGGATGTTAACATCCACCTCGACTGCAGCGAAGAGGCAGATTCAGTTGCCTTTCTAGATTCTTTACATCTTGCAAATCTATCCCAAATGGTCTTGTTTCCTACTCATCAGTGTGGTCATACTCTTGACATGATTTGCACCAATTTTCCTACCTCTGTCATGAAGCCGCGCCCTGTGTCATGGTCAGATCATTTTCCTATTTTTTTTCCTGGGCATTACAAGACGCTTGGAGACCGTCCAACAGTATTCGCCCGCCACTCTCAATGAAGTTGGTGTCCACCCAGCTCAGCCTCGCGCTTGATGCTTCTCGGCCCATCTTTGGCTCAGCCCTGGAGACTAATGTTATCCAATTCAATGAGTGGATTACAGGTGCTGTTGTTTCGGTGTCGGTGGCTGGGCAGCCCAGGTTGAGAAGAGAGTCCCCGTCTACACCATGCTTCACTCCCTTGCTACGGAGTCTCAAGCACAGCTGCAAAGTAGCAGAAAGGGCCTGCCGTTCCGGTGGATACCAGCTCCACGACAAAGTGCTTCTTAGATCTAAACAAAAACTCTATTATAGAGCGACTAGGGAGGCCAAGGGCCTGTACTATGCTGCTCGTATTGAACGGGCTAATAACAACGCCAAAGAGATCTTTGCCATAGTGCAGACTTTCCTTGCTCCTAGTGCTCAGTTAGCTGTGGCCCCCGTCTCGGACACCTGGTGCAACACTTTGGCATCTTTTTCCAAGGATAAAATTATTAGCATCCAGGAGACATTTCGGCCTCTGATGAAGTCTGCTAGTATTGAGCTGGTTCCCACCCTGCCTAAGGCCTTTTCAATCTCCTGCCTCTCTGAGTTCTGTTCGTTTGACTTGCTCGGCTCCCTTAAAATTTTTAAAGCCCTCAAGTCTGGCTCGCCGAACGGTCCGTGTGCTGCCAGATTACTTTCTGATCTGGCAGATACCATCAACACTGAGGTCAACTATTTGGTCAATCAATCACTTAGGGAAGCACTTGTGCCCATGGCATGGAAACATGCTTTAATTCTGCCACTTCTCAAAAAGCCCTCCCTTGATCCTTTGCTCCCAGAGAATTACCGATCTATTTCACTCTTGCCTAGTCTGGCCAAAGTTTGCGAGAAGGCAGTCACGTTCCCACTGACTAATTATGTTGAGGCGGCTGGCGTTCTTCATCCAGCGCAGTCCGGATTCCGTGCCTCCTACAGCACCAAATCTGCCCTGTTAGAGGTTTCAGAGTCGATTCGGGAGTGTCTGGACGCCGGCGGGAAAGCGGCACTTATATTGCTTGATCTCTCGGCGGCGTTCGACACGGTGCCTCACGCCATGCTCCTTTACCGCCTCTCGGACATTGGAGTGTCTGGGAATGCTCTGCTTTGGATCAGCTCCTTTTCGGAGGGAAGGTTGCAGCAGGTTTTGCTCCCTCCTTGCGCTTCGGTCCCCTTGAGGGTTACTACGGGGGTACCGCAGGGGTCGTCACTTAGCCCTCTGCTTTTTAACATCTATGTGACTCCGCTGGTTTTCCTGGCGGAGTACTTGGGGGCTAAAGTGATGGCCTATGTGGATGATACCCAACTGCTGTTCACTTGGAACAAAGAAGATGACTCGGTGGTCAAACCTCATCAGTGTCTGTGCTCGGTCTTTCAGTGGTTGGCCAATGCACAGCTGAAATGCAATGAGGCAAAGTCAGAAGTCCTGTTGTATGGCTCTTTTTCCTCTGAGTTTAGAACAAGACTCTGGCCTTCGGGCTTTCCATGTCCCCCAGCGATCAATGGAGCCGTTAAAAACCTCGGCGTTTGGTTTGATGAAAACCTGAACATCGCTTCGCATATAAAAAAACTTCTTGGCACATGCTTTGGGCTACTGAGGAGTCTTAAGAAGTTTCTACCCTTGCTCCCAGACAGGGACAGAGAAACGGTGGTGCGTGCTCTGCTTCTCTCCCGTCTAGACTATGCTAACGCCCTCCTGGTAGGGTGCCTGGACACCTTGTAAGGAAATTGCAGGTGGTCCAAAATTCGGCAGCCAGGCTTCTGGGCGGCCTGTCCTCCCGGCAAAGTGCCCGGGCCCAACTTCGGGCACTTCATTGGCTTCCCGTCAAATCACGCCTTAAATTTAAAATGTTGTCTATTGTACAACAGGCCCTTCATGGTTTGGGCCCTAAGTATCTGCAGGACAGATTCTCCTTTTATATTCCTAGGAGACAGCTGAGGTCATCCTCATTGCTGCTCATGCAGACCCCTAAATGTAAGCGTGTTCGATTGGGGGGCAACTCGTTTGCCCGTAGAGCCTGCCTTGCCTGGAACGCTCTTCCCATGTCTCTGAGGGGTATTTGTGATCCGCACCTGTTTAGAAAATCCCTGAAGACACTGCTGTTTTGATGGATATCGGTGGTTTGGCTGCCTCTTCTGTTGTTAGCGCCGGGACACTTCCGAGTAGCTGTGCGCTTGATAAATTAAAATAACATAACATAACATAACATAACATGTGCAGGAAGGGACAGCTGTGGCATTGGGTACACACACCCTCCCACTGGAGACAGCATGTCAGGCAGTGCATGACACTACCACACACTCCCAGGCACATACTGCATCAGTCCAACGACATGTTTGCCCCCCTGCCCTACCCTACCACTGTTGAAGACTTACCATGACATTTGGGGCACCACATACCCTTGGGTACTGTGTGAGCACCTCGTCCACCAGGACCTCCAGCTCCTCGCTCGTTATGGGACTGACACGGATCTTCTCTGTCCTTGCCATCACTGTGGACATGAGACAACAGCGGCGGAATTGGGTGGTGAGGGGTCACAGGCAGCAGTCCCTGGAGGCAGCAGCAGGTGAGGGGTCTCAGGAAGCAGTCCCTGGAGGCAGCAGCAGCTGAAGGGTCTCAGGCAGCAGTCCCTGGAGGCAGCAGCAGGTGAGGGGTCTCAGGCAGCAGTCCCTGGAGGCAGCAGCAGGTGAGGGGTCTCAGGCAGCAGTCCCTGGAGGCAGCAACAGGTGAGGGGTCACAGGCAGCAGTCCCTGGAGGCAGCAGCAGGTGAGGGGTCTCAGGCAGCAGTCCCTGGAGGCAGCGGCAGGTGAGGGGTCTCTGGCAGCAGGCTCTGGGAGCACTGGAAATGTGAGGCTCACTCCCACACATATATAGCCCCCTGGGGTCGTTTCAAAGGTGCCAACCTGCAGTAATTGGTGGTCCAGGTCTGCCTCTTTCAAATGCATCCAATGACCGCCTCCGCGGTGGCGGAGCACGCCTACCGCGATCTTCAAAATTGCATCATGCCATCGCAATTGTGGCTCCCATTGGCTGTAAGGGCATGCTCCATGGCTGTGACATAACGCTGGGGCCCGGGGTGCGCTACCGCTATGGTGCATCTTTCAAATGCAGCCAATGTCCGCCTCCGCGGTGGCAGAGCACGCTTACCGCGATCTTCAAAATTGCATCATGCCACCTCAATCATGGCTCCTATTGGCTGTAAGGGCATGCTCTATGGCGGTGACACAATGCTGGGGCCCGGGGTGCGCTACCGCGATGGTGCATCTTTCAAATGTAGCCAATGTCCGCCTCTGCGGTGGCAGAGCATGCCTACCGCGATCTTCAAAATTGCATCATGCCACTGCTATTGAGCTTCGCATTGGCTCTAGGGCAAGCTCCATGATGGTGACACACCGCAGGGGCCCGGTGTGCGCTACCGCGATGTTAGCGGCGGAGCATGCCAACCACCATTTCCACATATCTCTCCATGCCTATCAGTACCGCACTTGTGTGAATAGGGGTGCTGGTGACACACCGCTGGGGCCAGGCGGTAGCTACTGCGATTTGGGTGCCATACATTGACACGAGGCTCCGCCATTCTTGCGGCGGAGCATGCCAACCGCCATTTCCACATGTCTCCATGCCCATCAGTACCGCACTTGTGTGAGTGGGGGTGCTGGTGACACACCGCCGGGGCCAGGCGGTAGCTACCGCGATTTGGGTGCCATACAATGACACGAGGCTCCACCATTCATGCAGCGGAGCATGCCAACTGCCATTTCCACATGTCTCCATGCCCATCAGTATTTCACTTGTGTAAATTGGGGTGCTGGTGACTCACCGCCTGGGCCAGGCAGTAGCTGCCGCGATTTGGGTGCCATACAATCTCAATGGCCATCTGTCAAACATCAACAGGGCACAGTGCCAACATGGTCAATGGAACATCATCGTGCACACAATGCCATTGTTCCATTTACTCCACTGATGGCTACATATGCCATGTTTGTGTGTGTGTTTCGTAGATTGGCCTGTACCCACTCACATGTCACTTATGGATTTGATGTTGGTGTAGGCAGGACAGTGTTGTTCTGGACTCTACAATGTGTACACATGTCAATGTGTTGAGGTGCAGTGACAATCACAGCAATGCTTGTCTCAATGACTGATCAACTATGTTGCATTGCCTCTCATGTCTGCTCATGCACACATTCATCATCCCAGCGCCGACTGTGGTCATTGTGTGGTGGATGTGTGCCAGGTTGTAATGACACATTGAGGGGTGACAGGTACAGCAGCTAGATATGAGACAGTGGGTTTGATTAGTTACACATATGCTGGATGCTATACTCCCAGGCATTCCCATTTGAAATGTGGCCATATCCCTATGTGCATTCACATTGACCAAGGTGGTGTTTGAGGAACTTGTCTTGTGTAAGTTGACAGGTGTGGCCTTTGTATACATGAAGGTGTCCCTACATGTGAGCTGGTCTGTTAGTCAAGATTGATGTCAGTCATTGTTGTCGTTGTGTCATCCAGAACGTGATGTGCTGTGCAAATCTCATGATGAATTGCATTGACCTGTGTTCACTATCATCTCCAATAGGTGGAGGCCAAATTTGATTCATCACTTGATGATGCTGGAGGACATGGAGGATGTTGCGATCATACGGAAATGCCGCCTGGAGAGAGCCACCCTGAAAACCCTTTGTGATCTGTTGGAGCCCCACCTGCAGCCTCACAGGACATATCCAACAGCTTTCACCCCTACTTGGCCCTGCATTTTTTTGCCACTGGATCGTTGCAAGAGACAGTGGCCAGCGCTGGTGGGCTGTCACAACCAATGTTCAGCATGGTGCTAATGTCCGCCATGATGCTTTACAAGAACAGATACATCCATTTCCCCAGGGGTGCTGCATTGCCAGCTGTGAAGGGAGACTTCTATCCCCTTGGACACATCCCCAATGTTGTTGGTGCCATTGACTGCACCCATGTCGGGCTTGTGCCACCACAGGCAAGTGAGCACATTTGCCGCAATCGCAATGTGCAGGTGGTCTGCCTGGCAGATATGACCATCTCCCACGTGTGTGCCAAATTCCCAGTCTCAGCCCATGACTCCTACATCCTGCAGAATAGCATTGTGTCCCAGCTGATGGCTAATCTACTTCCCGAGCGTGCATGGATTGTGGGTAAGTATGCCTAGTCATGTCGCATGCTGGATGTGTGACCTGCTGCCCTCAGCCTCTCCGACATTGCAATGTCTAGTTGTGTTTGTCATACCTAGGTGACTCTGCATATCCCAACCGACCCTGGTTGCTGAGCCCACTGCGGAATCCCAGGACCCCGGCTGAAGTCCGCTACAATGAGGCCCATGGGAGGACATGTCGTGTGGTTGAGCTTACTTTGGTCTGCTCAAGTCACTTTTCCGCTGCCTGGACAAGACCGGAGGTGCACTGGCATACTCGCCCGGGAAGGTGTGTCAGATTGTAGTGGCATGCTGCATGCTCCACAACCTAGCCATTCGCAAGGAGATTCCCCTGCTCCTGGATGATGGTGAGGACCAAAGGCCCCAGCCTGCAAACCAAGCCGTGTCCAGTGATGAGGACAGTGGAGAGGAGGAAGGTGTTGACCTGCGTGAACAGCTCATCACCCGCTACTTCACTTGAAGGTGGGTGTCAATGTGCAACATACCCATTGTCTGCTAATATTGCTGTTGTCGTGAAGGGGCATGTGAGAATTGTAGCAGCAGCCAATTGTAGACTCAGCGGTGTTTGGCAATGTTTCTGGGACAGGTCATTTGGGAACATCTACAGGACGTGTATGTTGACACTTGTTGGCCATTGTGACATTTGCATTTTGGGTTCTCCTGATGGTAGGGGTTGTGTGATCTCTGTGATGCCACACCCAGACCAGTGGAAGTAGTTCTGTTGTGTTTCCCTAGGTGCCTTCGACTTCTCCTTGCCTACATACAGCCCACGCTCCTGGTACATTGTGATCATGTTGAAGACTGTATATCCTGCAACAAAGACGGAGCAGACACTACAATATGTGTGTAAGGATATTTTATTTGCAATGGTGAGATGCGAGGGGGTGTACATTTCCATTGGGGGGTGGGGTGGAGCAGTGAGTTGACAGTTGTGGTAGATGAGGTAATCGAGTCGTCACCACATCGATGTGGTGACCCAGTCCAACAGACAGATGCCATTCACAAGGCAGTGTGGGGAAGGACAGTCCAAAAAGTCAATGCAGTGGTGGAGAGGGTTGCCATCATGGCTGGCTCTGTGACTGGCATCTGGCAGGTGCTTTGCCTCCAGATACTCCCAGGGTCTTTTTGGGACGGACGCTTCATCATTTAGCAGGTGGGTGCTTGCTGCAGGGCCAGTGGGGTCTGAGGAATCACCCCTCTCTGTGGGCGCAGGGGAGGCTGGTGAACTGTCATCGTGCGGCCCACCAGAGGGAGGTGGAGTTGTTGTTTGTGGTGCATGCCTGTCCCTCAGTACCACTACTTGCTGGCTCAAGAGGTCCACAATTTGTCCCATGCAGGTGTCGATAGACCTCATCAGCAGGATGAGCTCATGCAACAGTTCGACCGACCGGCCTGTTCGTCCCTGGGCCTGTTCGTATGCGCCCAGGACTCTGGTGATGTGTTCTAGGGATTAGGTCCCAGCCTCCTGGTGTCAGTGGGGGACCCTGCCCCTCGCACATGCCTTGCTGCCACAGAACTGTTGCCTCACCACTGTGGGCACCCGCATCCTCTCCCTGCCCTCCTCCATCGGTGGTGTGTGCTGGTCATCCTCAGGGAGGGTGTTGCAGCCAGCACTGGTGGTGGCGGTGGCCACACAGGCCGTGACAGCAGGGGTCTGCTGTGAAGTTGTTGTTGGCGCAGATGTGGTGGGGGGGACGATGGGATCCTGGGACCTGTTGCTCTCTGGCACACCAGATGGGCCGGCTTCGAACTCATCGTCCATGGAATCCTGGGAGTCAACATCCGACAGTCCATGTACCGGGGGGGTAGACTGGCTCTGCAATGTTGCTGGTGTTGTCCTCTGCAGTGAGTTCTTGGTCACCTGTGGGTCAGATGGGAAATGGTCATTGGAGTGCACCCGGCAAGCTTGGTGTTAGCTTGCCGGGTGCACTCCAATGACCATTTCCCAGATCATCACATTGTTTACTATGTGCACTGCTGTGCTTCCTGACATGATGCAGGGGTACAGGCATTACTTGTCCATGGTGTGAGGTGTCAAGGCATACCATGCGACCCGTGCACAATTAAGGATCACAGCAGGGGTCTCCAACCTTTTGTGTAGTGAGAGCTACTTCTGGTCAGTTAAAATCTTTGTGAGCTACTAAACTCCAGGCAACTTGCGCATTTTTCCGAGAGACCTCCCACGCCCAGTTTCATTGACGTTAAGCCTAATTTCTTCGGAGCCCACCATACTGTAGTTTGAACACAATACTTAAGAGTTCCCTAGAAACACTGAAAGGAATAACTTTGAATTTGTGTTGTCAAACCGCTTTACGACCTTTCAATTAATAGCTTCAAAATCAGGACCTTTCAATAGCTGTCACTGAAATAATAATTGTAATGCAGCTCAATTAAACAGGAAAATTCATCTTACTTTCAATGTGGAACTGCATGATGTCCTCTAATGCTGTGTAATCTGGTAGCCTGGCGGGGGCAGGTCCGAAGAAGTCATTATAGTAGTGAAGTAGTCACAGTTTGTGACAGTCAGCCTGTGCAAAGCTTTGCTGAATCACAATTGCAGATAGATTCTTCTACTGTAGCTTTGACAAGATCGCTGTGTTTTTCAGTTGCCAGATAAGCTGAACTTCAGCTTTGTTCGGATTTGGAAAGTACCGATTTTGTCCTCCACTCAATTCTTCAGAAGGTTCTGTTTTGGCTTTACGGTTTTTATGGCACCTGTCATGTTCGCAGTTGTATTCTCATTGCTCTTTTTACTTTTTAGGAGTGTCAGTAAACCAGGACTGCAGTACAAATTGCTTTGTACTTATTCAACTAAAAAGAACTTTGAAAGATGCTGAAGATTCTTCTGTTTAGCTTTGTTCTTGATGTCAATACACCACGCCTCAAGTAAACACTGCTTTTTTCTTATCTTGTGCAGCAAAAGATTCTTCTCTCCAGCTACTTTTTCTTGTGTTTGTAAAACAGGCCTGCAGTACACATTCCTTTGTTTTTGTTCAACTAATAAAAAAAGGGGGGGCTGAAGATTCTTCTCTGCAGCGACTTTAATCTTGGTGTTCGTAATGGAACAGATACCTAGGTTTGGGATTTCACCAGGATTGTCATTGAACAAGTATTGATTGCGAATGCATTCAAATTATTTCAGTGAAAGACTTGACACTGCATGGTGTCCACTAATCCCTTGTAATCTGGGGTGTAGCTTGAGAGGGCACTCTTATGGAGTAATTTAAATGTTCGTCATTCAGACGTCTGCGAAACTTAGATTTTACGAAGTTCATATCAGAAAATGCTGATTCACAAAGATAGGTAGAGCCAAATAGGGAAAAAAGTTTCAATGCAGCTGTGTGGATGTTTATAAAATTTTCAGCATCCACAAGACTCCAGAAATTAATCTCAGATTGCCTTGATTTCAATTCAATGTCATTTTGAAGTGTGGCAATCTTAATTTCCATTGTGGCAGAGTCAAGATCAAAAGGACACTAATTGTCTCTGAAATGTCACTAACAACCACTTCCATGAAGGGGTTTGAAGTGAACATCACACAGGGCTCCAGTTGCTCAAAATCACTAAATCTGTCACTGAACTGTTGATTAAGCCTCATGAGGAGGCTACTGTATTTTTCTATGTCCAGGAGCTCAGCCTCAGCTTTTTTTTCTGAAAGGATTTGGAGCACAGAGGGAAAGTGCAGCATCTCTCTTTTCTGTACATGCTGTATGAATGTTTTCACAGAACTTACCATGTTGGTTATTGTCTTGTTTTTGCCTTGGCAACTCGTACTTCAATACATTTAATTGTTCTGTCACATCTGTCAAAAAAGCTAAATCGAGCTACCATTGAGTATTTGATAACAGTGTGGTATCTTCATTTCTAGACTCCATAAAAGGTATGACTTCTGGCAATAGCGAATGTAATCTTCGCAGTATTTTTCCCCTGCTAAGCCATCGGATTAGAGTATGCAGTAAAAGGTCACCATACTCGGCTGATAGTTCTTCAAGGAACAATTTGAAGGTTCGGTGCTGCTTGGCCTTTGCACGAATTGAATTAATAATTTTAACAACAGGAATCATCACATGATCAAACCTTATTACCTTGGCACTGTTGATGTATAATGCAATGGTTGTTCAATAACAGAGGGAAATCTGGATCTGCTTTACAATTGGCAATGAAGCCAGAATGACGCCCTATCATTGCCGGTGCACCATCAGTGGTTATCGCCACTAACTTTTTCAATGGGACATTTTGTTTCACAAAATAATTTTTCACCTCATTGTATATGTCAGATCCTCTGGTAGTGGTTTTCAGAGGCATGAAAGTTAAAAATTCCTCTTTATCAGTAAAATCTTCAAAAACCATTCTAACGAACATTGCCAACTGTGCAATATCGCTTGCATCAACAGATTCATCACATTGAAGAGAAAAATATTTGCATGTCTTTATATCGCGCTCTAACTGTTCTGTCATGTTGGCCGATAATGCAGATACCCTTCTTGCCATAGTGTTTGACCCCAACTGCACAACTGAAATGGCAGACATCATTTCAGGGCTATTTTTAAAGTCTTTGAATAAGGAGTTGGCCATTAAAAGCATTGCTTCCTTCACAATGGCTCCATCTGAAAATGTTGCTTTGTACTTAATCAAGTGAGGAGTAACTATGAAGGATGCTTCCGTTGCCGCAGTGGCTTTCTTCGTGGGTTTGCAAAAAAAGATTGCTGTGTCTGCAATGCAGATTTCAGTTTGTTTATTTTTTGTGACTTCAAGCTGCTTCCTTTAGGGAACTTCCTGTCAAAATGCATGTGTTTTGTTGAAAAATTCCTCTCAACATTGCCCTTTTTTCCCACTGCAACCTTTGCTCCACAGATTAAACATACACAGTTGTCTTTAATTTGTGTAAATAAAAATCCGTTCTCCCACTCTTGATGGAAGTACTAAGTCTTACTCTTTGCCATTTTGGAGGGACCTGGGTCTTCATCCATGATTAGTTGTTAAGGCTGTAAGCAAGAGTAAAAATGTTGATGAAGTCAACATCCAATCTATAACAGGCAAGAATACTGTACTGTGGGTTAACCACGCCCTATGTATAACGCTAAGTTAGCATAACCTCGATGGCTGTTAGAAAGCCAGCTTGCTGCTTCTGCTGCTTTTGCACACAACACTGTTGTTACATGTTATTCATTCAAAAACTGCTGACTCGACTTTGCTTCACATGAGAACCGTCTGTTGTTTAACATCCTTAACAGTGAGCTGTGACCTTGGTCTGTACACCGTGTAGAGAACGAGTCTGGGTCACTAGACGGGGCAGGTTGTTGTGTTCAGGTTGATCGTACCACTTCATTCGAAACGAAGAGCTGTTGCAGGAGAGAGCCTAGCTGATCCTGTGATGTGATTCCACTAAGCTGATCTATAAGGTATGGGGTCCCCAATGCAAGCCTAAGAGACCTTCTATTAGTTTAAAAATACCTTATTAGTTGCTAGAGAAAGGAGGGTGGTTGCTTTCCACTGTCATTATTATTATGATTGCTCCTTTCATTTTCTATGGTATTGTAACAATGCTGATGGTGCTGATCCTAACCATTTGTCTGCTTGTGTTAGCCAAAGTACTGCATCTTAGGACGCGAGGTTTATAAAATAAACTCTTTAAACTTTTACCGTGTCTTTGTTATTCTGTTGTAGACTGATATATAGCTACCAACGGGTACTTCGGATTCCCACCACTCCTGAGAGTATCTAAGTCGCTTGTTCTGGGTTATCTATACATTGGGACCATCGAGCTAAATCTCGGATAACGAATGTGACACTAAGCTAGTCGGATAGGGGTTCTTAGTTCTGAGGGGAGTTTCTGGTACACCACAATTCTCTGAGGTCCTGGTTTCCTGCGCATAGTTCTGTGCATAAGCAGAATCCCTGCAACAATACCACGTGGACACCTTTAATAATGTTGTATTGCAGACCATTTATAAGTAGCAGCCATGCTGGTAAATTAAACAGCACAGTTGGAAAGTGAGATAACTAACTCACCTTAGCTATGTTTAATTATGAACATAGGAGGACTGCTTTTCACAAAGGACCTGAGATTTGATTCATTATGACCAAAGCATAGGTTTGGGCTTGTATGGACTTTAGCTGACTTCTGTAAATATGAAGTGGACATAATTGTACCACACCAAGCACCCAATTCACAAAGGTGAAGGTTTTGAAAATCATTTCTATCGGGTACTCCTACATTTGTAGCAAACATTGGACTTTTTGGAATTAAGACAAGCTTTCAAAATTACTCTATTCTGCAGCACACATAGAAAGAGGAAAATGCCTCAGAGGATTGATTTTGTGCAAGAAGGTGTGCTGGCACTTGGCAGCAGTTTGTGTGCCAGTGCAGGGAAAAGATAGGAATGCGTCCTATAATGTTAACTATGGTGCATTCTTGCCCTTTACTTTTGCGCAGTAAGATGGCTTGCTGCACTGTGTGAAAGTTATCTAAATATGCCCCCCAGAATAAGGTACTATAGCGCTAAATGCCATATTTCCATTTTGTGTGATTTGACCCAGTTAGTAGTTTTTCAAACATTTCACCTAATTGCGTGAAAGGAAATGATGTGTATTTTGTACACACCTACCATTAATAACCTGAACCCGACAATATCAAGTGTAGACATTTTAAAGATAACCGACTGTTCCCCTGAAAAGTACATTCCCCCAGCCTGAAGAACATCACTCTGTTGTTCAAGGCCAGACAAGCTGTGGCCCCTTACTTAAAGAAATGAAGTACTGGGCACCAAGGGGCCATGGCTAAGCCACGGCCCAGCCACTGATGTAAGAGGGCCAGGGTTGGTGACAGCCCGGGGAGCTTTGTGGTCTGGGTCAGAGACATGACATCACCAGCATCTCTGCAATGCATAGCTGGAGCTAGTGGGAGTTGGCCACGAGACCCCCACCCCAACTGGATATATAGAACTGGTGAGGACCACATGGAAATTCGAACCTAGCGTTGGACCCTGCTGATGTAGCCCTGGGCTTAAAAATATCCGCCTATGAGCAGTGGAGAAGCGCCTGGAGCTCAAAGGATGGGCCACCATGACAGACATGGGTGGACTGCTGCTGCTCCATGCGCCTGTTTCACCCCCTTCTTTCTTGTGTGTTTATTTCAGTCCTGGTTTATGTGATGAGAGTACAGTTCTTCCTAGTACAGTACACTGGCTTCGTAGTCAGAACTCTGCTTTACCCTTTTATCAACTTCGGGAAGATTGAAGGCTAAGTTTGCCTTACCAAACTGAGGCCTCGCCCGGCTGGTGTGACACACAGTCTTGCAGCAAGTGCCAGCACCTCCTGAGTCCCTCAGGTATGTGCTGATAAACTCCAGAGTCCATGCATAACCACTGAGTACGCTTGTGTAGGCACACTTTTTGTAGACACCAAAGGGCAGGTTTGGGGAGGAGAAATGACGCCTGAATGGCTCTGGACCTCCCTCGAGGTCATCAGGGGAAGCTGTAGGTTGGCTGTGTGACTGAACAAAGCTGGGAAGCTCTCTGCTCAACTGTTGCTCATTGCTCCGAGTCCAGAGACAGTTCAGACACAAAACGGCCAGCCATTTCCAGAACTTTCACAATGGCACAGATGTGTACAGATCCGCCTTCAGAAATGGAGCATTGCATAGAATACACGATACCCACTTTTCAGCGTTACGCTGGCAAGGAAGGGGACCGCAGAAAAATGTCATTCGAAGAGTTTGAACCAGGGGTCTCCAACCTTTTGTGTGAGTATGGCACTGGTTGAGGTACCAGAAGAAGCAGACAGTAGTGCAGCAGAGACACTCAGTGTTCGTATAGTAATATTTGAAAGAACTATGACTCATGTCATCAAAATTGAGCAGGTGTATTTTCTATTTTTTTTCCATGGATATAGAATGGATCAAATAGTTTTCACCTCAAACCTATGTTACACAAGGCGTTGCACCTAATATTTGGTCAAATTGATCTGTTGCTATTTAGGTCGAGGCTTCCCAACAGCATCCCTGTGTGGTTGCACAAGACCAATTCCGAGCATACCAAGAGGTTAACCGGTCTTCTAGCCCAACTATTGTGTACCATTGATTGGCTTGATTGTCACTCTTACTTACTTGCTTCCTATTTGCTGGTATTCTGTGTTGAAACGTGTCAATCTTGTGTTTGTCCTTCCCCTGAAACATAGCTTGCCTATCATTACTCTGATTGGTCTCATGCCTGTGTGCCTTTCGTTCCTACCCACGGTCATGTTGCTCTCTCTTTAGTGTGGGCTCCACTTGCCTTTCTCCCTGTTACTCTCTCACCTCTGTGCTTCTCTGTTCCCACCCCCCATGTGCTTCTTGGCCTACCTGCCCATTGTGTTTTTCCGAACACAATTCCCCCGACCCGGTCATCCCTGAATATTTAAAAATAAACATCTTTGCTGTACTCTTTTCACCTGTACCTCTTATAAAATCATAGCAACATAAAACACATTTTTCTCCTTGAGTGTTCATCCAATACTCTTCCCCACCCTTGTACGTTGTACCTCCCTATACCAGCCAAACAATGTGAATACTTGTTGGTTATATGGTACTAGCTGAGGTCATTAAAATTACGACACTGCCTAGCAGTGACATCCATTGTCCTCCAATCATAGTATGGCACTGGCGGGGGGAGAGAGTGAGCACACACTGGTGCAGCAGGCACACACACCCCTGAGTCTAGTCATCCGTCCAGAAGGACAGGGTCGGCATATCGAGATAAAAATTGTCATCTTGTAGGCAAAGAATTTCATGACTGGGGAGAAATTTGGGCATTAGAAACACGTCAGGGGTATTTCAAGAGCGGAACTGTATTTTAGAGACGAGTGAACTGCGAGATTTGGTGAGAGCGGTCATTTCATGGGTAGTGCTGAGTTATCTTGGAGAAAGGAGTCCTTTCAAAAGGCGAAAGGATCATGTTGATGGACTTATTGATGGGGGAGAAATTAGACTTTTTCATGGGAGCTTCAATATGGAATGAACTGCAAATATTTTCAGGTGGGGAACAGCCCTACCACAGGGAAGGAGCAGTTCAAACAGTGTTATTGGAAACCATGAGGGCACTCCGCTGTAACCGAACTGCACTACCGGTGAGACAGCGGGGCAGTTTAAGGGGGTAAAACTACATTCCAGGGTCAGATCAAAGGCTATGTAAAGGGATACATTTCTGAGAAGAAAAAATTGGACATATCCAAAGAAAGGTGTACTGTCGGGATGAGGTAGGAGCCCATGCGACTGTTATTAGGGAGAAGTGGGCATTGTAGTCAACCTTGTATTTTAGGGACATGGCTATGGGGGCGGGTCTCGTTATTAGGGTGAAAGTGGGGGTTTACAAAGGGTGGCTGCATTATTTTTAGGGCGAAGCATAGACGTGGAGGGCTTCAATGGCTGGTTGCATTAAAGGGGAGGTTATATTTCAGACAGAGTGGTGTTTCTTTGGGTGTCAGAAGCAATCAATACACAGTGATCAGCTGACTCTTAATGATAATGATGGAGAGAAAGGGTTGGCCAGCAGGCCAAGCAGATCGTATGCTGGCCTGCACCTGTGATTATGCTCCCACCTCCACAATAGGATTGTTTTAGCATTCATGTTGTCACTCCCATGCTAAACCAAAGGGGATGATGGACGGAGTGTTGAACATTGCAAGCACTCACCCCCAGTCAACTGATCTGGGTTTAATCCATCATCATTCTTTATCTCACTCCGCCATCCCAATTCAGACATGGCCATATGCAAATTAGTCTGACCCTGTGCCTCATGGGAACAGTCCAGCCCGATCTGCCAAGCCATGTCTTCCTTGACCGGAAACAAGTATCAAGGGACCAGTTTCTGGCTAATCAGGAATCATCAGCCTGGCTAGCTTGAATCCAGGGGCAAAGTGAGTAAGGGACGCATGTCTGGGCATACCCTGCCAACTAGGGTGAACAAAGCAAAACCAAAGGGGATGATGGACGGAGTGTTGAACATTGCAAGCACTCACTCCCATGCTGCCTTCCTTTTACAGAGACCACCATATTGCAAATGCCTGCCTATTCGCATATTGCAACCCCCACCCCTTCTTTCTACTCCCACCGCTGAGACCAGGCATGCAGCAAGCGGTGCTGCCTCTTCTTACCTGCCTGTGCTCCCCGGACAGGTGGGGTTAGTCTTAAAACAAATGCAACAAACAGTCCATAAGTCACAAGAGAAATATTCTTCTGTCAGAAATCAACATTATACAAAGCTGAAGAAAGAGAATCGGATTGCACACTTTGAAATACCTCAGAGATGCCTGCCCACAAGGGTGCTGTTCAGCAACTTGAGAGGTGGTTGGGGGGCCAGCACTGGGCAGTGTCTGACTAGAAAACATAAACCAGGCCTGACAAACATTGTGAAATGTTGGTTTTTTTTTCATTCCAGAATCCTAACGCTACAGGTTCTCTAAATTGGTATCCCTGCACCCAAAGAAACAAATCCATGTTAACACCTCGAGAGGCCTCTCGACATTGCTTACCTGCTGCTCTGTGGAAATTAATATAAGGTGGCAGGCTGTACTGAAAAGAGCAGATGGCGCGGGTCCCGGCAGTTCTACTGCAAACCAGCTGCTCTGCCCTGCCACGCCTGCTGCCGCTCCGCACTGGCACCCGTAGCACTTGTGACTCAACAGCGCGGTGCCAGTGAAGAAAAGGCAGAGGGCGCTTAGAGATGGTTGCGAGACCCAGATCACATAGGAAGGAGAGGAATGTCCTCCTTTTCGGCCCGCCCCGCCCCAGCTAAGCTCAAGCCAATCTGAGCAGCTGGATTGGGTGAGGGTGGGCATCGGAGCCTGAAAACAACCTACTAGCCCAAATCACACTAAAGGGCTACTAAATTGAGCAGCATGCAGCGCGAGCTACTCGCAGGGTCTCGGCGAGCTACCGGTAGCTTACGATCAACCGGTTGAAGACCCCTGGATTACAGGGATTTGTTGCCATCCAGGGCCTGGCACAACTTGTGTTTAATTGAGAACTCATTGTTTATTTGTCTGACCTGGCAGATGTCACATCTGGCCATGGACTGGCCATTGTCATCTCCTGCATACCTTTGTCCTGTCATGTGCATATCTTGATTTGTACCACCACACATGCTTTCATATTTTTCAAATGGTCCTTGTTGCACTTGCCCCATGGCGATGCACATGTAAATAGGTGCTGTGCATGATTGTGCCCTGACTTTCTTCTACTTGTGCATTGGTGTGTCACACTTTGGTAGCTGTGACAGTTTCCTTAGCTTACCTGGGTGCACACTGTGGTTGGCAATGGGGTAGGTAGGCCTCTTTGTGCAATGAGAGGGCTGGTGTTGTCATATGGCACCATTTAATTTGTGACGAATGGGTGGGTGCACGTCCTGGCTACTTACCTGTAATGTGCCCACATTTGGGTTTGTTATGTTACACATGTGTGTGTGCGTGGTGGCGGCTTACATCCTACTCAGTGGGGTCATGGTCCAGAATCATATGTCTACCTACCTGTAATTTTGTTTGGTGTACTGCAATGACTTCCAACTGCTTCTGGGTGGGGGAGTGCTCCATCCTGCTCAGGTGTGGGACAGGGGGAATGTTGGTAGTAGTAGTGCAGGCCTCCCACACTCATACACCCTCACTGTGAAGATGGCTACCTACATGTTAGTTTGATGAGGGTAATGTAATGGCTGACACAGGCTTCTGGGTGGGGTGGGGGGGGGGTTCCATCTTGCTAGGCTGTGGGACAGGGGGCATGGTGAGAGTAGTAATGCAGGCCTCCCACACCCAGACACCATCACTGTGAAGATGGCTACCTACCTGTTAGTTTGATGAGGGTGATATAATGGCTTCCAACTGCTTCTGGGTGGGGTGGGGGAGGGCTCCATCCTACTGAGGGGGCAGAGTGCATGGTGGGAGTAGTGGTAGAGGCCTCCTACCCACAAAAACCCTCACTGTGAAGATGGCTACCTACCTGTTAGTTTGTTTGGTGTACTGCAAATGCTTCTAAATACTTCTGGGGAGGTGGGGGGAGGGCTCCATCCTGCTCAGTTGTGGGACAGAGGGAATGGTGGGAGTAGTAGTGCAGGCCTCCCACCCACAAACACCCTCCCAGGGAAGATGGCTACCTACCTGTAAGTTTGATGAGGGTGATGTAATGGCTTCCAACTGCTTCTGGGGGTGTGGGGGGAGGGCTCCATCCTGCTCAGGTGGGGGACAGAGGGAATGTTGGGAGTAGTAGTGCAGGCCTCCCACACCCAGACACCCTCACTATAAAGATGGCTACCTACCTCTCAGATTGATGAGGGTAATTTGATGGATGCCACATGCTTCTGGGTGGGAGTGGGGGATTCATCTTGCTAGGCTGTGGGACAGGGGGCATGGTGGGAGTGGTGGTGCAGGCCTCCCACCCCCAGACACCCTCCCATGGAAGATGGCTACCTACCTGTAAGTTTGAAGTGGGTTGTGTAATGGCTGACACATGCTTCTGGTTGGGGTGGGGGAGGGATCCATCTTGCTAGGCTGTGGGACAGGGGACATGGTGAGAGTAGTGGTGCAGGCCTCCCACCCCCAGACACTCTCCCAGGGAAGATGACTACCTACCTGTAAGTTTGTTTTGTGTACTGCAATGGCTTTCAACTGCTTCTGGGTGGGGGAGTGCTCCATCCTGCTCAGGTGTGGGACTGAGGGAATGGTGGGAGTAGTAGTACAGGCCTCCCACCCACAAACACCCTCCCAGGAAAGATGGTCACCTACCTGTAAGTTTGATGTGGGTCGTGTAATGGCTGACACATTCTTCTGGGTGGAGTGGGGGAGGGATCCATCTTGCTAGGCTGTGGGACAGGGGGCATGGTGGGAGTAGTGGTGCAGGCCTCCCTCCCCCAGACACCCTCCAAGTAAGATGGCTACCTAACTGGAAGTTTGATGAGGGTGATGTAATGGCTTCCAACTGCTTCTGGTGGGTGGGTGTAGGGCGTGGGTGGAGGGCTCCATCCTGCTGAGGGGGGCAGGGTGCATGGTGGGAGTAGTGGTGCAGGCCTCCCACCCACAAACACCCTCCCAGGGAAGATGGCTACCTACCTGTAAGTTTGATGTGAGTTGTGTAATGGCTGACACATGCTTCTTGGTGGGATGGGTGGAGGGCTCCATCTTGCTGATGCAGTGGGACAAGGGGGCCTGGTGGGAGTTGTAGTGCTGTCTGCCTGTACACATGCCCCCATGGTAATGTTGGTAGCTATGTTTGGGGTGAATGGGAGTGGGTGAATGTTGGATCTGTGAGTATGTTTTTGTGAGTGTGTGGTGCAGATGGATGGAATTTGTCCTAGGTGGTGTAGCTTTGTAGTTGTGCAAGACAGTACATAGTAGAGTGGTGGTAGTCATTTGTTTGTACTTACCAGCCTCCACTCCCCCGGCTACTCCAGTGAGACACTCTGGATGCAGTATGGCAAGCACCTTCTCCTCCCATGGTGTGAATAGTTTTTGTGGAATGGGAGGGCCACTGCCAGTCGTATGAGCCAGCTCATGGTTCTTGCTCCTCCTATCCTTAACCACCCTCTTCAGATCATGCCACCGCTTCATGATCTCCTTTTTTGATCTTGGGGTGGTCCCTACTGCATTGACACTTTGGACTATCCTTGCCCACATTTTTGTCCTTGTGGCTAATGGTGTCTGTTGGACCAGCCTACCAAAAAGCTGTGGTTCCACTCTGACTATCTCATCTACCTTGACTGTCAACTCACTCTCTGTGAATTTGGGCATTTTCTGTGTGGCCATGGTGTGTGGTGTGCAAAGTGGTTGTGGGTGCAGGAGTTTGAGTGGTAGGTTTGGTTGTGATGTAAATGGTGTGTGTTGTGCAGGGGGGTTAGTGGTGCAGGTGTGGAAGTGGTGGTGGTGCTGTGTATGGTGTGGCTGGTGATGTTGTGTCCTTTGCCTCTCCTGTCAGCTGGTGTGTGTGTCTCTTCTCTCATGGAGTATTGCAAAGAATTGTGGTCAGGGAAGGGACTGATTTTATACTCAGCTATGTGGGTGTGTCCAATTGGGGTATTGCTGTCAGGTGTGTTGTCCTGGGATTTGTATGTTTCTTTTTACCATGTGGTTGTGTCATTGGGGTGTCTTTTGTGTATTTGGGGGGCATTGCTAGTTTTCTGTGTGCACTTTTTGGCCTTCTTGCTTTGTCCGCCATATTTTACGCGGATCGTCCGCAGCGGTGGCTGTGCTTCAGCTCTTCTACTGGCTCTCCCATTCATCCCATTGTGCGACCACAGCGGTCGGAGACAGTGATACGTACGTACCACGGGACCATCGGGGATATCCTAATTTCCCGTGCGGTATATCCGCTATACTTGTGGCGGGTTGGTGTTTTTCCTTCACGACTCAGACCGCCGCAGATGGATTTTGGCCATCTCCGCCCGCTACCGGTGTTTTTTTTTGGCCCCGTTCCTCCGCAGTCGGTGTTTTTTGGCGGTTGATAAGAATTTGGCTGACGGTTTTCCCACTGTGCCAGCGGGCGGTTGTTTTCCGCTTCCATGGCGGTCGGGGTGCTTTTCCGACCACTATCCTAATTGATCCCTTGGTGTCCTCAGGGTCAGGTAAGGTGTGAAGAGCCAGGGCCATAAGGCATATAAACCTTCAACTTAAGATCACGAGAAGGTAAACCATTAAGTCACATCACACATATAGCGTAGCCAGTGCTTTCATTGAGTTTGAGATACTCTTACCTAGCTTGAACCCATTTTCAAATTCCACCATTGCCATCGGTTGTGTATTGCACTGTGGCTGGACATGAAGGAGTAGTGGGCGCTGCATGGGTATCTGGCCACAAGGTCGGTGATGACGCAGGAGGCGTCAAACACCACCTTCACATTCTGTGAGGGTGTGCTCTTCCTTTAGATGTACCATCAAAACAGCCAAGGACAGTGGGAAATGTGCTACCCTGTAGAAATCCTACTTTTTGTGCTGGAATGATTGGGGGATATTGGGGAATAAATGCATTGGTTAAGCTTTCCAACTGTTACGTCTACTGACTTGTGGAAGAACCTGGAAAAGGCACTTTGCAACATCCCCTCTTTCACAGCTATGGCTGTCTGGTAAATACCTGTTTAATGTTTTAATTTATAATAGAATGTTTTTTTTCTTGATTTTATGTTATTGGTATATATATGTGTAATTTTTTATATAACTTTAAAATTATAAAATTCATTAAAATTAATAGTTTAATAATTGTCTTAAAGTAAATATATATATATGTATATATATTTATTGGTGAGCAGTCTATATATCGACTTTTTAATATCGAGGGACATAAATATCGAGTCAAAAATATCGAATGTACAAAATATCGAAATAGATAATATCGATGTGAAAAAAATCGTTTTTTTTTTTTAAATTATGTGTCGATGTAAGTAATATCGTTAGTAATAATATCGACATGTGAAAATATCGTTATTGTGTGTTTAGTAAATATTTTGAAGTTGTTTGTATAAATAGTTAAAATGTATATAATATGAGAAATATTTATATTGTTTTAGGGGCGGGATGTTGGGTTATAGGGGATAAGGGTGGGGAGTGTTTTAAAAAAGTTAATTTGTTTTTAAAATTTAATTAGTAAATTTTATTTAAAATTTGAAATGTATATTTAATTTTAGGAGCGGGATGTTGGTTTATAGGGGATAAGGGTGGGAAGTGTTTTAAAAATGTTTATATATTTTTTAATTTTTAAAAAAAATTAATTAGAAATTGTAAAATAAATATAGAATTTTACAAATAATTTTAGGAGCGGGATGTTGGTTCATAGGGGATAATGGTGGGAAGTGTTTTAAAAATGTTTATATATTTTTAAATTTAAAAAAAAAATTAATTAGAAATTGTAAATTAAATTTTGAATTTTACAAATAATTTTAGGAGCGGGATTTTGGGTTATAGAGGATTAGGGTGGGAAGTTTTTTAATAATGTTTGATTTCGGAAAATATTGTATTTATGTTGTTTAAAGTATTGGTTTTATTAGTATTAGAATTGTCGATATATTTAAAAAAAACGATATTATTGATGTCTATATTTTGGTTATCGATATTTGTGACATGTGTTATATTTATTTACTTATGTCGATATTTAGTATTGCGATATTTATGTGTCCGATTTTTGTGTGATCGATATATTTGTATTACGATATTGTAGTGTCAATATTAGTGTAGTTTTTTAAATAAGTATACAATGTCGATAATTTTGATGTCGATATATTTGATGCGATATTTGTGTAGTTCGATAATGTGTCTTTCGATAATATGTCAGAGATCCATATTTATTATTATGTATGTGTGTTTCACTTTTTAAAGTACGTTTATTTGTTATATTTGTTAAACTGTATATTAAATCTACTGTATTCTTTTAATTTAATTTTAATATTTAATATATTTAATATTTATTATTTTAATATATATATATATATATATATATATATATATAAATCAATATTTTGTACAACTATATTTTTAACATCAATATTTTTTTCTCAATATTTTTGCACTTACCTGTTCAAGTATATTTTTGCATTCTATATTTGTTTGTCAGCTGGCAACAGCCTCATTGGTGAGACTGGGGTGGCAGTGAGGCGGTGTGGAGTGTGGTGCCCACAGGCCACGGTGCAAGCAGCGGCTTGGTGGTGGCAGCGGTCAACGTTGAGTCAAGGGTTGCGGTGTGAAGTGCAGTGGTGCCCTCTGCGATGCCTTCAGGTCACGGAACCGCTGGTATTCTTTTTGGCAGCATCCGGTTGCGTTGTCCCTCTGTAGCAACTGAGACACGCGGTCTCAGAGGCGGTACCCAGAGGAAAGTAAAGTCGTTGCTGTCCATAAGACTTTGTGAACAGGAGGTAAGCTCTATCTCAAGCACTTGGAGATACTCAGCAACAAGTTAAGAAAGTTCAGTCCAGTCCTTTTACTGCACAAGGTAGAAGCAACAACTGCACGCCAACCCAGGAAAGCAACACCACAGCAAAGGGGCAGTACTCCTTCTGGAGGTTTTTCCAGCTCTTTTTCTTGTCAGGTTCCTTAATCCGAGCGAGTTCTAAAGTTCTTGGACCCAATATTTATACTCAGTTTCTCTTTGTTCTCTTGGGCAGAGAGTGTCTGTGCTCAGTCCAAACAAGTTTGGTCCTCTCTGGCCCAGCTTCCCGGCAGGAGGTGAAGACAGCATTGTTCAAGGCTGAGCAGGTCCATTCAGATGCAAGGAAATCTCCTACCACTACTCTAAATGCAGCCCAGGTCTATTGAGCTCAGTCCTGACACAAACAGGAAAGGCAGGATACACCTTACCTCCCAGTGGCTGTCTGAAAAGAATGCACATACCCAGCCCCTGTCACTCCAAAGCCAGACAGTCAATCCACAACCCAGCAGAGGCACACATGATGGCTAAGCAAGAACATACCTACTTTCTAAAGTGGTATTTTCAAACACAGAACATAAAAATCATCTTTACAAAAAGATGCATTTCTACATTCAGAGTTCAGGCATACTGACTCCATTTATCTATCATGTCCCAATGGGAATATATACTTGTAAAATGTCACCAAGTATTCCATATCCAATCCTATGGGACAGATAGCCTTTCAACACTGAAAAACGAAATATAATGTATTTCACTATAAGGACATATCACACACACAAATACCCGTAGTACCTTTCAAATACACTTCACCCTGCCCATAGGGGTACCTTGGTCCTACCTGAGGGTGACTCATGTAATAAAAGGGAAGTTAGGGTTTGGCAAGTGGGTGAAATTGCCAAGTCAATAAGGCAGTAAAAGCTGCACACTGACACAGCAGTGGCAGGTCTAAGAACCCTTTGAACGGCTGCTCGTGTGGTTAGCACAATAGGTGCTGCAGTCCCACTAGCAGCGTTTGATTTACAGGCCCTGGCACTCTCAGTGCACTTTACTAGGGACTTACCAGTAAATCAAATATGCCAATCGAGGAAACACCAATCCATAATCCAATTTACAATAGGAGCACTAGCACTTTAACACTGGACAGCAGTGAGAAAGTGTGCAGAGACACTAAACCAGCAAAAAACAGGTCAAAACCAGGAGGTTAGAAGGCAAAAAGACAGGGGAAACATGCCAAAAGATGTCAGGTCTACCAGAGTGGTATGCTGGAGAGAGCATTATTGGGGGTACTTCAGGATCATAGTCCAGAGGTTTAACCGGAGGGAAAGATGGAGGGACAGCTGCTGACCCCAGGGGGCTCTCCAGGCGGGCCGAGCAGTGGAGTCCTGATAGCCATGTTGCTGTATGTTTGGAAGAGGGCACTTCAGTGCATGCAAAACAGGGTGCCGTATGCCAGCAAACTCCAGTTGTGGGTTCTGCTTATCATACCACATGGTGGGAGCTGGAGTAGACTTCGACAGTGGCTGGGTTTTCGGATTTCAACAGTTGGCCACCTTTATGTCAATGCCATGATAGCAGATTTTGAGTGCATCCAAGAACAATATGACATCCCATCTAGTGATGTTTTGTGTAATGGGATGTTCATGCAGACCATACGACAATGGTGGCGGGTGGGGCTACCAGAGCCCCAGACACACAGGGGCTTGCAGTGTATTTAAGAGATTTCTGGGAGACGCCATGCAAAATCACTTCTCTATAGTGCTCTGCAGTGACAGGCCAAGTTGAGACTTGTGGCCCGAAGGACCGCTGGGAGTTGATCCTGGGACAACAATCACTGACACATACTGGGCAAAAATACAAACAATCACATCCTTGGTGTTCCGTAATGTGTGTTAATTCAATTCTAACACGTGGAAGCTGCCCCCCATCAAGGATATTGCATAACATATTACATCAATTGCCCTCTCCCTTTAGCAGGACTGTTCTTTGTTTTTGTTGTTTTGATTTGTTCTCAGTATAGTCATTATGTTTGTACTGTGAGTTTTCCAGAGTGACATGATAAAACAGCTTAGATAAGGTGTGGCAGGGCAGGGATAGCGTTAGACCGTCTACTTCATAGTAAACTCCTGTACAGTTGTGAACTTGTGTTCACAGATTTCTTGTATCTGTGGCTCCAACAACTATTAAAGGAATTTAACTCTTTTTGCACAGTGCGACGGATGGAGTTAAGCAACACAAAGACAAAGTTTATGGTCTTCTCTCATGGTGTTTCTAAACCTTTTTAAAAGAGTATGTTAGTTGGGGGCAATAAGATCTAACTGGTTGATTGATTGCCTGGGCATTCAACATACTCCATCTCTGCGATGGTCCCCTAGCAGAAGAAAGCACACCTTGCATTAATCCCGCAAACTTCACATATTATTAGGATTCATGGAAGAACTGTATTTAGAAAGGCGGCCCCAGTTATAAAACCAGTGCCCATGTTCTGCCTTGTATGGAGCAGAACTGTGGGGAGGTGGGAATATTGACAGTCTATCAGTGACTGAGAATCGTTTTATTAGATCACTAATTATTCTTCCAGCAAGAACTCCCTTAAACCCAGTTTTTCTAGATTTGGCTCAAATGAAGATTGCTAATAAAGTAAAGTGCAGACTTTTAATGTTTTGGCATTGTTTATGGTCCACAAAAGCTCTTGCTCCTCAACGTGTAGGCCTCATGGTTCTTATTCAGTGCACACTTGTAAGCAAAATTCCCTGGTTACGGTCCCTTAGGGCACTTTTAACCCCTTTGCCGCGGCAGGAATTCCGCCGCGGCGCTGGGGGGGGGTTTGGGGGCAGCGCGGTGGCACTGTGCTTGTGACGGAACTGCTCCGTCACGAGCCACAGTTGAGCTGTGCTCATGACGGAGTGGTTCCGTCACGTCTCCGCCCACTGCGCTAATCGCCCGCACAGGCGGGGAATTAGCGCCGCGTGGCGGCGACCACTCCGTCATGAGCACAGCGCAACCGTGGCTCATGACGGAGTGGTTCCGTCATGAGCAGGGAAGGGTTAAGGAAATGGGGGCTGTAAATATATTGGATGGACCCAGAAAAGATGACTCTGATTTCGAGAGCCAGGATTAAAGACATCTACTGGAAATTCATTCAGGTGGAATGTGTGACCAAGGATGAGGGATTACTTACTCTAGTATTCATAGATTTTAAACCTCATACCCAATATGAATCTACTATTGATGAGATAATCCCAGCTATGTCGCGGAACTTGTTTCTCCAATTCCGATATAAGACCCTTCCGACCAGGGCATTTTGCAGTAGATGGCTATCCCTAGCATTACTGAGTGATCAGAGTTCAGCATGTAAAGAAGGATCTGAATCCCTGGTGCATTTATTATTTTTCTGTCCTTTTAAAAAAAATCTAAGGTCTAAGTGGATTGTCCCCTTATGTAGGTGCTTTGGTTCTAGAGACTATCTTAAGGTGCTTCGAATCCTTAGTACTGACACCAGGAGAGCTGTGGTGTTTTGCCTGGCCACATTTTTGTTGGCCTTCTAGATTAGGCGGAAGAAGTGTAACTGGTGATCTTTTGAATGGACTTGGAATTTCATCTTAGCATTTCGCACCAGTTTACACTCCTAGATGTATGTATTGAGCGACCCCTTTATCTTGTCCAATATTGTATAATGGTTTTTATGTCCTTTTTATTCCTCAAGATGTATGGATATATGTTCTGGGTTTTTAGTTTTAATATTTATGTAAGGATTAACTAAAAATGCTAATATCCCTTGAAATGAAATCCTTGTTAAGAAGTACTCTAGTAATAATTATTTTTATTTTTAAGCAACGTTTGTTGTGTTTTATTGTCATTTATGCTTAATTATTTTTTAAACTCTGGCTGATATATTTAAAATAATATTGTGATGTGTCCTTTATAAGATCTAAGTGATCGAAATAAAGATGATGATGATGGTGTTGTGGCTAATACTTTTTAAAATAAGTTTGCAAAAAAAAAAAATATTGATTAACTTGCATTACTATGCCCCAGGGAGTGTTTCCACGCATCCACCTATCAATTCTTAGGCATTCCCAGATTTGCCAATACTGGTAGACGTGTGAAAGCATCAGAATGCTGCGCCTTCCCATGGGAGGCCAAACGAGGAGAAATATCTTTATTTCTGCCTGTTTTTTCCTCTTTCTTCATGTGCTGCAGAAAGAAAGAGGAAAAAGCTTTATAGGAGTGTTTATGTGCACAAATAATACTGCCTGTAATGCAGACACCCTTGCACCATGGTGCGTGCATTGGCACTAGTCTGCAGTTTTTGCACCACCGCAGGCAGAAAGCAGGAATGCACCATATCCTGATAGGTATGATGCATTACTGCCCTTTCCTTATCACGCAGTGCAGCACAGCAAGATGTCTTGCTGAGTTGTGTTGCATTGCATGAAATGATGATAAATATGGGCCTCAGTTTTAGTTGGATTGACTTTTAAGTGATGATTGGTCATACATTATTCAACCTTGTCGTGGGTGGAGGAGAGAAGACGGATGTCTTCAGGGGAGGTTATCCTCAAATAAAACTGAGTATCATCCACATATTGATAATAAAGAAGAACATATTTTTGTAAAATCTCACCAAGAAGTTCAAGATGTTGATTAAAAAGGGTTGGAGAGTGGATAGAGCCCTGTGGGGCTGCTTTTTTTTTTAGATTGGTTTTATCTGCGACAGATCTACCTGTTTTCACTACATGTGGAACAGTTACAGAAATATGAGTTAAACCACTTTAGGACTGTCCCATTGAAGTCTATCCGCTCATTCAGGATGCTAATCAGATGGTGGAGGCTGATTGCAGTGAAGGCAGCTGAAATGTCCAAGAGCACAAGTAGACCTAAGTTCCCTGAGTCTAAGAAACTGGGAGAGTCACAATTTATAGAAGGGCCATTTCTGTGCCTCAGACTAGACAACATGCAGGGGCTTAATGGACTGGATGTGGAGCGATAGCTGTGAGGCTATACAGCTTTCTACTACCTTCCTTAAGAAGGAAAGTGTTGCAGTTAGGCAAAAGTTGTTCAGATCACTCGCGTTGGCGTTGGTCTATTTCAGGATGGAGAAGACCTGCCCGAATTGAAGGTTGTTGTGAACAACACCTTATTTCAGTGAGGTGTCCAACAGGGAGGTCCTTTTTTGGTAGTAGCATCGTGGCCATTTTATTGCTCAGTGAACCAGATAAAATGTCGAGACAGGATAGGACAGTTAAACCTCAGTTAAAATTTCAAACAACTCTGACTCAGAGATTGTGTCAAAGTGCAACCAGGAACACTGGGCTTAACGTGTTTAGAAAGCCAGAAGTGTTTCATGAAGCACTTTATAAAAAAAATAGACCTTTACTAAAGGATAAGGCTGTGGATCTTTTGTCATGGACTTGCTGTAAAGATATCGGTGCTAATGTGAACGTCTCCCCAACCCCAGAAATTACAGGGGCAAAAAGAACAAGGAAAACAACCAAGCCTGGCAGCCCAAAGAGGAAACAACCATCATGTTTAAAACCACAGCGTACCGCTTTAAGTACATGGATTCAAGGTCCAGCGATTTCAGCTGACACAGCAACTGTTAATGCCCCTGCTGTTTTAATGCCTATTGATATGTCTAATTAATCAATTCATACTCAGACTGAATCCACACCAGCACTTTTAAATAATTTTAAATTGGGAGACACTGCAATTGACATTATTATAGATTCCATGTTTGAGCGCATTAAGGAACATGTTGATAAGAATTTCGTTACACTTTGGAAGCACTTGGATCGTCTAGAATCACTAATTAATAAACCTAGCTCGCACTGTAACGTACCCAAGACATCATCACAAAGGGGGGGTCACACAAACCGCAGGCCCAGAGCGGACCAGTCTCCAGCATGCCACAGCAAACTTTAACTGTTACACAGCCTCCGCTAATTGGCTCTTGTGATACCTGCCGCAAAGTCAAATAATGCATTTTTTCCGAGCTTCCTATTCGCTTGGAAAAAATTTCAAGTCCAAGTAATTCCAACACATTAGATTTACCTAGACAACCTAGCCAACCAGCTGACCACGCACCCAGTACAGCCCTCGCAAATAATGCTAATAATTCCCAGAGTACTGCCCCTGCCACCAGGAACAATGTTTGCGGGCCAGTTGATCCTAGAAAAGATGTTCTAAGCCTTTTCTAAGCCTACCTCCTGATGCCTGCCCCTATGTCTTGGTTTTAGCAGGGGTGTCACCTATAGGGAAAAATCAGTCGGAGTCGTGGGACCAATTACGCAATAAGAACACCAACTGGCTGGCTAAACATTGAGGGCTCAGGGTGTCTAACAACAATGACATCTTGATGATGCGTAGGGTTGGCTGGGCCGGTCCCTAAGACAAGACCATAGAGGGAGACTGTGTTGTTATTAACTTTCGTCAACCAGCTCTTGTAAAATCAATATTAATGTTAAGAGAGCATTATAGCTCCTTACCCACTGACATCTGGTCATTGCCTCTTGGCTATTTTTATAAACCCAGCGTCAGCCATAATATACCTGTCATCTCGCCATTCTTGTCACATAATAGGTTTTCTTCCCTTTCTGGTTTAGATACTCTGGATTGACTGCCTCCCACACCCATGCTCACTGAACCGGCCCCTATTACAATAGTACTTGTCCCCCTGGTAAAAGAGGTCTCTGGGCCACTTGACCAATATCTGCAGGTGATAAGCTGGAACATTGCCGGCTTAGCCTCCAAAGTAGAAAATGAGGATTGGGTCAAGCTGGTAAATACATTTGACATTTTAGTGTTTCAGGAGACGTGGGCTACAAGGGAGATATATCTTGAGGGTTTTCAATGTTTTTAATGTTTGTGCATCTGCCCCCAAACACGGGCGACCGTCTGGCGGACTTTCTATTTGGGTTAACATCTCGTCTGGTGGCAATGTCAAAATTATCCCTACAAATAGTCCCAACTTCCAAGCCCTGATATACACACAGGGGGCTTCTATCTGTTTTATTATCTTTTATAATAATGACTTCTAAAGTGTACCTAACATGATTTTTGCAAATCTTTTAAATTTTGTTTCAGACATACAAACCATAACGGGGAATCAAAATTTTGCTGGAATTTGCCTGGGCGGCGCCTTTAATGTTAAGATCTCTGGGGCAAATAAATCGGACACTCTCCATGAACCATACGTAAATCTGTGTAAAAGGGGAACTGAATTACTGGACTATTTGTCAAACTATGACCTATTAAATGTGATGGACATCGCAGCCATAAATCATCATGACTGTGACCCAATACCCACTTACAGAGGTCATGGTTGTGCTTCAATAATTGACTATGTTTTTATATCAGCCACGCTTGAAGATATTTTAGTCAGAGCCGAGGTCATACCTGTTCTGTTTGGGGACCACAACGCAACCGTGGTTATGCTTAGGATCGCACTTAGAAACAATTTTATTGTAGAACCAAGGGCCTGTAACATATCATCCTCAACTGACAACCTAAGAATGATCTGAAAAGGCATTGACAATAGTAATTTGTTCTCGAACATGTTAACATCTTATCAATCACTTGTCGATACCTGTCTATCGCCTGCTGACCCCAACCCTGAGGCAGTTGCTGCTTTCGCCCATTTATGCGCAGGCATAAAACAAATTATCTCAAAACCTGCGTCTAATGATAACCACAATCTCAAGTGATTCAATAGCGTTTGCTCACGGGCAAATAGAGAGCTTTGCGCTGCTTTGTCAGCCATACCCAGGGACGCAAACCTTATTAGACTAATGAGGAACCAATGTAACAAAGTGGTCAAGCAGAGGAAAGAGGAGATCTTGAAAGAACAATGGGATAACTTGGCCTGTGCCGCTAGATTTAACAAAACAAATGGCTTTTGGGTAGCAGTTAAAAATATGAGATCTATGGGCCAGACTCTAACCCCCCTAAGCTGAAATATAACTAGTGAAGCCAGGGCAGCCCATTTTTCAAAAATATATTCAGCCTCTTCTCAGAACGAGGTCCATATAGACCTTCATGTTGTTACACGAGTCCAGATGTCGTTATCTGAAGTTGAGTATACTATTGATCAAACTCTAGGTAACAAGGCCCCTGGCCACGACGGGCTTCCCATCAACCTTATCAAGCATAAACTGGAGTTTTGGGCACCGCTTTTACTCAATGTTTTTAACAACCTAACAAACTCCCAAATCCCCAGTACATGGTCGACTAGTATCATAGTCCCGATTTTCAAAAAGGGGGACAGGTCCAACCCTAGCTGTTATAGACCGATCTCTTTGATCGATAACACACTTAAAATACTGTTATTTAATAAAATCAGGAGTTGGGCTGAGGATGAAAGAATTTTAAACAAATGCCAGTTAGGCTTCAGAAGCAAATTGGGAACAGTAGAGCAATGCCTCAATTTAAATTTGATCATTGGTAAATACACGATAGCTCGGCAGTCTCCCATCTACCTAGCATTTAAGGACCTCACCTCAGCCTTTGATTTTGTAAACAGATCACGACTATGGTTATGTCTTTTAAAATATGGGGTGGACGAGGCCTTGGTAAATTTTTTGGCTTTTTTACATAGGGACCTGGGGGCTAAGGTGAGGATTAGTAGGGATGGGGCAGTCTCAGGGAACATCGTTATTGGCAGAGGGGTCAGGCAGAGATGCGTGCTGGCCCCTCTGCTTTTTATTTTATATATTAATGAGCTGCATAATGAGTTGTCTAAACTGACTATGGCTGTCCCGATGATCAACGGCAACAAACTACCCGCCTTATTATATGCGGATGATGCAGTCCTAATGGGCCGCACACCTAATGCATTGCGCATTTAAGTTGGGGGCTTTGTTGATTTTATAAATAATCTGGACCATTGCACAAATTTAAAAAATTGATGAATTGTTGCCCCTAAAAACACTCTTTTAAAGTAATTACCTCTGGCTCTGAAAAATTGGTATGCACATGCACTTTCCCGTATTTGGGCTTGGTTTTCTCAGATAACGGCTCTTGGGCTGCTCATTTGGCACACAGTCGGAGCAAATTTTTAAAGGTAGCCAATTCGATTTTGTGCCTCCCCCAACCCAGAAGAACTGAGGTAGTGCTATCCTTACTGAAAATATATAAAACTCAGTGTATACCTACCGCAACATATGGAGCTGAAGTTTGGGGCCACGTGAATTGCAACAGCATACAGGTAGAAGAAAATAGATTCTGTCGGAGAGTCTTGGGGGCACCAATCTGTTCCTCATCCTGCCACCATGAGTTAAAATTGTCCTATATAGAGGACTACATCAAGACCCACCCAGCCATCTTTTGGATAAAAGTATGGCAAAACCCAGCAGCCATGCTAACTAGAGAAATCATAGTTGACTGCCTTAAATGTGATAAGGGCAGTGACATACCATGGTTGGCAGCCGCCAAGGCTAGCCTGACTACTGTAAATTTGTCACATATTTTTACAAACCCAACCAATATGGCAAGCATTATTAAAAAGGCTATTCAGGAGGCCTTGTATGAGTATTACGGCGACTTGAGATATAAGCAAGAAATTTTGTACTCTTCAGTCGCCCGGTATGTAACTATGGTGGATGCTGATGGCCCACCCACAGCTAGCTACCTCCTAAAAGTGACCAACCGCTGGGAACGAGGCTTGCTCTTTCGCCTTAGGGCTGGCACTTTAAAATACCTATTGTGCTTCCCCTTAGGCTTTAACACCAGTCTTGAGCAATTGCCTTGTCCCTGTGGAAATCGTAATAGCCAATCCATGTTGCACATTTTGTTTTTCTGTAACTTCTACCAAATATATAGCACACAGCTGTTGATTCCCTTTTTTAAGGCTTCGCTATTACTGATTTTAAGGTGGCCTATAGGGATATTGTCATGCTTAACGGGGAAAATCTAACCCTTCGTGTTAGCACTTTTCTGAAACTGGCTGTTCGCTCCCGCGCCTCTATGAGCACTGTATAAGTAGTTCTGTTTGTACTCTTTGATATTTTTTACCCCCAAGTGGGTCGCTTAACGTAATTGTATGCATTTTATTTCACTATGTTACCTGTTAAATTGTCTGCACTTTATTATATTATGCTGCTACATTTAATGAATCACACTGTTATTATCTCTGACCTAATGTGTGTTTTTATACTACTTTGATGCTATTCGTTATACCATCTGATCCTTATCATATCATGCAGCCTCATTTCAGGAACATCTTTGCTTTTGGCTCTAACTATATAGTAAGTCTATGATGAACTCGCCGCGCTGACTCTTCCACTGTGTATATGTTTTTGTGTGCCTACTGCCTTAATTCATGCGTTTATTGTTTTAACCATTTATTTATGTATGTATCGATTGTTTTTAATGAATATTCGTGCTGGTATCTTATTTAGTACTTTTATGGATATCCTTTTCTCCTAAAAAATAATGAATTGAATTGAATTGAAAAATAAATTGAGCATTAGCTAGTATCCATAATGACAATAAGTGCTTTCACTTTTATGAACAGTTTTCAAAAAGCAACTTTATATTGTAAATGCCGTGGTTGCTAGACATCTGAAACCACAATTAATATTCGGTGGTCATCTATACTTGTACTAATGTGTGCAGCTTCTCCTGCAGCCAGGTTTCTCTTTGTACAACAAATTAATCATGCTTGTTAGAGGCAACAAGGCAAAAAAAATCTCACAATGATGTGGAACAATTTATTTGTTACATCTTACGTTACAAAGGTTAACACATGAAGGCTTTTCTTGGACACCAACATTTAACTTGTCTTTGTTAAAAATAGAAACCAGGTTCATTTCGAAACCAATTAGTTCACTACATTTACCCTCATTATAAATCAGAATTCTCCCTTGAGTTTTGAGTACTTCTTACAGAATATAAACTAAGAGGATGGAGTGTTTTAACGCAGAAGAATGCAGAAAATAATGAATTGGGTCGCAGAGAAATTCAAATAGAAGATCCCAGAGAATTGAATATTTAAATAAGATTTTTTTTTTTCAATCAAATTAGCTTTTGCACACACATTTTTATTGCCGGCACCTTACACTGAGCAGAGACATAAAAGAAACAATTTGAGTAAATAGTCTAAAAAAAGCACACACACTAATTTATTTTAGCACACACTATTTAACCACAATTAGTCAAACACAATTGTGGCAGATTTAATCTTTTCTTTTTGTTTTGTTTACACAATATTTGGAAATTTAAGTAATAGACATTACTATTACCCTATGTACTAATAGTGAAGGTTTGCTTTGAAACAAATCAAACGCATAACATTTATAATACTGCATTCATCGGCGAAAGTATTCAATTCACTGTGGTATCCAACTATAGAAGATTTTTAATTTCTTCTTACTGAATTATTGCCCCAGTCCACAGACTCAGTCCTATGAGGGTATTTAGTGACTTTTATTAATTGATAATGAAGTTACTTCTGTATTTTACTCACATTCCGCAGAGAAAACAGAAAGAGTAACATTGGATGGATGGAGAGAGAAGAACTCGCCATACATCAAACAATGGCAGGCACTTCACTCTTGCAACATGAAAATTCAGCCAATTTCTATATGCTGATATTTTAGGCCCGCTGACCACATATGGTGGTTGTCAGAAATGAAGTCTCTGGTTGGCAGTGGTTTGCACACTGTCCACGCAGGGACCCTCGCTCTAGTCGGGGTAAGTAAGTTACACCCTCAGAATAACCCATGCTCAAGCAGTCAGGCTTATCCTCAGATGAAATGTGTAAAGAATGTGTGCATTTACATAGAAACACAGTGAAACACTACAAAAGTACTCCACACTTGTTTATAAAAATAGCTAAAATGTATCTGAGTACAAGACCATGAGGTCAAATATCAAACATACTCAAATCAGAATACAAATTCTCAAAGATGAAATGCAGTTATAGCGCTTTGAAGCACAATAGCTCCAACTGGGGCTAGAAGAATGTGCTTGATAGAGTTGAATCTCAGAGTTCAGGGCAGACCGCAATCAAATGTGGGCTGGCTACAGACTCATTCAGACGCCTGTTACAGTAATTTGGAAACAATGACAAAACAAAGATGTTGTGGGCACCGGGGACGTGAAGCAACGATGGGGCCGGTGCAGCGTCAGTTACTTACTTTCAGTGCAGGTAATTTGTACATATATGCCCGGGCCACTGGGGAGGTGATGTGGCACTGGCGGTGCAGGGTTGATGAAGTGTCGAGAATCAAGCCATGACTCTCAGTGTAGGTGGCAAGCGCAATGTACTTTGGTGACACGGTACTCGGGACTCCCTCTGAGGCGACTCTTAGGAAGCACTGCGTTGGGCCTGTGATGAAAGTTGTGGTTGTTGCGCTGAATGGGGGCCATGGCTCTGGTGCAGGTAGTGGCCTGGTGTCGAAGAGTCGTCCTTGGAGAATCTTTGAAAGTAGGATGTAGAAAGCAAAGTCTAGTTCTTTCACTCCCAGGACCAAAGCAGCAATCACAGGCCAGCACAGCAAAGCAAACCCTTACGGCTAGAGCGGTTGACCTCCAAGCTGAGGAATCGGGTTCGAATCTCAGCAACGACGCTGAACATCCTGTGATTCTGGGCAAATCACTTAATCTCCCCGTTCCTAACAAAAATGAATGTGTCCATCTGTAACGAAACTGGTGCTCATGTAAAGCGCTCTGATACCCAGTTTCTCTGGTCTAGTTTGTGCTATATAAAACTCTTTAAAAAAAATGCAAAGGGGCAGTCCCTCCTGACAGCAAAACAGATCTTCTTCCTAACAGAATATCTGCCATCCAGAGGTGTTCTGAATATTTGGTGTCAGAGGTCCAGTATGTATACTCATATCAGCCTTTGTAGTGCACAAGAGTCTGCCCTCCCTGGCCCTGGCTTCAGACACACTACAGGTGGGTAGAGACTTACTTGTGAGGGAACAGGCACAGACCTACTTTAGTGCTAGTGTCAAACCCTTCCACCACTCTAGCTCAGGAAGGCCCATCAGCCTGGTGATAGTTCATCAGGATATGCAGGGCACAACTCAGTTCTCTTTGTGTGTGACTGTCTTGGGTGAATTTACAAAGCCCAACTGTAATCCAACTGAGACGAGTATTTTAGGGACAGGTAGAGGGACAGAACGATTAAGCAAAAAAATGCCAACTTTCTAAAAGTAGGGCAAACACAAGGAGAGGATGGATGGAGTGCTGAAACTTTTCACACTCACCCACAGTCACAGATCTGGGTTGAATCCATCATCATTCTTTAGCTCATTTTGCCACCCCAGATCAGACACAGCTATATGCAAATCAGTCTTGACCCTGTGCCTCATGGGAACAGTCCAGCCCGAATTGCCAAGCCATGTCTTCCCTGGACCGGAAACAAGCATCTTGGGACTGGATTTGGGCTAACTGCCCTCTTCAGCCAGGCTAGCTTGAATCCAGTGGCAAAGTGAGCAAGGGACCCATGTCTGGGCACACCCTGCCAACTTAGGGCGAACAAAGCAAACACAAGGAGATGATGGACGGAGTGCTGAAACTTTTCAAACACTCACCCCCAGTCACAGATCTGGGTTGAATCCATCATTATTCTTTAGCTCACTTTGCCACCCCAGTTCAGGCTTCCTGATTTTGCTGCTCAACCCGGACAACTTTTTGCCCACTGTGGCGCGGAAGAATCTTGGTGATTTGCTGACCTGCTCTCTGGCATGATTTGTTAAATATATGGATTGAAACAGCCAGCTTTGAAATTTTCTATATATCCTGGGACGGCTTAAATTCATGCCTGCCTCGTTTCTATTTTAAAAAAACACTGTGGAACTTTAGTCCCACCCATATAAGCAAGATAGGGTTGGAGTGCTTTCCGAACAAAGTTTTTGGACGCCCAATTGATTACCTAGTCCTGAAGATGACCATGTAACTATGCAGAGGTTGAAACGCCGTTCACGCCTTGTGGCCAAAAATTATTGAAGGACACATTATTTTGTTCTTTGTCCTTCCTTTCTTGTGATGTGTATTTTCCATTTTGCCACTCGTCTGGTTTGTAATATACCATTATTTTTGTACCAGCATATTGTATCGGGCGTCACTGTCTCAACTGTTTTAACATTTATAAAATATAATACATTTGTCCCCCAAAACATTTTCAGACATTATTATACTGTATGGGTCCTTTTCCTTTCTCTTTTTGATGTTTCCTTTCTTTTGCTTTGACATTAAGATGATGATTGATGAATTGCTCTTTTTAAAAAAACTGTAATTTTTTGTGAATATTATAATTTGAGGTGCTTGGACCTTAGTTTGGATTATATATAAATCAATCAGCATTTGTGGAGCAGGGCACTGTCACTCCTGGGGGTATAAGAGCCTACGATGCGAGGCCTCCATCGAAAAGGCAGGAATTGGCAGGAAGAGGGACGAAGCAAGCAGAAAAAAAAAAAGCAAAGGGCAGAAAAATGAGCGAGCAGAAAAGGCAAAACAGGGCAGAAAAATTAGCAGGATAGGAAACAGAGCAGAAGAGGGCAAAACAGAAGTTATAAAAATGAACAGCAAAGGCCAAATGAAGGGCAGAAAAAAGACCAGAAAAAGGCAAATCAGAGGGCAGAAAAACAAGCCGAAAAGGCATACAGAGCGAGAAATGAGCGGAGGAGGCACAGAAGGCAGCAGTTAGACGGTCAGCAGGGGGTATTTGACTGCAGGCAAGCTGGACAGGAGAACTGTCGCAGGGAGAGCTGGATCTAAATCTGATTTAATGCATGCATATTTTTAACTATTGATTGTTTTACATCATTAAATGTTTCTGACCAATGAACCAACATGCTCAATTTCAGACCTTTAATGTGGGGGTCAGTGTGTCAAGAAATGCTGGTACTGTCTGAAGTTACACACAAAGCAAGATGGCCACCTCTCAATAGTCTTCCCTGATGCCCACAATTGTAGGTGAATATTTTTCATTCACAGGCTAGTTTACCCTTATATTCTTTGCCTAATTTTAGTAGTGTAGCTCAACCCTTCCCTTGATTCCTTTTCTGGTGCTGTTCTTCAAGTTTTCCTCAAGGGCTGTTTTTTCGTCAGCTGCTGGGTCTCCTCTCTGTACTGCTGTCGAAATTTCTGTCAGGAGGGTGGAGATGCTTCCAGAAAAGAGCGGCACTGAGCATTAGACCACTCTTATAGCTGGTTTTATCTGCTGCTCCTACTGTTCCTGTGCTGACTTTAACTTATTATGTTATGCTTCCTTTCGTTATGTTTTTTTATCCTTTTGGCAGTATGTTACTAATTATGGACGGTACAATGTGCATAATATTGATAATAAATGTAAGCAAGCAACCACCCCCAGTCAAGTAACAAATTGTGAATGCTAATTAACCTTCATTATCCAGTATATTGGAAGAATTACAAGCTCTTCACTCCAAAAAAGACAATATTGCTTCAGAAATTAAATATATTTGTAAAGGAAAGGTTAAGTCTACCTATAAAAGTTTATGTATGTAAGTATATTTTTGCAAAAGGTCTTCTAATGAGTATACTCTTATTAGATTTTGAAAATCACAATAGACAGTATAAATTATGCATTATTCATTTAACAGAAGACTTGGAAGGCAATGGCTGTAGGGACTATCTGGAGAACATGTTACTGGTCTTCTGCATTTAAAATTCCCAGAACAATATGAAATTGATAAGGCACACTGAATTCCTTCACATCGTAGTCATTTAGGGATGATCCAGAAAGCGTCACAAGATATTCCATCTCTCCTGGTTAATGGTAACAACATTTTCATCCACCAAAACTTCACCAAGAAAACAGTCAATATCCGTAGAAGATTTACAGCACTTAGACCAAGATTAGAAAGCTCTGGTGTTAAATATGGCCTTTTGGAACCGTCTACAATGAGAATTTGTAAAGATGGTTTCTCCAAATCATTTTAGCATCCTGATGATCTTTGTGCCTTTTTAGATCAACATGTTCTGCTCTCCATGGATACTAATGAGACTGCTACTTGATTCTTTAGTTCTTACTATTTTCTTCTGACTAAACTATTCTACGTTTTTTTTCATTAGGGCATTGTCTCTTCTGACTACTCTGTACATGTGTCTGTGGTTCCATAGCATTATTCATGTTTTCATGTTGTCTTATATATGTTTGTCTTTACTTTTCATTTATTCCTAGAGCAACATTTTACTTTTCCAGATTATCTTTATTCTGCTTACTTATTGTTTTCTGAATTTTTATAACATTAACAGAATTTAAATTGCTTCTTTCAATATTAAAGTTTTATGGCAATCTGTTAAACGTATGAATATTTTCGATTATTTGGCGCAAGGTAAAGCTGATATATGTTTACTCCAAGAAACTCATATAGATGATACAGTTTTATCATAAATGAATGAAAAATGGGTCAGTAATGTACTTTCTTCATCTGCTGTTAACAAACAAAATTTGAGATGTTATTCTCTTTGCTTAAAAACTTCGGCTCCAAATAATCAATAAATATTTTGATGCAGATGGTCCTCATCTTATAGTGAAAGTTAAGGTCCAACAACTGATGATTAAAAATATTGGTCTCTTTATACATCTGAATTGCTCAAATTAGGAAATGTTACTCTAAATATTGGAGGATGTTTTAATTTAATATATGACCCCATGTTAGACAGAACACCTTTGGCTAAATACCTTCCTCCCCAAAAATATTACACTCTCAAATCTCTTTTTTTTAAACTTCCAAGCTAGGAGATATTTGGTGCTTACATCACCCAACTGATAATAATGTCACTTTTGTTCTAATCCTCATAATTCTTATTCTTATTTAGTAACATGCCCATGCCATCATTTAATCAATTCAACTTCTGATCCTACTATTCATAATATTGTTATTTTTGATAATGCGCTCATCTCTTTAGTTTTACAATTAGATTCCACTCAGCATTCTCAAGGAAGATGGCGTTTGAATGCTAATGTTGTCCTCACCAACAAAAATTAACCTAAAATGTAATCAGCAATAAATGACAATTTTTCTGTTAATCCAGCAGGGTCTACCTCAATTGTCAATCATTGGAATGCATTCAAACCTACATCAAAGGTGTCACCATATCTATTATGGCACATGACAATAAATAATTTATCTCTAAAATTAAAGATTTAGATACAAAAATAGCTAATTATCCTATGATCTCAGTTACAAAATACACATACAAAAACTCTTTTATGAATTGATCTCTTTTTTAAGTGGAAGGGGTGGCATTCACATTTCTAATAATAAAGCTAAATTCTGTTTCAGAGCTAAAAGATCTGGAAAGCTTTTAGCATATTATTTTCATATTAAAGAGATAACATTAAAATGAATGCAATTTATGGGGCAAATGGGAAAGTTGCTTTAACCCATAGAGATTGTTAATGAATTTCTGGATTATTATTCTGCCAAATACAGTAATTAGTCACTTATTTTAGAATCCTTTAGTTTAACCAGCGTTTCTCAACCAGTTAGAGTTAAACTTGACTTGTAAATCTTTTTTAGAAGAGATTGAATCAGCCATTCAATCTCTAAAATTACTTCAGTCTCCTTGTTCTGTGGGCATTCCTGCTGAACTTTATAAAGAATTTTCTTCCCATCTGGTATCTCATCTACTTACATTATATGCTCACTTTCCTATTTTGGGAACAACGAATGGCTCCTTTGCTGACAATTTGATCATTGTTCACCTGAAACCCAACAAGGTTCTCACAAGAGTTTCAAACCTTTTTCCTATATCTTTAGTTAATAAAGATTGTTAGCTTTATGCTCAAATTCTAGCTTCCAAAGTATCCTTTATTCTTGATTCAGGTGTTGAGCAATTTGACTTCATGGAACTCAGACACTCTGCTGAAACCACTAGACTTCTATTTCATGCGATTGAAGCTAGTCCTTATTTTTCTCATGCCTCTGGAGTCCTAGCGCTTGATGCCAAAAAAGCTTTTGACAAAGTTTATTGGAATCATTTATTTCATACCTTCAGATTTGGCAGTATAGACAATTTTCTAGTATTATGTATCTTTTTAGAGACACTAGACAATGGTGTACCCTATCACCTTTGCTTTTCCTTCTTCCTATTGATCCATTGCGCTCCGCCATCAGGAATTCTAAAGAAATAGAAGGTCGTACTGTTAAAAATCTTACCATAAAAACTGCAGCTTATGGCGATGATGTTCTTTCATATATTAGTATACCCTGACTCCTACATTCCTTCTCTGCTAAACGTAATTCAAATTTACTCCCAAGTTTCAGGATGCACTTTAAACACCAATAAAACCAAAATTTTTCCTTTGAATGTTCACTGTACCCCATATATGCGACCTAACAACAATATCATATGCAAAAAGAAAAACATAAATATATTGGTAGCCTATTTTCTCTCTGTAGTAAACAATCAATTGCTTTGAAATGCGATTACATTATTGATCATATTAAAGATACATTTAACATGTGGTCCTCCTAACATCTATCTTGATATGGGAAAATGGAATCTTTAAAAAGGTTTATTGCTCCAAAATTTCTTTATTTCCTATCTATGCTGCCTACTCAATTACCTCTTCAGTTCTAGAAAAAGGTAGATAAAATCATATCTAAATTAATTTGGAAGAACTCAACTCCTTGTTTAAGTTATAAACAAATTAAAGTTGCTAAGATTAATCAGGGTTTTGGCAGATTTTCTTAAATATCATAAATCTTTTATTTTAAAACAAATGTCTTTTTGGTTCAATCATGAGAACCTATCTAAGCCACCCTTGTGGCTTCTCAGTGAACAATGATTTGTTTCACCCCACCCTTTAACTACAATGTTAAATATATACACTTCTACTACCTTACTAAAATCACCAACTATTGTTAAATCCACAAAACTAATTTTACAGGATTTATACTCACTTTGTCAATCTTCTATTTCAACTACTTTAAATCTGTCATTGTGGTGTTACTCATTAAAAAAATGTGCTAAAACCGCATAATGTTGGCAGTCTTGGATGAAGGTAGTTATTTTTTTTACTTGAAAGATATACAACATAATAATACTTTTTTAACTTCCACTGAGTTGCAACACCATTTTCCTTTACCTTCCTCTGATAGTTACAAATATGAACCTTTGTGCAATTCCATTCTTAATTCTTTTCCTACCACTTTACTACAGAGTGCCAGCTCTGATTTAGAAATGAATATCCTAACAGTAGCTGCATCCCCACATGCTGTTACAAAGTTTTACAACAAAATTGAATAATTTCACAGAAGATAATATTTGCTCTCCCTTTACTTTCTGGAATAATGAGCTCCACATATCTGTTTGCCATGATCTATGGAAGAAAATATGGATGATAAATATTTCTGGTTGACTCCCTGCCACTTTATACCAAACCAATTTATACTATTACATTGTTCATGGACTCCTTTAAAATTATACTACTCAAAGATTTTAAACCCTCCAAATTGTTGGCATTGTAATCTGAATCCTGTTTTTTTTAAACATGTTTTATGATTGCACTGTGGTTTCTGAATTTTGGAAAGAGGTTTGGGATATTATTACGAAAATTTCTGATTTTTCTTATGACATGTTAATTTGTAATCTCTTTCTTTATCCACAAAATATGTCTGAGTTACATAACGAGCTACTAGACTGTCTCTCAGCGTCTGCTTAAAATCAGCTACTACAAATTGGAAAAATACTTCAGTCCATTCATGTTGATCATGGATATCTTTTACTAGACAAGGATATAATTGAGCTCATTGGGGTGTTGCTCATAAGAATTCTTCTTATCACTTAATTTGGAAACTGATTGATGACTATACAGCATTATATTTATAAATTGTTTTATTTATATGTAGCATAAGCTGTTTTTTTTCAAGCCATTTGAATTGGAGGTCAGTAGCTCTATTTTGCTTTATTTATATTTAAGTTTTCTTTCTTTTCCTTTTATTTATAGTATCTCATAGAGTTGTTATCATACAGGTACGTTTCTCCTGATTGTTATTAGTTCAAAATCATATATGTACCTTTTTCAGCGGTCTTTTTTGTATGGTCCTTCATTCTATCATAACATTGAATAAAATATTTTTAATAGAGGAAATGCTGGTATCATTGGTAGTACTCCTATATCTCTGGAGCCTGGCAGAGTACTTAGACTTAGAGCATGACGGTAAGTAAAACTTCTATTTATGGGTACAAACCTAAGCAACAGATAATTTCAAAACAATTTAATTATAAAGCAATAGAATGAACAGACTAAAATTGATTAAAATGTAAAATTCAAACCATTACTTTAAAATCAACAACAACCGGAGCCCTGCGCACCAACACAGAAACTAAAACATAGATCGAACATTAGAAACTCTAATATTACAACCCAAATCAACTCTTTAATAATATGTCTGGTTCCTAGGTAGTACAATAAAGTAGTTAATCCACTGCAGCTCACAGGTACTATTAGCTATTAGACAAACTGTGGTTTGCATAGGTCCCTCCATCATTCTAAACATCAGCCATGTCCTCAAGTAGCTTTCTTGAACAATCACAGTAGCGAATCAAGTTGACACATATTTTATTAGTTAAGATTTCATAGGTCATCTCACCCCATGGGCCACTAACTCCTGTTTCAAAATTTGCCTTCTGAAATCTACCATAAATGAGCACGTCCGTTAGATGGGCCACTTTTCTGGATCCAGGCCACACTTTCTACAGGTAATAGTACTTTGTGATTTCCAGCATACAAGTTATTCATAGTATCAATCTATACCTCACAAAGCCTTACCACACTCTCAGAGATTATAATGTTGTTACATTCTGTTGAGGCCTGTGAGTACTAAAGCTTATCAGTCCTCCTTTATCTGATCCCACATTTACAGCAAAACACATTTGTATGATGTAAGGGATCTTAAACAATCTTGCTTTAGATTGGTCATATAAAATCACACATATGGTTCACTCCTCCTAATCTTAACTGTCAAACTCATAGGAACAGATATCCACACTTAGCAGATAGCACTATACATCTGATAAAAAAAGGCAGAGTACAAAGTAAAAAAAGAATGGAAATAATCTGCACTATTAATGTGACCTATCAAATGATAAAGTTTCAACACCATGAGAAGCCGAACAAAATATCAGATACGTTTCAATATATAGCACCTGCCTCCAAGTTTAAAAATCTATCTTTCTGCAGTTTTTACATCATCAGAGAACCTCCTCCCAGTACCTTTCAATTCCCTGCATAGACAATTGCCATTGACTTTAAACCAATGATTGGTCCCTCTCCTTCTTTCTATTGAATGTACCTCTTCTTAACCATCATCGATCCTCTACATCTCATACTGGCACATGCATCAACAATGCCATTTGCGATTCCTTATTAGCGAAAAATAAGGATTCGCTAATAAGGAATAGAAAAAGGCTATGCATGTAGAAATAGCTTAAAAAATAGCTATTTCTAAACATTCCTTAATTGCTACTCGCAAATTGTGAGTCGCAATTAAGGAATACCTCCCCATTGATTCCTATGGGCCTAGAGGCCCATAGGAATGAATGGGAAGACTTTCTCAATTTGCTAATCTCAATTAGAGAATCGCAAATTGCTCATGCTATTTCAAGGGTGCCAGGGCGTCAAAAAGACACCCTGTTGCACCCCTGAAACCTGCATATGAATACATCTTGCACACACACATGCCCCAAGGGCATGTGTGTGTGTAAAATGGAACTTTGAAAAATGCACTTTAGTGCATTTTTCAAAGTTTTTGCAAATTACCATGAAGTTCAACTTCATGGTAATTTGCTCCCCCTATTAGCGAAATCGCTAATTTTTAAACTTTCATGCATTGCATTTAAGGAATCTCAATTTGGGATTCCTTAAATGCAATAGCAATTTAAGGAATCGCAATTTAGAGATTCCTTAAATTGCGATTTTTGCATTTGGGTTGATGCATCCCAAATGCAAAAATCCCAGTCACAAAGGGGCAGATTCTGAGAATCTGCCCGTTTGCGACTGGCTTTTGCTTTGATGCATGTGGGCCTTAGTCTCTTTGACTATAGCCTATTCTGCCGCATGTATGTATGCCTTAATCTATATAACTTTATGTCCTTAAAACCATATCATTGCCATCAAACCATAACAAGATGCGGCTTGGACCTGCAGATGACTCCCGTTGCAGATAACTGAAGGATATCCGGCTGTGTTAGAAGTTCAATGCATCATCATAAAAAAATAACACATGCTGTAACCCATAGTGTCTAACATGCACAAAACACATATTTGCCAATGGCACAGATTCATAAAAAACACTTAAAAGGAGAACAACATGGCGGATGCCTGTGCGTTATGGCAAATTTTGTATGCATTCTTAACCATAACGGGTGAATTAAGAGATTTCATGCGTTCGAGTCAGAATCATAACAATAGCACATATGTACTCATGTCCAGGTCTGACTTTCCATAAGGTATGTTTTGTGTGGTACCTTTTATCCTTCATCTGATATGAGTTTGGTCGGTATGTATCAATGAAAAAAATGCAGCAGTATACCATCTAAAGCTGTCTCTAGGCAAGACCTAAAAATGAGCAGCCCTGTACAGACAGCAATCGGTGGTTCAAGGAACTGGAGTCAATTAATATTAGCACCTTACTGCAAGGCATTTAGGTTGGCCAGCTCGAGCTGCTTCAGTGCCTTTGAATATCAAGAGAGAACCGGATGCATCGAAAAGGAGGGATGTAGGACATTATGGGATATATGCCTCCCCATGGACACCATTATAAAAAACACCAACTGTGTCTCACTGAAATGCCTTTGCTGTTCTCAGCTAACCCATTTTTCAGCTACAAATCAAAATGTGATTTAGACAGAACCACAGAAATAGCAGAGCGCATTGACTTCAAGCTGATTAAAAGCTCTACAGAGCTGTTCCTACATCATGATATTTAATATTTGACAATGTGCCCTAAGCGAAGACTGTTTTGACTATGAACATGATAAATTAATTACAGGTACAAACTAGTAAAAATGTATTTTTTTGTTGGAAATTAAATGTATCTCTTATTGTTTTTCATAGTGGAAAGAAAAGGTGTATGATCAAGGATTTGCTCAAATAAAGACTGACAAAATATTCTTCACAAGATAAGTTGATAATATTGAAATTAAGGGGCATATTTACAACGAGGCGATAAAAAATTATCGCCGCTTTAGCGGCCATTTACGGCCGAAAAGCGGCGATAATTTTATCGCTATATTAGCAAGGTCACGCTAACGCGTGAAACCTTGCTTTAGCGTGGGGATTTCTAACGCCCAGCTTTGCATCTCTAATGAGATGCAAAATGGGCGTTCCTGACCTGACATGATAGGCAGCGACATTTCTCCTATCATCAAGCCCCACGCTATGAAGCATAGCGTCAGGAAAAGTAGCGATAACACCTGTTATCTCTACTTTCCTAACACCTGCTTCAGGGCTGACTTAGCCATGATATCCTATGGAAGGAGGATATCATGGCTAAGTTTGTGAGTCCCTATCAACAAGCTAACGTGAGATTATCGCTGGGTTTCCAGCGATAATCTCACGTTAGCCAGTTAGCGCTAGGATTTTTATCGCTGATGAGATAAACGTTGCAATAGCACGCTATCTCAGCGATAAAAATCGGCGCTAGCCGGCGATAATTATCCAAGCGCTAAGTGCGCTCAGCGATAATTATCGCCGGTTGTTGTTGATATGCCCCTAAGTAACTTAAAATTGCAATTTATCGTTAAATTTCGCAATTTTCCCATCAAACCATAGCTTTCTGTTGCTGTCTTGTTATTTAACTTATTTAAAGTTTTATAAAAATTATGATCACCCTTTTTTCCTTCAGTATGTCAGTAGATTTCAATCTCCTGTGGCTATTATAGGTTCATTTTTTCCTCGTTTTGCACTCTATGGGGCAGATTTACGAGCCCCGTGTGCCACATTTGCGCCACCGTTGCATCACTTTTATGACGCACCGGCAGCGTAAACCATGTGCCACGTTGCGCCCTATTTACAACGTGACGTATCTAGGAAGATGCGTCACGTTGTAAAGCCCTGCGCCACATGAAACCTGACATTCCGGCGCGGGGGGTGCGTTCCATCGCAGGAACGCCTCGGAAAAGTGCCTGAGTGACATCTACAAGATTTCACTCAGGCACTTTTCCGACGCCGCTTGAAGCAGGCGCAAGGCATGACGCACCATGTTGAGGGTAGACCAGGTTGGAACAGTGCTGGAGTTGCGTCGCGTCAGCGACACAACCCCAGCACTGCGCCAACCTTACACCGGCAGATGTGACACGCATCTGTTTATCCTTGCGCCATGATGCGCCGCATTGTAAATGCGGCGCATCTGTGGTGGCGCATGGGTAAACTTGAGTCACACATCTTTCCTGGCGCATCCCTGCTAATTTGCAGGGATGAACCAGGAAACGTAAATCTGCCCCTGAGTGCTTGGTGATGGTATCACATTAATTTTGGTTGTTGTTTCAAATTAAAAATGTTCCTATTAGCATGTCAGCAATAAAGAAAGGGAGAAAAGGCTGCAGAAAACAAACCTTTGCTAAAAAAAAAAAGCTAAAGCAGCAGCGGGCCTTCTCCCCTTCCAAATACACCTAATGGCTTCTGGCAAGTACACAGGAAAACCGAAGGGGCACATTGATTGTGTTCTATCACTGTTTAAATCCAAGACAAGGACTAAAAGGCTGCCTGCTTATAAATAGGCCAGCCCTTATGTCTTCAGTGTAATTAAGGGTCTGGGCTGTATCTTTAAGTACAGTGGTTCGGTTCAGTGCAGAGTGGAGTGCCTATTTTATGCGCTTGCATTGTGTAAAGTAAATTAATTTAACCGGATATTCGACAATTTAGAGTTTGATTTTCAGAGAGTACAGCTTGCTATCTATCACAATGCACTAAGTCGGACGAATGTCAGGTAAATCTTTACTATTGCATCAATACAATGCAGGTGCATAAAACAAGGGTTTTGCTTTGACACGAGCCAGCCCAGTCCATCATGACACGGCCCCAGATGTACTAAAGTTGGAAATAGCAATTTTGTAATTGCAAATTGTAAGTATCACTATTAGGAAACTGCACTTTCGTTAACCATATTCACATATAAAATGTGATTTCTTTTATTTTTCAATCTGTATATACCCTTTGGCCAAAAGTTTTTATTTTACTAGTACCATTTAGCAAATCAGGACTCATAAGTTGCAAATGGGAATTTGAAAATTGTGAATGTTGCTTTGGCATCTTCTGACAATACACAAAGGGGAAAAAAATAAGAAATATATTCCACTGGAAAGTTGTAGGTGATTTGGAGATGGGGAAGAAAAAGTATTTGCAGAGAGTGCCTTTATTTGTTTTTCCAATCCAATGCCATCATGCAAAGCAAGGACTCAAAAAAAATCTAGAGGCAGCAAAAGAAAACAAACGTTTTCTGATGTGGGATTGGATATTTTTGTAAAGGAATGTGTCTCTAGTGGCAAAAGCTCCGGATATGATTATGGGCCAAAAAAAAAAATAAGGTGCCTTGGCATTCAGTAAAGGATCAATGCTCCAGGGGGTACGGTGCTGGAAATTGGGTTACTGGTTGAGGGGGGTGGGAGGGGTGAAACCGTTCTCAAACAACGATCACAATTCATGGTGGGGTAATACACAAGCAACCCCCAAATTAACCTTTGGTTGATTGGCACATAGCAGTTTGGCTTAGCTCAGAGGCAATGTGTGAACTTCAAACAGTGTAAAATGAAAACATAACACAAAAAAAATCCCACACTGTTTTAGACAACTAGAGTAAAATGTAAAATAAATTATTAGAGACCAAAACGATAAAAATTTAATTAGTAGAACTGGAGATATGCAATTGTCAATATGTCAATCAAAATAGTTAGTAAAAGCACAAAGCAACAGCTATGGTCATCTGGTTGTGCCAGAATAGGACAAAGTCACACGTTCAGGCTGAGCATGATGGAGCGTGAACTGGTTACAGAGAGCAAGTTAGGCCAGCTGAACAAACTACCTCTAATCCAGGCTGTAGAACATTGCGAGATCCTGCGTGGAGGATGTGTCGTGCAGTGCAGCTCAGATGAGCCGCAGGCTGCAATGCGAGGTCCTACATTGAGAATGCATTGCACGTCGGTGACTCTGGGGAGCCTTGATGCAAAGTCCTGGGTCAATGCAGCAGTGGTTCAGAAAAGATGTGGGGTCCTGCATCTGGGATGCCATGCGCAGTGACTGTTCCAATGCGAAGAGCTGGGTCTGAGAGTCCAATATTTAAACTTGATGCCAACTTTGAAGAAGCAGGTTTATACCCACAGAGGTGTTTGGAATTTCTTAGCTCTCTGCTCTGCCCCAGCATGCCTGTGGGGCACAACAGACTAGTGACACACACTTAGTGAGTGAGCTGAGGCAGAGCCTTTGCGATGTGTAGGTGTAAAGGTGACAGATCTGCCCCATATTATGTCAGAGGTGGTCCATCCTTCCAGCACCTATTTTTTCTGTGTTTCACTGTTTGAGAGCAATACAAAAGACCATCTGCCAGGTACACCTGGTTATGTGACCCAGGATACAGTCTGCAGGCACCACATTTTTAAATCAAGAAAAGGTCAACTTTTAAAAGTGTCATTTTCGAAATCTTGACTTGAAATCTGATGTTACCATTAAACAGGGTTTTTAATTAATATTCTTTGAAGCTAAATTTGACATTTCTACTTGCTCCCAAATGAAAGCTATCACTTATTAAATGTAATAATGGAACCCAATGATACCCTATGGGAGAGGTAGGCCTTACAGTAGTGTAACACCAATCTAATAGTTTTTCACTACAGTGACATGTAAAACTTAAAATTGCATGTCCTACTTTTTAAATACAGTGCACCCTGCCCTCTCGGCTGTCCAGGGCCTACCTTAGGGGTGACTGATATGGATTAAAAAGGAATGTTTAAGCCTGGCAAAAGGTTTATCATGCTAGGTTGATGTGGCAGTGTAAAACTTCACACACAAGCTGCAATGGCAGGTCTGAGACATGTTGAAAATACTACTTATGTGGGTGGCAAAATAAGTGCCGCAGAGCTACTAGTAGCTTTTTATTACAGGCCCTTAGTGCATGTAGTATCACTGTACTATAAACTTACAAGAACATTAAATGTGGCAACTGGGTGTAAGCCAATGTTACCATGTTTAAAGGTGAGAGCACTAGTACATTAGCACTGGTTAGCAGTCCTAAAGCCAGTGTGAGAAATTGGGTGGTTGTTTGACTTAGGTCTTAGCCATGGGTAGCTTGGCACAGAAAGCTGTCAGGCTTAACTTAGAGGCAACATGTTGAGTAGTTTAGCAGCATACTAATAGTAAATAATAGCAGTAATAATGTAAAAAGATAGCACAAGAAAAATCCCACACAAATGTAGGAATATAGAATGGATTTTAATAAATGAAACTGTTATTTCACTCCAAAATGACAAAAATCAAGTCAGTAGAACTGGAATTATGAATTTTAAAAGTTGTTTGCAAAAATGAGTGACTAAAAGATCAAAGTGCCAACCATGGTCATCCAGTCGAGCGAGACCAGGTCGAAAAATATGGCTGGCTGTGATGACGACGTGTATTGGACCCAGTAAGCACTTCGGTCTTAGAAGACATTTTAACCTCTTCAGTGCCCATGACGAGATAGTCTCGTCATGGAGCACGGTTGCGCTGTGCCCATGACGAGACTATCTCGTCATGAACCCCACCCACTAATGTAACGCCCGGCACAGAAGGGGTTAAGAAAAATGTTCTGAGAAGGAAAAGTTCAGCGGGGCAAAGCTGCAGATAGTGTCCATGGAGGGAGCATTGTTGCTGGGGAGCCTTGGGTTGAAGCGGCGGTGAAGATGCCTACATTCTGACTTAGTCTCTTTTTGTAACTCGAAAATCTCCAGCAGAAATTGGCAGAGAAGACCGTAGCAGAAGACAGTTACATGAGACTGGATACCTCTTTGGTGAAGAACCGATGAGCTGGATTTGCTGCTGCAGAGCCAAACATTTTCTATGTCCTCAGGTTTGGGATTAGGCCACCCAGGCACCTTTAGCACCAGAATCAAGCGTTTTGTACTGGTGGGACATCACTTTGGTGTTCAGGACTCACTCAAGCAGGCTCCAGGTGCAGGTTCAAGATTGTGGAAGCCTTTTGCATCCCCATGGCTCTGAACAGGAGGCCTTTGGACTTACTCTGGTGGTCCAGGGTTTAGGTGAAGATGCAGGGCTCAACAGCAGGGATGGCCTCTAAGGGTTCTAGACAGGCTCCACAGCAAAGCAGTCCTTCCAGATACAGCAAAACAGTCTTGCAGAGAGCACAGCTGGTCAGAGCAGCAGACAGTCTTCTGAGATTCCTTCTGCAGGTCTAGGAGTGAAATGAATGTCCTATTTTTATACTGTGGTACCCTCCTTCTGAAATGTGGGAGAAGCTCTGGACAGTGGCTTTAAATTGTATGGAATTTCCCAAATCCCCCTGATCTGACTCCAAGTTGACTGCAGTGGCAATGTTGAGTTGATAGGTCCTTTGTGTGAAGGCAGGGCACTCCCTTTTCAGTTACCAGTGGGGCAGAGCTCAGCTCCGCTCCCCAATCCTTCCAGCAGATGGCCCATCAGGCACACCTAATCTCTCTATTGTGTGACCGTCCGGGAAAAATTCACAAAGTCAAACTTTTGGTTACTCCCAGTCACGTGACCCAACACAGGCTGCAGGAACAAAAGGGTTAAGGACAGAAAAAAGTGAAAATTAAAAAATTGTGTTTTAAAATTTTGACAAAAAATCTGATCTTGCTATTAAATAGGGTTTCCATTACCATTCAGATACCCCTTCCCAATTGGAAATTACAGCTTAATAAATGTAATAAGGAAACTCTAAATTTTATCCGATGTGTCTCACAGAAGAGAAAAATGAATGTAGGAGTTTTCCACTACCAGGACATTTAAAACTAAAAAGTACATGTGAACCTTTCAATTACAAGGCACACTGCTCGAAGGGCTACCAAGGGCCAACCTTAGAGGTGACGTATATGTAATTAAAAGGGAGTTTAGGACTTGCAAAGGTTTTTTTTTGCCAAGTCGGCATGGTAGTTTGAAACTGCTTTCAGGCTGTGATGGCACGCCTAACACTTGTCTTATAGTGCTACTTAATTTGGTGGTACAGTAAGTGGTGCAGGCTTATTGGTAGCATTACATTTACAGGCCCTGGGCATATAGTATACAAATCTACAAGGGAGTTATAAGTAAATTAAATGTGCTAATGGGGTATATGTCAATTTAACCATGTTTTAGGGCAGTGAACATCAGCACTTTAGCACTGGTTAGCAGGGGTAATGTTCACAGAGACCTATGGCCAACAAAAAGAAATGCAGAAAAAAATGACGCAGGAGAGGGAAAATATTTGGGGGCAGACCCATTGTAAGGTTGGAAGGGCTAACAGCCAGCAAAAACGAAGTCTACAAAAACTTGAGGATTGAAAGCAAAAACTATGGAGGAAAACCACATCAAGGATGTCAGATCAAACACATGGCTATAGATAGCATACAAAAGAAACAATTCCAGCCTGGAAATCAGTATCACAGGAGTTGGACATTGAACACCATCTGCTTCCACCACTGTGGAGGAGATGAGAGAGACCACCCATCAACAAGAAGCTATTTCACAAGTGATCAACATATACACCTCAGAACCCATATTACCTTCTACAGGTCAGTCATATTCGCTAAATTATTCTATACATTTATGTATTGGAAATAGGGGTGGGCGGAATTTGCGAAAGCGACTTTCGCAAATTATGGCGAAAATGTTAGAAATCTCCACAAACAAGCGGAAATATCGCGAAGATGCGGAAGTTTTTTTCCTGCCCGTTCGCGATATTTTCTGCATGGTTGCGGGTCGCTAACTTACCCCTGCGGTTGCTCGCGGGCGCGGCCATCTTGTTTTCAGTTGTCTCGCGGTGCATGATCGCCAGAAAAAAGACGTGATCGCGCGACGCATGACGTCACTGCGGACGCGAACTGTCGCGAGACAGCGCAAATGGCTAAAACAATACAACATCTCATGGAGAACGCGACCGGATCGGGAAAACTTGTCGGCAAACGCGGGGATTCAGGTAAGGCGATCGCGCGCGCGCGCGCGAGAATGTATTATTTTACAGCGCGAGCAAGAACCAAATTATCGCAAAGCTGCGGAATGCGGAAATTTTGATATTTCCGCGCTCTCCGCGGAAATGCCAAATTATCGCAAATTCCGCGAACGGAACAGAAATTTTGCCCAGGCCTAATTGGAAAATGTATTTGATAAATATGCATGTAGAAATTGCAATCAGCTTCATCAATATATTGTACAAAACGTTTTATAAAAACTTCCCAAACGTAATGTAAGATATGTAGTTTACAAACATTTGACTAGCTTATATATGTTTGTTGCAGGGATTCTGCACATACACAGAACTATGCGCAAGATTATGGGACATCAGTGTATAGGGGCTGTGCCTTCCTACCATCTTAGTTCCCACGAGCCCCAGACCGACTAGCTATAGTGTCTTGCTCACTCTCCTACACACTCACGGAGAAACAAATGATTAGACACCCCAGAACACAACACTCCCCTATCTCTCAGGAATCGCGGTAAAAAGAAACTCCTTTTCGCTCACATTCTCGTACCTGTCCACAATAAGATCTGACAGAGACACGAATATAGTTTGTTTGAAATGTTTATTTTAACTACCATGCTCTAACATGCAGTATAAATGCCACAGCAAGCAGAATAATGCATAACACGAATATGGTTAGCATTGCAGCTAGGCCATACATCATAAAGGGAGATGTCATCATATAAAGGCAATGGAGACATGGCTATCATGCCAAACCTCCTTCCCCTGGGTTAGAAGAAGTATTATTACATAATTGAAGACCACTTGGGTTTGTCAGCAGACCCCATACCTTAGACCATAGATGGTATTCATACATCATAGGTGCGTGCTGCTCTTCTCCCAAGAAAGGCCCCTACCCAAGGGTGTGTCCCCTAAACATGTATACCCGTAATATCAAAGTACGAGCATCCAGCAGCAGCTGTGTAAGTGTGTTTTGTCTAGGTGCTAGTGTTTGACCAGAACAGAATAACAAGGAGCATTGTCTATGGACCTTGCTCACAATGTTCAGACTAAACTACAGGATCAGGCAGAGAACGAACACAGCAAACAGTTCTCATGCGAAAAGCATAAACAAATTCTTGCAAAAAATAAAGCTTTGTAGTAATGTGCGCAAAAGCTGCATCATGGCTGCTGTGTTCATGCTAACTTAGTGATGTCGACAATGTCACTATCGGCCATGAGACATGATGTCATACACTTCTTTATAATTGGTGTGTAAACTGATAATTTGGAAAATAATTGATCCTATTTTTTTACTATAAATTGTATAAATGTTTAACTTTTTTCAATTTTGAAGAAAAAAGATACATTCTTTACTAAACGTCCATTAGTCAGTTATGTATGACATATTTCAATTTTACACAAAATACAAAATTTAAAAATGCCATACATAACTGAATATTGAACACATTTAGTAAAGAATGTATCTTTTATGTTTAAATTCAGATGGTCCCGATCAGCCTGAAGGAAGAGAAGAATACCTGGAGCCTGAATTTAATCTTCTGGAAATGCCTGAAAGCAGCTTGTCTACACACTTGTCCATTTCATCTGAGCCTCCGAACGTGCCTGCAGTGGCTTAGGGACAACACAGAATCAAAACCCAACATTGTAGAGGTGTTGATCCAATCTTGGCTTAGTCACTTCTGCGTAACATTTGACAATATATAACAATAATAATAATAATAATATATGAACAAGTTTCAAACATTAAACAAGGCCTACTCATTCTCAGGTTTCTGATGTTGGTGTGTCTAGCCTCTTCACGTTCCTGAACTATTCATGTTTTCTGCACAAAAAAGCAACATAAGATTGTTAGCAAACTTTAATAAAATAGTTAGGAAACTCAATAAAACCATGCAGGATGAATTACAAACCTTCAGAGTAGCCAAGACAAGTTGGCCTGATGTTTTAGGCAGAGGTAATGACAATATTCATTACATCTCTTTGTGCCTGTTTCCATAAGGACTCCTTAATCAGGCATGGCCTGTGCAGGTGGGGCGTGAGGGTAGGGGGAGTCAACAGTCGATCACTTACCTTGTGCTCGCCGCATCGCCGACTCGGGTAGTAAAAAAACTGTCTGTAGAGTGAAAGCAGCGCAATAATGCTTCTTTGCATAATTGTTTGCCTTGCGAGTTATTCGAAGCTGTCTGCATGAGGTGATTAGTACTGGAGAGCAGCATACAATATGAGTTAGGATTTCTTCATGGTAGCTGCAAAGACTAAATAGTAGTGCTCACTTTTTGATTTTCCATGATTGTGCAAATTCTCCAACATCAAAGAGTTCACATCGAAAGCACAAATATTTTAAGTTGCCAAGAAATAAAGAAAGCATGACTCGAGGAGCAGTAATAAGAATCATAGGGCATATTATCAAGACAGGCGATAAAATTATCGCCGCTTTGCGGCAGAAAACTGCCGCTAAAACGGCGATAATGGACTTGATAATATGCTCTATGGAATTCCAATTGAAGCTCAGGTTGGATGTCCTTCACATCTAACATGGGCTTCGCGGCGATAACATGGGCTAAAGCGGCGATCATTTTAACGCCTGTCTTGATAATATGCCCCTTTGTTTGTTAATTGTACGTTCAGGGAGACCTGAAAGAAGATTTAGTAACAAGTCTGCAATCCCTGCTGTGTAGCCTGATATCAAATGGATGACCACTGATCAAATATCAAAAATAATTACCAAAATCAGAAAGGTTTTCATCTCCAGGATGCAATTTCAAATTAAAATCCGATAATGAAATTTTGGACTGAACTAATAGAAGCTGTGTTCAATATTTGAAGCAAATACAAGCCATCATGGGAAGCTTATATCTTTTATAAAAAAATTAACAAACAAGATCTGTCCAACTACATTCTAATTGCATTATAGGACATAAAATCCAAATACTACACATCTTTACTTTAAGAAGATCTTTCCAACCAAATTGCAGTACAGAAAATAACATTATAGCACTAAGTCTGCTAATTGATAACTCCAAATAGACACAGAGTAAATTGCATGTTTGTTTCATACATTTTAAGAAAGGTTTTGAATACATCAATAGCAGCCTGCGCCAGACAAAATTAGCCAAATAGGAGTCTCCTAGAAAAACTGTTGAAAGGGATCATAAGAATTTATACATCCAGTTTAAAGCAAGCTAAATTGATATCAGCAGCTTCATGCATAAAATACCAATAAGGAAAAAGATTAAAACAGAAAAGTGTCCTTGCAGCAAGACTCTTTCACTTGTATGTATCCAACATCAAGATGCCTTAAAACAACCCAAGCGCCTGTACACCCAAATGAATGGCCAGCGAACATTTATTCTTCAATTCGTGGACGATACTCTCTTTCTCGATCAAAGGAGCATTGGGGTTCAACACAATCTAAAGAATGTATTCCTTTATTGTGACCAAAACTAACTTGGTATTACTTGTGAGAAAACCAAACTTCTATCCAGAGGTACAAATGAAGCAAAAGCCATCACATGGAAGATAGAAAGTCAGTTATTGAACTGTATAGAACTATACACCCACCTGGAAGTCAACCTACTGTTATGTTTTGTAGTGTACCCCAAAATAGGCTTGGGAAGTCACCTAACCTTTCACCTACCTTTACCGTACCATTGAACTACATAACAGATTTGTGCTGACCTTTTACCTAGTTAGGTGCTGCATAAATGTTGTGTAAACTAGCCTCATTTATTATGCATGAGGATTCTCGGAATCACAGCAGGACTACCATCTTCTTCATAATATCTGTGTATCAGGTTTATCACCATCCTCATCCTCGGATGACAAAACACAGCAAGGTAGAACCCCTGAGGGGACCTCTTTGGGTATTGTAGGAAGGTGGATATCTGACTATGGTTACCCCCAACTTTTTGCCTAGTGTCTAGCTGGTTTTTAGACTTAGTTGGCCTGAGATCCTGCCATTCAGGATCTCAGCCTATCTGCTCTCTCTTTAAAATGGACTCCATGTACCCTAGGTGCATAACCCATTGGAATTGGATCACCCTGTGAGCCCCTGTACCAGTGTACACTAGGTACCCAGGGCATTGGTGTATCTAAGGCCTACCAGGGGCTGAAGCATGTATTGTGCCACCCCTGGCCTGGCCTAGCAATTTGACACAACTGGCTGATCACTCAGCTGGGGTAAGTTGGTGTAACCACCTATTACTTAGGTGTAGTATACCTATACCTAACCTTAAATGGGACACATGTTAACCTATAAGTCACTCCTATGGCAGGCCTTAACAATCCTGAAGGCAGAGTGCTTGGTTCCATGAGAGATGGTGCTCTGGCATGAGCTGAGCCTGTCTGCAGTGGTCGGAACAACTTCCTTCTACCGTTTCCAGATATCACCATACCATATACTCTTAAGTGCATTATGAACCTTGCGGTTAAATGCTATCTTTGGTTTGGCTTTATCAAAACATGTCGAGTAAGGTGTCATACGAATTGGAATACTAACCCCTCGCCAATTCTGGCGACGGGGTTAGCATTCCACCCTTCTAGAGGGACACGACATGTACAGAACCTAAAACCCGGGTAAAATCAGACATAGCCTCAGCTCCACAAAATGGACGCTGCCACCACAGACACAAGTCTGCCCTCCTGCTGCTGGGAGTCCTTCCAGCTTGGAAGACGTGGACAAAGGGTTTCCTGCCAGGGGAGGTGCGCGCACCACCCCAGACAGGATTTTGTGTATTGGTCAGGTAGGGCTTGAATAGAATCAGACATGCCTGAGGCTCACAAGGAGCCTCAGTGCATATGCCAGTTCAAACCGGTCCTGGGGCACACCAGCCCCAGACCTGGGGCGAGCTGGACAAAGGATTGGGGGTGTAACCGCCCCCCTTCCTGGTCCCACCCTTAGGGAGGGACCTAGCAGGTAGTCCGGCCCCTAGAATCCGCTTAAAGGTAGGAGCTGTGTCCTAAGACTTCAGACGTCCTGGAATCAACTTAACACAAAGAAGAAGACGGGTACTTCGATGTTCTGCTGCACAGAAGACTGAAGGAAATCTCCCCTATGGTCAGGGAGTGACCATCTTGCTAACGCAAGCACCAACCAGCGAATCGATGTCTGCTTTGCCGCTGCCTCCCGCCGGAGCCCGAGCCCAAAGACCAACAAGACCTGAACCTCCAGACGTCTCACAGCCCGATCCACAGTCCCTGCAAAGAAGGAACCCGTGGAGGTACCGAGACACGTGGAGCCAGCCATCTTGGAAGAAACTCGACAAGCTGCAAGCGCGACAACAGAGGCTCCCTCTGAGTTGTGCTTTGGGTCCTGGGAAGCCCAACATCTGAGCAGCATCTGCACCAAAGATGAGCCCTCCAGCATCTCCACGATCTGCGTGCGGCCCCTCTGCACTTTGCGACTTGACGTGCCTGCCCGGTCCCTGGCCCGTTGGCTAGTGGCCATTTTGGCAAACCTATTTGAAAACTACGACACTGGTCTGGTTGCTCCAGAATGGCCCCTGCTTCCCTCCAAAGGAGCAGCCCATCTGACCTTGCTGGTCAGAGTAATCAGCTTTCTTCAATTCATGCGACTCCTGCTTTTGCCAAGGCTTGTTTGCTCCCTTCGAGTCGCCGACACCGCCGACAGCGAGACCCTGCATGGGACAGCTCGTGAACCGACTCCTGGACGTCGTCGACCTTCAGGGACCACGTGGCTGCAGAGACAAGCTACACCTCTTTGCCTGTTTGCACCCAACATCGCCTGGTACCTACCTGGTGCCACGCCGGTCACTGGCTAGTGACTGTGAACACTGTCCCCTCTGCTTACACTGCATCTCTTCTGGACCGACCGCCTGCAGCATCTTTGTCATCAGGCTCCATTGAACAGATAGACGAAACCCGACGCACTTCGAGACCTATGCACCCGCTTCCTGTGGGTGAGGTAAAGCTGGCACTCCGGTGCACAAGTGTAGAGTAACATCTCTAATGTCTAGATCTGAAGTCTTGATTTCGTAGTTCAACCAGAAGACCCTTTTAGCAGTAACTTTTGAACTTTTACGCACCCATTGAAAACCTATGGGAGCCCGCGTGTAACTTTCCTCACTGCACACGCGACCCGTGGACCTCCTGGTCACTAACTGAAGTTAGCTCCTTGTAGGCCCAGCAATTCTAGTGGCCCTAGGCCTTTTCCCTTTCCTGTTCGTGGTACTTATACCACTATTTTAGTATATGGTTTGATCGGCCACCAGGGCCTATCCATATAAAGTGCAACTTCTGTATATTATAATACTTTCTTGTTTAACGATTTGTGCTCCTGTGCTCATAAAGAGTCTAGGGGATACTTTGAGTAATAAATACATATATATTTTGAATATATATCTGTGTGGTGTCCTTTCATTGGTATAAAAGGGGGTTACATATGGTAAGACAGCTTGCTTCACATGCCTAAACGAGTTTAGCCTGAAAGACTGCTTAGCCTACGCTACCACTAGGGCAGCTGGTCCGAAAAGGTTGACTTCAACCACACCATAAGGGTTGCTTGGCATGGTACAAGGTGGTCTCACGGACTCTGGCTGATCCGAATGGGAGATGGGCGATAGCTCAGATATCCTTCTCTAACCGTAAAATAATAATTTGTACAATTTATGGTCCGAATAATAATTCCTCTGATATTTTCACTTTTCTTAGCTCAGAATTGTTAGACTGGTCTGGTAGTGATGGGTGACTTAAATTGCATTATGGATAAAAAAATTGACACTACAAATACTAGATCTAGGGGCAGAATGAGCCACGTGAGGTTAGCAATTAAAGATTTGCTCTATTTACACCAATTGGAGGATGCTTGGAGAGTGCTCTATCCCACCCAGCCAGGTTTTACCTATTTCTCACATCCGCATAAACATTACTCACGGATAGATATGATGTTCATAAAATATAATATGTTGGTAAACTCTAGCATGGTGGTCTGCCCCAAGATAACCTCGGATCATAATCCTATAATGTTGACGATAACTCTAGATCACGACGAGCCTGTTAAAACTAGAGATTTTACATTTCCAAAGCACTTGTTGAATAATTCAGAATACATAACATTTATGCAAGAAGCCCTCAAGGAATTTCTTGTCAACAACCTACACTCTACATCTTTGGCGAATGTCTGGGACTGCCTGAAGGCATATGTAAGGGGGATTACATTACAATATATAATTAAACAAAATCGGTCTCAATTTAATCTGATGGACAGTGATTACAGGAAGTATATGGAGTTAGAACAACAGCATGCACATTCTATTATACTAAATGATGCTGAGGAACATCGAATATACTTACAGGTAATAGATCTGCGAGCAAAGCTGGGTAGAAGACTCAAAGATAAAGCGGGAACTGAGTTCATTAAGTTTAAAACGCGCCAATATGAGTATGGCGAGCAGATAGGACGAGTGCTGGCCCATCAGTTAGCGGATCAAAAAGCTAAGATTTATATAAAAAAAGTTATTGGGCTTAATGGTAACACTTTTTCAAAACCGCAGGAGATTGTTGAACAATTCTGCCTATTTTATACGGAATTGTATAGAGAAACAACGTGTCCTAATAGACAGTTATCTACTACATACATACATAAGAGTGGTCTGCCCGCACTGGACCCGTCTCAGGTCTCAAGTTTAGAGAGAAATGCTGACTTGGACGAGCTTATTTCTGCAATTGGGGCGTTACCCACAGGTAAAGCAGTTGGGGAAGATGCGCTTCCACTTGAATTTTATAAAACATTTAGAGATCTTCTGGCCCCAATTTTATTAACATTGATTAACGGGATACTTATGGGTGGGGACTCCCCCCCTTCCTGGAACAGGACCAATATTATCGTATTTCCCAAAAAAGATAAGCCACCTGACAACCTCGGCTCATATAGACCGATATCCTTAATTAACTCAGACGCAAAGATCTTTTCTAAACTGTTAGCAATTTGCCTTGCCCCTTTAATGCATTACCTAGTGTCTGAGGAACAACACGGCTTTATTCCTGGCAGGGACACTGCTGCGCATATTAACACGGCTATAGTCGTATTTGACGTTGCAAACCAATTGGAACAGCAGATTGGGATGATTATGCTGGATGCCGAGAAGGCCTTTGACCGGGTGGCCTGGGGCTCTTTGTGGTGTACGATGGTCTCCTTTGGCCTCGGCCGGGGATTTATCTCCGCTATTCAGAAACTTTATCAAAATCCCACTGCTATTATTAAGTACAATGGCCATGCTTCGTCAGTGTTCAATATTGCTCGCGGTACACGGCAAGGGTGCCCGCTCTCTCCGTTATTATTTGCACTATATATCGAGCCCTTTATAAAGCACTTACTTCTCAATACATCCATATTACCAGTTATCTTTAATGGCACATTCCTGAAAGTAACGGCCTACGCGGATGATATCGCTGTTTTCTCTACTAGGCCATTAGAAACTATCTCTGAAATAACTCAAGAAGCGCAGCGATTTGGGCTATTTTCTGGTTACAAACTGAATTTGAACAAAACACAGTCTATCTTAAACTTTACTTTGACATGCGCCCCAGCATCATTAGGCATTACAACCTCGGCTAAATATTTGGGGGTAGTTTTAAGTGCTAATACGGATGACATATTCGACTTAAACTATACACCGCTTTTGAAAAAGGTGAATGACGACTTACGCAGGTGGCAAAAGCTTCCACTGACAATTATGGGTAGGTGCAATATAGTTAAAATGAATGTACTCCCTAGATTCCTTTACTTATTTCGCACCATTCCCCTAAAGATTCCGTTGTCTTTTTTTAAGCGCTTAGATAGTACGCTCGGAAGTTTTATCTGGAATCATCGGAGAGCAAGACGGGCGCTTAGATACATCAAGTTATCTTATAAACAGGGAGGCTTCAAACTTCCAGACTTCAGAGCCTATTATTGGGCTGCCTTCATTAGTCGAATCCAGTCTTGAACTAAAGGACCCCAGGTGAGGAAGCCTTGGTTAGCGTACCAGTTGGCATCTGGCTCCAACACTGGACTCCTGCTTCAGTATATATCTGACCCCAATTATTTTAAGAGAGTTTGATTTAAGACTATTTGTCATATTCACTATATTTGGCGAGACATATGCAGAAAGTTTAATCTTTCTGATTTACACGAATTTACTTATCTTTGGGGTAATCCTAAGTTTCCCGATATATTCTCAGACTCTGTCACACAATTATGGCAACAAGAGGGAATCACAACTCTGGGACAGCTCTATGACGAAAATGGCTTCAAGTCATTTCAGTCCTTATCAACGGTATTTGGGCTTACGCACAATTCGTTTTTTTAAATATTTACAAATTAGGAACTTTTTTATGCAAGGCAAAGGTCTATTGGCTCTCCCCTCTACTACAGAAGTTCTACGCATCATCTTTAAGAGCAGTACCCGTGGTCTGATAGGGAGAGCTTATGCCAGTTTTATGGAAGAATCTGATGATGATTTCCCTCAGGTTACAGCTAAATTAAATACTCTGTTCAGTATAAAGGCGACCCCGGAAGAAGTATCAGACTCACTTGTTAGAATCAGTTCTTCTGTCACCTCAATTAATCTAAAACTGCAACAGCATCGTATCTTATTTATGTTATATTATACCCCAAAAGTGATTTCCAAATGGTCTGTCTCAAATAATACTATTAAATCTCACTGCCCTAAATGTAACAAATTTGCTGCAGATCTGCGGCATATGTTTATTACTTGCCCCATGCTCGTTGACTTTTGGTGTAAGATAGTCTATGAACTGAGTAAATTAACGGGTAAAACAACGGTTCTATCAGAAAAAGAAATCCTATTGGGGTTACTAGTGGATACTGGTAATGTCACAAATTCCTTTGTGTTAATTTTTATGGCCTGTGCTCGCCTGACCATTGCTCGTGTATGGATAGAAAAGTCTAGTCCTACTATTAATGAATTCTGGTTACTGTTGAGGGGGGTTTATGAAATGGAGTTGGCCTTGTCAAAAGCAAGGGGTCCACGTTCTTTAGTCAAATTTGGACGGCTTTGGGCCTGCCTCGAGTGGGACTAAAAATATATGTAGTCATCCTTGCTGAAAAACTTGGTTTGGTCATGATTTGGTATACTAATATGATAGATTTAAAAGTATCCATCTGTATTTATTTATTTATCCAACACAACAGTATTCCAAGGTATAGAAAATGCTTGGTTTTTTAGGTGGTTTTTTTTCTCTTTTAAATTTGTCGGTAGTAGATGAATATGATTTGTATGTTTCCTTCCTTTTTTCTTCTTTGTATGTTGTGACTGTGACCAATAAAGTTAAAAAAAAAAAAAAAAAAAAAAAGTACAGCAGGTTCCTGAAGACCAGTGAGCAGCAATCTTATGGCTCTCCTTTGAAGGTAGAGGCAGAGATAGACTCCTCACTGTTAGAGAGGAGGATGTCAGAAACTACAGAGCCCTGAAGAGTGTCCTGGTTGATGGGTTAGGCTTAACCACTGAACAGTACAGGTTAATGTTCAGAGATACCCAGAAGACACAGACTCAGGACTGGTCTGAATATGTGGAATGTGCCACTAAGGCTTTGGAGGGTTGGTTGCTGGGAAGTAAGGTTTCAGATTATACAGGATTGTACAATTTGATGATGAGAGAGCAGATTTTAAGTAACTGAAAAAACCAGCTTCTCCATCAACACCTGGTAGACTCAGATTTGACCTCTCCCCAAGAATTGGGAAAGAGGGCAGATAAATGGGTCAGGACCAGGATTAGGCCTAAAAACCAGGGTGGTGACCAAAAGAAAGATATCACCAAGCCTTGAGAGAAGGGTGGGGATAAAGCAAAAGAGAAATCTTCCTCAGGGCCCCAAAACTCCACACAGGGTGGTGGGTCCCAAGCTCCCTCCTCTACCACAAGTAAAAAGCCTTACTGCCATGAATGTAAAATTCCTGGGCATTGGAAAACTGACAGCAGTTGCCCAAAGGCTAAAACCAAAACTGTTCCTCCAATTACTCCTGTCACACCACCTATTACTGTCAGCAGTAATCCCCCAGGTGGTGGGAGTGCCCCCAGAAATTTGGGTGGGTTTACTTGGGGAACACAGGGGGACCCTGGCTTAGCCAATTCCCCTACAGCAACCACTCTTGTCTGTGATGGTGGCATGGGGTTTGCCAACTTCACTGCCTGTCCCAACACTTTGGGTAGGTACAGACAGGAGCCCTACATCAATGGTACAAAAACTGAGGCCTACAGATACACTGGAGCTAGCATCACTATGGTGGCCCATTGGCTAGTTCCCTCTGAGCAGCTTTTGCCTGGTTTCTCCTACCAGGTAACTAACATTGATGTCAAACAGAACAGTCATCCCATGGCAGAGGTATGTCTCAGCTGGGGAGGTGTCACTGGCCCTAAAAGGGTGGCAGTGTCCCCAACCTTGCCTGTAGACTGCTTACTGGGGAATGACTTAGAACTCTCAGCTTGGGCTGGAGTTGAACAAGACACCCATTCTAAAATGCATTCAGGATCTCAGCCTATCTGATCTCTCTTTAAAATGGACTCCATGTACCCTAGGTGCATAACCCATTGGAATTGGATCACCCTGTGAGCCCCTGTACCAGTGTACACTAGGTACCCAGGGCATTGGTGTATCTAAGGCCTACCAGGGGCTGAAGCATGTATAGTGCCACCCCTTGGCCTGGCCTAGCAATTTGACACAACTGGCTGATCACTCAGCTGGGGTAAGTTTGTGTAACCACCTCTTACTTAGGTGTAGTATACCTATACCTAACCTTAAATGGGACACATGTTAACCTATACGTCACTCCTATGGCAGGCCTTAACAATCCTGAAGGCAGAGTGCTTGGTTCCATGTGAGATGGTGCTCTGGCATGAGCTGAGCCTGTCTGCAGTGGTCGGAACAATTTCCTTCTACCGTTTCCAGATATAGCCATACCATATACTCTTAAGTGCATTATGAACCTCGTGGTTAAATGCTATCTTTGGTTTGGCTTTATCAAAACATGTCGAGTAAGGTGTCATACGAATTGGAATACTAACCGCTCGCCAATTCTGGCGACGGGGTTAGCATTCCACCCTTCTAGAGGGACACGACATGTACAGAACCTGAAACCCGGGTAAAATCAGACATAGCCTCAGCTCCACAAAATGGACGCTGCCACCACAGACACAAGTCTGCCCTCCTGCTGCTGGGAGTCCTTCCAGCTTGGGAGACGTGGACAAAGGGTTTCCTGCCAGGAGAGGTGCGCGCACCACCCCAGACAGGATTTTGTGTATTGGTCAGGTTAGGGCTTGAATAGAATCAGACATGCCTGAGGCTCACAAGGAGCCTCGGTGCATATGCCAGTTCAAACCGGTCCTGGGGCACACCAGCCCCAGACCTGGGGTGAGTTGGACAAAGGATTGGGGGTGTAACCACCCCCCTTCCTGGTCCCACCCTTAGGGAGGGACCTAGCAGGTAGTCCGGCCCCTAGAATCTGCTTAAAGGTAGGAGCTGTGTCCTAAGACTTCAGACATCCTGGAATCAACTTAACACAAAGAAGAAGACGGGAACTTCGATGTTCTGCTGCACAGAAGACTGAAGGAAATCTCCCCTATGGTCAGGGAGTGACCATCTTGCAAACGCAAGCACCAACCAGCGAATCGATGTCTGCTTTGCCACCGCCTCCCGCCGGAGCCCGAGCCCAGAGACCAACAAGACCTGGACCTCTAGACCTCTCACAGCCCGATCCACAGTCCCTGCAAAGAAGGAACCCGTGGAGGTACCGAGACACGTGGAGCCAGCCATCTTGGAAGACACTCGACCAGCTGCAAGCGCGACAACAGAGGCTCCCTCCGAGTTGTGCTTTGGGTCCTGAGAAGCCCAACATCCAAGCAGCATCTGCACCAAAGGTGAGCCCTCCAGCATCTCCACGATCTGCGTGGGTCCCCTCTGCACTTTGCGACTTGACGTGCCTGCCCGGTCCCTGGCCCGTTGGCTAGTGGCCATTTTGGCAAACCTATTTGAAAACTACGATGCTGGTCTGGTTGCTCCAGACTGGCCCCTGCTTCCCTCCAAAGGAGCAGCCCATCTGATTTTGCTGGTCAGAGTAATCAGCTTTCTTCAATTCCTGCAACTCCTGCTTTTGCCAAGGCTTGTTTGCTTCCTTCGAGTCGCCGACACCGCTGACAGCGAGAGACTGCGTGGGTCAGCTCGTGAACCCACTCCTGGATGTTGTCGACCTTCAGGGACCACGTGGCTGCAGAGACAAGCTACACCTCTTTGCCTGTTTGCACCCGACATCGCCTGGTACCTACCTGGTGCCACGCCGGTTACTGGCTAGTGACTGTGAACACTGTCCCCTCTGCTTACAGGTCTTCTACAACTCCGATCCACCCTTGGATCCACCGCATCTCTTCTGGACCGACCGCCTGCAGCATCTTTGTCATCAGGCTCCATTGAACAGATAGACGAAACCCCACGCACTTCGAGACCTATGCACCCGCTTCCTGTGGGTGAGGTAAAGCTGGCACTCTGGTGCACAAGTGTAGAGTAACATCTCTAATGTCTAGATCTGAAGTCTTGATTTCGTAGTTCAACCAGAAGACCCTTTTAGCAGTAACTTTTGAACTTTTACGCACCCATTGAAAACCTATGGGAGCCCGCGTGTAACTTTCCTCTGTGGAAATATGGATTTTTCTGGTCAGTTATGTCCCCTATCTTGGACCCCAACGGTTCCATGTGCATGTCACAAGTACATGTATGTTTCCTCCAGTTCCAGTTATGAAGACGCAAATACATGTGCGTCCACCGTCAACATGTCCTCTGTCAGATCCGCCATGAATAGGCCGGATATTCCATTCCTAAATATGAAAGGCCACCGGCTTTATATGGTTCAGTTACTCCATTTTGCAGTCCAGGCAAGTAGGCCCTGATTCTGTCATCAAACTCTTCTTGCCTTCTGCCTCTGAAAGCTCCAGTCTGAGCCTGCATCTGTGACCATGAACTTTGTCTCATTCCCTGCGCGGCTCCCGAAGCCTGACATCAGCCTATTCTCTGCCAAGAACTGTATTTCACCTTCGAATTATCTGCTTCCCCCTCAGCCGATGCATTCCTGCCTAGTAGTTAAGTAAACATTCTTCCAGTTACCGAGCAAAAGGCCCGGCTTCTCTGTCCTCATGCAAGTAATTCATAGCCCTGTTACCATGGAATATTCCTACCCCCTCACATTTAGTGTAGACACTTAGACGCTTGTACACGCACGCACAGTCAGTATAGAATAGATTCTGTCCGAGAGTCCTTCTTTTGTGGATAACATAGTTCTTTAAACATAGGATGTTAGATATGATTTGGGATTAGGTTGACTTGACCCCCCAGACTTTTTGTCTCCACATGTAGAGCTAAATGTCAAGTCCCCTTCACCCCCTAGTTACACGTCAATTACACGTCATGCTGCTGCGCGCGCATCTATGCCAAGTATTATCTTATAGATCCACCTATATGTGACATCATAACCAATTATGTTCCTTTTTACTCCTTATTACACCCATTTTTCGGTTACGTGTGTAACTCGTCATTTTCCTTATCAATTGTTACGCCTACTGCATTCGCTTCATTGTAATGTATGATCTATAAAAGTCATTTCATGTCAATAATGTATGTACTTCACTTCCTGAACCCCCGTGGTGATGGAACTTGGAGCAACCGATTATAATCGACCATTGGAATAAAGCCCATTCCGAACCTCTAATACCACGGATTCTGCCTCTCATTTTACTGAGCTATTTTATTATGTTTCTGTATCAAATTAAGTCCAGGTAAAGGAATTTTATTTACCACATGAATGGCGCCCGAACAGGGACACTTTCTCATCTCACGCGCCGGCGGTGAGTTGCAGGCCCGGTCTCCTGCCACAGCTGGACGGACAATAACGCGTACCAGCAGGATTTCCTGTAGCTCCCTCCGGTCAAGCGGGGGCGACTGAGACTGCGATCAACACCCAGACGAGGCGGTGAGAAGTGCGAAGTATCCCGACCAGAGCCCAGCTGAGAGAGCAAGATCCGAGGTATACAGAGACCCACCAGTTCGAAGTCAAGCCCAGTTTCCGACGAGTCGAGTCGAGTCCAGTCCGGTTCAAGTTCAAGTTACCGAGGCCTTCCGTTTCCGAAGCTACCCGGTGAGTACCATTACTGGGGAGGCATTTCTGACGTGCACATAGGTTGTGCCGGTCAAGACGGGTTTGGGTACACAAATCCGGTCTGCACTGTTTTAGCAGTGTATCTGTACTGTTTAGCAGTATATCAAGTATTCCGAAGTATCTAGTTATTGTCAAGAATTAAGCTTGGTGATTAGTTATGCAGACGATCATCATTGTTGTTTCAGTTAAAGGTTTAATGTTTAATGTTTAATGTGTTTAAAAACGTCCTGCATATTGTGGTATGAATGGTTGTTCATTATTGTGCTTTTGTATTAAGTGTGTTCAAGATTAAGTATCGGATCAGTTGTCAATATGCCGCTCTTTTCGAAACTAAGACAGATCACTACAAGAAAAGGGGTACTCGAAGAAGCCGTTCCTATTCCTCCTAGGGACACTCCAGGGTACTTCATGTATCATAAACATGGCTTAGACGCTATATTATTTCTTGATTTATGGGTAGATTACACCAAGGAATTACCAGAAAGTCAGAGGTGGCCCGCAGCGGGAACCTGGGATGCAGAGTGCATCATGAAAGTCGAGGAAGAGTTATGGAAAAGGAAAGTCAGACAGTCACAGAAAGATGCCGTTGAGTTATGGCGTAAAGAATCTCATAGACGTATGGAAAAAGCACGTAGACAGGAAGAAAAGAATAAAGAGAGTTCAAATAAAGTTCGAGAGAATCCATTAATTGAGGAAGGTATCCGAGTGAAATCAGAACAAGTAGACAGACAAAGAAATGCCCTTATGAATGGTATGTATCCCCTTCTGGCCGAAGGATTACCTAAGGCTACTCCAGAGATACCGAAAGACTTGCCACCCCCATTATTCCCAATCAAGGTACATCCTAAGGGGCATCCTAGAACCGCAGAAGATGTTTTTCTTTCCTCATATTTAGATGACGCAGCTCCCGAGTATGCTAATTCCGCCCCACATAGACCGCATACCAGGGAGATCCAACGCCAAGATCCAGTACCCGTATCCCTACAGCAACAAATCGAGTCACAAGTTCCGGCAAGCACATCTGTTTCTGCATCCATCCCTACAGCTACTTCTATAGCTGTGTCCACACCTGTAGTTGCTGTGTCACGTTCAACGAATCCTTTCACACCCGACACCCCAGATGGGGCCACGGGAGGTGCTACCAATATTTTTTCTACGCCACCCAGAATAAATAAACTTACTTTTCAAGAGTCAGCACATTCACGTACACCCAAACTCATAAGTGCCCGTACGCTTAAGGAACTTCTTATAGATTGTAGATATGACCCTGTGCCCGGTAAAGAGGACGAAATGACCCTGGCATCATTGCGTATCAGACGAGCCGCAGTGTATTTAGGGAAGTTACCAGGAATGACTGCGCATCTAGATAAAATATATCATTTTGTCCAAACAGGGCGAGATCCAGAATGTATTAACAGAGCTATGGAATACCAGAAAGTAGAGATACAGGGGGAACTGTTACGTTTCCTCATAAATTGTGTGATCAGAAATCAAGACCGACCGGGGGTAGACCCGGAAGCAATGCAAATTCTTACCAGATGGAGCCAGAATATATCAGAAGGTAGACATGATAAACAAAATTGTATAATAGCCATGTGCCGAAAGATCCGTAAAGAAATAGAACGCCTACACGAAGAGAGATTAGAGGTAGACGAGTTCGAACAAAGCGAGGAAGAAGGGTCAGGACTGCCCACAGGACAGTCAGACACCATAGCCTATGTAGGAAGAGGAAGATCTTGTAATAGTAATAGATGTCTTATTGACCCGATACGTCCGATATGTCCAGATAATAACAGGAATTTCCAAATACCTATAATTAATATAAGGTCTAACGAGCATTCGTTCCAAACCGCCGACAAACTACTCCGAGAACGAAGGGGTTATCATTTTCTCGATTCTATGGACGAACAAGATTTAGCCAGGGCAGCTGTCCATTGGGTGGACAGTCCCGGAAAATATAGTGATGATACAGTAGCACGCACATTTTTGAATCTCACCCCAGATGAACAGAGGTTAGCTGGGATTTATATGATTCAACAACTCATTATACTATATCGGAGTCAGCATTCGGACCCTGGTCCCTTACCTGACATATTGACTGAATTGCTTATGAATAAATGGAGAGGTGCAGGTACTAAATTAATTAAAGAAATTCTAGAATCAAGAAAGCAGTATATTCTTTTTGTATGCGCAGAGCATGTCTCATTGCCCATCAAGGAAAGAACCACGTATTACATGGATAGACAGAATCCCTTACGAGAAGTGCACCCAATAAAAGGCGAGGACAACGAGTTTAAGCGCGTATTTGTATATACGCCCATATCAAAAATAGAATTGTTACAAATGAAGAAAGTGGTACCCAGTCATGACAAAGACCCAGCGGGTTTTCACCGAGAAATTAAAGACATGTTACTCATGGGAGAGTATACCTATCCCGACATTATGACAATATTAAAGGTATTGATGCCTGCTGGTATTTATGAGAAACTCAAGGAAAAAGAGTGGGAGGTAGGAGACCAAAAGATAGAATGGTCAGTGTTAGAAGCGGAAGAAAAGGCCCGAACTGCAGGAGCAGGACTGGGGGATAAAACTAAAGCACTACCAGGTTTACTAGTACAGGTACTGCCACGTTTATTAACTACGAAAAAGGAAGATTGGGGTACAATTTCAGCCTGTAAGCAGAAGCAAGATGAAGACACTAGTGATTACTATGCCCGATTTGAAAAATGTTTTGGTATAAATAGTGGCATAAAAGCAAGTAGCGAATCATACCCACATCTGTTTGTGACAAAATTAGTGGAAAATGCCCTGCCCCCAGTAAAGAATAGAGTATTAAAATTCGAGAGTACCTGGCAAGGTAACACTCCATCACAAATGTTACAAATGTTACAGTACCATCACAATAGAATTAGAGAGGAACAAGAACATGAACACAGACGCATGAAAGACACGAAAATGAAAATGCTAGTTTCCCAGACAGTTCCAGCTGAAGGACATAAAAAGGGTATGACACATTCCGATTCAGCAGGACCTGTAAAAGGGACATGCAATTGTTGTAAAAAGCCAGGTCATTACGTACACGACTGTCCAGTTTTAAAACATAATATCGCCATAGGTAAAACACAAGAAAGATCACGGCCACTCAGACAAGATCAGAATGAACAAGGAGCTCTGCAGCATGCACAGGCCATGCCAGCCGCACAACAGCCAATACAGTTTGTGCCAGCTGCACCACCGTTGCCTGTTGCTGCCACACAGACAACAACACGACAAATGTATCAGACCGCACAGTATGAATACCCTGAGTATCAGCGTTACGCATGAACTAGCCTAGAGAGGGAAGTTGACTTACCCCTTATTGAAATACCTGTAGATCAAGAAGGACCTTATGTACATAGTGAATTATTAGGCCAAGATAGAAAATTTTTACTCGATACAGGGGCAAGTCGAACAACTATAAAACGTAGTGAAGTTCCAGGGGCACCCCTCTCAGGCTCTCAGAATATTTCCCTTGGTTTTTCAGGCAAACCTATTGTTAATGAAGTATCACAGCCTCTTCCACTTACGATAGGACCTCTGACCCGAACTACAGATTTATTGCTTACTAAATCATGTCCAGAAAACTTGCTAGGAATAAAAACACTGAAAGCCCTAGGAGCCATAATATGTTGTTCTCCGGAAGGAGTAAGGTTGTTTTTACGTGATTTTAAAGGTCACTATGTGTCTAGAGACATGGATCCCCGACTGCAGACTTTACCTACACATCTATGGGCACGAGGCCCTACTGATGTTGGATGCATGAATATTACACCATATCGAGTCACATTAAAGGCAGGAGTGGTGCTACCACGAATGCGACAATACAAGTTACCACCAGATGCTGTAGTGGCTTTACTACAAATCATTGACGAGCTCATTGCCCAAGGAGTAGTTGTGGAAACAGACTCCAATGTATGTAATTCACCGATAATTCCGATTCTTAAACGAACAGATCCAAAGGCCCCGCCAGTATATCGATTGGTTATTGATCTGCGCGAATTAAACAAATGCATTGTGCCACAATTTCCTGTGGTCCCAGATATCTCGTCATTACTGACAGCTATTGATTCCGAAGCAACATTCTTTACTGTAATTGATCTCAAGAATGCCTTTTTTAGCGTCCCAATAGATCCGGAAAGCCAATATTTGTTCGGATTTAGTTTAAATGGACGTAGCTTTAAATTCTCACGCGCACCTCAAGGATTTACAGAAAGCCCCAGCATCTATAGCCAAGCACTGAATCGAGAACTAGATAGTATCCACATGCCAGTTAACACTGCTCTGCTCCAATACGTCGATGATCTGCTGATCACCGCGAGAAACGAACCGGAATGTGAAAAAGCATCACTGACAGTTTTACAATTTCTAGCCGAAAAGGGGCACAAGGTGTCCCCTTCTAAGCTGCAATTCTGTGTCCAGCGAGTTATTTATCTTGGACACTCGCTGTCCAAGGAGGGAAGGCAGCTTACACCGGACCGCATTCAGTTAATAGCTAACATGCCAATACCCAAGACACAAAAGGAGGTGCGGGCTTTCATAGGCCTCACTTCATATTGTAGGCAGTGGATCCCTCAGTATGCATTTCTAGCAAAACCACTCATTCAGTTAACCACACAGGAGGCAGCCACATCGACTGTCCTCCCTTGGACTCAGGAACATACACAAGCTTTTGAAAGCTTAAAGAAAGCTTTATGTCAAGCACCTGTTTTAGCAACACCATGTTACAGAAAACAGTTTACACTCTTTGTTACAGAACGCGAAGGTACTGCCTTGTCAGTACTCACACAGGAACAAGCAGGAGCACACAAACCATGTGCTTATTTTTCTAGTACATTAGATCCCGTAGCTCAGGCTTTGCCTGCATGCCTAAAATCAGTAGCAGCGACAGCTTTAGCAATCAGACAAAGCGATGCCATAGTGTTGGGACATCCATTGACAGTTCAAGTACCACACGCAGTAGAGGTTCTTGTAAATAGAACGCAAACACAACACTTGACTATAGCGCGACTTACAGGGTACGAACTTACATTGTTTCAGCCACATATAGAAATCAGACGCTGTAACACATTGAATCCTGCCACACTTTTGCCAGTAATCGGAACAGACCCACTAGCTCATGACTGTATTGAAGTTATTACAATCACGACGAAACCCAGACAAGACTTGACAGATGTTCCATTGTCAGATCCAGACCTGACGTTGTATGTAGATGGTTCATGTATGAGAACAAGTACAGGAGAGTTAGTGGCTGCTTACGCAGTCACCACAGATACTAAAGTCATTGAAACTAATCGTATAAATACTTTGTCAGCTCAAGCCGCAGAGCTCATCGCTCTGACACAAGCCTGTATTCAAGCCACGAATAAAAAAGTCAACATATACACTGATTCACGTTATGCATTCGGAGTTGTACATGACTTCGGCGTGCTGTGGCGAGAGAGAGGTTATTTAACTTCCCACGGTGCCCACATTCAGCACGGACCCCTCATTCATGCCTTATTAGATGCAATACATCGACCCACTGCAATATCAATTATGAAATGTAAAGCTCATACGAAAGTTACTGATATCATTTCCCAAGGCAATGATCTAGCCGACAGAACAGCTAAACAGACTGCTCAAACTCAAACCCCCGACATGATAAAGACAATAGTCCCGACACCGACACAGTGTATGACAGTTAAAGATCCTACTCTTGACGTAATTGACATACAGACACATGCTACACCAGACGAAATAAAGAAATGGACTGAATTAGGAGGGATCCAAACGGACCAAGGATGGATGATGAAGGAAAAGTCTGTATGGTTCCTTCCTGATTCAATGGTCCAAGTTATAATTAACACTATACATAGTCCAGCACATCTAGGAGAAAAAGCTATGCTAGACAGCATTCAACACATTTGGTTCAATAAACATTTACGAGCAGCAGCCAAACAAAAGGTCCGTACCTGTATGATCTGTTGTCAGTTTAACCCAGGAAAAAGCGTTCCCGTAGAACAGGGTGGATTTCATCCTCCTAATCACCCTTTTGAAGCCCTCCAGATGGACTATATCCAGATGGAACGATGTCGAGGATTCAAATATGTTCTCGTAGTTGTCTGCGCTCTGTCCCGTTGGACAGAGGCATACCCGGTTTCAGATTACACTGCCCCGACTACTGCCAAACAGTTGGTTCGAGAATTCTTCCCACGATACGGTTTACCACGTGTTGTCTACTCAGATAACGGCCAGCCGTTCTCATCCAAATTAATGAAACATGTTTCACTTCTGTTAGGATATCAGTGGAAATTCCACTGTGTCCGACACCCCGAGGCAGCAGGTCTCGTAGAAAGACATAATCAGATACTGAAAATCAGATTGTCCAAAATATGCAGAGAGAAAGGTGTCGACTGGATAGTAGCGTTACCAGTTGCACTCTTTTACATGAGAATGGTAGCACACTCTCGAACAGGGCTATCCCCGTATGAGGTGATCTTCGGCAGACCACCAAATATGTGGGGGACGCCTATACCACGCAAAATAACTGATATTGACTGTAATATGCTGACAGATTACTTGGCTTCCTTGATGTCTGCACTACAATCTTGTCGTTCACAGGTAGCTGCAGCCTTTCCCGACAACACTGAGGTGAAACCCCATGACGTAGTTCCGGGTGATCTCGTATTTGTGAGAAATTTCGACCGAAAGACTCAGCTGGAGCCCAGGTGGAAGACACCCAAGTTGGTTCTGCTCACTACAAGGACAGCCGTGAAGATCGAGGGCCGCAAGGGCTGGATTCATTCAAGTCATATCAAGAAATTTCATGGACTATCCTCGGATATAGACATTGTGCCCTGCACTCCCTCACAGACTGATTCAAAACTTCCTTTGGTTGAAAAGACTGAAACCGAACTCTATAAAGTAAAATTGAGGCCTAGAACGTCAGACAATTTGATTGTTTAAGTCCTCTCCAAGGTGAAGCGGTTGAATTTGTCTCTGACATGTATCCTCTAGACCTGAATCATGGACAGTCGCGAAAAATGATGAAACGACAGGCGTATTGTAAATCACTGCGTAGCCATTGCATAGTGACATTAATAATCTTGTTTTCCTTAAGTCTTTTAATAATTACTGCAAGTATATTGTTGCACATATATTACCCTATTTCTAGACATGTTTATAATGTTACTGCTGAACATTCTTTTAGTGACTTACCTCCGCATGAATTGTCTTATAGACTTGCGCTGCGCAATAACACTTTCATTAGTATGTTACATCATTCCCATCAGACTAGTAATGCTACTAATTGTTGGGTGTGTGGCCGGCTCCCTCCCTATCAGAATTATGAAGGTGTCCTGCCTTTCTTTCCACATCCATTTACACATAATGGCTCCTGTGGAGCATGGTTTAGTTTAATCAATTCCATAGACTCAGACACAGCAGTTTACCAAGATCATTGGGTATGGGGAAACCTGAACCTAGTTTTACTCAAGGTCTGCTACCCTGACAAGGAGGGTCGCCCCAAAAGAACAGGAACTGATCTAGAAAATGAAGTATATGGATTAGGTAATTTTATACCTAATCTCATGATTCTAAATGTCGAATCCGAAGTTGAACTAGTTTTGCCCACCATGTCAGTATTCCCAGCGAAGGGTGAATTGTGTGTAAGAAAGGTTGGTTCCATACATATGGGCCATAGTAAATGCACTACTATAGTAGAATTCAGTGATCAAGGCAAATCTTCATTTAGAGCTTATCGCCACTCCTACTTTATATGTGGTCAGACTGCATATATGCGTCTACCTCTAGATTGGGATGGTACCTGCTACATTGCATTCCTTTTGCCACCTGTTTTCCTAGCTCCTCCTGATTATTACAGAAATATTCATTTAGTACACAACAGAGAGCGGAGAGATCTCCCCATTGTCGATTACACTGAGACGGCATGGGACAAGTATGTAGATTTTAATAAAGGCATCTTTCCCTATATAGGTACTGTTACTAATAGTAAGCTGATACGTAGATTAACTAGAACCCTTGAAGCAGTAGTGAATGAGACTATTTCTGCCTTAGGCAATTTAACGGAAGAGCAGTCTGCTATGCGGATTGTTGTGCTTCAAAATCGTCTTGTCCTTGACGTCATCCTGGCTGATAGGGGCGGAGCTTGTAGGGTCATCGGATCAAGCTGCTGCGTATTCATACCAGAAAATTTGCCATCTGAATATAAAGCCATCACTCGCCTTCATAAGATTGTAAACCAGATACACCAGAACCCCGGCACTTGGACTTGGTCCAGTTGGTTTTGGAGTGTGGTATCAGCCTGGGGATGGAGAGTTTTATCCTTCCTAGGTATTGGCCTTCTCATACTATTCAGTTGCTGTCTATGTCTACAATGTGGACCAGCGATTTGTGGTCTGTGTACCACATCGTGTATTCCACCACCAAGATTTCATTCGTCACGGAAGAAGAAAGAAGAACAAATGATGCTATATGAACAGATCAATGGATTAATGAAGATTGATATCTCTTGACGGGCAAGTAGGGGACAAGGAGGGAATGTGGAAATATGGATTTTTCTGGTCAGTTATGTCCCCTATCTTGGACCCCAACGGTTCCATGTGCATGTCACAAGTACATGTATGTTTCCTCCAGTTCCAGTTATGAAGACGCAAATACATGTGCGTCCACCGTCAACATGTCCTCTGTCAGATCCGCCATGAATAGGCCGGATATTCCATTCCTAAATATGAAAGGCCACCGGCTTTATATGGTTCAGTTACTCCATTTTGCAGTCCAGGCAAGTAGGCCCTGATTCTGTCATCAAACTCTTCTTGCCTTCTGCCTCTGAAAGCTCCAGTCTGAGCCTGCATCTGTGACCATGAACTTTGTCTCATTCCCTGCGCGGCTCCCGAAGCCTGACATCAGCCTATTCTCTGCCAAGAACTGTATTTCACCTTCGAATTATCTGCTTCCCCCTCAGCCGATGCATTCCTGCCTAGTAGTTAAGTAAACATTCTTCCAGTTACCGAGCAAAAGGCCCGGCTTCTCTGTCCTCATGCAAGTAATTCATAGCCCTGTTACCATGGAATATTCCTACCCCCTCACATTTAGTGTAGACACTTAGACGCTTGTACACGCACGCACAGTCAGTATAGAATAGATTCTGTCCGAGAGTCCTTCTTTTGTGGATAACATAGTTCTTTAAACATAGGATGTTAGATATGATTTGGGATTAGGTTGACTTGACCCCCCAGACTTTTTGTCTCCACATGTAGAGCTAAATGTCAAGTCCCCTTCACCCCCTAGTTACACGTCAATTACACGTCATGCTGCTGCGCGCGCATCTATGCCAAGTATTATCTTATAGATCCACCTATATGTGACATCATAACCAATTATGTTCCTTTTTACTCCTTATTACACCCATTTTTCGGTTACGTGTGTAACTCGTCATTTTCCTTATCAATTGTTACGCCTACTGCATTCGCTTCATTGTAATGTATGATCTATAAAAGTCATTTCATGTCAATAATGTATGTACTTCACTTCCTGAACCCCCGTGGTGATGGAACTTGGAGCAACCGATTATAATCGACCATTGGAATAAAGCCCATTCCGAACCTCTAATACCACGGATTCTGCCTCTCATTTTACTGAGCTATTTTATTATGTTTCTGTATCAAATTAAGTCCAGGTAAAGGAATTTTATTTACCACACCTCACTGCACACGCGACCCGTGGACCTCCTGGTCACTAACTGAAGTTAGCTCCTTGTAGGCCCAGCAATTCTAGTGGCCCTAGGCCTTTTCCCTTTCCTGTTCGTGGTACTTATACCACTATTTTAGTATATGGTTTGATCGGCCACCAGGGCCTATTCATATAAAGTGCAACTTCTGTATATTATAATACTTTCTTGTTTAACGATTTGTGCTCCTGTGCTCATAAAGAGTCTAGGGGATACTTTGAGTAATAAATACATATATATTTTGAATATATATCTGTGTGGTGTCCTTTCATTGGCATAAAAGGGGGTTACATATGGTAAGACAGCTTGCTTCACATGCCTAAACGAGTTTAGCCTGAAAGACTGCTTAGCCTACGCTACCACTAGGGCAGCTGGTCCGAAAAGGTTGACTTCAACCACACCATAAGGGTTGCTTGGCATGGTACAAGGTGGTCACTTTAACTAGTGAACATCATATACCAGGCCAACTTCTCACAGGTATATAATCACCTTATCCTTTCTGGGGCAGACAGAGGAGAAAGACTTGCATGCTGACACACTGACTCAAGACGCTGAGGTCCCTCCATGCAGACACTCCAGCACGCAGTGGTTTGACATCCCTCACAGGGTGTCCATCTCGAGACCAAGACGGGGTCCTTCATTCTCTCACATCAGATAATGGAGCTGGTCCTATCCTAGGAGGATTCTTGGCTATACACCTGCATACATGCTAGGTACATTTAGGTACATATAGTTAGGGTTAGCATCATAGGAGTACGCATTATTACTGTCATGTATTTATATACCTGCATATCTTCATCGTTTTAGCACTTTGGTAGAAATGTCCTATCCATTTACTCTGCTTTTGCATATACTCATTTATATCTGTTTTTTTTTCTTATGGTTGTTGCAGCACACATATTTTACACAAGAATGAGGCTGGGTCAGTGCTTAATTTGTGCCGGAGCTTTCCGGTGCTTAGCACCGGCACTTATTTCTTAGGGCCGGGTCTACACTCCATATTGCCTCTCTTAAGTTCACAAGTGAATGCTGTAAAATATTTAAAATTTGATGCTGCATGGGCGCATGCCTTATTATGAGGCACATTCCGCTACTCTGGGAGAAAACAGCTGAGCAGTGCCTGCCAAGACTCCTGCCTAAGGCTGATGATCGAAAATATATTGTTTTCCCCTGCTGTTATCACGTCCCTGTCCCTCCTGCTTGAAAAGCTGCGCAGCCGAGGTCAGCCTTCTCTGAAAGGCACCTCCCCCACTCTCTTACTTCCGCCCGCCTCTCTGCTTCTGCTTCCTGTCCCTACAGTGATCCTGACGTCGTCATTCTGATCGCGAGAAAAGGCCAGCATTTTCCTTTCTAGAGGGAGCATTTGAAAAGAAATATTACAGTGGCTCCCGGCATGCTCCTCCAGTCCTGAACCCTGTCTGCCACAGTGCCACCGGACTGTCCTTTCAAGCCCCGGAAACAATCACTGTAAGAAGAGGGGCAAGTGCAAGATGCAGCAGCAGCTTCTATATCATGTTTCATGTTTCAAGACTCGGCTGTGGCCGCGGCGCTCCTTCCATCGCACAGGTCTGAGGGCTCCTGTGATCCGAGGATAGTGGGTTTGAGGCTGAGCAGTTGGCTGCTTCTCTGGGTGGCTGAGGGGTTCCTGGGCTCCCTCTGTGTGTCTCTGTCTCCGTCACTGAGAGCAGCATGGCCCCGCCATGCAGCACTCTGCATTGCTGGCCGCTGCTGTTCCTGGCACTGGTGGGTCCCCATGCTGAACATTCCCAAGGTACTGCTTCCCTACTCTACGGCCTGTGGTACGAAAATCAGCTTCTCGCTGGAGGCCATTGAGGGGTACTGCTGATAGTGAGTGCTGTGGTTTCAGGGCAGGGAGGGCACACGGCGAGGTGACAGAAAGCAGAGCATGCCTGAAGCAGGAGCGATGGGTTTGTCAAACCGATTCTACATTTTCTTACATTATCTGTGAGATCAAGATCAACAGCAAAATGCATTTCTCATTCCACTAAGACATTCCAGTGCATTTCTGTGACTGATTATCTGGGAAGGATGACTACATAATCCGGCCAGGGTATATCTTGCTCTTAAAAGTAGCAAGGCCCTCCCTCCCTCAGACTGATTTTATGGAAATACATTTGCTGCACAGCGTTGACCTACATAGTTTCAGATATTAATACATTAACCAGTTTTGCTACACTGATTAACATTTTTCTTCATTTTGCATTGTCCTCCAATGAACACACCTAACTAGATGCAGCAGCTGATGTGGCACTTTTTTTGGACGCAACCATCTAGGAGAATGCTAGTGTGAGCAGTAGAGATCTGGGTGGCCTGTAGTTATGCATACAAGGAATGCATCTTCTGTTAATACTGATTTTATTTTTGTTTTGAAGGGGGTGGGTATTTATATACCACAGACTTGATTCCGGAGGGCAACAAAGCTCACTTCATCATAACCTTGATATGGGTGTTAGGTGTGCACGCAAGGGTGTTTACAGAGTTGAAGTGGTCCACAAATATATTTTTGAAGAGGCAGTATGAAGTTCATACATCAAGGGTGGGCTTTATAATGTTAGGTTGGTGATTACAAGCAGAAACAAAGTTAAACAGTGGTTGACAAAAACATAGTGAAATAGTAGGCTTTGAATTCTTCACTAAATAGCTAAAAAAAATATTGTATTAGTTTTTTAACAGACAGAAGTACTATGGACCAGTCTTATATTGCAACAAAGGTTTAGAGGTGGGTTAGCAGAACAGAACACGCAGTCAGCAGGACAGGAGGCTTATCTCAATAAACACATATCACATTGCGGAACTTTGGCAGTGTGATAACATTGTTTGCAATCATTGAAATGCTAACTAGGTGCAACAGTCGTCCAGTCAGAATGCATAGGGCAGCATGGTGTGTGCTGTTTCCCCCAAACAGTGTCTGTAGATCACCGCAGTGACTGGTCCGTTAAGTCCAATAGAGCACCTGAGTCAGTGGGTCTAATTCCCCCGTCCTCAGTATCCGTTGCAGTCTTTGCTAAGTAGGTGCGGGTGGGGCCCCATAGGTCCCTGGGGCGGGAAGTAGGGGCGGTAGTTTGACATATACTGCACACCTCGTATTGCAAACGGCAAAGTCTGTTTGCTAGTCTTGCATACGGGGTGAGTGAATACTTTCCAAACGCATGGCCATCCTCCTGCTGGCTAACTGTAGTGCCAGGCCTGCGAGTTGGCAGATCCTGGATGGTATATCTTTGACATAACTCAAGAGAGATGTTTTAGGTCTAGATGATAGTCCAGTATGTCCAACAGCATAGTTGTTACTGTGCTCCAAAACAAAATATTGCGTCTGCCTTGAGAAACCACTTCAACTTTTCAGAAAAGGTCAGGTGGTACAGAATTTTTCTGCGGAAGCTCATGTAGCAAAAATATCTTTAATGACCCTGAAAAGTTGGCTCTGCTTTATCGCATGGATCGGCCTTAGCATTGCAAAGCGTGACTGGCCTAAAATTTGCCCACAAAAACAGCGATAAATGTTATGATAGGAAACACCAAAAATGACCAAATGAAACTAGGCAAGCTGTAAGGAACGTTTTGTTTGTGACATGGTATTTGCATAAGTGCTTCTCTAATTAACAGTCTGGACGCCAGCAAGGACCAGTGTCCCATCTAGGTACGCTTTTGCATGTTAGCACCCTGTTGTTGATAGGGCGATATTTTTATCTCCGCTTCTTTGGCTTTTAAAGCCAAAAAAGCGGAGATAAAGCCCTTGTTAATATGCCCCTTAAACTCAATAAAAAAGAAACCAAGAAAAAAAACACTAGCAACATTAAATTTAAAAAACAACTAAAGAAAACTTAGCCATGAAAATACGTAACTATATTCCCAACACCTCATAGTACACATTGGTAATTGTCCTTTTAATTCACACGATTGGTAAAGTAAAGTATTTCTCTGTTAGGACAATCGGTACAGGGTAGTGATTATTCTCCCGTTCTATAGTGCAATCTACGGGAGACAAAATACAGCATAACATTTCTCTTCTCTCCTACAAGTCCTTAGTAGTAGCCTAATGAATATCCAGCAATCGCCATGCAATTACGTGTTTGTCATTTTTATCAAAATCTTTTTCAGACATTGTACCATCAGTCCTAATTTTCCACAAAAATATTGGGGGATATTCACAAGGATCTATCGCCAAGTTAACGGCACTTTATCACAGCCAAAGTAGCGATAAATGTATCGCCCCCAATCACAAGCTGGTGTAAACAGCCCACCACACCAGTTTACCCGCGATAGCAGCCGCAAAAACTATCGCCACCGATGACCCCTGTAACTATCGCTTATGAGATGCAGAGTAGGGGTTACCGTGCCGAAAGCCGTGACAACATCACTCCACAACATTCACAACGACCAGCCAGAATTGCAATAGAACCACAAAAAGGCGATAAGGCACGTTCGCAGCAGGAAAATAACACCTGCTCTGACCTGGTGCAAAGTCGGTCCACAGCCTGCACCACAAAAGGGAGTACAGCCCAAAGCCACATCGGAAGGGCAATAGATGCACCCGGGCAACTGAACATGCAGGGCCGAAGGGGCAACAACCCCCGCCGCCACCACCCTCAGGACCCCCTCCTCGGCACCCCCCCCCGACAAAAGACATGCCAAATCAGCTACACCTAAACACGTCCAAAATAATCCGCTTGATGTCACACAATCATGGTGATGACATGCATGTGTCATCACAAAAATGAGCATCACACATTCACTTTCGAAGCAACAAGTTAAACTTTATTAACATGAACACTGAAATGAAATGAAGACATATGGCGGCTCCCCTTGGGACAATCCGTAGGTCACAGCCTGCAAGACAAAAATTATGATGAGAAGGTGTGTCCTGCACATATCAAAGGTCAGAGAGAGAGAGAGCGAAGGAAAGAGAGAGGAAGAGCAGGAGAGAGAGAGAGAGAGAAGAAGAAGAAAAAGAGAGGAGTAGAGAGAGAGAGAAGAAGAGAGGGAAAGAGAGAGAGAGAGGGAGAGAGAGAGAAGAATAGAGGGGAAGAGAGAGAGAGATAAGAAGAGAGTGGGAGAGAGAGAGAGAGAGGAGAAGAGGGGGAGAGAGAGTGAGAAGAAGAGAGGGGGAGAGAGACAGAGAAGAAGAGAGGGGGAGAGAGAGAGAGAAGTTGAGAGGGAGAGAGAGAGACAAAAGAAGAGAGGGGGAGAGAGAGATAGGAAGAGAGTAGGAAAGAGAGAGATAGAGAGAGAGCGAAGAAGAGGGGGAGAGAGAGTGAAAAGAAGAGAGGGGGAGAGAGAGAGAGAAGAAGAGAGGGGGAGAGAGAGAGAGAAGAAGAGAGGGAGAGAGAGAGAGAGAGAGAGAGAGAGAGAGAAGAAGAGATGGGGAGAGAGAGAGTGCCTCCCCTGTGCACCCAGGCCACACTGCTCACCTGCTGCGACCAGTGTGTCTCCAACCACTTGCCGGTATGTATAGCAGTACATCAGGTCATACATCTGAGACAGACCCGTCATCTGAAACAGAGTCCAGATACATGATTGGCACAGTGCACACAATTGCACAAGACAACATCACCTGCCCGCCCATGCACACCTAGGCACCCCAGCCCCTCCCTCCACCCATCGGAGCATGCCCGCCCATGCACACACAGGCAGAGGCACCCCAGATACTCCCGCTGCCCATCAGAGCATGCCGACTATGCACACCCAGGCCTCACTGCTCACCTTCCACCACCGGCGTGTAGACAGGAGGTCCCACCATGTGCCGCTGCAAGCCACAAGCCCGGGGCCCGCGGACATGGCACCCTCAACACCATGCAGCTGCTCTGCAGGACATCAGGTCTCACGTTTGGTGCTGGGTCTTGATTACTCTATGGCATAGGTCATACCAGTGCACCCGGCATCATCGCAGGCTGCACACCCACTCGGCCCAATGGGTGCCACTAACTCTGCGATCCCAGATGTGACGCCATGTGGCGGTAGGCCCGCGCTGCCCGCTGGCTCTGGCCTACACTGCGGTCCAGCAGGGCACACACGACCTGAGCTGTCCAGACCGCCAGGACGGGGCATCATTGCAGGCTGCACACTTGCTCAGCAGCTAAATGTGCCACTGACTCAGTGCACCCAAAGTCACCGTCCCGTGGCGGGTTGCCTGTGCCGGCCGCAATGCTCTGGGTGCCTTTAACCCTGTGCAATGCCAGTCATCACCAAGTGGTGGTAGGCCCATGATGGCTGCAAGGCCTCGGGCGCCACTAACCTTGTGCGCAACAACTCATGTGCCCTTTATGATTGAGAACCGTGGATCACCCGTCATCCAGTCACCACTGGCAGAGGGGAATGTGATGTTGTCGGCCCCTTATGTTGGCGGAGTCACATGGCCTGTGATTCCTGTACTGGATGGGTGTGGTGTGCGTGCAAACCTGTCCTCACGGAGTGGCTGTGACATGCGGACAACTAGACCAGTGACCTGCACACCACCAGCGTGTACACCTGCAACGGGTATCAATGAGGGCCCTCCCGTGGAGCGTAAGCGGAGTGGTCTGGTGATGTGATGTTTTCATTTGAATTAGATATTATCGCTCTTACCTTGTTTGGAGCTCCTATGCTCCATATGTTCTTTCTCCATGTTCATTGTTCTGCACTAGAAGGTGAGGCTGACGGCACTCCACGATCGACAGTTGCAGCTGGGTCGTTGAGGTGGTCAGATGCCAGGTTGTGCTTCTAGTAAAGTACTTACCTTTACTTGCTGGCTACTCGTCTTTCCTTCAAGAAAACCTCATAACAATTTTGGCAACGCCAGTCAGCACCACGTGGTGGTAGGCCCATGATGGCTGCAAGGCCTCGGGTGCCACTAACCCTGTGCGCAACAACTCATGTGCCCTTTATGATTGAGAACCGTGGATCATCCGTCATCCAGTCACCACTGGCAGAGGGGAATGTGATGTTGTCGGCCCCTTATGTTGGCGGAGTCACATGGCCTGTGATTCCTGTGCTGGATGGGTGTGGTGTGCATGCAAACCTGTCCTCATGGAGTGGCTGTGACATGCAGACAACTAGACCAGTGACCTGCACACCACCAGCGTGTACACCTGCGACGGGTATCAATGAGGGCCCTCCCGTGCAGCGTAAGCGGAGTGGTCTGGTGATGTGATGTTTTCATTTGAATTAGATATTATCGCTCTTACCTTGTTTGGAGCTCCTATGCTCCGTATGTTCTTTCTCCATGTTCTTTGTTCTGCACTAGAATGTGAGGCTGACGGCACTCCACGATCGACAGTTGCAGCTGGGTCGTTGAGGTGGTCAGATGCCAGGTTGTGCTTCTAGTAAAGTACTTACCTTTACTTGCTGGCTACTCGTCTTTCCTTCAAGAAACCCTCATAACAATTTTGGCGACGATCTTCTCATCCCTGAGATTCCTGAGGCACAACCTGGTGCCATTTCGGCATATTTCCACTGTCTTTTGGGCTATTCTGGCTTATGCACCCTTCGGAGGACGAAGAAGCTCGTATTTTCTTTCGTCTTGCCTGATTTCAAGTGTTTCCTGCAATTTGAGGTACTGTTTATGGTGTTTTTTTGGCATTTGGCTTTCCGCTGCCATTTGAGAAGTAGGCAATGCTCCGGCTGACTGTGACGTGTCCTGACACATCACTGCAATGCACTGATTAGTTTGACGTCTCTTTACGGCTGGTGTGCAACGCACGCAACGTAATGCTCATTTCCGCCATTTTGTTTGTGGTTTTTTTTCCGATCTTTATTTTCTTCCGGATTCATAACATTCTTCCTCATCAGACCGCCTCACATGTGTTCCTCGTTGCATTGTTCATAACTCAAGCTCAAGCTTTCAGCCACAATACGGTATCATCAATAACTATATGAGTTCATTTTTGTGTTACCTTTACTCTTTTTGTATTGAACCATAGTGACATCTAGTGGCCTTTCTTGTTCATCGTTTCTATTGTCCATTTTGTGGAGTTATCTACGGTGATCTGCACACCCTCCTTAGACTTACCTACAGTGATCTGCACTCCTCATTTTTCGTTTTTGGTCATTGGTGCAGTTACCTACGGTGATCTGCACACCTTGCTCAGACTTATATATAGTACATCAGTATATCAGTACACCTTGTTTGATTCCAGTTACGCTTATTTGTACTGCATTTAACTTATTTTAGTTAAGTGTTATTCACTGTCTTTTTCTCCAATTTTTCATCTTTGCTAGGTAGAACATGGCTACTAATTCCTCTAATGTAATTTTTCCGCCAATGTTTCTTTCTCAGCCAGGTTCACCACCTATAATTTGGTAAGATTGGATTGAAATGTTACTTAATTACATTGTAGCTCTGGATGGTAACAATTTTTCCCCTGACAGAAAAAAAGCTTTGTTATTGAGTGAGTTAGGTAATGAAGGACAACGTGTATTTAAGTATTTACCTGTGGCTATAGGACCCAATGGACAACCCATGGATGATGTATTTAAAGAAGCGATTAAGAGACTTGAAACAAGATTCTCCAAGGAAACAAATTTGGTTTTGGTTAGATATAAGTGTTATACTCAGCCACAACTGGAAGGTGAAAGTATTGATGATTTTGTCTCTAGGTTACGTGAACTATCAGTCAAATGTCATTTTGGGATCATGACAGAAGAACTGATCCGTGACCAGTTGATTGTTCAATGCTGCGACAGCAAGATTCAAGAAAGGTTGTGGGCTGCTAAAGATCCTTCTTTGAAAAAAGCCATTGATTTGGCCAAAGTCATTGAAGAATCTCAAAAATGTTTTAAACCTACTAATGTTTCTGGGGCCACATCTGAGCCTAAGATCAGAGAGTGTTTTCGGTGTGGCAGTCATTACCATTTAGCTATTTAAAAAAAATGTTTTACAATTGATCAGATTTGCCACAAGTGTGGGAGGAAAGGGCATTACTCTAGAATGTGTAGGAAATATGATGGCTCTGAGAAGTCTAAGTACAAAGTGAATGTTGTTCAGCAGAGTGATGCTCCAACTCCAAATAAGGTCTTGGTTGTGGGTGAGATGTGCGACCAAACTTTGGTGGGAGTTACTCAAGACTCACCTAGATTGCATAGACCCACCGCTGTATTTAATGTCTGTGGCAAAGACATTACTTTGATGGTGGATTCAGGTTCCATGTTTACAATCATCCCTGAGTCTCTGTTCCGGTCTACTTGGGAGAACGTCTCTTTGTTGGACAAGGATATCAATCCAGTTGGCTATCAGGGCCAGTCCATAGATGTTCTGGGGTATATGTCTGGTCATATCACCTTTGGTTCACGTACCACTCTTGGGAAAGTTTATGTGACTAAAGAAGGTCCTCCAATCCTGGGGTGGATGCACCAATATGACCTTCATTGTGTCAATAATCCGAGAGCTGCTAATCAAATTATGTTTGTAGAAGATGACATCCATGTTCATGATATTCTTAGAGATGCTCACAGAGTGTTCGAGGACAGGCTTGGTTGTGTTAAAGGTTATCAGCACAAAATCATTCTTAAGCTTGATGCGTCCCCTGTACAACACAAGTTGAGAGAAGTTCTTCTGTCTGTGAGACCGGGCCTTAAAGATCTCTTGGATGATTTGTTGAAATCTGGAGTCATTGAACCGGTAGAGGCGTCCTCTTGGATTTCTCCGGTATTTCTGACGCTTAAGTCAGATGGTTGGCTCCGCTTCTGCATTGATCTTAGGTCCCTTAACAGAGATATTCTTACTGACACATTTCCACTGCCTAATATTAATGAGCTGTTGCAGTATGTAGGTGGTGGTAAGTATTTTTCAAAAATTGATCTGCAAAGTGCTTACCACCAGACCAAATTGCACCCAGACTTTAAGTCCCTTACAGCATTCATCACAACGGAAGGCATCTTTCAGTTCACTCGCATGCCCTTCGAACTAGCTTCTGCTACGAGTCTCTTCCAAAGAATGATGTTGAATATGCTCAAAGGTCTGTCTGGTGTAGTTTATTTTCAAGACGACATTTTGGTTTCAGGAAAAACTATTCAGGAACACAATGCATCTCTTAGGCAAGTGTTGTGGAAGCTTGAACAAAAAGGTCTCACAGTTAATAAAGAAAAATGTAATTTTCTCACTAATCAAGTTGATTACTTGGGGTATTCTATCTCTAGTGGTGGTATTTCTCCCAAAAAGAATCTGTTGGAGGCCATAAGAAACGCTCCATCTCCAAAGGACAAGGACTAGCTCAGGTCGTTTCTGGGACTTGTCGAGTACTATGCTAAATTTGTGCGTGGATTTGCTGATTTGTCTGAACCTTTGAGGAAACTTCTTCGTAAAGGTTGCAAATTTGATTGGGGCAGTGATGAGTCTAATGCTTTTTCTAGAATAAAGGAGCAAATTTGCAATGCTGGCATTCTTGCGCCTTTCAGTGCTTCCTGCAAATCGTTTCTTACAGTTGATGCTAGTTTGACTGGCATTGGTGTGGTACTGTCCCAACTTCAGAGAGGCACAGAGAGGACAATTACATTTGTATCCAGAACTCTTACCCAAGCTGAGACGAATTATTCAGTGATAGAGCGTGAGGCTCTTGCTGCAGAGTTGGGAAGTAGAGTATTTCAGAGTATATTTGTGGGGATCTAGGTTTGTGTTAAGGACAGATCACAAGCCTTTAATGAAAATTCTGTTGGCAGGGGGTGCTGGTAAAGGTTCAGCGCATCTTTCCAGATTTGCTGCAAGGTTACAAGAGTACCTTTATGATATTGAATTTATTCATGGATGGAGAAACTTACAAGCTGATTGCTTGTCATGCATGTCACTTGATTGGGAAATAGTGGACAAAGATGTGGTCAAGAAACTAGAAAGTGAAGAAGCTGTCGCTTTTGTTTTTGATGTTTGTGAATGCAGTTTGGGTTCTTTCTCCAAGTCACAGTGGTCTGAGGCCATGATCAATGATTCTGTTTTGCAGGATGTTATCACGCTTATCAAGAAAGGTTCACCTCGTGAGACTTTGGTCCTAACTCCTGTGAGGCCGTATTGGAAATTATTGGATAAATTGTCTCTGAGTGGTAAGGATGTTATTATGAGAGGTGAGAGACTCAACTCACTTCTGGGAAAATGCGTTGTTTTCTGGAGAAGTGTGGTGTAAGGCATTTGTGTACTTCTCTTTACAATCCCATGTGGAATGGTATTGTTGAGAGGGCGAACAAACTTATTAAAGGTACCTTACAACTTGCCCTAGTTAATGGATTGGCTCCCAAACGTCTTGTTCAAGACATGTTGTGGGCTTATTGTACCACTCCTCATAGTGTCACTCTGAAGTTTCCTTTCTTTGTTATGAGGGGGCGTCTCCCTGGCTCACGCCTTATCCCATCTTGGCTCAGAAATTGGTTATCTTCCGGTGAGGAGCCTGTTTTTGATGCTTCTACTTCTAAGATCTCGGTTGGCGATTGGGTCAAATAAAAGTCTGGTAGGATTAGAGAAGGTCTTACTAAGTTTATCAGTGTTGGAAGGTATTTTGTTGCTATTGAAGGAGGAGAGCATTGGAATTTATGCAGAGTAGCTTTGTACCAAAAGGGTGGTTCTGTTTCCAGGTGTTCCACAGATGAAGAAGGTTGTTCTGGAGCTATGTACATGCCAGACAAGAATATTGGCCATGATTCCCAAGACAAAGTTGTGAAAGATGTTTCATTTTCCAATAACTTGTTTTCTTCTTCCCAAGGCAACAGGGAGGAAAATCAGGTTGGGTTATCTGACTCTCCTGTTGTTGAGTCGTATGTTAGAAATCGCAGACCACCTGTATATCTTCAGGATCATGTTAGATCATGAGTTTTATTCTGTCTTGGTTTCCTCTCTTCTTTTCTTTTCTTGTTCTTGTTCTTTTCTGTTGTCTTCCTTCTTCTCTGCTTTCTTCTTTGCATATTAAGGGAAGAGGATGTGATGTTTTCATTTGAATTAGATATTATCGCTCTTACCTTGTTTAGAGTTCCTATGCTCCGTATGTTCTTTCTCCATGTTCTTTGTTGTGCACTAGAATGTGAGGCTGACGGCACTCCATGATCGACAGTTGCAGCTGGGTCATTGAGGTGGTCGGATGCCAGGTTGTGCTTCTAGTAAAGTACTTACCTTTACTTGCTGGCTACTCGTCTTTCCTTCAAGTAACCCTCATAACATCTGGCCTGCCATACTCCGGACCAGCGCAGGGCCTGCAAAAATGACTCATGGGCTCTGGGCGTGGTTCAGTCCATGTCTGGACATGGAAGTGAATGATGCGTGTGTCCCTGTTGTAGTGTTCATGGGACCCGGTACACAATATGCAATGTAGCACCCTCTGACTGGCATCCCACAGGATGAGCATCATTGACGCAAGGGAAATCACTGTCCCAACATTCATCCACACATTCATACATGAATGATGATAGACATGACACAGCAGTGCGTCACTGGATGTTTATTGCACATCCAGTGGAGTTCTGCAGCTGGAGAGATACAGGGCAATGCCGAGCACACTACACAATATGGGCCTGTGAAGGGCCAGCCAGAGTCCATCCGGCGATGACAAGTACTGCGGAAGAAGAAGGGTACAATCTGCAAACTGGTCGCCATGTCATTGGTCATCAAACAGGATATGGCAGTCCATTTCGCATTCCAAGGTGAGTGCATCGGAGTGTATCGGGGATCAGTGGACGGTCATGAGGCCATGTGCAGCATCAAGCAGAAACAGGCCAGGTGGTGGAAATGAATGCTAGTGTCTCCGGATCATAAACCCATCCACGTCCTCATCCCCGGATGTGTGCTCTGCCCCACCTGTGGCTGTTGCAGTACCGGCTGAGGCACTGTGTGGCAGTGGCACATCAGGTGCCGGAGTGGATACGTCTACTGCACCGTGAGGCAATGGCACACAAGGGGGCGGATATGTGGATGGTATGGGGGCAGCAGCATTCATCTGCGCCACGCTTCGGGGCAGCAATGCCATGATGATGATCTACAGGGCATGGTAGATCCCAGCTACATTTCGCTGATGTACAGCGGTGGCTGCCATCCTTTCTGCCTCCATCCGCACCATGTCCTCCATGAACCTCCGCATGTGTGCCAGCTCACGGCTGGTATCGCTGGTGCCGCTCTGAGCGGACAGGTGTTCTTCTCTCCATGTCAGGGCTCCAGCGTCAGTCAGGGCTCATTGGAGACCACGGAGTGAGCCTAGACACCCATGGATGGCGGCCAGTTTGGTAGCCATGAGGTCAAACCCCACCCACACCTGCTCAGCAGTCTCCCTCTGGGCCTCCAGCACATAGCGTTTGAAGGCCGTGTGTTGTTCCTGGGGGTATTGGGAGACTGCTGGTACTGTGGGTGCCGACTGCTGGGTGGTTTGAGTGGTGGGTGGGGTCTCCTTCATGCAGCTGGTCAGCTCTGATCCTGGAGGTGAGTCGCAAATTATGTCAATGATGTCTAGGAGGGCTTGTGCGTTGATGCTGGGGTTGTCCTCCTCATCATCAGTGAAGAGTGGCTGGGACTGCTCCACTGGGGGTGTTGACAGTGGCCCTGTAATGTGAAGTGGAGATGGTGTATTGCAATGTGTCCACATGTATGTAGCTGCATGGTACATGTTGACATTCAGACAGCATGGCATTGTACATTGTGACAGTCTATGGATCTGGGCGATGACCCAGAGTCATTGAGGGTGTGCACTGCGCTCTGTTTGATTGTGCATGTGTGCCATCGTGGCCATCTCCACCTGTCCCCCCAGTACCTGGTGGTCACTCACCCTGTTGCGATTGTGTTGTGTCCTGTCGAGCAGTGTCCGGTCCCCAGACTCTGACCACAGTATCCACACTGATGACTGTCGACACCAGCTCCTCCATGTCATCCAGCATGAGCTGTGCAGCTGGGCCCCCACCTCCAGTCTGCATTTCTGCCTTCTGGTTTGCTGCGAGTTTCTCTTTGTTCTTTTTCTTGATGTCATTCAATCGCCTCTTGACCTCGTCCATTGTCCTCTTGTGCTCTCCGACGGCATTCACCTTGTACACGATATCCCGCAATATTCCAGTTTTAGAGCCCAATGACACGTTGGAGGTGACGAACAGCTGCTGATGGTGTTCCATCACCTCCATGACTATGATCCTGTTCGCCTGCGGACTGAACTTCGTCTTCCTCTTCTTCTTGTCCCTGCTTTTCCCTGTCCCCGAGGTCCCGGGCTGGTCGTCCGAGGTGCTTGTGGTGTTGCGCTCATCCTCTGTGCCTGCTCCGGCTGCCTCCATGGTGCTTGGGTGTTGGGCAGTTTGTGTTTTTTTATTTTCTACATTTATGGTGATTTTTTCCGCCTGTCAGGTGTGTGTTGCAGGCCTGGCGTGATTATCGCTGATTTCCTGATCACGCTTTGGGCCATCGCAGGTTTTTTTGTGTTGATGTTTGTGTTTTTATCTCCATCGAGGTGGTTGTATCACGGACATCGTCCGCGGTCTAGGGAGACTATCGTACGGTACCGCCTTGTTGTGAATTCCACGTTGTCACAGGGTTATTTTCCAGTGATGGGCTGCGAGGTAGAGAGTTGCATTAAGCTACTCTTCTGGTAGTTATCACACGTTCTTGTGAATATACACCATTGTTTCTCAAATATCATCTGGCATTAATATCATGGTCAAAATATCATAATTGTATAACCATTGATGAACAAATATAGCGTTTTTTAAATGTCTATTTTTAATATTGAAATTCAAAATATAACTTACTATAATATTTTTTTTGTTAAGATGTCTTATCATATTCTATTTTCTTCCATGTGTAAGAAATTGGGTTATAAGTGGAGAGAAAGACTACTTAGCTCAATAATATTCACAATCCTTGTCAAGGTAAAACCTTAAAGTCATTCAATTAACCTGAGCTTAACCCCCTAGTCTCACAGAGCACATGGGCTTAATTTAGGGCACTTTGGAAAGTATACACAATAAAAATCCCAAATTGAATTAGAAAAATAGAATATATTTAAAAAAATAAAATGACACTAAAACGCCCATAAATCTAATAAGGGGAACTGGAAATATGAATTTGTAAAGTCAACAATAAAAATAACATGGTCAACTGGGGGTGGTAGACCAGGACGTAGGCGAGGTTTGATGATACAGAAACCAGGTTCCAACTGGTCAGAGGTATTTCTCAGCGAAGCAGTTGAAGTAAAAGGCCTCTTGTAGCTTGTTCTGGGTCTATAGCTTGAATAGGACATCAGGCGTATGACTCCTTTAGTCCAAATTATTTATGTGTGCAAAAGGGAGCAGGCCCAGTCCTTTGGGGCTCCTCTCAGATTACAAACAGCAGGTTCTGTCCTCTTCTCATCTAGCTCAGGTCAAAAAGTGTTCTGAGGAGGGTGCTATGGTATGGCAAATTGTATCAGACTGGGCTAGGATGCCCCCCCCCCACTTTTTCCCCTCATTTAGACTGCTAGATGCTTGTTTATGACTCTGAAAGTGCACTGGGACCTCTTAACCAGGCCTCCAGTGCTCTTTCTCCTAAAGTAATTTTATTTGGTACCCATAATCTGCAATGTACTTTATTATCCCTATAAGTCCCTTTTATATTGTACCAGTGGTACCCAGGGCAAGGGAGATAAAGAGGTCACCAGGGCTGTAGCATTATGTTGTATCACTCTGTGAGACCTGAGGAAAACCGTGTCCGCAGGACTGCCACTTCAGCCTGCATGAGCAGCCTGTTTGCTTGATAGAGACCCTGCACACACCATGTGCTGCAGTGTCTCTGTTGCTGCCTTAATATAAGTAAGTCACCGCCTCCTATAGATCAGGAGGCCAGTACATTATATTAATGGTGTAGATATATATGTTGGGACATATATATCTCTACAGTAACCTTGTAAAGCAAGGTTACTGTAAGTAACTGGTGGTCCATCTGAAAACATGGGCTGGCTACCGAGCAAACTCCAGATAACCAGCTTCATTATGGTAGCACCGAATTGTGTCCTGTTTGGTGTCAACCACCTTGTTTTTTCACCCGCAACAGGATTCTCATCTTGAGGTTGAGCTAGCATGCATTTAGGTGTCCCCCTGAGTGGGTGCTCCCCTAGTAGATATTTCTTTATTGTCTTGGTGGGCTTCCCTAAGCCATTTGCAGCCAAGACAAGAGTCTATCCTCCTGCTGATTGTCCAAGCACATCCACAGAATTGGAGACAAAGGACCTGGGCAGGACAGAGTGCACACCTCTGCCCTCCCAGGATGACTAGGGAAAGAGTAATCAAGGTGGTGAGCCTCAAAGGCTTCACTGTTATTGATATGCAATTTACATGTCCTTCACTCAAGGACAAAACCCTTCCTTCCCTCCCTGTCCATGCAGACAGCTGAGAAAAATAGGTAGTAATAAGCTGAACAACTCCAAAAGGCTAGCCACACTTTTAGGGAGGGCGAGGAGGTCTGTACAGCCAAGGAAGTGTTCTGCCATGTTGGCAAACCCCAAAGAAGTGGGTTCTGGGTAGAGGGGTGATGTGGACCCACAGGATGATGTCACCCCAGTTGTGGATTAGTGGAGTGGACCAGTAGCCAATTGGCCACTGTCCCTCATGACCTTAACACCCCTAAATCCATGATTTAAGAGGATCCCCTGGCACCAGATCTTTAGTTATAACTTTGACTCCGAGAAGAAGCACAAAGAAGACACCACCACTGACAACGGGACTTTAGTCTTTGCCACTGTGCAAAGATAGGACACTTAAGTGGCCTAAAGAGACCATACTGGAACTGTGAGTTTGACGTGTGTCCATGGCAAAAGCTCGTTGCTCCCAGCTAGAGAGACTCCAGTGGGTGACAGAAACGTAATCAGACTCCCCTGGACTGGTGGGACCAATCCCCTACAAGCTGCAGGAAAATCAATGTGCCGTGTGACAAAAATTGTGACCCGTTGGGCCTGTGGATGGTGAGCGTATATGGAATTGGTGTCCTGTAAGCCCAAAGTAGTAGCTACGCTCAGACCAAGTTTCGAGTCTCTAGTCCACTCCTGTCAACCTCAGTCCGCCAAAGTAACTGAGGGCTACCTTTTCTGCAGCCAAGGCTTGGTGATTGCCAATTGGGTGATAGACCTTGTAATCAATATCTCCAGCCCAAGAGAATCTCAGAGCAACAGCGACTGGCATCAGCAATGACCCTGCTACTGTGTCTCTGCACCCTGAAGTTGATGTTGTTGAGTGTGTGGCAAAGCATCTTTGGCGCAACATGTCCCGGTGATTGACAGCTGCCAGCTACCTGTGCACTCGGAGCTGACGAGAAGGTAGAAGTGTTCGAGCTATCCTGAGACCCCAAAGGCCTCTACACTCCGGCGGTAGAGTGTAACTTCATCGCCAACTATGGTTTTGTCAAGTGCTACCTTTTTGACAGTTCCAGCGGATTCCATCAGCACAAAGGTCAGACAAGTATCCTCTGCACCCCGGCACCCTGGGCAAGGTAACAAAGTAACAACTGTAGAGTCTTGGTCTAGGATAAACGTTTGATAGCTTCAATTGCATTTATTGTTTCAATGTTTGAAATTGTATATCTCGGATTATATGCAATGTATCAAGCTCATTTTGGTATCTAGTTTTATGAGTTGGTGTGAGGATTTCTTTCAAGTCATGTCACTTACTTATTGTAAATGACGGTACTGTGAAATGCTTAACACAAGTTCCTCCGAGTATACCTGACTGCTCTGTGCCACACTATCAGGACCGAGCAGAGGCTGCTAAGGGCGAATCCGAGGTCCACTTTTGTGTATTGTGTTGGCATTACATGTTAAGGCCTACCAGCCATTTCACATAAAACTTCACCTTGCAACACACATTCATGCCAGGCACTATCTCTTGGGTGCAGATAAATCCTGGCCTGGCCTGTCCTAACCATTGGCGTAAACATTCCCAGGGGTAAACCTCCCGACTTTTGCAGCAGCTCCTGTTTGCCCTACTGCAAATAATCCCACAGTGGACCTCATAGCTAAAATCCAAAATAGTGAAACTACATCTGTCGAGCCTTTGTACCTATTCAGATGTATGGCCAGGCTAATGAGCAGTCCCTCCTCTATGGTCACAACAAACCATTTCTAGGGGCAGTTCTCCTCCCGCTGGATTTGGTGCCTGTCCATATATGGGAACAAAGGAACGGGGCTGCCCAGGTGTCAGATAGCTTTTGCCTGTGGCTGGGAAGGCATCTTGAAGTGCAATTGGTTAGTGGGCCTACCCCAAATTATAATGCTGCTACTAGAACAAAATAAAAACCCCACGCCCAGACCATTGCCTATGCTGTGCGGGTAATTTTCAAACCTCATTTAGGCCATTCATCCGCTAGGTGACAGTACCAAGGTCAATTTAAATTAGCCTGTAGGAGTTTAACACAGGTAAAAGGTAAGTTTCTAAATGTTTTGTTTCCTTAATAGTTATTAAAAATTCAACTTCACTACTGGGTCATTTTGCTAGCTAGTCCCTACCCTGAGATAACAGAATTAATAATTATTACTGGTTCCCAATGTTTCTCTATGGGCAAGCCTGCCTTTACACATTGAAATTAGCTTTTACAAATATCTACACACCCCGTTTTCAAATACCATGGAACCTGCTATGTGGACTGCAAAGCCTACATAGGGTGACCTTTTGATATTTAAAAGGAAGGTTTGACTTGTCAAATGTATTTATTTTGACAGTTCATCTTGTAATGTTTGCAATGTCATTGTATTGGATTGCCCAATAGGTGCTCCAGTCCACTACTGGCATTTTAACTTTCAGGCCCTGGGCACACATTGTACAATATACTAAGGACTTATAGGCAAGTATAACATTGTGGTTATCAACTTTGATGCCCAAAGTCACAGACCGCTTGCCAGATTTTCAGATCTCTCTCAATGATGCATCTTATTGCATAGTTTGAGCATTGTGTACATTGGGAAAACCCTATCAATACAGGGGATGACAGCATGACCTAGTGGACCTTTCAAAGCCTTCCATGGTACATGGTGCTGCCTGTTCTGGTTGGCAAATGCAAAAAAGAACAATTCATGGACAGAATGCAGAACAATGTCATACATTCACCCCAGTACAGAGATCTGGGCCTAAATCAATTGTTTTTTTGATCGCCATACCTTTCCAGTTTGGACCCAGACATATGCAAATCAGTCTTGACCCTGTGTTCAATGGGAACAGTCCAGCTGAGCTACCAGGCCAGGTCCTACCTGTATTGGAAACAAGCATCCTAGGACCGGTTTCGGGGTTTCACCCCTTATCAGGCAGGATAGCTTGACTCCACAGTGGCATGGAAAGCATGGGACCCACGTCTGGGCATACCCATCCCACTCAGGGTGACAAATGCAAAATAGGTCTTGACCATGCGCCCAATGGGAACAATCCAGCCTGAACTGCCAGGACAGGTCCTCCCTGGACTGGAAACAAGCATCCTAGGACCGGTTTCGGGGTTTCACCCCTCATCAGCCAGGATAGCTTGACTCCAGTGGCATGGCAGACGTAGGTCCCGGGCTCACTGTGTCACTGGATGTAAGCTAGCAGTTCAGGCTGGACAGTTCCCATGCTCACAGGGTCAAGGCTGATTTGCATATGGCCAGGTCTAAACTGGGGTGGCATGGTGAACAAAAAAATTATGAATTCAACCAAGATCTCTTGGCTGGGGGTGAATGTTTTGATTTGTTCTGCAATCCATCCATCAATTGTGTCTTTTGTTCTGGTTTACAGGCCTAAGATGCTTGAGTATGTACCATTCCTTCTCGGGATGTTGTGATCCATTAGGGGGGGCAGTCTGTGGTCTGGCCCCTAAGGAGCTAGTCACCACAAACACTAGTGGTGTACAGTATCTATCCAAGTACAGGTGTGTCCATTGATCTTGGTCCTGTATTGCCTGCCTGAATGATCTGAAAGAAGCAGAAAGCCATTTGACAAAGGACCACTTTGTTTAACAAAACCATGGTCTTCTTTACAATTCTGACAGCACTCATAATTCCTGGACCTGCCCCTAATACTTAAAAGGGGGACCAGATTTTAGGAGAAGGTGACATAACAGCACAGCTGCAGCACAGCACTAGGCATTAAACAGTGGACCACGCTCAGAAAGTGCTCAAAATAAAAGGATGGTATATCTTAGGGAGAAATTAAAAGAACAGCACTCATGCTGTAATTAAATAATTTAATAATAAATAAAAAGCTGTTTTTTTAATGCTGGTGATCTGCAGATGCAGACATCTACTTGGAGCACAATGTGAAAGGGATTATTAATTGGCACCCCAATTATCTCGCTATAGTACCTGGACTGCAGTGCAGTCGCTACACTTTGACTCGTATAGTACAGATCATTTCCAGGTTTAGGCTCTCCGATCTTCCAATTCCTGAGGACGTCTTTAATGAGTATGGCCAAAATCTGTCAACCCTAGAAAAGGAGTAGTTCAAAATGGCACAATATGGCTGGATTAGTACAGTTACAAGGAGAAAGCAGGGGGACATTTGCCCTTCAACTTACTTGACGCAGTGACTACTTCCTAGTGGAATGCAAATCGGACTGAAAATGCATCCACTTTGTGCTTATTATAACGAGTAAAGAAGGAGATAAAAATTGCCAATGATCTGTACTTTATTATTCAGGCATTTGCATTATAGTAGAATGATGATGTCTTGTCTTTAAACGTTGTAATTTGCTACTTGTTTTACTCTTTGCATCTGAGATCTACAAATATTTTGTAATGTTAATGGATACACAGATTGGCTCATATAATTAATTGATAATGATATTTTTGATTGGGTAAAACCCCAAGTGGCCTTTATCTATATTAGTGCAGTAGGAGCTCTTTTCTATAAATCTTTCCCTATGGTATACCAGCATTATATTTAGATAATGTTTCTTCCCAAGTTTCATGAGGTGTTCAACCCCCTTTTTTTGTCTGGTAATAACTCAGAAACTGAGCCGGGAGAAGAGTGAGTGAACTATATAGGATAGGATAAAAAGCGAACTAATACCCATGGGTGTCAAGGCGCTGAGCGGACAGAGAGAATACAAAAGGTACAGATCTGCCAACTATGTTGAAAATAGCCATGTCTTCAGCAGCTTTCTAAACACTGGAAAAGTTTCCGCATTAGAGATAGAGGCGGGCAGGGTATTTCAGAATTTGGCAGCCGCCACAGAGAAGGAGCGTCCACCCCATCTGACCCTGCGGAATTTAGGAGAGATCAGTTTTCTCTGAAAAGAAGATCTGAGGGTCATCCCGGGGTTGTACCATTGGAACATGGTTTTCAGCTGTGGTGATCCTTGGTGTGCAAGGCCTTATAGACTGTACTAAGGACTTTGAAGGACATACGATTTCTAATGGGGAGCCAATGCAAAGTGCGATCCCCTCCCTAGCTGATTGATGCTTAGTAATATTGAGGATCAGCCTGGCTGCCGAGTTCTGGACAACCTGAAGCCTGTTCAGGGAGGCCACATTGATGTTGAGGTACAATGCAATGCAGGGATCAAGCTGTGAATGGAGTAGTGCAATGATGGTGGGCCAATGCAGTTCAGATGGAATATACGGAAGCACCTTTCTGAGGGTTTTCAAGATGTAGAAACAGGTGCTAACAGTGGGGCTGACCAAAGCATCAAAGGTCAGACCCTCGTCAAAAGTGGCCCCCAGGTTTTTAACAGTCCTAGCCGGGACGGGCGAGAGGACCATAGTCTGCCAGCCCCCAGGCGTTCAGGTTTAAGATTTAGACATATATAGCCACAGCCATTACGTTGTACAGAATATAGAGCAACGTTTGCTATTATTTGCCAAAAGATTTGTTTTTAATCTTTGTTGGAAAATCTTATACATTTTGCAAGACTGGCACTGAAGAGATGAGTAGTTGATACTGTAATCCATTCCTCAATTTGATAATTAGTTGCTAGGTAAAAGCCTGATGGTGCCAAATCTCATGGGACACTAGGAGTTACGCTCAATATGCAGATGCAAATGGCCTCAAAACTAAGATTATCAGTCATGTTGCAATTTAAAAAAAAAAAAAAAAGCTCTTAATTCTGAACAAATCCATGTGGTTTTAGTTGACAGTTATCACAACATTTTTTTAATACCATGTCAGAGAGGGCAATAATGAGAACACCCCACAATGCCTCTCCTCCTATAAACGTGCTTGACATAAAGGATATAAAGGTCAATGGGGCACTGATGATAACATCTATCAAAAAATAATAAAAGGATCTTGATTAAATTATTTAGGAAAGTTAAAATCCAGCCAAAGAACTATTGAAGGCTGCTTCTGTCAAGAAATGTTACCTGCTTGCAGACCACTTCATGAAGAAAATAACCAACATATTCTATAGTTTTTCTAGAAACACTGCTCGCATAAATACAGCAATTACTACCCTATTAGAATTAGTCAATGGGCCAGTGCCTAGTTTCTCCAGGATGGGCATGACTTGTCAAAACTTCGGTCTGGGTCTGTGTCTTGAGTCAGGGAGGTATTAATAATCTTTGTCCATAACGGGAGAAGAGGTAACAAATCTTTGGTGAGGGGAAAGGAATAGGATCATAGAAATGGGATGTAGGTTTTAGTAATGCTATGCCATTCTAGATATTGTTTTAGTTGATGGTTTTAAATTCTTCCATGAGGCTTTGTTTTAGTGTTACCAAGGTTTCTTTCCATCCTCATGATTTCCAGTTGATCCAAGGATATGTCCTCTCCTGAAGTTTGGTTTTTATTTTGTTCTCTCACTATGGAAGTTTTGCTTTTTCCTATTTTTTCATCAAAAACGTTTGAAAACTTCTCCCAGGTTTTAGTGGAGTGGTCAATGGTCTTAGCACTGCTACGCAGGTTTGGTGATTCTCAAATTCAAAGAATTATCCTAGCTGACTTCTAGCATTGTCAAGCCGAGGTCCGATCAGCAAGGCTTTAGTATTCCATAGGTATTTCTGTTAGGTGTTTCCTGTGTCTCACTGTTGGATTCTTTTTGCTAGTCTGAGTTTCCTCCATTCTTCATTCAAGTTCTGTTTGTACCAGGAGTGAGACTATTTGTGTTTCTGTTTTTTCAGACCTACGGGTGCCACTTCATCTATGTCATTATTCATTGTCCTACTGTAGTGGGAGGTTAGCTCTGATATATGCTGCATATCTTATCAGAGGTAGTTTCCTGAGGCAAAGTATAGACAATTTGGTCCGGCGGATCTGTTTCGTCTCTTTAACATTTTTGTCTTTACTCCATTTCATAATTGGGTTTAGGTGGAACAGGATTTAGTGGAGCTGATGTTGCGGGTTTGTCATCAGGAGCATTCATGTGGTTTGTCCATTTCAATATTCGCAGGGAGGTGTGAGGGAGACGAGCTTGAGCTCTTTATTCAGGAGTTCTGTATGAGATGAATTTCGGCTACCCATGTTTGGACCGCCATTAGATCCTTATTCAGGTGAATAATGTATAGTATTTATTTATTAACTGTACAATTAATTAAAATCTTTACAGTAAAAGGAAAAACTGTCAACAAGACTAAAATTAGTAAAAAACATCAGGTTGTGTTTGGAATATGGGATGGCCCCCCACCCTTCCCGATGCCCTCAGTAGTCACTAAAAGCAGTTTGCTTATCTAGTATAAAAGCCGTTCGCGAAGGCACTTCAGTTAAAGTACATAAAATGATGAAGTATTGATTAGGCGGATGAAGAGGGGTAAGGTGAATAGTGTCATCTGGAGAAGCTATTTTAATCACAGATTAGGGCACCCAAAGGAGTGTCTTTAAGGTAACAAGCAGACCCTTACTACCAATTCAAACTGGTACTTCCTCTTCCACCAAGACTAAAGCCAAGAGGCTAAAGTCTTCTTCAGGAATTTCTTTTACATTTTTTTTATTTAAAGAGTTTTCTAAAACATGCACATGACTCGAGGCAATTAATATAATAACATTTGCTCATAACCACTGACAATATGAGCCAGATTGGGACATATTGTTCCGTTTTTGTTTTGGGGCTTCTTTCTTTTTTTTTTTTTTTATTGAGCATGATCTGTAGTATTCATTCAAACAATTTCTTTTCGAGAAATAAAAGAATAAATTCTTAATACAACAGAAGTACATCAGAAAAAAGAACAAAATCATTACAGCACAATACAAATGCACAGTTGATATAAAAGATAGAAGATACAGAGTAGAACTTTACACTGTTTTATATCATCAAATCATGTCGGCCCTTCTCTTATCAGGGGGGTGATCTTACATTGGAGTACCAGTTGGAAATCGGGGCCCAAATCTGGGTACCCCGGGCTCTAGCTTTCCTACCTCTTGTGCTATATATAGCTATCTCCTGCTTATATGTGGCAAGAAATCGGCTAAGCCACATCTGAAAGGTGGGTACATTGGAATCTTTCCAACAAGCCGCCAAAATGATACCGAAGACGGCAGTACCCAGGAAGACAATCCTCTGTTCCTTCAAACTGTACCCTAAGGATTCGTCATAACCTAGAAGAAATAGGGTAGCGGAAGATCTAAAATTCCGCCCGAATATTTGAGTCCAAAATCCTCCGATCAATGTTTGTAAATTATCTAGTTTCGGACATTCGGCAAACATGTGAATTAAATTTGCCTGTCCCTGTCTACATCTTGGGCAGCAATCATCTACTCGCATTCCCCAGGTAAAGAGTTTAGCCGGGGTAAAATAAAGGTTGTAAATAGTTTTGAAATATTGTGCTTTGAGGTTAGGTGCTAAAAATAATGTTGTGTAGAGAGTTAGGGAATAGTCAATATCTACATCTGGGTTTCCGAGTTTTTGTGCCCAGGATCACTCGACACGATCTAAATCGTCTTTAGAGGATTGAGAAAATATATCATATAAAGTACCTATCCTAGTAGCTCGTTTCTCAATAATAGAGAAAAAATAAAAACTATCTAAATTAATGTTGAGTTTAGAATTACGGATATTGGTGAAGACTTGGAAATATTTTAGATAATCCGTGGATGGAATATCAAATCTCTGTTGTAATCCCTCAAAAGATGGAATAACATTCTGTCCAAAAAAATGACCAAGTGTATATATGCCTAGATTCTCCCATCTCCTAGAGACATTATCTATCAGAGATGATGAAATGATCTTACTATGCCAAAGAGAGGTGTATCTTGTTATTTTAGGTATACCTAGTTGTTTGGAGGCAAGTTTCCAGATTTTCCATGCGTCTCCAATCACCTTAAACTTGGTCTTTTTGTAATAGGACGCTTCAAGTTGTTTCAAAAATAGCCCTTGACATTTATCACCTAATCCAAGTTCAAAAATAGAAGGAATATAGGAGTCTATATGGGGTAGATTGGCCGGTTTAGCTTTAAAGAGAGGGCCCATTTGTTGGAGTAATGTTGCCCAGAGATAAAATGTCAGGTTCGGGATACCAAGGCCACCTCTATGTAGGGGGAGAGTTAATAATGGTAATGCTCTCCTTATTTTACCATAGTTCCATATAAATTTAGATATCGTGGAATCAAAGATTTTAATAATACTACCGTCGGCCATCAATGGAATAGCCCGGAACAGATAAAGTATTCTAGGAAATATGCTCATTTTAATATAATTCGCTCTCCCTATTATTGAAAGATGTAGGTTTTCTACCCTCTTAAGATCTGTTTTTACTACCTTGATCAGAGGATCATAATTAAGCTGGTTGATCTCTTTTACCTCAGGAGAAATATTTACACCGAGATAGGTTGCGTTTTTGACTTTACAGGGACTGTCATATATAGTATTATTTGTACATAACACCATGGTTTTGTCTCTGTTAAGTGAGTAACCAGAATAAAATCCAAAAACCTGGGTTATTTGTTCTATTTCTGCTACTGCACCGTCCGGTTTCGTTGTAAGCATGGCAATGTCGTTGGCGTATGCCAATATTTTAGTAGAATATGAACCTACATTAACTGGTTGTATTTGGGGGGAGTTAAGAAGCTTTAAAATTAAAGGATTAATTACTAGGGCAAATAATATCGGGGAACAAGGACAGCCCTGCCTAGTGCCTCTTTTTACCTCTATAAACTCTGACTCAAAGCCATCAATGGATAGTTTAGCCCTAGGGCTGATATACAGGGCTTTTAGGGCTTTGATAAAGCCTGGGCCAAAGTTATTGTATTCCATAATTTCCCATAAGAACCGCCAAGACACTCGATCAAATGCCTTTTTGGTATCGAGTAAGACCATCGACATCTCTCCCCCCGTGGCGCCCATGATGTCAAATAAGGCAATGGCTCTACGGGTATGGTCAGTTGTTCCTCTCCCGGGGATAAAGCCGTGTTGCCATGGGGATACCAGATGTACGATGATCCCCCTCATTCGGTTTGCAAGTATCTTGGAGTATAGCTTTGAGTCAGAGTTTATGAGTGAGATAGGTCGATATGAAGATGAAAGCTGGGGGGGTTTCCCCTTTTTTGGAAATATCGCTACGTTAGTGTGTTTCCAAGACTCTGGTGTAGCTGAGTGATGTTGTATTCCTAGAAACAGGTCTAGTAAATAGGGAAGTATCTGTTTGCCCAACACCTTATATAACTCTAAGGGGATCTTGTCAGGACCAGCCGCCTTCCCATTAGCTAGATCCGACAATGCAGTTTCTAATTCTACCATTGTAATTTCTTTCTCTAATTCTTCTCTACCTCCTCGATCGAGTATTCTAGATAGCTCTGGTTCCGGCAACCACTCACTAAGAAAGGTTTTCGTGTCTCTTGTAGATAGATGCTCGTTATCGTTTTGGTATAGTTTTTGGTAGTATTTTCGAAAGACATCTACAATATCTTGAGGGGAGGTGTAATGTTGGCCCTCATATTCTATATTCTTTATTTTATTGTATGTCTCTTTTTGTCTAGTTTTAAGAGCTAATTGCCTCCCTACTTTTTCCCCTGCTTCATAAATTCTGTTTCTATTGGCTTGATATATTTCTGCTGCTTTTTGCGTTAACGAACAATTAATTTCTGTTTTTAAAATCAATAATTTTTGCAGTGTATCAGAGGTTGATATTCCTTGCTGGATTTGTTTGGCATGTACTATTTTCAGGTTAATAAGTTCCGCCTTAAGTTGCTTATTAATACTATCCTGAGTTTTCTTACATTTAGCTACAAACGCTATAGTCTCTCCTCTAATTACTGCCTTAAAACAGTCCCATACACTGAATCTGGGTGCACTATATTGATTACAATCAAAAAAAGATTGAGCAGATGCTGTAATATGGTTAATATAATCTGGGTTCGTAAAAAGCTTCCGGTCAAATGACCATTGGATATTAGGTCTATTAAAGCTATCCAATTCAAAAATTAATGTAAGTGCGTTGTGGTCAGAGATGGTTTTGGGATCTTTAATTATGTCAATTAGGGCTGTCCTATGTATTGATGTCATAATGTAATCTAATCGAGCATACTTATTATGGGGATAGGAATAATAGGTGAAGCCGTTATCATTCTGCCTCAAAATGTCCCAAGTATCCCTTAAGTCATGACTATCCATCAGACAGGATACTGCCCTATAGACTTTGGGTTTCCGGCCACTATAGTTCTGTGGGAGTCTGTTGTTTACTAATTTTTCTATATTTATGTTAAAATCCCCACACAGGATAAGTGGACCGGCCCAAGAAGCCAGTTCTAATTCAAGTTCGATAAAGAGTTGTGGGTCATCCAAATTAGAGCCATAGAGTGAACAAATGGTTATATCCAATTCTAATTGAACCACAGCCCACCTACCATGTTTGTCGACAAGTCGACGTCTAGGACTCCCCAAACCGGATTTTGCCAAAATAGCGACCCCCCGTGTTTTAGATGTTTGAGATGTCGCTGCCATCAAATTATATCCAGGAATTTTTAATACATTTTTATCACATCCAGCTATGTGGGTCTCCTGAATACAAAGGATGTCAACAGGGTCCTGACGTAACAGTTGAAAAAGTTGGGCCCTTTTTCTCCCATCATTGAGACCCGCTACGTTCCAACATCGCAATTTTACTCTCCCCATTCAAAACTATTCCCCATTGGACCAATACCATCAATGTTAAATAATTTGCACCACCACCAGCCGACTTTAAATTCGAAATTTACCTTGTTATTCCTATCCCCGTTCTGATTAATCAAAATAGTTAATATAGAACGCCAATCGCTTAAGAAAATTAGAATAACAAAAAAGCCTTTATAGGTTCCTATACTACAGGTCAAGCTCATTTCTGTATTTTTCCCCCCCAATATCCCCTCCCACTCCCCCTCCCCCTCCCCCTCTCCCTCCCTACAAACCCCTACAAACCACCCTCCACCCTCCCCCACCCGTAATGTGAGGCAATTAGACTCTATAAGAGTCTTTAGTGATGGAGAGATGCTCCCAAGCCAAGTTTAGACTGAAAAAATAACATTGAAAACATAAAAAGAGAAAAAAAAAAAAGGGGGGAAGAAAACCAAAAAATAATAAGGAAGATATAGAGAGGCATATAGAAGCATATAAAGACAAGTAGATCTAATGTATCTTTATCTCTTTGTGTCTTTATAAAATCTAAATAATGTCCAATACGCTCTCTATTCTCCTCTCCCTTTTCATCAAGTCCAATTTCCAAATTCTTTGTTCTGTGTTTTCAGTATTTCTCGACATCGCTAGTAGACCATTAAGTGATACTATCTAAAAATTCTTTGGCTTTTATTTCCGAAGTGAAAAATTTGGTTTGATAAGTTGTCGCAGGCGCCACCTCCTTTCCACCGTAGTGTGGCAAAAATCCGGTCTCACAAAGTAGGAAATGGAGTTCCTAGTCCGTCGAGCTTCTGGCCTGGCTCTATCCGAGATAGCTTGTCGAAGAAGAAAATTTCCAAAAAATACAAGAACTGCTCGTGGATAATTTTCTTGCTTCCAAGTGGATTTCATGGTGATTGGAGTTCTATGTACCCGTTGCACCTCAAGCTCCCAGTTCCATGAAGAAAGCTCAGGAAGTGTATCTTTAAAAAGTTGGATGATGAAGGCTCGAATATCAGTACCTTCAATATTTGCAGGTATTCCGAGAACGCGTAGGTTGTTACGTCGTAAGCGATTCTCCATGTCCTCGAGCTTCCATCTAACATCACTCAATTCTGCTTCATGTAATTCAACTTGTTTCTGTGTGGCTGCAGCCTCTGCCTCATTAGTAACTATACGATCTTCCATTTCTGTCATTCAGGTGTTAAAGGTATTAACTGATCTTGACAGTTTAGGCACTACACCGTGGACCTTATGTAGAGCTAGTTGTGCTTTGCGTCCATCCCTTGATGTCTCTTCTCGATGGGAGGCGATAGCCAGGAGGACTGTATCCATCACCGTGGAGAGCGTAGCATCCTGTTGATTTGGAGAGCACCGCTGCGTCGATTGAGAGCTGGTGGCATGTTCTTGAGACCCCAGTGCAGTAGGGGGGGAGTAATCCCAAGTCAGTCCCTGGGCCCTTTTCTTCCGTATGGTAGCTCTTTTATTTTCCCTGGATTCTGCCGTTCTCACCTCGTGGTCACTCTCTGTCTCTGAGCCAGTGTTAGTTTCAATGTCAAGTTCAGAGTCGTCTGACCATCTCGCGTCTTCTATCCCTTCTGATATTGAGTAGAAGTCTGAAGGATCCCTGTCAGTGTCGGTAGGATCGGGAGTTATCTCGTCTCCATCAGCTTTCTCCTTACCATCAGGAGCCTCCAGCAAATCTCCCAAATTTTTTGAAGTGGCGCCAAGATCTGCTGTCTCCAGATCATTCTCTGGCATATTGCATATAGGTTGGTTTTGCAATACTTGCCCTTCCTGCACAGCCACAACCACAGAAATTGGGGTTGTACCGACCGTTGGTATAGTTTCCAGTACTGTTACTGGTGCTGACGCGAGTAAGCCTGCTGAGGTGGTCTGTATCAATGATGTTGAAGAGGTTAATGAGGCAGTAGAAAAAACCGGAGTATCACATAAGGAAAGATTTTCCAGATCTTGTGTTCCAGTATTAGGGTCTGTCCCAGCCTTAAGGTCTATTATTCCTACCAATGCAGATGTAGGCTCCTTGTATAGCATAGGGCTGTCCACTCCTATAATTATAGAAGCATTTCCGCTAGTATTCACTATTTCCCTGTCCTTAATTATGCCATTCTGAGTTTTTCCACTAGGTCCACTAGGTGCCGCTATAGACCCAGGAATAGCTCTCAAGTTATCCGCGGTTAGAGAAGCTGTTGGTTTCTGCAATGGGAAAGCCTGGGTCTGGGCCGGAGCAGACACTGGAGCGGGAGTCCTCCGGAGCAGCTCGATCACGGATGGATCAGCTATGGGCGTATTCGGCTGCTGTCTTGGGGCCCCCGCTGATTTTCCAACTCCCACGCCGAGATCGGCAACACTGCCGCTGCCCTCCAAACGCGTGCCGCCTCGCTTCACATATTTGAAAAATACACTGCAAACTCTTTGTCTCGAAGAGCCTGCTTCGCTGCTCTGGTCTTGGCTGCAGCATCGGCTATCGTAGCGGCGTTTTTCGGCGCCATGCTAGAGGGTACACAGGAGACACTCCGGAAAGGCAGAGCCGGTTGGTCTATCTCTGGGGGTCCGTCTTGCTTCACGCGAGTAGCTACTCCGCTGGCCTGGACACGGGCGATTAATCGCAACACAAGCAATCCAATCAAAGAGGTACAGAACGAGAAACGCAGCTGTACTGGACTCGGGTCCGAAGCAGACACCAAAGGTTGATCTTCCACTCTACTCCCGGACATCACACCAGGATCGCAACCTGGGACTTTAAAAAGCAGCGAGGAATGAGGTAAATCCTTTTACTTTCATCATTATTTTCTAATTCAAGCCGGACATCTTTCTTTCGTCCATAGTTTGTTTTTAGTCTGTTTTTAGAGCGCTGGCTTGGGAGCTGCCTCAGAGCGGTCTAACAGGCCGCCGCCATCTTGCCTCCGCCGGGGCTTCTTTCTTTATATAGAGAAGTAGTGGTCGGAGATAAGGGATTCTGGGAGATTGGACTATTTAACTATGTTTATAGAGGAGCACAGGCACTTTACTCCTGTTTAGCAGGTTCATAGAGCACGCAGTACTGAAGTCAGCAAAGCAGGTTGGGGACAAATTGGGTTGATATCACACAAAATATGGTTATTTCATTAACAATATATGCAAACACAGAAATTACACAACAAGTAAAGAAAGACATCAATATCACAATGAGGTTAAACAGTGATCTAGGTACCAGTGTGGTCTTCTAGGCCACAAGCTGAAAAACAGAAGTGACCTTATCTGCTTGTGTCAAATGAGCACATTGCTGCAGCACTAATACATGAATGAGCTTCAATGACTAATAATGAAGAGTATTTTGCAGAGCTAAGCTCCGATTGGATGGGATGATTAGCGAGTGAGCTATGATGTTTTTTTCTGGCATTTTCAAATATTCCTGAAGTTTAGAGTTGCAGTGAGAAGAGTGCACTATTTAACAGATATTATGAATATGCTAGGAAGAAGTTGTTACACATGTAATGAATGCACATCTGTTTGCTATGCCTGAGAACTGAATAGTTTAGCACATTTCTATAGCTAGAAGAGGGTATAACTACCTTTGCTTAGATTTTTTGTCAGACACTTTGCTGAAGCTCCAGGTGCTTCCATGTCATTCAGTTGAATATTCATTTGCTCTCAAAGAACTATTTTGTTTGCAAATTTGTTTAATGTTCTGGTGTTTACAGTTCTGGTGGATAAACATGCTGCCCACACCGATTGTTGGATCGGGAGATCTGCAGCAGCCAAATTGCGTTGATCCAAGCAAACAGGAAAGCACACAAAACAGAGGGATATTGTCCTATTACTCCTACCACTGCTACCAGGCTCACTGGGCTGCATTGGTAAGTGGCAGAAGCTGAACCCTAGTAGTTCTTTGAGAATGACTAGAGGCATAGGGCAGGAGATGGAGCGTAAAAGGTTAAACAGAGAAGTACATTGATAAACTACAATATTCTATAAGGCCTACATAAGTATTCCACATACCCCCGCCTGTGAACATCAGTGCAGCAGTCAGCATTTGCAATTCTGTTATCACTCACACCATCTCAAACTCCGTTCTAGCAACTGTAGGTCCCATCACAGAACAAAATGAATTTTTGGTTACTTATCAATTTAGTGAATTTGTTTGAAATGGATTTATTGTGTAAGATGAATTGCATTGTATATTGCACTCCTAAGGGTGTGTTTGTGCAGGAAGAACCCTGATGCACATTTTAAGTGCTCATTTTAACGATGATTCAGGGTGTGACCCTCCCAGATTTAAATGTGAGATACCTGAAGATTTGTGCAACACTGTGACGACTGGACTTTAGACTGTGACGGGTGGAGAAATGGGGAAGAGGACAGTGCCCAGCTGGTACATGTAAGATTTAAATATGGTACACAATTGCCACAAATCCCTCAGTATGAATTGCCACAGGAAGCTTAAGACAAGAATTGAGGCCATAATACAAGATTTGATGAGAAATGAGAAGAATAGAATCAAGTCCATGTGACATCCCTCTGCCCCGTATGCAAAGCCAAGGGTGGTCCAAGATTTGATAGTGATCAATGACAGAGTAATTTGCTGTTTCCGTATTGTCCCACACCCTGCCATGATTATGTTCACATTGTCACCAAAATAGAATGGTTCACTATTATAGACCTTTGTCCTGCGTTTTTATCAGTACCATTACATGTATATATTTCTTTGTTTTTATGTTAAAAAATATGGTGTTCTGTTGGCAAAATATCTCACAAGGCTATACTGAGCCACTGTCTTGTTCCTCTCACTCCCTGCACAAGGATCTAGAATCCTTGTATCTCGCTGATAGATATGTGTTGGTTCAGTACATTGATGCCTTGCTTCATTCATCCATATGTGAGGCATACAAATGGCACACTATTGTTTTGGTGATCATTTAGCTCACAGGACATACTGTCTTCCTCACAAAACTCCAATGTTGTCAGCCTAAAGTAATATATTTATGGCACAAGTTAGAGAAAGGCACAAGGAAGGTGCCCTGGGAGAGGATGACAGATATGTATAGATGGCCCCACTCAATATGCAGAGGGAGGTGAGGGGATTCATTGGTGTGGTGGAATACAGCAGTCAGTGGTTGCTGAATTTTTCCTTCATAACCCAACACCTTCAACGATTGACAAGGAAGGATATTTCCAATCTAGTTCCCTGAAAAAAATAATTGTAAAAAGTCATTCCTAGAGCTTACACATGCTTTGTATTCATCCCCAGGCCAAAGTATGCCAGAACAATAATGATTTTTTCTTGTACTGAACTGAAAGTTAGTGCTCTTTGTGTTGACAAAAACCATGGATACTGACAGCACAAAGGTGTGTATTTTTTAGCTACCTTGAACCCCATAGTGGCAGCTCTCAGAGTGCTTGAGAGCCACTGACAAAGTAGCAGTGACTGTGATACCGCACTGTCACAGAAAATAGAGTCACAAAAAAGAAACCAGCCAGCTAGCAAGCAAGACAGACTTTGACAAAACTCCCCACTAATAGGTCGATTCCGATCCTGTAAAAAGGCCCTACTATTGGTCGTACGGAGCGTTTTCCCCATACGACTCGTACCAGGTAAACTCATTGCACAACCTAGGAAGTACGATTTGTACAGAAAGCCTTTTTCTGTACGAATCGTACAAAAGACTGTACAGCCAAAAAACACCCACGATTCCGATCCGGAAATGCTTGTACGCGACGTCCGTACGTATTTCACCAGCGTTTTCCGGCCCAGCTAGTACGATTCGTATCGATGTCACCCCGTACGGCTCTTTGTTTACGGGAGACAAACACAGCCGGAAAAGCAGAGTCCGACGTGAACGGCAAAGCCACGGAGCCCCGGTACGCGACGTACAGCCATGAACCCCATCGTACGTGTCATCCCGGTCCTCTTGGCCTACGACCTGGTGCACCGCACCCGATGCACATCCCGCAGAAGGTGAGAACAACATGCGTGGGTACGGTGCGTACCACACGTACCCCTACGGTGCCATGACAACAGTGGTACGGACAGTACCCTTGCATGAATGCGTGGGTACGGTGCGTACCATACGTACCCCTACGGCACCATGCCAACAGTGGTACGGACTGTACCCGAGCATGAATACGTGGGTACGGTGCGTACCCCTATGGCCCCATGAGTCCTCAGGAACGGACCGTACCCACGCATGAATGCGTGCGTACGGTGCGTACCCCTATGGCCCCATGAGTACTCAGGTATGGAACATACCCACGCATGAATGCATGGGTACGGTGCGTACCCCTACGGCCCCATGACTAACCAGGTATGGACCGTACCCACGCATACATGCGTGGGTACGGTCCGTACCACACGTACCCCATTACAGCAGCAGGAAAATCTTGATACGAGCCGTACACACGCCAGGAATGTGGGCATAGAGGACTGGCCCAGCATGTTACCTACAAATTGATGTGTGTGTAGGTCCTGGCCAGCAGTGTACAGCTCCAAGGGAGTGCGTGGGTGGGTGCAGAAGACTCCCAGCAGTGCCCAGACATATGAGGGGTGGGTGCAGAGGCCTCCCAGCAGTGCCCAGACAGATGAGGGGTGGGTGCAGAGCACTCCCAGTAGTGCCCAGACATATGAGGGGTGGGTGCAGAGGCCTCCCAGCAGTGCCCAGACATATGAGGGGTGGGTGCATATCACTCCCAGCAGTGCCCAGACATATGAGGGGTGGGTGCAGAGGACTCCCAGCAGTGCCCAGACATACAAGGGGTGGGTGCAGAGGACTCCCAGCAGTGCCCAGACATATGAGGGGTGGGTGCAGAGGCCTCCCAGCAGTGCCCAGACATATGAGGGTGGGTGCATATCACTCCCAGCAGTGCCCAGACATATGAGGGGTGGGTGCAGAGGCCTCCCAGCAGTGCCCAGACATATGAGGGGTGGGTGCATATCACTCCCAGCAGTGCCCAGACATATGAGGAGTGGGTGCAGAGGACTCCCAGCAGTGCCCAGACATATGAGGGGTGGGTGCATATCACTCCCAGCAGTGCCCAGACATATGAGGGGTGGGTGCATATCACTCCCAGTAGTGCCCAGACATATGAGGGGTGGGTGCAGAGGACTCCCAGCAGTGCCCAGCCATATGAGGGGTGGGTGCATATCACTCCCAGCATTGCCCAGCCATATGAGGGGTGGGTGCATATCACTCCCAGCAGTGCCCAGACATATGAGGGGTGGGTGCAGAGGACTCCCAGCAGTGCCCAGACATATGAGGGGTGGGTGCAGAGGCCTCCCAGCAGTGCCCAGACATATGAGGGGTGGGTGCATATCACTCCCAGCAGTGCCCAGCCATATGATGGGTGGGTGCAGAGGACTCCAGCAGTGCCCAGACATATGAGGGGTGGGTGCAGAGGCCTCCCAGCAGTGCCCAGACATATGAGGGGTGGGGGCATATCACTCCCAGCAGTGCCCAGACATATGAGGGGTGGGTGCATATCACTCCCAGCAGTGCCCAGACATATGAGGGGTGGGTGTATATCACTCCCAGCAGTGCCCCACACCCAGGAGGATGGATGTCATTCACACACTGCATGACACACCACATGTGGGTGTGAGGACATACAACACATGTATACCCACCCATGGCGGATGCCCCACAATACACACCCGAATTTAATGCCAACAGACTGTATAGCCATGGAAATGCATACTAAAATAAGTTAGCCAAGGGGACCACACTCTGTCACGCACATCACAGGAGTGATAGGAATGTCCAGGTGCTGGTCCAGCCACCCAGATGATGTCTCTCATGTAAGGAATAGGGTTCACTGCCACTAGATACAATGCCCACAATTGTGAGTCAGGTTCCCAAATACCCTGCATTACACGTGCCATTTGTGTGTTAGGCCGTGATTACACACATGCATAGTGCTGAAAAGGGCCAATTGCTCCCTGATGCCATTCCTACATACACTAAACACAAGTACAGTGACTGGCAAGGATGGCACAGACGAGTTAGCAGGAGACATTGGTGAGCATGCATGGCCATTGGTGAAGGGATCCGTCACCAACAAAGGATATGTTGACATAGGTCAGCACAACAATTGTGCAACTGTTTGCAGGGAACATGTCAGGTGCCACAGAGGAAGGAACACTTCCTGGGACAATGTCTCACAAACTAAAGAAACACACACTACCAATTATTATTATTTTCACAGACATTGAGATGGCACACAGACACCATGGTCCACCTCATGACCATCATACTAAAACATTTCTCAGAACCCTAACACATTACCAGAACACCAACTTCATGGGACTCATCACCAACATCAAGTACCTGAAATGCAATAGTGTGGAAACTAAAAGAAAAGGCTTTATTCAGCACACTAAAAAAAGAAATTGTAATAAAACACTATTTACAAAGGCCAATGGCCAGTCCATAGTTCGAGTCCAAGGGTGGACGTATGTGAGTGTGTCCACCCCTACCTTGACTGCACAAAGTCACCTCAAGGGTTGTCGACCGGGGGGGCATCATCAGTGGGAGTACCAGGCACCGCAGGGACAGGAGTGGGTTGGGTAGGTGTGGTGGGTGCAGGGCTGGACATATCCACCACAGGGGGTGGTGCAGCGCCAAAGGTGGTGGTGAGCAGCTCGCTGCACACTGCAGCCAGTGCGTCCAGAGGAACCCCTGCACCGGAACGACCACCAGGGTCAACGGAGGGGGGTGTCCGAGGGATGGGGTGCAGCGCTCGCAGGGGAGGTGGTGGACATGGGGGGGACTCAACTCCCCTGGCCGGAGACTTCCTCAACCGCTTGCGGGGTGGTGTCACAGTGGGGCTGAGGCACTGACTAGCCCTGTCGGTCACTTTGGGTGATGTCTTGGCAGGGGAGCTAAGGGGAGTGGATTTGGAGGAACTGGGTCGTGAGGACTGCGGACTCTGACTGTGGCCGCGTGTCTGCCGTTTGCCCCCTGACCCTGTGGGTGTGACTACATCCCCCTGAGTGTACATGCCAGGAGGTGTGCGCTGTACCTTAGTTGGGGGTGTGCTGGATGTGTCTGTTGGAGTGTGTGGCTGTGACTGTCTGTGTGTGCTTTGGACAGGCATGGGAGAGGGCAGTGTGGATGGGTCCGGGGTAGGGGGGGGACGGAGCGCCACAGGAGAGACACTGCTTCCTTCAGTGAAGAGTCCATGGACCACAGAAACCTGCGTTGCTCAGTCATCGTTGATGACATGCCCTCCACGAACGACACCAACTGTGTGAGTAGTCTAGTGTGTTCATGGAGGACATGCAGCATTGATGCTTGACCAACTTGCAACTGGTGCAGTGTGTCCACAGACTCTTCACTGAGGGCAGCAGGGGTGACAGGGGCAGGGGTGCCTGGTCTGAAGGAGACACGGTGGGACCGTGCACGGACAGAAGGGACGAGAGCAACTGGGAGGGCGGAGATGGCAATGGAGGAGGCGGGTACAGATGGTGGGATGCTGCCTGATGTTGTTGCATCCTCCGCCTCCTCAAGGATGTCAGCCTGGGGCCCGCCAGTGTCGTACATACCCTCGCCTCCGGACAGGTCCTCCGACTGACTCCCCTCGCCCTCCGTGCCACTGTCTCCTGCTGACTCCACAGCACTGGTGGCACTGTCGCTGGGTTCCTCCTCAAGGTCCATGCCGGTGTCTCCCTCGCGTGTGGATGATGATGCTGTGGGCAAGGAGAAGAAACCAGAAAGCATCAGTCACCTGTATACATCTGACACATGAGCACAAGAACAATAGGTCACAGTGCATATTAGGCAATGCATCATGATTAACAGCTGGATACCTCCGTACATGTGTAAGCCCTGTACTGCCCAGTTGGTAGACCCACCATGCCACTTTGACACCAGGAAACTCAATACACAAAAGGCCACCACTTGAATTAGCAAAACACTGAGAAGCTAGTGTCTGTGAACCGGTGAGCACAGCAATACAATGAAGTCATGACACCTCTTGTTTACCCTGAAATAAACAGGAGTGGTGCACTCAAGGTAAACTAACACACCTCAATACTCAAGGTGTCACCACACTGAGAGACCTGTAAGTCCCTTGGAACACAAAACGAACAAATGTTGGTACCTTGGGACTCACACAACTTCAACCAATCTGCATGTTTGGGATGTGCCAATTGGCCATGTTGCTAAAAGAACACTGATGTGCCTGCATGCAAGATGTTGCACAAGGTAGTGCATACAAAAGTACATTGACACTGTCATTGAAGAAGCTGGCATCTTTTCGGAGGAGCCACTGTCAGAAATAGATTGTGTTGCAGAAAGTACATATACATGGGCCCACGGAGGTCTGGATGTCTTGACACTCGTTAGTTTGTATCACCGACAACTAATGAGTCTAACAAAATCAAGACCACCGTGGGCACATGTATATGGAGAATCTGTGACAACATTTATTTTAAAACAGTGGCTTCATAGAAAATGTGCCAGCTCATTCCATGACAGTGTCAATATACTTTTGTGTGCACTGCCTTGTGCGACAAATTGCATGCAGGCACATTAGTGTTCTTAACACAAATCAACGAATTTCCACATGTGAAACATGAACAACTGTTGACAAGTGCTGTGAGTACCAAGGTACAAATCATGAAGAGTAACAACTAGAATCATGTCAGTTGTCACCAGGCCATCCGTCACCTGATTACACAGTTGGCTACACATATGACCTACTGCCTGTCATCTGGAGTGGCACCCATGTCCACACCCATGACAATGCATAAGCCAATGGGACTGCAATTGGGTGTTAAAAAAGGCCAGCTGTACTGTGGGGACACCCTCATGGCAAGCCTGAATGTACACACAGATGTCAGCACACACAGTCCAAACTGCGTTGCATCAGAACCACACACGTGCCAAAAAATGTATGAGCAGGATTCTTGTTGGTAAAAAAAAAGACACAGGCTGCAAAGCACGTACATTGAGCACTGGCCAGCATCACAGGGGCACTGCCCAGTGTATTTTAGTCCAGGCTATTCTCCCACACAAGTCAGACCTGCCACTTAAAAATCTGTGTTGCACATGTATGCCTCTCCCGCACCCCCCTCCCCCAATACCTGAGTCTATGTGATGTATACAGATCAAGAAGTGACACCTCTTATTCAGGGTTACAACAACTGTGCTTGCAAAATTACTTCATTGACACCACATCACCTCGTGGGGCTGACAACACATATTTGTGACAAACAACCATCAACAGATTGTTGTGAATAGCCACACAGGCACTGCCCAGTGTGAGTATGCACAAGCAAAATGGTGTATCCCTGTCCAGTGGACACATGTAGCCCACATAAACCAAATCAAAGTAGGGCAGGGAACAATGGCACAGAGGCAGACCTATGCAGCACACACAGAGAATGTGCACAGTGTTGGATGACACACATGATTAGGAGGCCAGGGTGTCTCAGGGGACTGTAGTGGGCACACTGCTCCATGGTCCTGGACTGAGGTGACTCTACCATGTACAACCGTCATGGCACTATGCATATCTCACACTCATGCACATCATGTCTGAGGCCACATCATTGCACATGCATGCTGCAAGGGTGTCCAGTTAAAGGCTCACACTCCTATGTTGAGAATCAGCATCAGTGACAACAACTATGGACCCCCTACATAGTGAACAGGTCATGACACAGGCATGGTACCGTCACAGACCACCCTCCCACATGATGCAGAAAGCAATGTGCACTTAGATGTACTGGCACCATAGATGACCATGTGCAAATGTGATTACACACACACCAGGGGACACATGTCAAGGAGAGGAAGGGATGAAAAAGATGCCCAGGTGACATTTAGAAAGAGGAAATGCACTGCACATATGAAGTCTGGGAGTGTATTCATGCAAAATAGCACTTCCTAAAGCTGGCGAAACATAACACAACAAAAAGTCATGTACCTACCCCCTCCTTGCTGCAGTCCCTCCTCTAACTGCCTATCGAGGTCAGGGAAGACCACCGCCAGGACACGTTTCATGTGGAGGGTCAGGTGTCGGCGCCCGCCGTGGCGGCGAGGTGGAGAGAGCTTCAGCTGGACCCGGGCGATCCGCCAGGGACCAGCACCGGATGTCCTGCCACCTCTTGCAGACCTGGGCCAGCTGCCGATCATGCCCCCCTCAGTCCTCACGGCACTGACGACGTTGGTCCAGATGACCCCCTTCTCGTAGGCAGTTACCTGTCAGGATGACAAAGTGACACAACATCAATACACCTGCTCCATGTCCCAGAAACACACATCAGAACATCTTTGAAATGTTGAACAGGGCATGGGATGCTGAC